>NC_081842.1:73784066-74419066 GCF_963259705.1 Myotis daubentonii | reverse complement strand
CAGCCTTCAGCCCCTCACCCAGACTGGCCAGGCACCCCAGTGGGGACCCCCACCCGAAAGGGTGTGTGACCAGCTGCAAACAGCCATCATCCCCTCACCCAGGCTGGCCAGGCACCTCAGTGGGGACCCCCACCCTAAAGGGTGTATGACCAGCTGCAAACAGCCATCATCCCCTCACCCAGGCTGGCCAGGTACCCCAGTGGGGACCCCCAACCTGAATGGTGTGTGACCAGCTGCAAACAGCCATCATCCCCTCACCCAGGCTGGCCAGGCACCCCAGTGGGGACCTCCACCCTGATCCAGGACACCCTTCAGGGCAAACCAGCCAGCCCCACCTAAGCACCAGGCCTCTATCCTATATAGTAAAAGGGTAATATGCCTCCCAGCACTGGGATCAGTGGAGCCGCGAGGACTCCCAGCACTGGGATCAGCGGAGCCGAGAGGCCTCCCGGTACGGGGATCAGTGTGTAGCGGGCAGCGCCCAAACCCATCGCCCTGCAGCTCTGTGTGTGACAGGGGCCTGGGCCACAACCTCCCTATCCGCCCTGTTCTGTGCCTGATACGGGGGAGCTCCCCAACCCCCTGATTGCCCTGCGGCTCTGTGTGTGACAGGGTGTGGCGCCCCAACCCCCTGATTGGCCCTGCTCTGTGTGTGACAGGGAGCAGCGCCTCAACACCCCCCGCTCCCCACGGGCCCTGCTCTGTGTGTGATGGGGTAGAGCCATAACCTCCCCATCGGCCGTGCCCTGAGTGTGACAGTGGTGGCGCACAAACCCCTGATTGGCCCTGCTCTGTGGGTGATAGAGGGCGGTGCCCCAACCCTTGATCCACCCTGCTCTGTGTGTGACAGAGGGCGGTGCCCCAACTCCCCTATCGGCCCTACTCTGGGAGTGACAGGGGGGAGCTCCTCAACCCCCTGATGGGCCCTGCTCTGTGCATGACAGGGGGGAGCTCCCCAACCCCCCTGATGGGCCCTGCTGTTTGCGTGACAGGGGGCAGCGCCCCAACCCCCAGATTGGCCCTGCTCTGTGCTTGACAGGGGGTGGTGCCGCAACCTCCCCATTGACCCTGCCTTGAGTGTGACTGAGGGTGGCATCGCAACCACCCAATCCGCCCTGCTCTGTGCATGACAGGGGGCGGTGCCCCAACTCCCCAATCAGCCCTGCTCTGAGCCCGACCAGGGGCTGCACCTAGGGATTGGGCCTGCCATCTGCCACCCAGGAGCAGGCCTAAGCCAGCAGGTCGTTATCTCCCGAGGGGTCCCAGACTGCGAGAGGGCACAGGCCAGGCTGAGGGACCCCCCCCTTCCCCTCGAGTGCACAAATTTTTGTGCACCAGGCCTCTAGTATATATATATATATATATATATATATATATATATATATATATATATATTTACTGATTTCAGAGAGGAAGGGTGGAGAGAGAGACAGAAACATCAATAATGAGAGAGAATCACTGATTGGCTGCTTCATGCATGCCCCACACTGTGATTGAACCCACCACCCAGAAATGTGCCCCAACCAGGACCTTCTTGTTCATAGGTCAGTGCTCAACCACTGAGCCATGCTGGCTGGGGGATAGGTAGGATTTTTAACATTATAAATGGAAAGAGAAGCATTTCATGCTTAATAAGTAGCATGAGCAGAAACATGAAATATGATGCAGAAATATTCAGTAAATAACAGGTTATCTGAATGGCAATGGTTTTAACTGATGACTGAATCTGAATTCATATGCAAATATTAATAGCTATTTTATTGTCAAAATTCCCTATGACTAGACAGAATAGTTACTTACTGAAATTATAACACTTTTCATATCATATTGTAAAAACCCAGAGATAAATTCAAAAATTATAAATTTCTTGTAGGGAGAGTCTGTGATGTATGAATAGTTGTCTCCAAAATGCCTATTATGTGTCTGGAACTTAGTGGGGACTAAAAAAATATTTATGGAATAAATGAGTTAAGTTTGCATGAAGATATGAGATATATTAAATGTGAACTTGGTTTTGATACTTAATTACTATAATATTGGCTGACTGTATAATTAATCTGGTAATTAATGATAAGGCCAATGCCATTTGGAATTTTAAAATGTTCTCAGTTATTGTTTCTATACCAATATTCAACTTTTCAAGTAATTATGCCTTAACACTAAATATTTTGAGATCAAGAATGGTGTCTAATTTATTCTAGCATCATTTATTTTAATAATAAATTTACTAATTGATAACTTAAGTATAGTTTAAGCTTAAAACATAGAAAAAATATTCAAGTAGAAGGCAAGAGTTTACATGAAAAGGTTACATGAGGATAACAACCTATTTGCATTTTTCTCTATGTTAGAAACACAAAAAGCACAAAGCCACAAAACCCAAATATGTCCTGGCCCAGGCCATAATTGCCTCTGTGACTTTGGGCCTGCTACTTGATATCTATTGTTGTATCTGAAAAACAGGAATAATAATGTCTATCTTTATGCCTATTGCAAAGATTAAATGAAATATATATTCTATATCATCTAGTAATCTCTGAAATTTAGTAGGCGCTCAAAATTAAGGTGGAAACTCTCAGTCTTCCACTCTTTCTTTGCCTATGGAATAGCTTGAATTCCTAGGATCTTGAAAAGACTCATTCCGACTTAAAGATCCTGAGATCAAGAGAATATTCTCTTCAGGTTGACTTAGACATGTAGAGTCAAAGTAGAGTACCTATTGTGTGGAGATCTATCTATCTATCTATCTATCTATCTATCTATCTATCTATCATCTATCATCATCATAATCTATCTATCATCGATCTATCTATCTATCTATCTATCATCTATCATCATCATAATCTATCTATCATCTATCTAAGACTTTTCTTTAAGTTTTATATATTTCATAGTTGCAGGAATCTAAAAGAAGGAGGGTGGTTTCTCTCATATCAGCCTGTCCTGAAAAAAAATGTATTTAAAAAAATATATTTTATTGATTTTTTACAGAAAAGAAGGGAGAGGGATAGAGAGTTAGAAAAATCAATGAGAGAGAAACATACCAATCAGCTGCCTCCTGCACACCTCCCACTAGGGATGTGCCCGCAACCAAGATACATGCCTTTGACTGGAATCGAACCTGGGAACTTTCAGTCCACAGGCTGACGCTCTATCCACTGAGCCAAACCAGTTAGGGCAAAAAATGTATTTTTTAGATAATTAAGTGGTGTGTTTGTGTGTGTATGTGTGTGATCCACAAAATAGAATACCAGAGGAACTTAGATGACCCTAAGGCTAAATCACAAGTCTTTGGATTTCAAGACTTTTCTGGCAATAATTGAGTGTGTCAATGGTTCATAAGCCTGAGAAATATTTAGCTTAAGTAGAGTGGTTACATAAATCTTAGTGGAATGATGTCAATGGAAATGTAAGGGCTTGAATTCACAGGAGAGTTAACATGCAGGTTATTTATTTATTTTTTTTTAAGAAAAATGAAGATAGATTTTCCCAGTGAGGATGTGGGAAGTAAATGAATAAAGTGGATGAAAAGGTGCTTTCTATGCCATTTTCAATATCTTCCACTCAAATCTTTAAATAAGTACCTGCGGAAATGGTTATTGATTCTTGCCTACTGTATAGGACCAAAGACATTCATCAAAGAGGCAGAAATAATACTAATTTTTCTTGTTATATAAACAGAGAATTAGAAGTAGGAAGATTTATTTCCATGTTCTGAGAGTTTGCCCATATACTTGGGACTAAGAAGATAGAAAAATATTTACATTTTTCTTTGTATATAAAATGATATACTCTTGTTCTTAGAAAGCCATTCTTCCATTATTAAGATATATATATATATATGTATATATATATATATATGATATATATAGATAGATAGATAGATAGATACATATATATAATATATATATGATATATATATATATATTAAGGTATATATATATCATATACATATTATATATATGATATATATATATACTAATAAAAGGGTAATATACTAATTAGACTGGACATCTTCCAGACAACCTTCCAGATGTCCTTCCAGACAAAGCCATGGTGCATGTTGGCAGGGCTGAGGTAGAGGTGGTTAGGGGTGATGAGGCCAGCAAGGGAGAGCAGTTAGGGTAATCAGGCAGGCAGGCAGGTGAGCAGTTAGGAGCCAGCAGTCCCAGATTGTGAGAGGGATGTCCAATTGCCAGTTTAGGCTCAATCCCAGGCCTAAACTGGCAGTCAGACATCCCCCTAGGGATTGGAGCAGGTGCAGGCCAGGCTGAGGGACCCCCTATGCATGAATTTTGTGCACCAGGCCTATATATATATATATATATATATATATATATATATATATATATATAGTGCATACACACACAAACATACAGACAGACATGATTATGGGTGGGAAAATAGGATATATATATACCCGTTGCATGAAGATATTCATGCAATAAGCCTTCCCTTCCCCGGCTGCCGGCACTGGTTTTCCTCCGGCACCCGGGACCCAGGCCTTCGCTCCAGTCAGAGCCTTCAGTCTTCGTGGCTCTGGACAGAGCCTTCAGTCTTTGCTCTGCTGCTTTGCCCCTACGTATGCAAATTAACTGCCATATTTGTTGGTTAATTTGCATACTCTCCTAATTTCTTGGTTAACATAGCAGAGGGATGGTTAATTTACATGTTTGTCTATTATTTGGTAAGATGTGTGTGTGTGTGTGTGTGTGTGTGTGTGTACTATGTTTATATCATGTGTTTTATAAAAAAGTATGACTGAGATATTTTTAGCTTCTCTGCTTCTCTTCAGGTCAGACATTATTCCATTATCCTTCCCTTTATTAGTTCTGGCTTCCTTATCCCCACACCTTTAAGCATTTGAATTTTGATTCTACATAAAATAAATCAGAATAGTTTAAGAAATTCTTGCTTCATATCTTTACCCAATGAGCCAGCAGCCTTGTGAGTTTCTTCCAAGTTATCATTGTCCTGGGGGCTGAGACTTCTTGTGGCTACTGTCAAGTCAAGGTTGCCTCAGAAGGTTAAAAAAAGTACAGAAGTAAACTGCAAAATGCCAACTGCATGGTTACATGCCTGATGATGCCAGAATGTTATAATAATTAGCAAAAATTCTATAATGAACACACTAAAAGCCCAGACAATATGCTTTTGTATTTACAGGTTTTCATTCTAGAAAGGTGTCACACACTTTTTCAAGACTCCCTTATTAAATAAGAAGCAAGAAAAGTTACAGAAACAAGTCCCAGTTGGATCACAAGAGATTTTACAGTAGAAAAAACATTTAAATTTATGGCATTTGCACACTATTCCTGCTGTACTTTAAATCACTGTTTTCCAAACATATCATGATTTTTATTTCTTATATCCTCCTTGTTTAAACTATTGACATTACCTAGAACACTTCCTTTTTAAGACTTAAAGAATCTTCATCCATCTCACTTTTCAGAGCTTGTGTGCCCTTCTCTACCCCTCTGATATTTTGGATTCTTCAAAAAAGTAGTTTACAGTCAAAATCAGTGGTCCTCAAACTTTTTAAACAGGGGGCCAGTTCACTGTCCCTCAGACCGTTGGAGGGATGGACTATAGTTTAAAAAAAAAAACAACTATGGCCGTAACCAGTTTGGCTCAGTGGATAGAGTGTCAGCCTGCAGACTGAAAGGTCCCAGGTTCGATTCCGGTCAAGGGCACATACCTTGGTTGCGGGCACATCTCCAGTGAGGAGTGTGCAGGAGGCAGCTGATCAATGTTTCTCTCTCATCGATGTTTCTGGCTCTCTGTCTCTCTCCCTTCCTCTCTGTAAAGAATCAATAAAATATATTTAAAAAAAATTAAAACACACACACACACACACACACACACACACACACACACACACACACACAAACTATCAACAAATTCCTATGCACACTGCACATATCTTATTTTGAAGTAAAAAAAGAAAACGGGAACAAATACAATATTTGTATTTGCATGTGGCCTGCAGGCCATAGTTTGAGGACCCCTGGTCAAAGTCATAGTATATAACCATGGTCCTGCAAAAAATAACACCATAGAAATATGAACTCAGAAAGAGTATGTTCCTTAATCTCCACATCTTCCATAGTTTCTGTGATAACATGACTCTACAATTCAATTGCTCTTATGAGAAAACCTTTGCCTAAGGTTTAACTGCTACCCCACTAAGGTTCCTTCCAAATATGTGAGGGAAAAAAGAATTGGCAAAGATAAAGAGTTTAAAAAAAATAAAATGTTTATTACTTATTCTGTCATAAAAACATTGCATATTTACTATAAAAATATTGAGTTATATAAAAACAGAAAAAAATCACATAAGGTATTCCACTGATTTTTAATGCATTTTCTTTGTCTTTTCCCTATATACAAATTTACATTTTTGACTCACTGACATTGAATGGATATTCTAAAATATTTTTTGTTAAAAAATTAAATTATTTTCAAGCTTTAGCTATGGTAAATATCGCCAGATAAACACTTTAAATTTTGTGATACACCTGATGTTTGGTCTGCCCCAAATAGAGCTTAATTTTTTCAGAAAGTTGTCTCCCTGTGCTAACCACTATAATCAAAAGGACAAGTGGAGAAGCCATCTTTTGATGCTTCTCACTTCTCTGTTCACAGTGATTATTTTAAGTGGATACCCAAGGTGGGCAGAGTAGATTGGCCCAAAGATGGGAACCTGTTTAAACCTGGGCCTTTAAAATGGTTCTTGAGGACCTTTTATGATTTTTAAGTGTGTCGCAGAAAGCAATTTAGTTCCCTTCCAATAGAGCAAATGTGAGGCTGCCAGGTTGCTACCAGCAACGGTTTTCTGCTTCATAAAAGGATCTGCTCTGCAGAAAGAGATGAAAAAGCAGAGATGAGACCAAGCTAGCGCTGGCAGCACCTCAGTTGTGTTCTTATTCTTGCTGAAGCTTAGCTGATGTGCCTTCCAACAAAGGCTGTTTTAGCCTTAGTTGTTTAAGTAGAATTTTTATTACTTGCAACCAAAAAAGTACTGATGTCTACACTGTACACAGCATCTTTTAGCATTATACAGTATCCATATTTTTATTAGTTTTTATTTAATGTCTTTTTTTAATTAAATCTAAACTTATCAGAAATACAAATGAAGACGTCTGCTCTTTTTGTCTGATAATTTTTTTTTTTTTGGCCACTCTGAATTGGTTTGTTTAAAGGAGTTTCTTGTACAATCCTATCTAATAAAAGAGAAAAATGGTAATTGGCGTACGACGATACCCTTTTCATTGGCTAATCAGGGCTATATGCAAATTAACTGCCAACTATGATTGGCAGTTAACTGCCAACTAAGATTGGCAGTTAACTGCCAACAAGATGGCGGTTAATTTGCATATGTAGGCACAATGCAGGGAGGCGAAAGGGAAAGCAGGAAGAAGCCCCCTGCCACTGACAGTGATCAGAAACCCAGGGGGGAGCTAAGAGCTGGGGGGCAGGGCAAAGGCGGCCCTGGGGCCGCCTTTGCCCTGCCCCCCAGCCATGATCGGAGAATCAGGTGCCTTTTCCGCCCTGGCCAGTGATAGCAGGAAGTAGGGGTGGAGCCAGCGATGGGAGCTGGACACGGTCGAAGCTGGCAGTCCCGGGAGCTAGGGGTCCCCTGCCTGGGCCTAAAGCGAAGCCCACGATCGTGGGGCCGCTGCAGCTGCGGGTCCCCGCTGCCCGGGCCGGACGCCTAGGCCAGAGGCATTCGGCCTGGGCAAGGGCGGAGCCTGCAACCGCGGGGAGCTGGGGGTCCCCTACCCAGGCCTGACACCTCTGCCGGAGGCCTCAGGCCTGGTGAAGGGGCCGGTCCGGTGATTGGTGATCGGAGGGTGATGAGGGTCAACTCCTCTGGCCGAGGCATCAGACCTGGGTGGGGGGCGGAGCCGGGGATTGGGGGGATATGATGGTCCCCTTGCCCAGGCCTGAAGCCTGGGTCAGAGGCGTCAGGCTTGGGCGGGGGGTGGAGCAAGCGATCAGAGGGAGATGGGGGTCCCCTGCCCAGGCATGATTCCTGGGCCAGAGGCCTCAGGCCTGGGCGGGGGCCAGAGCCAGTGATCAGGGGAAGATGGGGGTCCCCTGTCCAAGCCTGACACCTCTGGCGGAGGCGTCAGGCCTGGGCAAGGGGCCGATCCTGCGATTGGAGGGTGATGGGGGTCAATGCCTGAGGGCTCCCAGTATGTGAGAGGGGGCAGGCTCGGCTGAGGGACACTCCCCTCCTCACACACACCCAGTGCACGAATTTCGTGCACCGGGCCCCTAGTAAGTATATAATGATGGATTTTTCTTTGAAATCAAATATGAAAATATTTCTATTATTTTTTGTGCCTTCTCTTTTTAAGTCTATAAAATTCTTTCACCCTGTGCTCTATTTGCTTCACTTCATATGCATGTGTAAGACCAATGTACATGCATGCGCTACAAAGAAGATTTGCATTTTTATTATAGTAGTTATCTTTCAAAAGATAAACTCTTTTAAGCTCCTCTTTCTTGAGACTATTAATTCCTTGTTATGAACATAAACAAAGTTAACATATTTCCTCTTCTCTTCACCAACTCTTTTACCCACCATTTGGTGTTAGACAGTGAATTATTTTGCTTAATGTTTGTTTCCCTTTGTTCACTTAAATATACTTATATCTCTATTAATTCATTTTGATTTCTAAATAATATATTTGATCATTCCTTCAGCTCTTAAAATTGAGAAAATCAGCATATTCAATTTATCTCCATTTTCTATTTCTTTTTTTTCTCCCAAATTCTGTTAGTTATATTATCAGAGCATTTAATATTGTTTAATACCCTGTGTACTTCAATTTCTTTATTATTTTTAATCTTAGTCCCCAGATAATATAGTCAATGTTCAGGACCAGTTATTTCATTTTAGTTCATTCAATTTTCCCTTGGTTGGTTGAAGTTCATCTGACAGAACACTGCAGAGGGCTTAGGGGAAAAATATACTCTGAGTTCAGCACATTAAAAACTATTTATTTGCTTCCTATATATACAATGATGGGTCGACTGAATATAAAAATGTCCTTAGGTCTCTCTTTCTGTCCTTGAAAATTTCGTAGGTTTTATTCCACTGGATTTATGAGTAGAAGGTTTCTGTGGAGAAGGCAAAAGCAAGACTATTTTTCCGCCTCTATAATAAGTGGTTTGATATTTGGTCTGGCTGCTACCAAAATATTTAATTTGTCTTTCAAGTATTATCATTTCCTTGCAATATATCTTTGTGTTGTTATTTCTGCTCAATTTTCTCTGGGCTGCAATACAACCTTTCAATATGTTCTCTAAGTCTTTTTTTATATTGGGAAAGTTTCCTTAACTTACACCTTTACAAAATTGTTTTATGTCTCATTACTTTATTTTGCTTCTTTGCAGATGGTAAATCTTTCACATATTGAATCTTTTAAAAAATATATATTTATTGATTAGAGGGAGAAAAAGAAAGAAACATTGATGATAAAGAGAAACATCAATTGGCTGCCTCTTGCACATTCCCTACAGGGGACAGAGCCCAAAACCTGGGCATGCTCTCTGACTGGAATCTAACCAGCAACCTTCTGGTGCATGGGAGGATGTTCAACCAACTGAGCCACATCGGCCGGGGCCATGTAGTGAATCTTTTTCTTTGTCTCACATTTACTCATTTTTTAAAATATTTCCTTTAAACTTTTATTGACTCCTCATTTTTATTTTCTATTTCTGTTATTACTCCCTCCCCCAATAATAATTTTTCTTTCTTGTTATGTTTCTTTATTTTGATTATAATTTCAATTTTTTTCTTTCGTCAACCCCTACCCAAGATCTGCTACTTGGGGTTAAGGTTAAAAATTTATAGCAACTGGAATGCATAATACCCAAAGTTCCAATAGAGAGCATAATCCCAATTTCAATAGTTTCACCTTTTCTATTTTTGTTCTTGCTCTACAGAGGATTTTACTTCACTATGTTTTAAAAATTCATAGACAACCATTTGATAATATTTTTCAGCTCTGAAACAACAGATTTCTGGAATTTACTCTATTTTAAAAAATTCTTTACTTCTCTTATTTGTATTATTTTTGCTTAGATTCCATTTATTTGAAGTTTGCTGATTTGTTTATTTTCATACAGTACTCAACATTGAATGACTTTATTTCTTCTATAGTGTGTATTTGTAGGAGATAGAGATTAGACAAAGAATGATAAAAGCAATAATAGTAAAATTAGGATACTGTCCTCTTTAGAGTCAGCCTACTCTGGGTCCTTAGTGGTAAGTAGTGGAAATAAAGCATTGGCTAAGTACTGGATTATCACACTTCAGAGCTTTAGATACCTAATTCCCTCCTAAGAAAACCTTCATTCCACTCTAAAACAAATCTAAATATATTTACCTTTCTAAATATATTTACAGTTTTCAATGGAAGGTACAGATAGGCTTAAGAGCATCAGTTTCACCATCATCTAAGTTTAAACTTCATCAGTTTTAAGAAAGTCTGAAGAACAACATAATATATCTATGGCTTTTGGTGGTCTTCCAATGCCCATTGTACAGAGACAATATGGGTGCAATAACAAGTTAAGTGATCTAGGCTCAAAATAGACCCCTACTGATTAGAGTCTGCATTTTAATATTATCTATATTAGAGCAAGTAGAAATTAAATCTTGATTTCATTTCAATAACCTGATGGGTCAAGTTATAATTTCAAATGGGGTAATAATACCTTACATTTCCATTGTTGTTACATTTTCTTATACTCATTTCCTTTAACTCTCAAAATCACTTGAGGAGGCATTATTATTCATGTGTTATCAATATTGACACCTGTATTCACAGATGTTATGTCTCCACGTTTAAGCATTAGAGATCAAATCTGAACTCTTACCCTCCTCAATATGACCTGTTTTATATATTAGAGTTCATGTCAAATTAAAGGTAGTAAGTTAAATATTGGAGTTTAAAGTGATAGCATGATAGCTGCTTTTCTGGAGATAAGAGTGTTGGGGCCTCTTAAAACAAAATATATTGGGTGCCATATGCTCTGTCTATCTTTAGGATCATTTTCTTTAGTCATCAGTGCTTATAAGAGTCATTCTAGTTCATTGAGAAGACATTTATCTTCTGGGTGTCTCAATTTTGTGTGTTCTGTGAGATTCTCTGGTATTTAAGTACTTCTCAACAAACATATAATCAATATAGTAAATTCTCCACAGTGAAATACTGCCTCTGGGGCAGCCCAAAGGACATCAATATGCTGGAATAATATTTTTAACATGCTATCTCTCCAGTTACTTCTCATGTATATACATGTAATAAATAGATGGACATAAAGTCTATGAAGTCACACATAAACTTGCCACAATTTAAAAGCAACAAACATCATAAAGAGTATAAAATTTTACTTATTATAGGGGACAAACGTGTCTTCTACTGCAAAACAAAACAAAACAAAACAAAACAAAACAACAACAACAATAAAAAACTGTCATCCTAAATTTAAAAATAGATTCTATCTAAACTTAGAATTAAAAAACAATTGACTTAGCAAAACATCCTAACCATGATTAGTACTTATATGGTCTCAGACTGTTTTTAATAACAAGTCTGTTATGAATATACAATGACATAAAGCTGAGGAGTAAAGATTGCGGAGGGAAGTGGCATTTCCATAAAGCTGTTTTAAATGACACTGTCTTTGGTGCAGATTCTGGAGACAATTACGAAACACTTCAAGCAGCGAGGGAATTCCCCAAATATAGCTGCCTGTCCAATCATTTCCATCTCAACTTCAGTTCTAGGACAAGAAGCGTCTGTGTGCCTGTGCTATAAAATGGACTACCATTATTTTTAACTTCACACCTAAAAAAGGCAATATGTAACCCTAGTCGGTTTGGCTCCGTGGATAGAGTGTTGGCCTGCGGACTGAAGGGTCCCGGGTTGGATTCTGGTCAAGGGCACGTACCTTGGTTGCAGGCTTCTGGCCCTGGTTGGGGCGTGTGGGAGGCAACCAACACATCACTGTTTCTCTCAGTCTCTCCCTTCCACTCTCTCTAAAAATCAATGGAAAAAATATCAACGGGTGAGAATTATAAAGAAAAAAAGGCAATACGTAAAAATGAAACATAAAAGCATATGAATAATTTTCAGAGTATGTGTCCATGTATTGACACATAAAATAAAAAAAGGAAAAATTAAGAAAAGACAATGGTTCTTTTTAATTTTTAAAAATAGACATGGAGCTGTACAAAAGGACTCTTGTTAAAATCTGCTGAATATCCTTACAAATTTGAGTGGCAATATTACTCAGATCTCTATGCCTGATTCTCATCCTCTCTCTAAACCTTATAATACAAAGAGTCTGAGAATAATTTACAAGTATATTTTGAAGGACATAAAGAAAATGAAAGACAAAGAGTAAAAGAAAATATTTTAAAAATTACTGGGAAGATAACTACATTTTCATAATTAGTTACAAATTGATATATCTGTACACATAAAAGAAAGTCTTCAAATTATAAAATAGTATGTGTATACCCATGTGTGTGTTGAGGGTACACACATGTGCGGTGAACTCAGTGTGGCTATGTATTGAACTAATTGCCATAATTGAAGCTCTGGGGAAGCTTGAGTCTGTGATTTTCATCAGTAGGCGTGGCTATAATTAACCAATACATATGGAGGATGTGGTTCCACAAAATAACAGATTTTTAAGCATCTGCCAGAAGCACATCTGTTGTATTAGACTTTATTGGCACATGATGATTAACATTTTGAAGCACTTTAAAGTATTGCAGAAGATTTTACTTCTATACTAGTATGTTTGGATTCTTATAAAATCACCTTTCCTTGCTTTGGAAAGTAGCTCCTATGCTCTAATCCAATTGCTTAGATCTTTTTATTGCACACTCTCTTTTTCCTTCTCCCTGCCTTCTTTATTAAAATATGTACCAAAACAAGCACAATAAAAAGTTGTCAAAAGGCATGCATGTGCACAGATGGGTCTTCTATTTCACTGCTCATCATCATATATTACAAATGAACAACAGGCTGGCCTGTTAGATTTTGGAATTCATCAAATTTTCTAAGGGCTCACATGCACATACTAGACTCTTTTGTGAATATCATCAGTTCTTATTTATTTTCAATATATCTGTCATCTATATTTCTAGCCCTAAACAAAAACTTTCATTATGAACCTAATGTTTGTGTTATTCTGTAGGAGTGTGGGTGAATTGGGTGGTCTGATGCTTCTTTCTCCTCACCTCGTTTCTCAGACATAAAATAAACTAGTATTACTACTACTAATACTACTACTGCTGCTGCTGGTACTACTATTATTACTGCTGCTCCCACTAGTAGTACTCCTACTGTGTGAAAGTCCCTATGCTAGATACTTGGAAGATATAAATAAGAATAGGTTCTTATCCTTGACTAAAGAAAGTTGCTGAGATGAAAAAGAAAGAAATCACAGAAAGTATTCTAAATTAAGACAATATAAAATAAGTAGATGGCTGACTGCATTATGCTGGAAACTCTGATGCACTTGGCTTCCTGTGCAGGACAATAGGCCTAATTTAGTCAAAAGAAATCATCAACTTACATGTATACAAACTTGATAAAATACAATGACTTCTAACAAGGTGCATTTTTCTTCTTAAAATAAATCAGCTTTAAAACAATTTCCAACCAGTCGTTTTATTAGTTTTATTGCTTAATTCCAATTGGAACTCAAAAACCACTATGGATCTTTGCCCTGGTCAGGTGCTCAGTTGGTTGGAGTGTTGTCCCATGCACCAAAAGGCTGTGGGTTTGATTCCTGGTCAGGGCGCATACCTTGGTGGTTTCATCCCTGGTATAGGAGTCAGCCCATTGATGTTTCTCTCACCTCTCTCTCTTTTTGTCTCTCTCTCTCTCTCTCATCAATAGAAAAACATATCCTCAGGTGAGGATAGAAAAACAAATTAAAAAACAAACAAACAAAAACCCTCACTATGGATCTTTTATAACAGATTTATAAGTATTTTATAAGTATATTAATACTTATAAGTATGTTAATATTACACAAATAACTTGCAGTTTGTCACAAATTAAGAATACTTTTAAAAAGTAAAGGTATCCTATAAAATAAAGAGGAAATATGCAAATTAACCCCCACACCCTCACAAGATGGCTGCCTATGACCAGGCTGGCAGGGGAGTTAGTGAGGGACGACCAAACAACTGAACAAGCAGGCTGCGTGGGGCTTAGTGAGGGACGACCAAAAAACTGAACAAGCAGGCTGCATGGGGCAACCAGGCTGGCAGAGAGGGGAAGTTGGAGGTGACCAGACCATCAGGGGGGCAGGGCAGTAAGGGGTGACCAGGCTGGCAGGGGGGCAGTTAGGGGCGACCAGGCAGGCAGGTGAGCAATTAAGAGCCAGTGGTCCAGGATTGGAGAGGGTGCAGGCTGGGCTGAGGGAACCCCTCCACTTTGCATGAATTTTGTGCATTGGTTCTCTAGTGATACTATAAAAATATACCTGGCAAATAATAATTACTCAATAACTTAATGCTTCTTTTTATCCTTTTGGTTTGTATTCAACATGCATTTTTTTTTCCTAAAAAATGCTTAAACCAATATATTTCTTCTCCAGATGTAAGTTAAGAATTGATTGGGAAAATAAGAAGCAAAAATATAATTGTATGTGTGTACAATTAAGTTTTTACTGCACAGATATGATTGAGACTAACTTCAGACATTTTTGGTTGGATGGAAGGCTATGCTTAAGTAATAATTACCAGTATCATATAGTAAGTTATATATTTTGTAGTTAATAAAACTGTCAACATGCATGAGGAGATAAAAAGAAAATCTATATTGGTTTAATGATAAAATCATGTTGAACAGAATGTTTAGATTCTTAAACATATTGCCTATGATGACATGGTCATAAGTTAATTAGTAATTAGACAACTAATAAATAAATAGGCTAATATTGTTTATACTAGAGACCTGGTGCACAAAAATTTGTGCACTCGGTGGGGGGAGGGGGGGCCCTCACCCCAGCCTGTGCCCTCTTGCAGTCTGGGACCCCTCGGGGGATGACCACCTTCTGGCTTAGGCCTGCTCCCTGGGAGATTGGGCCTAAGCTGGCAATCAGACATCCCTCTGGCAGCCCAGCAACCCTCAGGGGATGTCCACTTGCCAGCGGGAAGCAGACCTAAGCTGCAGTCGGACATCCTTAGCGCTGCTGAGGAGGCAGGAGAGGCTCCCTCCACCACCACTATACTGGCAGCCATCAGCCTGGCTTGTGGCTGAGCAGAGCTCCCCCATGTGGGAGTGCACTGACCACCAGAGGGCAGCTCCTGCATTGAGCGTCTGCCCCCTGGTGGTCAGTGTGTGTCATAGTGACCAGTCATTCCCAGTCTTTCTGTTGTTAGGGTCAGTTTGCATATTACCCTTTTACTATATAGGATAGAGGCCTGGTGCATGGGTGGAGGCCAGTTGGTTTGCCCTGAAGGGTGTCCCGGATCAGGGGGGAGTCCCACTTGGGTGCCTGGCCAGCCTGGATGAGGGGCTGATGGCTGTTTTCAGACTGGCCTGTGACTGAAGCTCCTGGCCTCTCCTTTTTTTCTTTTTCTTTTTTTTTTATTCTGGGATTTATTTACCTTCTATAATTGAAACTTTGTTGCCTTCACTGGAGCTCCCAGCTTTGAGGCTGCGGCTGGCTGAAAGCAGATATCTGGGGTTTGTTTAGCTTCTATAATTGAAACTTTGTTGCTTTTGGAGCTGTTGCTTTCAGAGTTCAGAGCTGGGCCGTGGCAGGTGGGGAACCTTGGCTTCCTCCATCACTGGAGCAAGCAAGCCTCCTGCTTGCTTCAGCTGAGTGGCTGCTGGCCACCATCTTTGTTGGCAGTTAATTTGCATATTGCCCTTATTAGCCAATGGGAAGCATAGTGGAGGTATGGTCAATTACCCTTTTGTCTTTTATTAGGATTCTATTAATTGAGGGAAAAGATGTTTTAGGTAAAACTTTTAAGAGGAGTAAATGGGGGCCTATTTTGAAGGGAAAATTCTAGTAAAATGATTAAATAAAAGACACTTTTAGCAAAGCTTGTTTTCTTTACCAGGGAGAGAAGCAGATATGAGAAGACGTGTAGAATAAAAATCCTAGGAACAGGGGAAATGTAATAACGTTAGGGAGTATAAAACTGTTTGTATTTCTATCTAAAAAGAGTGAATTCATTTTTAGTTCAAATTCAATATAAAAGTTCATAGTTCCCTGGATAAAAACGTAATTTGTGATAGGATAACTTTTTGAAGTACTGTTTTAGTTATGCTGCTTTATTGTTCTTCCATATCTCATTAAAGGAGCTAGCACAATGTTGTAGTACAGATGATAAGCAGAAAATACTTGAAGACATAGGTGTGCTTATTTATATATTATAAATAGTGAATGCCTAAAAGGATTGGAGAGGAGAAGAGGAAGAATAAATTGGAGGCCTGATGAAGAAGGAACTGGAGAACAGGCAATTTCTGGGTTCTGGAAAACAGCTCAATTCATCATGGCACTCCACTCTGGGGCATGCCACCAGAAAGTAACAAGATCTCAGAGAAAACTGCTGAGTGGAATGCACAGGTGTGCCCCTGCATGAGGGACCCCATGTCAGCAAAGATCCTTCTGAAAATAAAAACTGAAGTTCATATTCTGGTTGGGTTTTTGTTTGTTGTTTGTTTGGAGGGGAGGGGAAAGAGTAGGGTGAGAGGGGAAGAAGCATACCATATAAGTCTCCACTAAAGAACATGTCCCTTTTAAAATTGAAATCTAATGTTCTCTTAGTTTAATGGGATGGAAGCATAGAGTTGAATTTAAGTAGACTTAATGCAAATAAGGGAAGTAATATTTTCTACATTTCTTGCATGATTGAATTGGAGGACTGAGACTAAGATTATGTTTAATATTAATTTATTGAACTAGCTAGAGTGGGGGAGATTGCATACTGCAAGAGAGAGGGAGAGGGAGAGAGCTGTGCAGAAAGAGAGAGATTCCAGAATCACTGGGTAAAAGCAAATTTTAAAATATCATTTCTATGGTTTCTATAGATCCTATGCTTAAAGAAAAAAATATTAATCAGGGGAGGATTAATCAGAACAGACTGAAGAATTTCTGTGATGATACTAAGGATTCTTTCAGGAAAGTTCATCAGGATACTGAACATATAGATTAATAAGAACATAAAGCATACAGAAAAGGATCAGCTGAACCTGACATCTTAGGAATAAAGATGTTATACATCATACTACACTATGCAGAGTTTCTCTTACCACACCTCTGTAAGGAGTTCTTCATTGGTTTCTTAGTGAAGAGATATAAATTTTCCCCTTTGTGATATATAAATTAATATAGATACTACCTTGTGACATGGGTTTAGTGATTATAATTATTATTACTACTATTACACTATCTTTATAAAATTCTGTCATAAACAAGGTCATTTCTACTCAGCTATATTGGATTCCATGTTCTTATCTTAGGTCAATATTTCCATTTGGAGGTTAGGTGCAATCTCCCCTTCCTACCAAAGAAACATTGCTCCAACCATTATTCCTTTCTCTCTGACATCATTATTTTTCTCCCTTCTTCACTGGATTATTCCTTATGTTAAAAAACCAGCTGGTATTTCTCATCTAAAAGACAACAACCAATCAACCAATCAACTGACAAACAAAACAAAGACAAATTGTTTTGAACCCACTCCCCAAGTACTCTCAGTTACCATTTGCAGCAAAATTCCTAGAATTTGTTGTCTCTGTTGTTTTAGTTACTATTCTTATATTCTCTCTTAAACCCACTCTATTTAATTATTGCCCCATAACTTTTGCTCTTTTAAGATCACCAGGAACTTAGGTAATGCTAACTCTATTGATCAGTTCTCACTTACTTGGACAGTCCGTAAAATTTGACACAGCTGACCACTCTCTGATCTCAGACACTTTTTTTCTCTTGACTTCCAGAACATCACCTTCTCTGTCTCTCTTCCCATGTCATTGGCCATTCATTTTATGGCCTCTTTGCTTTTCTTTAACATGCTAGGCATCATCTTACCTTAGGACTTGTTTGGTGTCTTTTTTTTTTTTTTTCTGAGAAGCAGATAGCAAGATGGGATTAAATGTACAAAAGAAATAATTTTATTAAGAAAAAAATCTATAAAGGCTAAAGGAGGAGGAAGCAGGATAAAAAGTGGGAAGAGCCTACATATCATGGTGGAAGTCTATCACCTATAAAAGACAGGAGAAAGAAGGAGGGTTGGGTAGGATGAGTTCCCACACAGTTCAGACAAAGTTTTGGCCAGACAATGGGGAGGTCCTGGAGCAAAGATTGTCCATTGGAGGGTTCCTACCTTGGGTTGTAAAGGCCTGTACTCTTGGGTGCTCCCAGCTGCTGGCAACAGCCCTAGAGCAAATATGACTGTAGAGACAATACTGATGGCTCTAAAGGTGTGGTAGTTGGAGGCTGTCAATCCATTATCTTACTGCAGGTTTTCTTGAAGAAAAAAAAAATGAGTGGCCACATTCCCATGATCACCACATTTACTAATATGTTAAAGTGTAATGAGTTTAAAAAAGAGAGATATAGAAAGCACTTTACAGATTTTTTTTGGCAACATAGCCCTTGTAACATCAGTATTCTATGACTTGGGCATCTGTTGAGGAGAAGAGAAAATTGTTATTTCTATTTAGAATAACATATAAGCAAATTTACCAGTCAGATTTTTACTGGCAACAGAAAAAATAACAATAGGTTATGTCACTAAACTAAAAATTTGTATTATGAATGAGGAATACCATCTGATGTTATAAGTGATGAAAGAGCAAATGAAATAAATGCATTTTAGAATTTCAAATCCTGCATTAGACTACATCTTCCTCCCTAAAACTTTCCCCCAAAGTTTCAAATACCTGTCTTTCTCTTGACTTTCCTCTTACCTCTCTGACTTTTCTCAGAATCTTTGATTCCCTGGCTTGTTACTGAGGCAGCCACAAAAGTCCTCTGCTCAGATCCCCTGCTGTGGGGTGTCAGGTTGGCTGATAGCCCAGCTGAGGCCTTCTGCAAACTCCCTCTCGCGCCACCTCTACTCTCACTCTGCACTGAACAGGACCTATTTTATTCTAGCAGGATGCTTTGTCTGGGAATTCCCCATCAGCCTAGCCAAAACTTTCCCATAACAGAGCAATAGTCTGAAACTATTTCTACCCCTTCCTGCTTTCTTCTCTTTATCCTCCAAAGGAACTTTCCCCAATACATTTCTTACGACTCTAATCCCGTATTGGCTTCTCAGGTGATGCAAAAAATGTGGTCACTTATATGTACATATTCTCTAACATTTTATCCCTGTTTGTTTGTTTTTTACCTTTCTAACTATTATTTTTATTATTTTACCATCATTTTATATTAATGAATCTCAAATCAACTGTTTAAGATCCTATGGGGTCTAATTCTGGTTCTGTCTCTTGTTTTCATCTATTAAATAGGTTAGAAGCATGGACAGACTATTGAATCTCAGAGGGAAGGTAGGGGAGGATGGGTGGGAAGAGATCAACCAATGAACTTGTATGCATCTATGCATAACCCGTGGCTACAGACAATGGGGTGGTGAGAGTTTGGGGGAGACAGGAGTGGGCTGAAAGAGATTAATGGGGGCAAAAGGGGGACCTATGTAATACTTTCAACAATAATGATTTTAAAAAAGAATAAAAAAATACTGCAGTGGCTCAGGGAAGAGTTCTGCCTTGGGCCTCTGTTTTGAATTCAGTTGCTTTGGCAAGGTGTGCTTGAACCTGGATTCAGGTTTTCTGTTGGACCTCTTTGGTACCTTGGTTGAGTTGAACTGCATGCTTAGACTTTGATATTTTTTATTCCCATTTTTTTGTTCCTAGGCACAGTCTGTTTGATAGCGCTCAGCTCCATACTCCAGAGTCAATGATCCAGTTTCTCTCATCCCAGTCTCAGACCTCAGCCAAGATCAAGCACGTCTTAGACATATTCATGTCTGGAGCAGGGGTGGAAGAGAAGGGTAAAATAAATATCAAACTTTGTCCTGAACTAAACACTTGTATCTCTAATAACCTATTGGATTATTCTACCTAAATATTTTACTGGACCAAACTCTCCAGCTCTAAAACTGAACTTGTCATTGCTTTGACACAAAAAAATTTCCCCTTTAAATTCACTGTTTTGATCAACCTCATGGATAGTGATGCCATTAACCAAGTCAGAAATATGGGGGTTCTATGACTTCCTCTACAAGCTTGTTTCTCATTTCCAGTCAGTCGCCATTTTTGTCAACTGTCTTTATTCATTATTTGGCTCTTTCTTATCTGTCTGCACAATCAGTACCCTAAGTCCAGCTTTCATCATTACTCACCTTCACCACTCTAAGAGCCTTCTTGATTGTCAAGTGGTCTGCATTTGTTTCCCTTTATCTATTGTCCACACTTCTGCAAGACTAATTATTTTCCCTCAATAATATAAATCTAAACAGTTTACTCCTGGATTTAAAAAAGTTTGGGATTTCTTTTACCTAATGACATGGTCCAAAACCCATAGCATCTAAACTCCTATGACCAAACCATTATGAATTTTTCCTGCTTCATTATTGACCCTCTAGCAGTCACTTTATGGTTTAGTCTAACTGAACATGGACAGCTCCTAGTACATGATATGTCATTCCATTGCATTTTTGTTTCTTAACTTTTGTATGCCTTTCTCATTATCTTCTTAAGAAACTACGTGGATTTCAAGACTCAATTAAACATTCTTACCTTTTTGAAGCATTTTTTTACTCTCATTCTTATTCATGTACCTTATAATCTCTTCCTTCCCTACTTGGTCAATTCATAGTAGCTATGTCTATTGCAACTTATCCTTGCCTCCATTAGAGCCTCAATATAGAGACCTCTATAATGTACATTTATTTTCTTTGTCTGAAGACTATCCGTTCCTTGAAGGCAAGATCAAAGCATTCATTTTTGTACCAACAATGTTAAGGATTACGCCTGGAACTTAGAAGATGCTTAAAAAGCATATTAAATAAACTATCCCTTCTGTTGTAGAATTATGCCAAAGAGGACACTGGTTTTAATTCAAGGAAGTTGAGTGCTGAACATGAGAAGAAGAGCACAATGCCTACTAATGAATCTCAGTAAAAAGAAAAAAAGAAAAACCTAACAAAGACAATAAATAATTCTGAAAAAAAAGGAAATTACAGACATTAACTTTTCACTAATGTTTGAATCAAATTACAGAATGCCCCTAGGGGATAATACTTATAAGGTTTTCATACTCATTTTCTATAAAGTCAAAGCATTCTTGTTTAGTCTTAAAGAATACGAAACCAAAAGGATGTGGCTTGTTTTTAAACACATTGCATGCTTTTGTTGAGAGGTCCAGTTTTGGCAGCCTAACCTGTGTAATAAATTTCCCACAAATAGTTGTGGGTCTACTCTTAGCAACCCAATAATAACTACCCAGGAAGGATTAAATTACAATGGATTTTCAAAGGGAAAAATAAGCACATCAGTTTTTCCCTAGAACATTTCCTGAATACAAATAGAATCAAGACATATTAGAAAAAAAACAAAACACAGAAAACTCAAGCAGAGGTGTTTCAGAATGTGCAAGTCGACAGTAAAACTCCTTATAGGATGCAGAATGGTAAAGACAAATGCATAACAGCAGTGCTAGCATTAAAAGATTGTGTGAGTATGGCCTCTGTGTCCATGCAGGGTGTGGATGGGTGCTCAAGAAGTTAGGATTGAAGCAAGCACTCCTTTCCACTCTCTTTCATGGGCAGAAAGAGGTTCCAGATCCTATCCATGGTAATAGACTATTTTTCTTCTTTTCTTTTTCTTGATTGGGGTAAAATTTATGTAACACAAAAGTAATAATTTTAAAGTGAATAATTCAGGGCTTGTAAAACATTGTGTTCCACAACCTTTAATTTCAAAACATTTTCATCACCCTTAACAGATACCCCATACCTTTAGACAGTTCTCTCATACCTCTCCTTCCTCAAGCCTCGGCCAGGGTTGTCTTGTTTTCACCAATCAAACTGCATTGGCATACGTACAAATTCCCTCATTCGGACAAACCAACTATGAATATTTGGACCAAATCTACTTTCTTCAAATTTGGAGATTCTGAATAATATAAGCAATATTAAAATGTTATCAAATTAAAGATAACTTACCTTATCAAAAAAGAATTATCTAATCTTATTTATTGGTTTTATTTAATATTAAATAATATTTTCTATCAACAGCTTAATGCTAATGCTAATGATGCATTATAAACAGCATGAGGAAACATTTTCAAAGTGTTCTTAGGCATTCATCTCTCTTTTCCCATCCCAAATGAGCAAATTTATTCTAAGTCATCTCTATTTAGGAGTTATCCAAGTAGAACATTTCAAATAAGAGCAACTGGGTTTTGTGATAGTTGAGCAATATGAGCAGATTTAACAGTTTGAAAAATATTTGCATATATACAGAAAAACCATACATAGTTGGTTATGTTTTAATTTACATATTCAATATGTTGCAAGTATTATGAGGTACATTTTAAAAAATCCTCACCCCAGGATATGTTCTTATTGATTTCAGAGAGAGAGGAAAGGAGATGGAGAGAGAGAAGGAGAAACATAGACCAGTTGCCTTCCATGTGCACCCAGACCTGGGATTAAACCTGCAATCTGGGTATGCGCCTTGACCAGGAATTAAACTCATGACCTTTTGGTGTATGGGATGATATTCAAATCAACTAAGCCACACCAACCAGGAAAAAATTTTTATAGTTATATACTTGAATATTGCATATAAATTATTCATGTACTTGCATAAATCTTTGGTATATGGTTTAAAATTGTGTAGAAGCTTGGCCCACAACTTTGGAATATGTGCTTCCTAGAGCTCTATGTTATGACTGTCAAACTTGCTCCATCATTGACAAGAAAATGGCCAACTAAAATTTAAAATGAAGCTTTGGTCATTCATTTCACTTTCTTTAGCCTAAGATATAAAGTTGACCAAATAATGAGGCTTTGTTATGTAAGCTCTAAGCCCTCCTTTAGCTCTAGTATTCTGTATTTTATGTTCTAGAGTAATGAGCACGAACTCTGAGTTTGTCTGGGACTGAACATTTCTCCAACAGTGGTGAAACCAGTGTTCATTGTGTTTTCCCTTCATATCCGTTAACACAGATAGCAATGACTTATTTTGTGATTTGTTAACTAATGTCTGTCTATTTCACTGCTTTATAATAGTCATAAGGGCAAAAATATATCTGCTATTTATTATTCATTCACAGTACATAGCACCAGGGTTGGAGCATAGCAGGTATCCTGAAAGTATTTATATAAAATGAACAAATCAACAAATGAATGTTTTCCTTGTAGAAAGAAAGACTCTTGGACATAGAAGATATAGTTTAGGTTCCAAATACCCCACCTGCCTCCATTCTTGGGGTACACATAAAACTCCAGAGCCTTCTGTTACCTTGATCCAGATATTTGGGGGTCTTTCATGGGTCTTCAAATAATTCCCAGGGGGTCATCTACATGAACTTGGGTGTATCATAGCATGGTAATGAAATGGACAGCTACTCACAGAATAGACGCAGGTATTAATAGTTGCTTATCAGTAACCAATGCTGCACTACTGTTTTTTCAAATGACCCCTCCCAATCTTTTAAACTGCTTTTTCCCAACAAGCATTGAGTCTGTGATAACATCTCCCTAAGGTCACCAGCCTCACAGTCAGCTCTTTTGATCTGAGTTTCCTGATCCATCTACTGGGCTCAAGGAGAAAGTTTTTGCTATCCTGGCAATGATCATGAACAAATAAGTCTATCCCTTAATCCTCTTAAAATAAAGTTTCTCCTTATCTGTGCCTATAAGCTAAGGTTTTCTATGAAATGCTTTTCTGTGAACTACCCACCCTGTACATTGGCTTTCTGAATACCTAAACTCTCTGTGACCCTCTCAAGTAACAACACTGTGGGTTTGGCTGTTACTCTGGAGGCCAGATGGGCAGGAAGCCCATCTCCTCTATAAATGGATACTTAATAAATACACAAATATTTTACTATTATTTAATCTGTCATGCATTTTTAAAAATTACATTAACAGAAACATCCTATGTAAAATACTTAATCAACCTTTTAAGAAAAACATTATAGTGAATTTGAATTAGAGTCTTTAAATGAAAGTCAAGTAAAAAAAAGTAACAAACATGTATAGGACACCTATTCTTTGTTGGGCATGATGCTAGCAGCTAGACATTTCATATGCTCTTGTAGCAAAAAAAAATATTATTTAGGCAGTAACATTCTATTGTTCCATTACATTTTTAGTTATAGGTATTCAAATAGATGAGTTCTCTTGGATATAGCCCATTACGCTAGAGGTAATAAAAAAAAAAAAAAAAAAAAAAAAACACCACACACCACACACATAACTATGTGAAGTTATTACAAACATATTTAACTCTCATTTAAAGAGAACAACTAATGAATTGCATAATTATGATACTAGTGATCCACCCCAAAAGATTAACCCATTTGGAGTTGTTTAACCCATTACTGTCATTGATTTTCAGCAATCCTTCACTAGGTTCTCACTTTCATATTTATTGTGATGTATTTTCAAAAAATATTACTGTTAGGCCGTATTATTCCTTTTTGAGATTTAGTTTAATAATCTTCCAAATGAATCCATTAACAAAAGTTGGATCACTGTTTTGAGGATCTTAAAGGCAAGTATCAGTTCATCAGTTCATCATAAACAGTATCTATCATTTGTACAAGAAGTGCAG
The DNA here is from genome assembly GCF_963259705.1 of Myotis daubentonii. Taxonomy (NCBI): domain Eukaryota; kingdom Metazoa; phylum Chordata; class Mammalia; order Chiroptera; family Vespertilionidae; genus Myotis; species Myotis daubentonii. The sequence goes on along the minus strand of NC_081842.1, from coordinate 74,394,209 downwards.
CAGTGACTTGTATGCTAGGTATCTGCCACTAAGGTGAGAGATGGTTATAGAAAAATCAATCTTTGCTTCTTTAGAAATGTGTCCTAAATTGGCCTGGCACCCAATAAAAAAGGTACATATTATATTATTTCCTTCCCTATCCCCAGGAAGAAAGATATATTTCTTATGAGTACACTATAAATGGTTAAAGTCAACTTTTGTAGACTAGAAAAAAAACCACCAAAAAACCTCACTATTATACAAAGCATTGTTTCTATATGAAAATGTGCTCTTTATTACAAATTACTGGCTTAAATATACATTATTAAGGACATAATCTTACTGCTTAGAATTCCTTTTTAAGAGAGTTAACCAGCACTTTTGGTAATTCAAAAGAAACTCTGTAATAACCTGAGGATTGCAGATACTGAACAGAATGACATTACCATGGGTTTATGGCATTTACCAATGAAAAATTTCCACTCTCTGTATTGAAAGGAATTTATAGAGGGAGGGAGGGGGGAGTGCAGGAGAGAGAGAGAGAGAGAGAGAGAGAGAGAGAGAGAGAGAGACCTAGGGTGGTGGGATGACACACTCTCACTTGTATCCTAAAAGCATCAATTTGAAAACATATTGCTAACTACGAGTTACAAACATAGCCTATATTTTCAGCATCTATAAATAATTTTTAGTTGTTATGTATCCCTTATGCATTTCATGATTCAGGACCAAAATCTGAGTTTTAGAGATAATTCACTTATGTCTAAAGTGGGGGAGTTTGGATTTTTCCCTTAAAATCAATCTTACACACTTACAGAACATCAAAGCCAAAAGAGCAGCACCAAATAATAAGTTTCTATCCATGCTCTCTGGAAGTATCTAAGTTAGGTGAACCATCCAAGGTGTCCATTAGTGGTAATAAGAAAGAAATACAGAATAAAACTTGCTACCACTTAAAGTTGTACCAAAGTGAATAGCCTTACAAGGGACTCAAAACATCAAAAGGATCTAGCAAACCCAATACACCAATGGCTATTTTTTCCACTTTATACTAGGGGCAGGCATACTTTTCATTCTCTGACTTATCATTTGGAGGTAGATGTCTTAGAGAGTTAGAGAAAAGAGAAAGAAAATGGAAATTTGGGATAATATACAGGGAAATCCATAATTGTTAGAACATCTACACAGTTTTTAAAGATGAGGGTCAATTTTTCTTTAAGGGAAGGTAATTTTTTAGAGAATGATCAAATGCTTGAAACTTCAACACTGCTCATATCTGAGAAAGATAGAGCATAGAGTGAAATATTTCAATTTAGAGAAATAAATTCTCCTTTATTTTAGACATTGTTCCACTGACCTCACATGGCCTTTCTAAGAAGACAATGTGCTATGGTAATTATCTCTGCTAATTAAGTATTGGAGGCTTCAATATCAAACATGTATAATCTAAGAAATTAAGCTATAAAATTTTATTGTATGGGGTGTTGTGGAAGATTTAGTAATTGAAGAGATCACATTTGCCCTGATGTCACTAGCACAGTCATTTTCAAACTTTTTCATCTCATTGGCACACATAAATTCACTACAAAATTCTGTGTCACACCAAAAACATATATTTTTTGCCCATCTGACAAAAAATTAGGCATAATTTTGATTCATTTACACAGGACTTCTGGCTGTTGTCATTTTTTTATTTTTAATTTGACAATCTAAGGGAATACAGGTCAGTGCCCCTAACTAAATATTGCATGTTTTAAAAATTCTTGTGGACTGGCCGGTGTGACTCAGTGGTTGAGCATTGACCTATAAACCAGTAAGTCACTATTTGATTCCAGGTCAGATCACATACCCGAGTTTTGGGCTCGATCTCCACTGGGGGACATGCAGGAAGCAGCCAATCGATGATTCTCTCTCTTCATTGATGTTTTTATCTCTCCCTCCCTCTCTGAAATCAATAAAAATATATTTTAAAAAATTCTTGTGGCACACCACCAATTGAAAATCATTGCACTAGCACTAGCACATTTGTTGTAGAGAAAAGAAATACCTATATAGGAACACTAGAAAAGAACAGTTAAAGTAAAAGAACCAATGGCATATTTCAAAAACCTAGAATGAACTCTTCAAAAATTCATCTGGAATAAACAAAGACCCCAATAGCTGCAGCAATCCTGAGGAAGAAGAACAAAGTAGGAGGAATCTTAATACCAGATATCACGCTGTATTCCAAAACCACTGTTCTCAAAAATGCCTGGTATTGGCACAAGAACAGACATATAGACCAATGGAATAATGTAGAGAACCCAGAAATTGACCAGAACCACTATGCTCAATTAATATTTGACAAAGGAGGCAAGAGCATACAATAGAGTCCAGACAGTCCCTTCAATAAATGATGTGGGAAAATTGGACCGATACATTAAAAAAAATGAAACTAGACCACCAACTTACACCATACACAAAAATAAACTCAAAATGGATAAAAGATTTAAATGTAAGTTCGGAAACCATAAAAATCTTAGATGAATCCACAGGCAACAAAATCTCAGACATACTTCACCGATACAGCTCCTAGGGCAATGGACACTAAAGAGAAAATCAAGAAATGGTACATCAAAATAAAAAGCTTTTGCACAGCAAAAGAAACCATCAAAAAACCAAAAACAAACAAAAAACAAACAAAAAAACAAGAAAGCCCACTGCATGGGAAAACATGTTTGCCAATGCTTTCTCCAATAAGGGTTTAATGTCCAACATTTACAGGGAACTCCTACAACTTAACAAAAGGAAGATAAACAACCCATTCAAAAAAAGGGCAATGAACCTAAATAGGTACTTTTCAAAAGAGGACATAAGGAAGGCCAAGAGACATATGAAAACATGTTCAAAGTCCCTAATCATCCTAGAGATGCAAATCAAAACGACAATGTGCTACTATCTCACACCTGTCAGAATGGCTATCATCAACAAATCAACAAACGACAAGTGCTGGTGAGGATGCTGAGAAAAAGGAACTCTCATGCACTGCTGGTGGGAATGCAGACTGGTGCAGCCACTGTGGAGAACAGTATGGAGTTTCCTCAAAAAACTAAAAATGGAACTCCCATTTGACCCTGTGATCCCACTTCTAGGAATATATCTAAAGAAACATCTGCTCTCTTTGAAAAGCAAAGGAATTAATATTTTCTGGTGAGGATTAACAAAAAACAAACAAACCATAAAGCCTTGTATGAGGCAATGGCAAAACACATTTCTGAATATCAATCTCCTATTTTTTTTTTTTTTTAAAAAAAGAGGACAGTATTATTTGTAGAAACTATATCAAAGAGATTACAGGACGGCCAAGTGAACGATCAGATAGAAAAACATTATCAAACTTAGACAAGCCAGCCAAGTACACATTGCTGTGGTTGTTGTCATCTTTATTACCATCATACCTCCATTCCTTCTTCTAACATATTCCTTCTTGTACTCTCTGTAATGCCTTCCCTGTGGGAACCCAGGTCCAGTAGCCATTAATCTTAATAAGACTATGAAGTGTCTGTGCTCCAGGCAATGAAAGCATTAAAGCTAGAGGGGATTTTACTGTATTCTTTTGACACGTCTAATTCAGTGTTTAACAAGTGAAGAAGATATTGAGGCCTGAAGATTTGAAGTTACTTTGTTAAGTATTTTTCATATTAGAACATTAAGGACGATAGTTTAGATTTAAAAATATTACATAATATATACACATTCACAAGTATGTTGATTCTAACATGTATCTGCTTATCATTTCCCACTTGTGAACAAATATGTTAAAAAAAAAAAAAGGTTAATAGAGGGCCTGGGTCCAAGTTTCAGATTTTACACAGTGATTGCTCACTGTGTGATTGATTACTGGGTGTGATGGCTCCAGTAGCAAGAGGGGAGGGGGGTCTGCTATCCTCAGTGGGTTTTTAGAGTTTAATCCCAAGGCCCCAGTTAATTTACATTTGTTGGAGATATTCCTGATCTTTGTACTGTCTGCAAACATCAAAGGCTTCAACATAAGTAGCCAAATACAAGTCAAGAAAGCTATTAAACACTGATAGAAAATTTTGGTTGACAATTCAGTCACAGATGACATATAATCACTGAAACTAAATATAAATAACCATAGAATCAAAGAAACGACTTAATATCTAAGATAGAAACTAAGTCTATCATTTTACAGAAATGCAAAATGAAGCAAGAAATATTTTATTTTGCCCCAAAGAAGTGTGAGGTTATGGTAGAATACCACCTTATCTACTAGTGCATAATGCAGTTCAATTTTTACTTTAAAAACAGCAAGCCTGATCTGCAAAGTACCCTTTCATAATCTATGTCAACTTTGCAGAGAGTAGTTAACAGGCTGCTAAATATCCCCTCCTCTAACATATATTATCAAAGTAATAAAACACTTATGAGCACCGAGCAAAATCTGATTGTGAGTGCTCTGAGGAAGAGTGTTCATTTTAATTCTAATTACCCCTCAATCTTAACCCTATTTCTCAGAAAACTAATCAAATTGCTTTTAAATTTACATCTTTAAGATTATGCTAATTTAGATATCTATTTTATGTATATCACACATTTTTAATGTCAGGAATTAAAAAGAAAGTTCAGATTTTATCATCTCCCATATTTCAGAATAACAAGATTATTATATCAAGTGATTTAAATTCCATGGATAAAAATAGGTTTTCTAGGGTATTATTTTCAGTGGAATTTTCTGTATCACAATGCATGCTACAAAGAAAGACATGCTCTTAGTAAAGTCACACATAAAATATACAGTGGATTATTAAACACTAAAAGAAGGAACCATGTACACGGGTGCTGCATATGGGAAATAAGCCAACAAATAAAATGTTAGCCCAGCCAGCAGTCAACATGTAAATAAAGACAAGTGTTGTTCACTAGCAGGCAAAGTAGTTTTGAATGCTGACAATTGTGTAAAAATTCAATAATTCAATAGCCTTTTTTCAAATAGGAAATAGATGTGATTTGTCATGCTTTTTAGCTTAAAAGTTATTTTAGCACATTGTGGGAAAATAAATATATTTCAAAACTGAGGTTGACCATCCATCAAATATATTTTCTTATATGAAAGTATACACAAGAGCTTTTTCAGTAGTGGAAGAAAAACATTACAGTCTGGATTTTACTTTATGCCTAAGGAAAACACATTACTGTTACACCAGGAGTGGCCGTGGCTGGATAACTCAGTTGGTTAGAGCATTGCTGGATATGCCAAGGTTTTGAGTTGGATCCCTGGTCAGAGCACATACAATAATCAATCAATGAATGCATAACTAAGTGGAACAACAAATCGATGTTTCTCTCTTTCTCTAACATGAATCAATCAAGATAGATAAATAAATAAATAAATAAACCAGGAATAAAGATGTTTGTTTTGTTGTATTGTTAAATTTGTAAAGTTAAATTAAATAACGTTTTAATAATAAACTCCTCAAATGAAAGGTTTTGAAATAATAAGCATACTTTTTAACAGAAAAATGTCATACATGACCTAACCGGTTTTGCTCAGTGGATAGAGCATTGCCTGCAGACTCAAGGGTCCCAGGTTCGATTGCGGTCAAGGGCATGTACCTTGGTTGTGGGCACATCCCCAGTGGGGAGTGTGCAGGAGGCAGCTGATCAATGTTTCTTCTCATTGATGTTTCTAACTCTCTATCCCTCTCCCTTCTTTTCTGTAAAAAATCAATAAAATATATTTTAAAAACAATGACATACATGATCAAGATAAAATAGCTCCTAATACTAATAACTATTGAAGTATCATGCTATGCCTGCCTTTTAAAATTCTTTTTATTTTCTTCATTCATTATTCTCTTGTAGATATAAATTTATGCCTATTCATTTTAAATGGTTTATATTATACACAATTAATACCACCATTATTTTCAAAAGTCACAATATTTTATATGTAATAAAGCCTAATTAATAGGATAAGTATGTGAGAAAAATTTTTTAAATATATTTTATTGATTTTTTTACAGCAAGGAAGGGAAAGGGATAGAGAGCTAGAAATATCAATGAGAGAGAAACATCGATCAGCTGCCTCCTGCACACCTCCTACTGAGGATGTGCCCACAACCAAGGTATATGCCCTTGACCCGAATCGAACCTGGGACCTTTCAGTCCGCAGGCCGATGTTCTATCCACTGAGCCAAACTGGTTAGGGCTGTGAGAATTTTTTTTTAATCCACCAAAGATTAATTTATTACATTTTCCCTATATAATTATTAAAATAAAATAACAAATATTATAAAAATTTAAAAATACATGCAGGTGTTTATAACTAGGGGCATACTTAAATTGTACAAATACCAGAATACAAGTATTACCAATTTTAGCTAGCTACTGGCAACATTAACATGAAAAAATTAAATTTATTGCCCAAAGATATAATTCAAAAAAAAGAAGGTAAAAATTGGCATTCAAATACTTTGATATGAAATTTCACCTTTGAAACCAATGGTTATTTTGATCCCCATCTGACCCAGAGACCTTAAATTTTGTTCATTAAATTACATCAAATATAATATTCTGTTAGCTCTCTAACACCAAGGAGATTACATTGAGTGGGAGAGTTAAGATTTACTACTGAATAATATACAGGAGTTAAATAATAGTAAAAATGTTGCAACAAGTACAGGAATGACTACCAAATCAGGTTTCTGAGTTCATAGGAGGGGCTACTCTCTTAGGGAGCCACCAGGTAGGGAGTCTTTGCAGGCATGGTGGACTTAACCAGGGACAGGAATTATGGAATAGAAAGGGAGTTTAGGAGCATGCAAAGAGAACCGGTGAAATATGAAGTGGCTTTGAGAACAATGAGGGAGAAGTGGTTTAAAAGATTATTTGGGTTCCTTTTTCTCTGCAATCTTGCCAGCATTTGTCATTTGTTGATTTGTTGATGATAGCCATTCTGACAGGTATGAGATGGTACCACATTGTCGTTTTGATTTGCATCTCTCAGATGATTAGTGACTTTGAGCATGTTTTCATATGTCTCTTGGCCTTTCTTCTATCTTCTTTTGAAAAGCATCTATTTAGGTTCATTGCCCATTTTTTGATTGGGTTTTTTATCTTCCTTTTGTTAAATTGTATGAGTTCCCTGTAGATGTTGGAGATTAAACCCTTATCAGAGATAACATTGGCAAACATGTTCTCCCATGCAGTGGGCTTTCCTGTTGTTTTGTTGATGGCTTCTTTTGTTGCGCAAAAGATTTTTATTTTGATGTAGTAGCATTTGTTGATTTTCTCTTTAGTGTCCATTGCCATAGGAGCTGTATTGGTGAAGATATGGCTTCAGTATATGTCTGATATTTTGCTGCCTGTGGATTCCTCTAGTATTTTTGTAAAAGGAACCCTCATGCACTTCTGGTTGGAATGCAGACTGGTGCAGCCACTGTAAAGAACAGTATGGAGTTTCCTCAAAAAACTAAAAATGGAACTCCCATTTGACCCAGTGATCCCACTTCTAGGAATATATCCCAAGAACCTAGAAACACCAATCAGAAAGGATATATGCACCCCTATGTCCATAGCAGCACAATTTACCATAGCTAAGATTTGGAAACAGCCTAAATGTCCATCAGCAGATAAGTGAATTAAAAAACTGGTACATCTACACAATGGAATACTACACTGCAGTAAAAAAGAAGGAATTCTTACCATTTGCAACAGTGTGTATGGACCTGGAGAACATTATGTTAAGCGAAATAAGCCAGTCAGAGAAAGATAAATACCACATGATTTCACTCATTTATGGAATATAATAAACAACATAAACTGATGAACAAAAACAGATCCAGAGACAGAGAAGCATTGATCAGACTGTCAAACCTCAGACAGAAGGTAGGGGAGGGTGAGGGTAAGGGGGAGAGATCAACCAAAGGACTTATATGAATACATATGAGCCTAACCAATGGACACAGACACCAAGGGGGTGAGGACATGAGTGGGGGGGGGGTGGGATGGGGGGCAATGGGGCGATAAAGACACATATGTAATACCTTAATCAATAAGGAAAAAAAGAGATTATTTGGCAGGAATAAGACTGATTTCTGATCAGTGCCTGGTAAATATTTGATGAATTGAACTGATGACAATTTTACCCTAAACCTTCATTCTGTACTCAAGTAGGAACTGAAGCTAGAAATCTAAACATTTTTCACATTTTTCCTTCTTAGTGGTGTTAAATTATTGAAGGGTTACAGGACAAGGTGGCAATTCTCAGCTATGGCAATCAAGTCTCCTAGCTAACACACATGTTGTACCTTGTAGGCAGCGGCTCTAGGGTCAAGCCTCAGACTGACCTGTGGCAGGGCCACAAACAAGTCCCAGCTTGGAGGGCAGAGCCCTCTTAGCATAATTAAGCTTGACCTTATAGTCCTCCCTTGCTCCTTCCTAGATAGCTAATGGGTTGTGGGAGGTGCAGCAAGTGCTGCCAAAACAAGTGAAACTCACAAGAACATTGTAAACATGTTGACCACTACTCTTGGTTTGCTTTGTGTGTTCTGACTATAAAATAAACATGATCTCACTCATTCATGGACAATAGAGACCATTATAAACTTTTGAACAATAATAGATACAGAGGCAGAGCTGCCTCAAACAGATTGTCAAACTGCAGCGGGAAGGCCGGGGAGGGTTGGGGGGCAGGAGGTAGTGGGGTAAGAGATCAACTAAAGGACTTGTATGCATGCATATAAGCATAACCAATGGACATAAGACACTGGGTGATAGGGGAGGCTAGGGGACTGTCTAGGGCGGGGGGATAAAATGGATACATATGTAATACCCTTTGTAATACTTTAAGCAATAAAAAAACAAACAAACAAACAAAAAAACATTCGCTTGCATCTGTGGTGCTGTCTGTCCATCAGAGAAGCAGCCTTCCACCGAGTTCCTGCTGTATTCTCTTATCTGTCTTCTTTAATCCTTCACTGCCCCTCCTCAGGCTCACCAAACCTGCCCATCCCTTTTCTTTTATTTAAAAAAATATATATATTTATGGATTTTAGAGAGGAAGGGAGAGAAACAGAGAGGTAGAAACATCAATGATAAGAGAGAATCATTGATCAGCTGCCTCCTGCACACCCATACTAGGGACCAAGCCTGCAACCAGGGCATGTGCCCTGACCAGGAATAAAACCATGACCTCCTGGTCCATAGGTCAATGCTCAACCACTGAGCCACACCAGCTGGGTGGCTATTCTTTTTCTTCTCCACAATTCAAGATGTTACAAATCTCAGCACTATCTGCATTATTGAGAAAGCTATTGTATTTTCCTTTGTGCCAAGTGACCAAAAACAGCTTTGTCATTTCAATTTCTGATGCATTTTTCTTTTAATACTTTGTCCCCACTGCACTGAAGTCTAGCTCCCTGCTCAAAGACTATCTTTAGAGTGAAATTCAAATGACATGTTAATGATTAGTAAAAACACAAAGCAGGGGGTTAATGACCATAGCTGAAATTATGGACTTCATTTCCATCAGCTCAGCAGAGTCTGAACCATCTAAAGAAAGCTCAGGAAAGATGTCCTGCTAATGCAGCTGCTCCCAAGCACGAGGACAGCTTAATAACATTAACTTTTAGTCAGTGATCCAGTGCTCTTGTGGGGAAACACCATTCGTCAGTTTATGGGGATGTGTTGCTCCCTATGGACTTAATTTAAGATGACTCCTTATTAGTCTGATACCATCTGGGTGCCTGATAACCAGTGAGGTTTTCACTTATAAGATGCTTGGGAGATAATGGAGGCAGGAACCAAGTAGAGATTTGTATTTCTATCTGTGAGGTGATTACAGCTTGCTTAAGAAGGAAATGAGGTTGATGGAAGGAGTAATGGCACCTTTCTATCTCCTCTCTTCTCTAGGCCTTCTCAGAAATATTTTATTTCTAATGGAATATTGATCATGCCACTCCCTCTCTTAAAACTATTCAACAGTTTACTGTTGCTCTTCAGATAAAAACTAATTTTCCTAATGTGTTCTATTGTCTCCTATCTGGTCTGGCTCAGGATGATCTCTCTAGTATCAGCTCACAGTGATACTCTCCATTCTGCTCTCTGTACTTCAGTCAGAGTGGCCTTCTTTCAGCAACTCCAATGTACCTTGCTCAGTCTTACCACAGGGCCTTTGCATTTCCTGCTCCAGCTTTCTGGAATGCTCTCCCTCTTTCTTCAGATATCTTAGCTCACACTTATCCTCAGGGAAGCTCTTCCGTGCCTCCCTGGTTAGATGAAATCAAATGCTTTCTTCAGTGCAACTACTCATTTACATTTAATTACATGATTATTTTTAATGACTGTATGACTGTCTATGCCTATAGATGATAATCTCTATGAAATCAGGGAAAGTCTGTATTTCTCACCTTTGGCTATCCAATCTCCCAACACATTGATAGGTAAATAGAAGACACTCATTAAATATTTGTTAAATAAAGCACATATAGGGGAAATAAAGTTATAGCAATGAAAAAAGATATAGACACATAGTTGTATGTATATATACATACACTTATAGTAGTTTTTAACTATAGAACTTGTATAACACTTTGAAGGGCATTAAAACATAAAATAAGGCACAAGAGTGTAAGAGGTCAGTAGATCTTTCAGAAAAGACAGGTAGAAGAACCAAGGAAGGAAAATTTAATAAAAGGAAGAAAAATCATAACCAGTAAAACCAATATCATTATAAAAAATACTTTCATATTGATTTGTACAAAATAAAATCGTCAAGTCATAGCTTACTAAATTACACTGTTATAGCTAAGCTTGTGAAATGGTAATATCATGATGGTACAAAGACAATAAACTTCATGTTTGAAGAACATGTATAAAAGAAAATGTTAGCCTTCTCTGATAGAAGAAAGTAAAATGAGGGTTTTCTGACTCTCAATAAATGTAAGAATTCTTCTTACTTATAATTCATAAGTGTTCTTACAAGTAGATAAGCCACCAATATTATAGGTGATGGTAATTCAAGGTTATGATCATAATCTTGGTCTTCTTTTTCCCACAGAAAGACCCATGACAGCTGTTACAGCAGGTCTGTGCTGCATCTCAAACACCCTGCTCCACTTTATTCCTGGTTGTCAAGGACACATTCAATTGGTGGACCTTGCCCTCTTCACCACTAAGCTGACAGGAAATAAAAGGGCCAATTTCAAATGGGTTTAAGCTTTCAGAATGTGAAAGCTTATAGGATAAACTCCAAAAAATTTGACTTCAGAACATTGCTTCATACTAACAATACTTAACATTTTAAAGTATCAAATAATTTTCTGATTGTCACTAAATATAAAGTTAACAGAATAGGAACATCACCTTTAAAATGTATGTTCTGCTGAAACCGGTTTGGCTCAGTGGATAGAGCGTCGGCCTGCGGACTGAAGGGTCTCAGGTTCGATTCCGGTCAAGGGCATGTACCTGGGTTGTGGGCACATCCCAGTGGGGGGTGTGCAGGAGGCAGCTGATCGATGTTTCTCTCTCATTGATGTTTCTAACTCTCTATCCCTCTCCCTTCCTCTCTGTAAAAAATCAATAAAATATATTTAAAAAAAATAAAATGTATGTTCTATATTGTTATCAATTTTATTTTCAGATTATAGTATGTATGCAAGCATAAACATTATATAAATATTAATAGCAATGGAAAAACTATTTGGGTTTCTTATGACAAATCTGACTCACATTTACCAAATAAAAATAAGCATTTCAATTAATAAATTTTAATAAGGTTTATTTCCTCTCTATATCATATTATTGGGGTCTATGTGTAGCTTGATTGATATGTAGAACACAGGCATTTTTACATAAAACAAATATAAAGCAGTTATTGATTATGGCATTTTTAATTTAGAGAATTACTGAGGTTACTAGAATGATAAATCAGAATTTAGAAACATGAAACCTTAATGTATATAAATTTTTAAATATATATTTTTTTGATTCCAGAGAGGCATGGAGATGAAGAGAGATAGAAACATCAATGATAAAAGAGAATCATTGATCAGTTGTTTCCTGCATGCCCCCTATTGGGGATCGAGCCTGCAACCTGGGCATGTGCCCTCACCCGGAATCCAACTGTGACCTCCTGGTTCATAGGTCAATGCTAAATCACTGGGCCACACTAGCTGGGCTATATATAATTTTAAATTCAGCTATATACCTAGACTTTGGGCTACTCAAGAGTAAAGACTTTATTTATTTTTTTGGTCACATCTCTGAATAAAATAACTGATGCTAACAGATGTAACAAACAACACCAAAACCTCGAAATAAAAATTGATTTCTTGCCCACAAAAATTCAATACAAATGTTGTTGGATTGGCAGATGCTTTGGTGACATTACAGAGTGGGTTCCCTTTAAGTTGTTACTCAGGGATCCAGTTCTTGATGCCATCACCTTTCAGTGACATCTAAGGTTGCTACAAAAAGAAAAGAGAGAATGAAGAGTTGTGTGTGGGTGGATGGGAGACTTTTATGAACCATATCTAGAAGTGGCATATATCACTTTCTTGTTCAGTAGTCATAGAGTCCCATCCAAATGCAAGGAGCTTAGAGAATGTAATTTAGCTCTGTGCCCAGGCCCTAAAAATAAGGGAAAAAATCTGATTAGCAGTCTTGGAAACTTAAGTCTCTGAAATACCCAACAGAGTAACAGCACAGGGATTGCTTGACTTATATATAACTAGACTGATGATGTGGAAATGCAGAAGAAGTTCGCTTATTTTATTTTCTTTAAATAAAAAATATTATAATATATTTAGAGGCCAGACTGAATGTCTAGTTGTGTAGTACAGACTACTAGAGATTTAGATAGTCGTCAATATTCAATTATGTATTATTATTGTTGTTGTTGTTATTTGGCAACAGTTAATAGGTGAAATGGAAATGTGAACTTGAGAGATTTTTGTGGTTAGATATCAGCAAAGTTTTCTAAAGGAGCAAGAGCTTATGTTGGGCTCATGAAGAGTGGCTAAGGTATGGGTGTTACTAGTGGGTAGTTGAGTAGAACAGAAGATGTGGGTGAAATGGAACCTTGTTATGTGGATCTGGTGAATTGATTTAGTTGATTTATAAAATTATTAGAAATAATATAAAATATGACTAAACAGGCCACTATGGGTAAGAAGGGGGAAACCAAATATTAAGGGGAGACTTTCAAGCTGTATTACAAAGCCACTGTTCTCAAAACTGCCTGGTACTGGCACAAGAACAGACATATAGATCAATGGAATAGAGTAGAGAGCCCAGAAATCGACCCGAACCAATATGCTCAATTAATATTTGACAAAGGAGGCAAGAACATACAATGGAGTCAAGACAATCTCTTCAATAAATGGTGTTGGGAAATTTGGACAGATACATGCAGAAAAATGAAACTAGACCACCAACTTACACCATACACAAAAATAAACTCAAAATGGATAAAGGACTTAAATGTAAGACGGGAAACCATAAAAATACTAGAGGAATCCAAAGGCAGCAAAATCTCAGACATATGCCAAAGCAATTTCTTCACCGATACAGCTCCTAGGGCATTGGACACTAAAGAGAAAATAAACAAATGGGACTACATCAAAATCAAAAGCTTCTGCACAGCAAAATAAACCATCAACAAAACAACAAGAAAGCCTACTGCATGGGAGAACATATTTGTCAATGTTATCACTGATAAGGGTTTAATCTCCAACATTTATGGGGAACTCATAAAACTTAACAAAAGGAAGATAAATACTCCAATCAAAAAATGGGCAAAGGACCTAAATAGACACTTTCAAAAGAAGACATTCAGAAAGCCAGAGATATATGAAAACATGCTCAAAGTCACTAATCATCTGAGAGATGCAAATCAAAACAACAATGAGGTATCATTTCACACCTGTCAGAATGGCTATCATTAACAAATCAACAAACGACAAGTGCTGGAGAGGATGCGGAGAAAAGGGAACACTCGTGCACTGCTGGTGGGAATGCAGACTGGTGCAGCCACTATGGAAGACAGTATGGAGTTTCCTCAAAAAACTAAAAATGGAACTCCCATTTGACCCTGCGATCTCACTTCTAGGAATATATCCCAAGAGTCCAGAAACACCAATCAGAAAGGATATATGCATCCCTATGTTCATTGCAGCACAATTTACCATAGCTAAGATTTGGAAACAGCCTAAGTGCCCATCAACAGATGAATGGATTAGAAAACTGTGGTACATCTACACAATGGAATACTATGCTGCTGTAAAAAAGAAGGAATTCTTACCATTTGCAATGGCATTTGATGGAACTGGAGAGCATTATGCTAAGTGAAATAAGCCAGTCAATGAAAGAAAAATACCACATGAACTCCCTCATTTATGAATAATAAAGACCATTATAAACTGATGAACAAAAATAGATACAGAGGCAAAGCAGCATTGAACAGACTGTCAAACTACAGTGGGAAGCCCCGGGGAGAGTTGTGGGGGGTGGGAGGGCGGTAAGAGATCAACCAAAGGACTTGTATGATTGCATATAAGCATAACCAATGGACACAAGACACTGGAGGGTAGGGCAGGCTGGGGGAACGTCAAGGGGGAAAAAAAAGGAAACCTACGTAATACTGTTTGTAATACTTTAAGCAATAAAACAAAATTTTAAAAAAAGATTTTAAATCAGGAAAAAGGGTTTATATTCAATGCAGGAGGTTACAATGAGAATAAGGAAATGTGCATATATTTTAGAAAAACTTTTTTAAATATAAATATTATGAGAATCAACTGAAGAATTAATTTTATACTTTTCATCAGTTTTTTTTTAATTTTTTTATTTTAGTTAAGAACATATGGTTGTGGTTGTAATTTAGTGATATAAATACAAAAACACTCATTTTTTGAGAAGGGGAAAATTACCAAAGATTGAAAAGGCATTAAAAAAAGACCTTATATTTAAGAAGAGGACCGATAAGGAAAAATACAAGTGCAATTTTCTCAAAATTAATCTACAAGGTCAACATGCTTATAAAAATATTGCAACTAGACTTTTCATGGACTACCAATAAACTCCATTGGAATTCATCTTGCAGAATAAACATTCAAAAACAGCTAATACAATTCTGAAAAAAGGCAAGAAGGAGAGCTTGCCCTGTCATGTTTCAAAAATTATTATTAAATGAAAGGAATATACCAATATAATCATTTCATTTTTATAAAAGAAAAATGTGAAATAATTATTTATTTTCCTGTGGTGGATTTTCAGTATAATTGATGCATGGGTGGGGAGAAGGAGGAAGAGGGCAGCAGATCTCTGCATACCCCCTTTTGTAACACCCTATGATCAAAGTGTACTTTGCTTCATTCCAAAGGTCTGAACTATCAAACAAACACATTGTTGCTTCTATACTGGTTTAGGGCTTGTCCCCATACTTGTCTGTATCTTCTAATAACTTGAGGCTGATTTAGGAATATAAGAAATTTACCTGGAAAGTACCCAATCTGTCCCATAGCTAAACTGGTTCTGATTTTTCTTAGATGTAAATGTAACTTCCCTGAGTAGCACAACCAGAGATTTGCAGCTTTTCTTTCTGTCAGCACCTGTAGTCTCTGAATAAATCAAGAACTGTTCACATTTTGAAGAAAAAAAAAAAAAAAGTACTCCATCCATATATCAACGACAACAATAAAAACATTGATTTACCTATTTCTGAAGAAACCATAAAGATTAGTGTTAAAAATATATAACTTTTATTATACTCTCCTTATTTCCCAAATATAATGTCCTTTTTAAGGATGGTGCAACTGTTTTCTGAATAAAGACATTCTTTTAATGTAGCCACTGCCAAAATTCAGAACAAATTCCCCCACTTCCTCCACAACTGGCTACAGTTTTGCTACTTCCACCTGAACCATACATCTTTTTTAAAAATATATTTTATTGATTTTTTACAGAGAGGAAGGGAGAGTGATAGAGAGTTAGAAGCATTGATGGGAGAGAAACATCGACCAGCTGCCTCCTGCACACTCCGCACTGGGGATGTGCCCGCAACCAAGGTACATGCCCTTGATTGGAATCGAACCTGGGACCCTTCAGTCTGCAGGCCGACGCTCTATCCACTGGGCAAAACTGGTTAGGGCTGAACCATACATCTTATTATCACCTTAGTTAGGTCCCCAAGGAGGTCTAGTGACAAAAAGGAAAAGAGGTCAATATCTCAGTATCCACTCCCCACCTCCATCTTTCCACCACAATTTTGCTCTGTGGGCCTAGCTCCTAGGCAGCATTGAACCCTCCTTTCCCCCATTTCATCATTACCTTAAATCTACTTGCTCTTCTTTAAGAAAATTCCCCAAGAATCGAATTATGAGTTTTCTCTAAGTAGAAGAATTTTAGCTTGGTTCTTTGTGTACCATAGATATGTGATTTAAGTGAAAAATATAGAGAAGAATAAAAAGTCACACAGAAGGCCTTTTTATTTTGGTTAGCATTTTTTTCCCTAGCAAAACTAAGAAAACCTCTAAAAAGTATTCTCTCTCTCTCTCTCTCTCTCTCTCTCTCTCTCTCTCTCTCTTTTGATGGTTCTCTCTTCACTTGTGAAAGAAAATTAAGGGAAAGGCTTATGAAATTGTGTTCTGTCCACAGGTGTCCAAGAAGAAAAGCTCTCACTGGAAGCAACAGGTGGAGGTGGAGGTATTTGCCTGTCTTATCCTGGGCCAGTTTTGATATATACACATCTCAAACTTAATATAGCCAGAAAGGATCTCTTGACTTACCAAACCACAATAGTTCTTATTTCCATCTTCCCCATTCATTAGTAGTATTATCATCTACTCAGTTGAAAATTGTTAAAACCAAAATTATAGGTATTCTTTTTTCTTCCTTGTACAAAAAAATGATAAGAAGTAGCATGCTTTGGAAGAGGCATTAAAGAACAAAAGATTGAGGAGCATCTGTCTCATAAAGACAGTAGCTATAGCAATATTCTTTTATCATAAAGCTTTCAAAGAAAATCCCATTTTCAGAATAACATATTGTATTAGTTTCTGATTGCTGCTGTAACAAATTGCTTCAAACCCAGTATCTTAAAACAATGTAAATTCAGTATTTTATAGTCTGAAGTCAAAAGTCCACAATGGTTCACACTGCTCTAAAATTAGGGAATTTGCAGGGTTGCATCTGTTTCCTTGTTTTTCTTTCCATCTTCTGGAGGTTGCTTGCATTCCTGGATTATAGTCCCTTCTTCCATGTCAAAGCCAGCAGTATAGCACCTTCAATTCTCTCACCAACTGTGCTTTGGCTGTCACATTATCTACTCTCCTTCCCCTCTTTTTCCCTCTTATAAGGACCCTCGTAAATACATGGGGCCACCCAGGTAACTCGCCACAAAGTCCTTAATTTAATCACATCTGCCAAATCTCCTTTCTATAAAAAGTAACATATTCACAGGCTTCAGGGCTAAGGATATGGATATATTTGGAGGGGGTCATTATTCCATCTACCACACATATTTTAAAATTCTACCAAAGCTCTACCCACCAAAAAAAATTTTTGGCAAAATTTAATACGTACAAAAAGAAAAAAATTCAGGAAATTCACACTTTAGTGAATTGTCTATTAAAGTTAGGGAGGCTCAGAAATGTTTGTTTATAAACATGAATGAATATATCAGGTTTTTTTAAAAATATATACATATATTTTTTTATTATTTTTTTTACAGATGATAGGGAGAAGGACAGAGAGTTAGAAACATCGATGAGAGAGAACCACTGATCAGCTGTCTCTTGCACACCCCCTACTGGGGATGTGCCCGCAACCAAGGTACATGCCCTTGACTGGAATTGAACCTGGAACCCTCCAGTCCGCAGGCCGACGCTCTATCCACAGAGCCAAACCAGCCAGGGCAATATATTAGGTTTTACTGAATGGGTTCTTAGTAATTCTAAGTTTTATGAAATTTTTATTTTCCTATAATAATTTATAATGTAACTACTCCGTGAAGGTATAACAATGTGCATTGAAATAAAAATGAAGTCCTAACTGAATCTCAGTTCCACAAAACTCTCCCAAGGGAAAACTTTAACAAAACCCAGGGAAAGTAGTCAAGATAAAATAGATCTGTTCCCATACACCCCACACAAAAAAATGCAACTACCATCATTGATGAATATTTACATTTCGGCAGACACACGTCAGAAAGCCCAGGATTTGGGGTGCCTACAGCCTCTGAAGCAGCTTGCCACGAAGACCAGATGGGAACCAACTAGGAGTTATTCTTGGTTTTACTCTCCCCCTTCACCTCCTACAAGATGTCTATCAAGATTCTACCTCCAAAACATACTGAGATCCTGAGTCCATTTACTTTCATTTCCACTTTTATTTTCTTTATGAAAAAATCATCATTTTTCCTGTCATAGATACTGCAATAACCTCATATTGGTCACCCTCCTTTCACTTTTGCCTTTTAAAATTCATTATTTACATGGCACTCAGACTGAGCCTTTCAAAAAACAAATCAAATACACAGCTACAAAACTCACAGAAAACAATACAGGAGAAAATCTAGATGACCTTGGGTATGGTGATGACTTTTCAGATACACCACCAAAGGCATGCCACATGAAAGAAATCATTGAAAAGCTGGACTTCATTAAAATTAAAAGGTTCTGCTCTACAAAAGACACTTTCAAGAGAATGAGAAAACAAACATTTGAAGAAGACATGACATATCTGATAAGAACTATTATTAAAAATATACACAGAACTCTTAAAATTCAGTAATAGAAAAATGAAAGCCTTGATTAAAATATGGGCAAAGACAGGAACAGACACCTCACTAAGGAAGATATACAGATGGAAAATAAGCATACGAAAAAATGCTTAAATATTAAAAAACACATCATATGGCATTACAAAATTGCAAATTAAAACAACAATGAAATACCTTTACACATCTATTTGAATGTTCTAAATGCTAAAACTGATTACACCAAACTCTGGTAAGGATGTAGAGAAATGAGAACTCTCATTTATTACTAGTGGGGATGCAAAATGTACAGTTACTTTGGGATACACTTTGGCAATTTCTTACAAAACTAAATATAACTCTTACCATGCAATTCAGCAATTATGCTTCTTGGTATTTAGCTAAATAAGTTGAAAACAGAATGTCCACACAAGAGCCTGCACACAAATGCTGATAGCAGCTTTATTCATAATTGCCAAAACTTGGAAGCAACTGAGAGGTCCTTCAGTAGGTGAATGGATAAATAAACTTTGGGATAGATAGGCAATGCTAGAAAGAAATGAACTATTAAGCCATGAAAAGACCTGGAAGAAACATAAATACATGCTACTACGTGAAAGAAGCCAATCTATGCACATCTATGTGTGGCCAATTTAAGGAATATTGTCTTCATCATTTTTATAAGTATAAATCTTTGCAGACTTTTCTATATTATTTTTCTCCTTCACTGAGAAAAAACTTTTATTTTTATGCTTTAACCTTCTTACTTTTCTTACTTTCTCCCAGACATTTACCTGTGCTTCCTCTGCTCTGGGATGGTATTTCTCAGGTCCTTCTCATCAGCGACAGCTGCATATCCTGTCAATTTATTTGTTTTTGAAGTTTTATTTATTTAACACATTTATTATTTTATGAAGGGTCATTGGAGTAGCCCAGACATGTAAGCTTTGTCACGGGATTAGAGTTAACAACACATTACTCTGTTTTCTTTGTTCCGCCTTTAGTTTAATAAGAGCTGACTTACTACTTGTTATACACACTGGTCAGTGAGGAGGAGATGAAAAAAATGTGCTTAAGGATCCCATGACTTTCTCTGAGAGAAGGTATAAATAACCTAATCCAGTGTTTTATAATTTTTTTCCTTGTTATTCCCCTAAGGAGCCCTTTTAGACATTTTTTTTCCTATTTGCTTCCCCCACCCTCATAAAGTTTTAATACCTCATATATACCATACATCTGTTTATATATTTATGTATATCTGTGCATTATACAAAAAAGAGAGTGAGATTTATTTCACCCCTGGGAGACAATATCTCCCCAAATGAGAATGCATGAAACCTTAAGCCATTCTTCTTGCAATTTTTTATGTGGTTATACCACAGTGAACTAGATTACTCTCATCAAGACTCAAAGAGCATAAGGCCACGAAATAAAATTACCTTGAAGAGAAGCTGATTAAATGGTGACTCTGGCTCTGCCAGGGGACCACAATCTCATCAGCCTGTGACTAAGGCTTAAGATTCCCTTGGACATGGCCAGGCTGCCACAAAAATTGTGCTATTGAAAGCCATGCCTAACTATGTGCATGCTGATGAGCTTTGGGGCACAGCTTGAGACTGTATTTAGCAGGAGCCAAGATCCTGCTAAGACATCTCAAAAGAGCAATAGGCAAGCACAGTTAAACCATGAGTTCAGTGAGGGCAGGGACTGTTTTGTTTCTCTACTCTATTCAGGAGCAGATGCCTACAGTGTGGAGCTCAGTGCAAAAGGAAAATATGGGATCCTTTGTTACAATATTATTAAGAATTTCAAGATGATGACAGCAGAACACTAAACCACCTCAGGGCCTGCTGAGCTATGAGCCTCTGTGCATCTTCACTTGAAACTGTCATTGGCTCTGTCTCCAGCAAATAGAATAGTATCTAGTAGATTGTTACACTTTAATAGAATTTGACGAATGTACGAGTCAGGTTTCTCCAGGTAAACAGAACCAATAGGATACATAGAAAGAGGTTATTATGAGAACTTTACTCATGTGGCTTTGGAGGCTGAGAAGTCTCCTGATTAGCTATCCGCAGGCTGGAGGCCCAGGAAAACTGAGGGTGTATTTCCAGTCTCAATCTGAAGGCCTGAGAACCAGGAGAGCCAATGGTAAAACCTGGCCCAAGTTCAAAGGGCAGAGACCCAGGAGTGCCAATGTCTGAGGGCAGAAGATGATGCCCCAGCAAAAAGGATCCTCTCTCTGTCTTTTTTTTTTTTTTTTTTAATTCAGACCTTCAACAAATTGGCTGATGCCCACCCACATTGGCAAGGGTGATCTTTACTCAGCCTACCAATGTAAAATGCTCATCTCTCCTAGAAACAACCTTATAGACACACCTAGAAATGTTTTATCAGCTATCTAGGCATCCCTTAGCCCAGTCAAGTTGATAAAATTAACCATCACAATGAATAAATAAGATTTGGAGCAGGGCTGGGCCTAGGACAAGGCAAGAGAGGCACACAGGGCACAAAGCTTCAGGGGGCACTTCCTCTCAGTTAGTGCAAGGATTAATCCTGCATCTGCGGGGTCCTGGGAGCAGTGCACCGCCTTAATCATTTTTCTAACAAGTGCCCCACATTTTCACTTTGTGCTGGGCCAGACGAATTATGCAGCAGGTCTTGCCCGAGAGTGAAAGGCTCCTTAAACGGAAAGCGTCTAAGTCAGCACTTAAAAGGCGCTCACTCTGTCTTGTGCAAACGCTCAGCCAGTATTTGCAGCAAACTGAGAGCAGTGCCTCCTGGTAGTCTGTACCATTGGCAACTCACTTCCATCATCCTTGTCTGGCTTGCAGTGGAGGGCAAATCTTTAATAAGCATCTCCAATGTCACAGAGAATTGGAAAAGGACTGATATTTGGCCTGTGTCAGCTCTCAATGTCATTGAAAAATTTGGTGGTGATGGCGATGGCAGTGACAAGAAGCCTCAGAAGAAGATACTGCTACCAAAGGACAGATGGGATCTTGGGAGATTAATCTGAAAAATTGAAAAGACACATTTCCCTCTCCATGTTTGTTATACCACACATTCTAGAAGTCTCCTGGGAATACTGTGATGTGGAGACTGCAGATGAAGACTGAACATCAATAGCCATGTCTATTCTGGGCCTTCCCATAGTTTATTCATGACCCCGAGCACTTGCCTAGAGCTAATTCCTGTTGTTGGGGCCTCGCAGGCCCTGCCCAGGCCTCTGAGGTTCCCAGATTTATTACTCATCATTTTGAAAGGGGAATCATTACTGTAGCTCCTTTAATATCTCAATCAGAGAGAGTCAGGGAGAGAGAGAGAGAGAAAGAGAGAGAGAGAGAGAGAGAGAGAGAGAGAGAGAGAGAGAGAAATATCTCAATCTTCTCAACCTTCCTAATGCCGCGACCCTTTAATACAGTTCCTCATGTTGTGGTGACCCCCAACCATAAAATAATTTTTTTGCTACTTCATAACTGTAATTTTGCTACTGTTATGAATCATAATGTAAATATCTGATATGCAGGATGTATTTTCATTGTTACAAATTGAACATAATTAAAGCATAGTGATTAATCACAAAAACAATATGTAATTATATATGTGTTTTCCAATGGTCTTAGGCGACCCCTGTGAAAGGGTCGTTCGACCCGCAAAGGGGTCGTGACCCACAGGTTGAGAACCACTGCTCTAGAGTGATACCAATGTATTAATCATAAGAGTATCTCTAAAAAGGCTCACATTGTGGATCCTTCCTTTTTAAAAAGTCAGGAGTATTAGTCTATGCCATCAGTCTATACCAGTGGTCGGCAAACTCATTAGTCAACAGAGCCAAATATCAACAGTACAACGATTGAAATTTCTTTGAGAGCCAAATTTTTTAAACTTAAACTATATAGGTAGGTACATTGTTATTAACTTAATTAGCGTACTCCTAAGGCTTAGGAAGAGCCACACTCAAGGGGCCAAAGAGCTGCATGTAGCTCGCGAGCTGCAGTTTGCCAACCACGGGTCTATACCATATGTCTATACCATTAGTCTATATAAATGTCCAAATGATATGCAGCTCTCTGAAACACTTTTCTTTTAGAATTCTCTCTAAAAAAAAGTAGTTTATTAAATCGAATCAATTTGGTACTTTAACATCTATTTTTCTACTGAATATTTTATTTATGTTAGTAGAAAGAGCACTCATGACTTTGCTTTTATTTAATTTTCTTTTACTTATATATTAGATACTTTGAAGTTTCAATCATGATCAGGGCAGAGCATAGTGTAGCCAAAGCACAGTTTGGAATGAAAGGTTGGAAAAATACATGTGGAAAATGCAAAGCAAGTGATAGCGCGATGGTTTTGTTAGGTTCGTTGGGTTGCAGGGAATGAGACGGCTCACTACCTCATGTAATGAGGCTTTATAATGGGATATATATAATCTTGAAAAAAAATAAACAACAAGGCCATACCTTTTTAATTGAGATTGGAACCAGAAGGTTCTTTAGAATTCAAGACCGCCCCAGGGACCAGAGCCATGGGAATTAATGGATATTTGTTCTAATTGCTTGCCATTAGAGCAACCTGGCTATGCTCTGTGAGCCAGCTTCTGTCTGTTTCTTAAATTCCCTCCCAACTGGTCTTTTACCCTCCACTCCCAAGGTCATGAACTGGCAGACTAGGGAAGAATAATTCCTGGAGACAGCTCTTTGTTAAAACAGCAAGTAACTGTTTTTTGTTTGTTTTCCTTAAAAATTGAATTTGAATGTTGTTAAGGCAGTGTTTGCATTTTTGGTTTTGCCACAAGCTGTACACAGCTTCCCCTTAGGCTGAGGGATGGGGGATCTCCTTTAGGAAGATCTGAGCAAGCAAACACACATTAGACAGGTCTACTGTGCCCGTGGCCATGGAAAAAGCCCTACTAGGTGCACATTGACAGTTACTAGCAGTGTGCGCTTGGTTAGCTGCTTTGCTTTCCTGCACCTCTGTTTCCTTACATATAAAATAAGGAGAATACTACTTACCTAAAGTAGATAGTTTTGGAATTAATTAGAAAAAAGTAGCCACATGCTTAAGAAAACATGTGATAGACTCATATAAGCTGGGTCCAAAATTGCCTCTGCCTCTCTAATCAAAGCTTCTATTGCCTCTTATATAAAACTAGAGGCCCAGTGCACAAAAATTTGTGCACTGGCGGGGGGTGGGGGAAATCCCTCAGCCCAGCCTATGCCCTCTTGCAGCCTGGGACCCCTCAGAGGATGTCCACCTGCTGGCTTAGGCCCGCTCCCTGGGGGATTGGGCCCAAGCTGGCAGTCAGACATCCCTCTGGCAGCCTGGCAGCCCTCGGGGGATGTCCACTTGCCCGCGGGGAGCAGGCCTAAGCTGTAGTCCGACATCCTTAGCGTTGCTGAGGAGGCAGGAGAGGCTCCCACCACCACCACTATACTGGCAGCCATCAGCCTGGCTTGTGGCTGAGCAGAGCTCCCCCTGTGGGAGCACACTGACCACCAGGGGGAAGCTCCTGCATTGAGTGTCTTCCCCCTGGTGGTCAGTGTGTGTCATAGTAACCAGTCATTCCCAGTCTTTCTGCTGTTAGGCTCAGTTTGCATATTACCCTTTTATTATATAGGATAGAGGCCTAGTGCATGGGTGGGGTCTGGCTGGTTTGCCCTGAAGGGTGTCCCGGATCAAGGTGGGGGTCCTACTTGGTTGCCTGGCCAGCCTGGGTGAGGGGCTGATGGGGTGTTTGCAGCTGGTCACACCCCCTTCAGGGTGGGGGTCCCCACTGGGGTGCCTGGCCAGTCTGGGTGAGGGGCTGATTGCTGTTTGCAGGCTGGTCAAGCCCCCCTAGTGGGGACTCTCACCCCATGGAGGTTTGGCCAGACTGGGTGAGGGGCTGATGGCTGTTTTCAGGCTGGCCACACCCCCTTTAGGTTGGGGGGTCTCCACTGGGGTGCCTGGCCAGTCTGGGTGAGGAGCTGAGGGCTGTTTTCAGGCTGGCCAAGCCCGCCGGCATGGAAGCTCCCAGCCTCTCCTTTTTTTTCTTTTTCTTTTTTTTAATTTTGGGATTTATTTACCTTCTATTATTGAAACTTTGTTGCTTTAAGTGGAGCTCAGAGCCCGACGTGGCAAGCGGGAAGCTTAGATTTCTCCATCATTGGGGCAACCAAGCCTCCTGCTTGCTTCAGCTCCGTGGCTGCCGGCCGCCATCTTGGTTTGGTTAGTTTGCATATAGTCATTCTGATTGGCTGGTGGGCATGGCTTAAGGCGTAGCAAAGGTATGGTCAAATTGCATGTTTGTCTTTTATTAATGTAGATAGAGATAGTAGCATCTTTCTCACAAGCTGATTTTGAGGATTAAATTATATACAGGGGTGGGCAAAAGGTTTACAGTTGTAATACAAATGAATAATACAATAATTAATAAACAATAATACAAAATGAACTCCGTGTTTTGCATTCTCTCTCTCTCTCTCTCTCTCTCTCTCTCTCTCTCTCTCTCTCTCTTTCTCAAACACACACACACACATCCATCACTTAATACAGTGACTTATATGGCAAGAAACACAATAAATATTAGCTGCTATTATTATCTAATGGGAAAGTTGAGCATCACAAAATGGACAGTCAGATCAGTTAGAACTCTCTTTCTTGCTACTGTTCTTAACCATTTAAGCAGTAGGAATTTACATTTCATCTATTTAGAACCTGCAAAGTTTTCCTTAGTCTGCTAGTTTTGTTTTTTTTTTTCTCCTGATTTCTCTCATTCCATCCTCCCCTATAATTACCATCTCTACACATACTTGTATTTTTTATTAAAAAAAACAACACCCTCAAATTTTAGTATTTTTAAAGTCTGATATACTCTCTGAGCACTCACATTGTAAAGCATAATAATTAAATTTTGGCAGAAGTCTTTAAAAAGTATGCGTTCTATTTGGTTGTCTTCATAACAAAAATGTTCTGAACATGGTTTGGACCTTTATCCATGATGCCAAGTCAATGCCATGAGCACCACTTATTGTGCTGTTTTCAGAAGATGCTACTTTATTACATTACAGCCCCATAGGGCAGTGATGGTGAACCTATGACATGCATGTCAGAGGTGACACGCGAACTCATTTTTTTCGGTTGATTTTTCTTTGTTAAATGGCATTTAAATATATAAAATAAATATCAAAAATATAAGTCTTTGTTTTACTATGGTTGCAAATATCAAAAAATTTCTATATGTGACACAGCACCAGAGTTAAGTTAGGGTTTTTCAAAATGCTGACACGCCGAGCTCAAAAGGTTCGCCATCACTGCCATAGGGCTTTAATAATGCTACAGACATTACATCAAAATTTTCTAGTTCAAATTGGTTATTTTTTTTCCTATCTACTTCTTTGCTTGCCTATTGTTAGTGTACTTTTTGTTTTTAGTCTTATGTCCATTTTAACATAGGGGAGCTCTGATATTTGCCAAGATAATGTGACTTTCTTAACATGCTACATCCCATTAGTCTCATTAGAAGTAAGTGCCTGGGCTTTGATCACTAAAGAAAAACCCAAAAAACATTTTTTTGGATATTTACGTGTTACTGTTTTATTATTTTGTATTATTATTTTCTTTTTTGTACTTCTTTGAGCTAAAGCAATGCACTGAGTGAAACTATCCTTATGCATGGAATTGAGAGGGTTACTATATATATATATTATATAATTTAAAGAGCATCAAAAGTTTCTATTTCCCACAATTTTTTTCTTTGTATAAAATATGTTTTCATGGATTTTAGAGTGACAGAAGGGTAGAGGGAGAGGGAGAGAAACATTGATGTGAGAGAGAAACATTGATACACTGCCTCCCGCACACCCTTTGGTTCATGGGATGATGCTCAGCCAACTTAGCCACTCCAGCCGGGCTTTCCACCAATTTTGATTCCTCAATATTTCTTCACACACATACCAAGGGACTAGAAATTATAACATTGTTTTAGGTTTAGTATGGCAAAAATAGTATAGCACATGTAGCAATTCTAATAGGTGTCTCTGAACCACACATAATACACTTTATTTTTACGTTTGTTCATGTTGTCAATTAAAAAATATGAAATGGGGAAAATGACTACTGGCTACCTTTACAATGGGATGGTGAACATTATCTAAAGAACCCTTCTGAGGTTTTCTGAGGTTATCTAATTCTGTAAGTATATGTGACGTTCATTGTCATTGACTATTTTGCAATACTCTGAAGATAATTTGTGGAGAGATGGTGGCTATGCAAATAGTTCATAGAAATGCAAATGAATTTTGGATGGTGGAGATGAAATTGATTTCTAGCCTGTGGAAGACAACAGTTTTGTATCCATTAGCAAATTTATCTCAGCATTCCTGAATATTCATATATGTACCATTCTTTGATACACTTTTGAACTGTTTTTTATATCTTATGAACACCCTAAATTATGAGATAAAAATCAGTTAAGTAAAATATTTGATATATATCTTTTTTATATTTTATAAGAGTCATAATTTAACTTTTAAAATAGTTATCCTTTAACAATTTTACTTCACCCATCTGGAGTGGTCTCCTCCCTCTCTCTATTTCTACAAATTCCATTGATCCTTTAGCACCGGGCACAATGCACATCTCTATAATGAAATGTTTCCTGCTCTAGCAGGGTGACTATACATGGTCCTTACCTCTAGGTTACTGTGGCCTAAGGACACCCCTGTTGAGCAAGGTAGCACTGAGACCTGCAGAGAGCAAGCTGGGAATCTGTCTCTGCTCCTGTTTTCCCTCCTGCTCTCAAGCTTGTCCCTAGCCTGTGGCCTCACCACAGTTCAGTGTCACCACCTACATTGTGGAACCTCAGCTGTTGGCATCTGCCAGTGGGGGAATCTACCAAGTAGTAGAATCTCAGTTGGGGAATTAACAATTCAAGGACCACCTTGCATCTGGCCATCCATCTAAGTGGAGATGTCGGAGTTCTCTGGGAAGAGAGAAGAGTATACTGGGATCTGAGTATCACTGGGGCAAAAGGTGAATCTGGCTGAAGCAGCTGCCTCCTCACACCTCCAAAAGGGCCCCTCCACCCCAGCCTCATGTCTCTTGGCCTGGAAAATACATTCAGATGACTGCAGCTAACCCGATGGTGGCCCACTACCAGGGGTGGTCCAGCCCAAGCAACAGGGCAAGGCAGTACAGGGACAGGCAAGAGTATTCTCTCTTCTTAAATCACAGCTTCTATAATAAATTCTACTTTCCCTCTAGGCCTCCAAAATACCTATTATCTGACTTTTTACAGAAAAAAGTTTGCTGATCCTTGCTATAGATTATTAAATTTTAATTTATGACTCATCTCTCTAAAAGGATTTTAAACTCCTGGGGGCAGCAAAAAGTTATAGTTGTCTACCATGCTCAATAATTATTAGATTATTAGTTGTTTGCTTTCACAAATCCATATTATTAAGACTCAAAGTCTTCTATTTCTCCCCATTTAATGCCATTATAAGTTTACAACTTTAAAAACTACATATATTTCAAAATAATAGATGGTTATGCAATATTATTACTTACGTTTAAAGAAAGCCTTGAGACATTTATTTTTTAAATAAAATGACATTTCTATTTGACAGCAATGACAGAAGAAGAAGAAGAAGAAGAAGAAGAAGAAGAAGAAGAAGAAGAAGAAGAAGAAGAAGAAGGAAGAGGAGGAGGAGGAGGAGGGGGAGAAGAAGAAGAAACAGAAGAGCCCCCCCGCCCTGCCACCCCCAGGTCACAAAGACATTTTTAGAATAAAATAGAATTCTAAAATCGGTCTTAACACTGTGTATTAAATATTTCATGAGTTCTGAAAAGGAACACTTTCCTCTATTCTAGAAGTTTCAAGATATTTTTATCAGTAAATTAGATATTGATCTCTTGCCTTCCTCATCTGACCTTTGACTGGCACAAGGCCTATGATTCAGGTATATCACATGTTGGAGATAGTCCTGAGACAGGTATACTACAAAGTTATTTTCCATTGACTTCTGTGGGTGATCTAAGAATTTTGTCATATTTTAGTAATTCTTCTGATCACTAAGCAGGCCCCCACCTTTATTTTAAACAAATGGCACATGCTATATTCTAAACTGTACTAATCAAGTCAATCTGTGAGCATGAGCTGTAAGTTCACTCATGCTCAGGGTATATACTATCTATTTTTGGAATATGTTGATTTTGTTTTGGAATTTTGGAACTGGATAAGAAAAGTCTCAGGGGAAAGGTATCCTATCTAATAATAGACAAGCATGGTAATTGACTGTACCTTTGCTACGCCTCCCATTGGCTAATCAGTGTGATATGCAAATTAACCACCAGCAAAATGGCGGCTAATTTGCATACTGCATGCAGGGCAGGACAGCGCAGCCGCCAGCGCAAGCCGCCATCCTGGGCCACAGGCTGGCCCCAGAAGCTGCCCAGAAGCCAGTGATGGGGGGAGATGGGAGTCCCCTGCCCAGGCCTAATACCTCTGGCAGAGGTGTCAGGCCTGGGCAAGGGGCCGATCCAGCGATTGGAGGGTGATGGAGGTTGATGCCTCTGGCTGAGGTGTCAGGCCTGGACGGGGGGAGGAGCCAGCAATCAGAGGGGTCTGGGGGTCCCCTGCCCAGGCCTGATGCCTGGGCCAGAGGCATCAGGCCTGGGCAGGGGGTGGAGCCAGTGATCGGGGGAAGATGGGGGTTCCCTGCCCAGGCCTGACAACTCTGGCAGAGGCGTCAGGCCTGGGCGAAGGCGGAGCCGGTGATCGGGGGGAGATGGGGGTTCCTTGCCCAGGCCTGAAGCCTGGGCCAGAGGTTTCAGGCCTTGGGCAGTGGGGGGCGGGGGGGGGACAAGCTGATGATTGGTGTGAACTACAGAGGAAACACCTTTTCTGACCACTCATTGGTTAAGCTCCCTGTATGCCACTGGTAATATTCTTAGTAACTTGGGTAATAAGAATCCAAAAAGCTGATCTAGGGTATTTCACCACACTCCTGGTGAAAAAAACGATGGTCCGCTGCTAGAGGGCTAAGAAATGTCATATCCTGCCCTAGCCGGTTTGGCTCAGTGGATAATGCCTTGGCCTGCCAATGGCAAGGTCTGAGTTCAATTCTGACCAAGGGCATGTACTTAGGTTGCAGGCTCCTCCCTGGCCAGGGCCCAGGTCAGGGCTCATGTAGGAGGCAACCAAAGTGTTCCTCTCACTTTGATGTTTCTTTCTGTCTTTCCCTTTCTCTTCCACATTCTCTAAAAATCAATGGAAACAATCACTGCCTTGATGAAAGTACACTTGAACCCTTTTCCATCTGATGACTGAGCAAAAAAAAAAAAAAAAATCAATGGAAACATATCCTCAGGTGAGGATAAAAAAATAATAAATAAATTATTATTATATGAAAGACACATCTTGAAAATGCCTAAAGAAAGTTGTCATTTTTTCATGGTGATGGGACTGGAGTCCATGTTGATGAAAAAACCTTGCTGGCTGCGGTGACTGGCAATGGCTGTAGCAGCGCGGTGATGGGGCTGGTGCCTTCCCCTGATCAGCCCGGTCACTTCCCATAAAGGGAGGCCAGACTGTGGCTTAGGCCTTATCCCCAAGGGGAGCAGGGAGCAGGCCTAAGCCATCACTAGGACATCCCCTGAGGGCTCCCAGTATGTGAGAGGGGGCAGGCTGGGCTGAGAGACAAACCCCTCGCCCCCCCCCCCCGCCCAGTGCATGAATTTCATGCACTGGGCCCTTAGTGTTTGAATAAAAAGCCTGGAAAATTGAATATCCCTGAGGATGACATATGAGTTTTTGAAATTAAACTTTCCTATCAGATGGGTTCCAGCAATATCAATTGCTTGTTTTTTTAACCTTAACTCTTGGGTTTTAATGAAATGAGGCTCTAGCATTTGTCTTAAAGAAATATGTAGAATTGTAAATACATATGTATTTAAAGTGAATTCCATGATGGCTATATATATATATATATATATATATATATATATATATATATATATATATATTTGACTTCAAAGAGGAAGGGAGAGGGAGAGAGAAATAGAAACATCAATGCTGAGGGAGAATCATAGATTGGCTGTCTCCTGCACACTCCCTACTGGGGATTGAGCCCACAACCTGGGCATGTGCCCTTGACCGGAATCAAACCTGGTACCCTTCAGTCCACAAGCCAATGCTCTGAGATAAACCAGCTAGGGCAAGTTTCTATTTCTTGATTTATAAATTATAGACATTCTTAATATGAATGGTGAGAATTTAGAACACAATTACTCTCTGATAAATTCTAGGCTTGTGATATTTGTATGTGTTTTTATTGAGATAATTGGCCTACAACACTCAGAATGTATTTTGAAGCGTAAAATGAACTAAAAATTTGAATTATTTTCTAAAGTGGGATTAAATTTGGGTATGCTAACCAGGAGTGGACAAAAAGTGGGATTATTGATATTGGCTTCTCAATCCTTTTTGAGCTGTGGACAATCAGCTTTTGCTGGAAAAAAATCTGATTTGTCATGCTTAATGTTTTCAATGGTATAAATACTCCAGCCATGGCTAATTTCCAGTTGCTAACCTGACATCACTGAATATATAGGTGAGAAAAGATATGCACAATCAGCTCTCATGAGCTGAGAAGGCTTTGGTGCACCATTGCTTATTACACAAGTCATGCCAAGAATGCTAATATAGAGCAATGACAGGCTAAGCTTTTCAGAAAAAGGTCCAGATATGGAATATTTTGGGCTTTGCATTGCACTTGGTCTCTGTCACCACTTAACTACACCATTTTAGTGCAAAAGCAGCCATAGATAATGCACAAATGAATGGCTGCTTCAATCAAACATTATTTACAAAAACAGATGGCAGGCAGCATTTGGCCAATGAGCCATTGTTTGCTTGCCCTTTATAGGTCATAAAACACACGTGAAGTCCAAAGTAAACTTAACACAAAATAATCTTTCTTTAGAAATTCAAAAGACAATGGGAATTTTTGTTTGTTTTCGGTTTTCTCATATCTACTGGAAATAATATTCTTTCATCTTCCAAACCTCAAAGAAATGTTGGCGGCTCTTTGGAGTTTAAGTAAGTTTTAGTTGAACACATCCTTTTGATCTTCCCAGGATTAATACAAATTACTCGTCCTGAAAGATCAATAATTATTGGCTTTCTTCGTGTTCCTCAGGTCAGTGTTTTATGATAAGCTGACTTGATGTGTTAGCACAGCACGATGAAAAGCATGTGAAGTGGAATCAGGAACTCATGACTGATAGCCAGGTAACTAGCCAATTATGGGAAAAAATTTTTTTTCAATAAGTCAGAAAAAGAGATGTCGTCTTACATGACAGAAGAAAACATGCTTACTTGAAAGGAAGTCACCTTAACAAAACATTATTGAGCCACAAACAAATGTCCATTCAAAGCCTGATATGTAGATGTAATGTTCCTTGTCATTTAAGTTTTGGGTAAAAGGACCTAAATAAATCCCTCAATTATAGACTGATACAATTATGTATTCTCATAAACTCTCCTGTTCTAAAGTTTTAATGAGCAACAAATGTGACTCCTGGTGTACTCTGGAAGAAACCAGCACAGTTCTTTCATGAATAAAGAGCATCGACCAGTTTGCAAAGGATGTGATTTTCCTTAAGCAAATCTCCACGAACTTTCCTTCTCTTTCTCTAGGCTACCCCCATGTCATAGCTCACTCATTAAAACTGTCAATAAAGCCCAGGCCCGGTGGCTCAGTTTGTTGGAGTGTTGTCCCACACACCAAAATGTTGGGGGTTCAATTCTCAATCAAGGCACATTGCAGGTTTGATCCCCAGTGCAACTGATCCATGTTTCTTTCTCACATCAATTTTTTTCCTCTCTCCCTTTCTCTCTCTCTAATCAATAAAAAGACATTTAATATAATTTTCAATGATTTATTAATATAATGTAATATCTACTATCCATTAAGATACTTAAATATCTCTAGTGCTTACAAGCTCATTTCATTTTTCCAACACTGGCTAGTTTTGTTTGTCACTTACTTATGCTTTTATTCATCTAAAACCTAATTACCAGCACCAGTTATGTGCCAGTCATTGTTCTAGTCTTGGGGATCCTGACTAAGATAGAGCCCTGCATGCCAGGGTCTCACACTGCAGTTAGGGAGGTAACTACACAGACTATTACAAAGCATTGAAAGACACAACATACACCGACTACAGGGACTACAACTGTAGCTTTTCCCAGAGGAGGTAATGCACTAATATTTTGAAATTAACACATTTTTATCTGGAAGTAAATTCCTATATCTTATACATACAGGTTTCTAAGGTGAGTTTATCCCAATTATTTATGGTGTGGTAAGGAACTAATATTTTTATCTATCTGTTTTGTTTTGTTTATCCAAATGCACTGTGTGCTCCCACTTGTGTAAAATACAATAAAAATGTCACAACAATGTCAAATTGCTATAACAATTTATATGCTTATCCCATGAGGATCTGTAACCAACTGTTTCCTGGTCAGCATAGCCAGCAGATCCAAACTTGAGTACCCCTGACTTAGTTTACCATGAACAGGAATGTAAATTATACTACTTATTTCAGTGGCACCCAGATGACAAACTGATGGCCAGGGTTGTACCATTCACCCCCCAGGAATAATATTACCTAAGAATTTCATAACTCTTGCTGTGAGTGAGGTAGACACTTTTTACAAGCTCAGGTGGAATTCTCCCATCTCCATTTCACAGATAAAGATACTGAGATCACGCAGCTAGGAAGTGTCAGAAGTGGGTACAAACCCTGAGGGGACAGTCTGACCACTAAGCTATGCCACAAGGCGAGGACATGGCCCTCACTATTTTGAGGCAGGTTTCTTTTCTTCAAATAAGAAACCGAATTCATATTCTCTGTCTGATTTCTATAGCATATACTCATTCTCATGAAAATGTGAGTA
Organism: Myotis daubentonii; assembly: GCF_963259705.1. Lineage (NCBI taxonomy): Eukaryota > Metazoa > Chordata > Mammalia > Chiroptera > Vespertilionidae > Myotis > Myotis daubentonii. Next base: position 74,360,517 of record NC_081842.1, on the reverse strand, counting down.
GTAGGCTTGCTGGGCAGAAAGGGGGACTTTACAATAGTGAAAAGTTTTCTAAAATAAAAGATTTAAAATTCTGTTGATGAATTAAAGTCATTAAAATCAGATGTAGTCAGTCTCCCTCTCTGTTCACGTTCGCATGCTGGGGAGGTAGGGCTGTCTGGACACTAGACACATTCTTGCCCTGTGTGACAGCTTTCCTTGTCAACCTGGCTAGGCTCCCATACTCAGTTATTTAATCAAACACTAACCTAAATTATTCTCAATGATGTGGGTGTGACTCTCCAATCAGTAGAAGGCCTTGAGAACAAAAGGCCTTGGAAAAAAGAAGTTTCCTTGGAAAAACGAAATTCTACATTAATACTGCAACGTTAGCTCCTGCCTGAGTTTTCATCCTGCCAGCCTGGCCTACAGATTTTAGACTTACCAGCCCTCACAAAATTGCATAAGCCAACTCTTTGGAATGCATATATGTATACTGCTACTTGTTCTGTTTTTCTGGAGAACCCTGACTGATACACCTTCTCACCAGGTTACAATCAAAATTATTTAATTTTCCTTAATGACTCTCCATGTATATTTATTAGAAAGTTCAGCTTGAAACATATATATATATATATATATATATATATATATATATATATATATATATATATATATAGCCTGGGCCCACACTAATGACTAATGCCTCTAATATATATATGTGTGTGTATAATGCTTACATTTTTAATTTTATTTATTATTTTACTTTTTATTTTTAATTTGCAACGTCTGAAAAAAAGATATATCATGGGATTGACACTCAAATTTGCATTTTACTCTGTGCTGACAGTTTTAAAACATTCAATCTGTTAATTAATATTTTCATTTAGAAAGTAAATAGAATCAGTATGTTTGTATCACTAAATTATAAAGTAGGATTATCTTCTCTTTTTATTTATCTTTATTGTTGAAAGTATTACAGGTTCCCTTTTTTCCCCCTGCTGACCCCTTCTACCCTGCTCCTCCCTCCTCCCCAGGCCTTCACCAGGATTATCTTCTCTTAATTTGTTACCTCACTTTCTCCTCTGTGTAATAGGAATAAAATATGCCAACATATGCTTTAGATAAGCGGTTCTCAACCTGTGGGTCGCGACCCCTTTGGCGGCCAAACGATCCTTTCACAGGGGTTGCCTAAGACCATCCTGCATATCAGATATTTACATTACGATTCATAACAGTAGCAACATTACAGTTATGAAGTAGCAACGAAAATAATTTTATGGTTGGGTCACAACATGAGGAACTGTATTTAAAGTGCCAGAAGGTTGAGAACCACTGCTTTAGATGAATACATTAAAAAAATATTCAAGTTATTTAGAGTAAAGCCACATGTAGACAGAAAACAGGACTATTCTGGTTCAAGTACCTACTACCCCTTATTAGAAGTCTGGTACACACAAAATGTGGAAGCAAATTAGTCAATTATTTTATCAGTTATAATTAATAATTTATTAAATAATTAAAACCATGAACTTTCATTTTTATAAATGAATTTTTATACTTTAGGTTTCAGATTTTAAATAAATTTCATGATAATTGTGAAAACTATACTACTTCTTTATTTAATTTAAATGCCAGCCCCTGGTAGCCAGACACTAATCTTGCTGTGTACACTTTTGTGAGATTTATTATCAGACACTTTCCAAGAAAAAGACAGAAAGCTATTTATGAATTATTGAAGGTAGTTTTGTCAAGGGAAAATTTAACTTTTAGCAACATAGAAATAAATTCCAACAGTTAAAATAGCCACTTCATTACTCCAATGGATTGTATTATCTGTTCAAAACTCTTGCATGTATTTTCCATGCCCATCCCCTTTATTATATCTTCCTGATTGTGCCACTGGAGTCAGTGATCCAGAATGACTAATCACATAAAAAAATAGACCTTCAGAATGTACATGGCTACACCCGTCATCTGGTGTGTTAACTATCAGCAGATCAGCCACACATGAGCTGATGACAGCAGATAGAACTCCAAAACAAGAGCAGCAACCCGGTGCTTATTTACAATGCAAGACTCCAGGCACACATGTCTCCTTGAAAAGACTTGGCATTGGGCTCGCGTGAAATGGCACTTGTTGTTAAGCAGCTCTTCCCAAACACCTAATAGCAGCATAAGCACAATTTCTCCAACTGAAGGTTAGAGGCACACTAGGAGGTAAACTTCTGATAAAAAGGATTCAGAACTGGGTCTAAAGAAACTCGATACTCTATTAATGAATAGCATTAGGTTAAAAATACATTTATTTGTTAGAGAGCACCATGTATGTATAAACAAGTACAAAACATTGTGTTTTAACATCTTTTAAAACAGTTTCTTTCTTTTATTCTTACAAATCCACTAAAATATCTCCCAGGGCCATTGCTCTGAGGAGTGTACTTTAGGAAGCCCCAGTACTGGAGTGGGAGCAAACAGAAAGTCCAGACTTCCACGTATCTTTTTATTACCGCTGACTCCAGACTTCTTCAGATAGTAGCAGATAAAGTTCAAAACAGTAATTTCCCCTAGCAAATAGGAATTGGAAGGCTAGAGAGTTAATAGGGCTTTTTCGTCTCAAGTCAACTCTGCGATCTAATTTCAGATAGTGGGAAATATGCCAACTTTTAGCGGCTAATTAGAGTTATTCGATGGAAATTATTTGTAGCCAACCTTTAATCTCTTACAGCAAAGTGTAATGACAATGTTGGCAGCATAAATGTTGGAAAGGGTCTCAGGAAAGGATGCAAGGAAAAATGATTGAATTTAGGTAATGCAGTTTGCTTGGCTGAAAAATTTCACAGACTGCGTGATGCTAATTTGGGTTAAATTTAGTCACAGTTCACGGTTTCCCACTTGGATGCTGGAAGCCTTTTTTGGGGGGGAGGGGGGAGCTTTAGCAGGAGTGTCTTTCACAAATCTCAAAACCCAATAATTCTGGAGCAGACTGGCACTTGCATTGCTAATTAGGGCTTTATTAGATTTATTAAATTTGAATTGCTTTAGGATTAAACTAAAAACCTCTCCTTGTGTCCATACAATTATACTCATTTGTTTAATGCTGTTTACCAAAAGAGCTCCCACTCTAATGCAAATTGCATGAAGTTAGGAGTTTTTCCCTATTTGGTTCCCTACTGCATCCCTAAAGCCCACTTTAGGGTCTGGCACATACGTAGGCACTGCTGATATATTTATTAAGTGAATGATTGAATAAATGCATGAGATTTAGTCTCAGGTGAAGGAGAGGATGCCACTGTATTAAGGTCAATTGAGGAGCCCAAATACTTGGTTTCAAAGAAGCTCATCCTCCCAATGATAGGAGCATTTGGATCCCAACCACATTCTGTGCTCCATAGCTTCCTCCTTGCCCATAGTCTACTACTTCAGTAAAAAAACAACAACAACAACAACAACAACAACAAAAAACAACAACAACAACAAGTTTCATTTGAATTTTTGCAAGTGGGAAAGTTGGCAGAGCTAATGAATGACTTTTCATACCATTGTGACTCTAGGGCAAGAAAACTTACTTTTCCCCACAGTTATCACTGCCCTAAGTCAGGATTTTTAAAATAAAGATCAGTTTTAGCCTTGGTCAGTGTGGTTCAGTTGGTTGAGCATCGTCCCATGCATGGAAAGGTTGCCAATTTAATTCCCAGTCAGGGCACATACCAGGTTGTCGGTTCAATCCCTGGTGGGGTTGTGTATCAGAGTCAACCAATTGAAGGACGTTTCTCTCTCACATGGATACTTCTCTCTCTCTCTTTCTTCTCTCTCTAAAATCAATAAAAATAAATGAAAGAAAATAAAGAACAGTTTTTAATCATGCTGGAAGTCAGTTGTGTCCAAAAGAGACCCTTAAAAAAAAACCACAATAAAAAAAGTTTTTATTTAGCACTCCATGCCTCAACATATTTTATATATATTTAAATCTTTCCCTGTGTTCCATTCCCTAAGATACCCATTTCTTTCACTCCACCCTCCTCCCCCAGGAAAGAATTTCATAACTCACTCACTCTGAATTACAAATGAAACTTTATATATTAATATCCTCAGTTATTTTACTCTTAAATCATAGGAATCTACTTCTTATTGGCTAAGATTATTTTGGAGATAAGCGGCCAACTCAGATGTCCTAAAATCTCATTATCCATTTGCTATAATATTAATAAATATTAGTTAGCAACAAACAGCTAATGGATTTTTAGTATAAGCAAATGTGTAAAACCAATTATAATTTTCTATGGCATACTAATAATATGACTATTTAGATGGGGGGGGTGATCAGTTTGATGAGGTATTATGGAAAAGTCATTATTTTATAAATCAGTCTTTTTATTGTTGGACAGCTTTAATAGTTAAAACTGTTTATCCTCTTGTTCAGTTGAAGACTGCTTCCATGTGTTTTATATATTAGCCAAATACTGGCTTCTGGTGTAGAAAAAAAAAAACCTTACAATTCTTCAAATATTTTAGGTGAACAGGATTTTTTTTTCTTTAATCATTGCCTATTTCCTGAACATGTAAGCAGGTCACTTCCTTTTCTATTTTTAACTACTGCCCCTTCTTATTAGAAGCCCTGGATCTCCCAGCATCTGTGCTAACTTAGCCAGGATCTATCTAAGATGGCAGCAGCTGGTGGAGGCAGTGGATCTGCCTCTAAGAATGAATGGACTATCATTCACTTGGTAGGACCTCTGCTCCACTCCAAATTAGAAGTGAATTGAATATCAGATTAGGGGCTGGAGATGCATAATTTCAAGGATAAAGACCTAGATTATTGTCTGTGGCATTTGACTCTCTGCTTGCAATCCACAGCAATCTATCTCTGCAAGGGGCTGGGTATCTGAAAGGAAGAACAGAACACAAAGCAGGCTTCTGAGTTGTTTTTATCCCTAACATTCTAGTGGAAAATTTACCATAAATGCCAAATACAGCAGGACTTTCAGGACCCTGAAATCCCCCTCAGAAATTCAGATAACAAATAAATGAGTAGTTGACATTTAAAACAATGAGAATACAAAATGTTAATGAGAAGATGTCATTTATATGCTCCTGGTAGGTTCAGCCTTCTGGGAGGTGATTTGGTAAGGTATCAGAAATCTGAAAATGTGCACATGATTTGATCCAGCAGTATCTGGAGAATGATTGGGGATGCATGCAAAATTTCCCCCTTATAACCAATATATGGTTATAAGCAACACATATAGCAGCATATGTTACATGTAATAGCAAATATTGGGGCAATTAATTATTTTACCCCAGAAAATTGCTTAAATTAATTTGTTTATACATATGAGGGCATACCAACAGTCATTGAATATTATGCTATAGAATACTTAATGGCATGGGAAAATACCCATTAAATATTAAGGGGAAAAAAGCGTGTTGCAAAAATTATGTACCTCCATGAGATTTAAATTATGTAAAATATCTATGTAAATAAAAATTAAGTATATTGATTTTTGATGTCCTTGACAGTTTTAAGGAGTATTGGTTAGATATTTTGTAGTATGTGTTTTTCTAGAGACTCCATATTTTATATTAGGATAAGTCATAAGAAGTTGCCTTTATTTAACTGTGTGTGATCTGCAAATGTCCATTTCATAAGGTTCAAGCTTATGTAATTTATATGAGGTATTTTGTAATCAAAAGTTATATTGGATTGTTTGCTAAAAAAATAATCTTCCTAACACAGAGGCTGAGACATTGATCTCCCAACACTTTTATTGGTTGTGATAGCTGGAATCCAGGCCTGTAATTTTGTTTTCTAGCACTTTCTCTATTTACTCTAGTATGGATGCAAAAAAAAAGGATCATTTTCTAAGTACACTGTGAGCTAAAAAAATGTGGTAAACACTGGTTAGATCAAGGAGACATTTATTTTTCTTTTTTCTCTTTCCTTTTTATTTTTTGCATGGTATGGGAAACAAGAAGAGATTTTAGTATTGTTTCTGAAAAGTGGCTCAAATTTAGGAATTATCTTTTTCAAAGAATCTGTGACACCAAAAAAGATTTGGTTTACCCTGTCCTCAAAAGAATTTTCCAGCTCCTATCCTTAAGCGGGAGAGCTGTGCTCATAAAATGTGATTGAAATATAAAACTCTATCCACACATCCACCCACCCACCCACCCATCTTGCCACACTCCCATTTGCAAAGTCTCTCACTTCACTAGCAATCGTTGAAATCCTAACTGTAGAGTGCTGGAGCCAAACTGTGGGATTGTGGCATTTAGATTTGCAACTCTAGGATTGGCGTCATAAGGTAATCACAGCACTGCTAAAGCAGCGACTTGGATCATAGGACTCTTTAAGACTTTAAGGGGGAATATACCAAATGGCATGGCTCAAAGGGGACATAGCTTACTAGGCTAATTTTCTTTCTCCTTTATTGAATGACTAGAGCAGCTGGTAGGTTTTAAGCCATCAGCTAAACTTAGAAATGTGGTCAATAGATAGACATACTCCACTTAGTCTTGGCTGTGAGTCCAGCGTCAAACTGGAATAAATTGTCTAAGCTTTAATTACACAAAATTGGACAACTGTGTGTGTGTGTGTGTGTGTGTGTGTGTATGAATATAAATATTCTAAGTAATTTCTAGAACTGAGTTGGAAGAATACTTGAGGTTTTAAACCTAACTGTGCCCAAATAATCTTCACTAAGGCATAGTTGATGGATGGTATCAGTCTCTGCTTGAATGGACTGAAAGTTTCCTGCATTTTCCATTGTTGGAATTAGAAAAGGATTCTATATTAGGGATCTGGCATCTGCCTTGCTGTTTGTTTTTACATGGTCCTAATGCTGTCCATCTAAAGCAGAAACTGGTTACCTCCCCTTTCATGTATTAAATTTTCAAATATTTGAAGGCAAAACCACTATGGTTAAATCTTAATGACCAACAGAAATGAGAAGTCTTGAAAAACAGAGTAAATAAGCAGGTCTACATTAAATGTAAATAAAAACTATATTTGTACTTTTTTATTGAAAACCAGACTCTATTTTTTAAGAACACTTTTAGATTTACAGAATAATCAGGAAGATAATATAGAGTGTTCCTACATATTCCCATATATTACATACCCAGTGTTTCCTATTATTAACAACTTACATTACTATGGTACACTTATGACAGTTAATAAACAAATATTAATAGATTATTGCTAACAAATACTTTACCCGTATATCCTTAGTTTTTATCTGACATCCTTTTTAATTTTCAAAATCTCACCCAGGATAGCACATTACATTTAGTTGCCATGGCTGGAGAGTTATTGAATTCCCTGGATTTTGATGTTCTTGACAGTTTTGAGGAGTATTGGTCAGATATTTTGTAGTGTTGAGATTTGTATGATGTGTTTCTCATGGTTAGGCTGCGGTTAAGACTTTTTGGGAGAAAAGTCACAGAAGTAAAGTATCACTTTCATCACATTATATCAAAGGTACACACTATCAACACAAAATCCTGGTTGCTACTTATTGGTCTTGACCATCTGATTTAGGCAGTGTTTGTCAGGTTTCTCCACTGTAAAGCTCCTTATTTCCTCCCTTTCTGTACTGTACTCTTTGGAAGGAAGTCAATATATGCAGTGCACAGGTAAGAAGTGATTATGATTTTCCCTTTTTAGGGTAGACTATCTGCAAAATTTATTTAGAATTCTTCTGAATGAGAGATTTGTCTCTTCTCCACCATTTATTCATTTATTAAATCATATATTTACAACAGAATGGATCATGAATACTTATTTTATATTTTAGGTTTTAATTAAATATTACTTTATTAATTTTGTTGCTGAAATTGTTCTGGTTTTGGCCATTATAAACACTTTCAGTTGACTCTTATGTCTCTTTTATTCTCCTTTCATCAACATAGGTTGGTTTATGGGTATTCTTTTTGGACTATAAAATGCTCCATCAGGATTATCCTGTACATTTAATCCTCCACTCCTAAAATCAGGCAGTTCCCCAATGAGCCTTTGTTTTAACCAACTTAAAGGTAGTGAGTTAAGCAAATTTACTATGTTACTATGTTATTAGTAGATAACTACCCAGTATGTCAGTTAGATGTCAACAACAATATTGTAGAAATGTGCAGAATAAAGTCAGGAAATAAAAACTCCACCATCTAACAGGTGTCAGAGGTGCCATAATTCTTCAGACAGATTCCCCCAAAAGATTTTTCATTATTTCAGACTCCAGTTATCCACACAGGAGAGTACAGCATCTTTCTTTCAAGCCAATGGAACCAATTATTCCAGCAAAGAAGAGACATCTAGGGTTTAAGGCCATTTGGTGGTAAGACCTTCATAAAAGTAGATAACTAACATGCTGATGTTTACCAGATGTTTCCCAAAGCCTGCTGATGAATTCCCTCCATGACCATGCCACAAGTGCCTCCAAATTCTCTTCCAATATATTGAAATAGAAGAAAGACTAATTGTGACATGCCTGAGTATTGTTCTTGGGACCTGGACCCTTATTCCAGTTTTGCCAATTATTATCTGGGTGCCTTTGGGCAAGTCACTGAATCTGTTATCTCATCTGTAAAACAGATGGATCATTAAATATGGTTCAAGCTCAGGCAAGCTTTTAACGATTTTCAGTTGGTTAAGCCTGCCTTAGTAATGTTTTTTCTTGATTCTGCTTTTTCTTCTTCATTAAAGGAGGAAAGGAATTTATTATCTTCAAGGAATAACCCTTTATGCAATTCTAATGAAATTCAATTCAATACAACAAGTATTGAGATTTTGTTAAGTGCTTTCAATAACCCCACATGGCCAGTAAAAAAGTCAGATGGCTCAAGGTGGAGGACCATGGACTACTGAGATCTGAAAAAAGTAGTGCCCAATCCATGTGACTGTGCCCAACATGGCCTCAATCTGAGGCAGTTTGGCCATGGTCTTAGGAGTGTACCATGCTGCACTGAACTCAGCAAATGCTTTTTTTTTTTTTTTTTATCTATCTCTGGCTGCTGAGTTACAAGGTCAGTTGGCCTTCACATGGGAGGGGCAGCAGGTTTCCCAAGGGTATGTGTAAACCCCTCAATATGTCATGGGATGGTAACCTGAGGTCTGTCACGGTTCTTCTTCCCAAAATCAGTAAAATGTGCCTATTATGTTGATAATATAAAGATTTGCTTCTTTGGCAGGACACACTTCGGACCATGTAAAGATTTGCTTCTTTGGCAGGACACACTTCGGACCGTTGTATGTAACATTTGCAAGGGAGAAGATGGGTGGTGAATCTACAGAAAGTTGAAGGCCCAAGAATAGCTGTCAAGTTTTTCGGAATCCTTTAGTCAGGTAAGACAAGAGTTGCCCCAACAGCCATGATTGAAAAGGTGTAACATATGCAAGCCATAATAACATGAAAAAGGTGCAAACCTTTGTAGAGATTTGGAGGTCTTAGAGGACATTTATTCCCCACCTGGGACAGTGCCTCCATTCCTTCTAACACCTGGTGAAGAAAGGCACATTGGACTGAGGATCAGAGCAGCAAGCTCCCTTTGAGAAGACAAAAATACTAGTGAAACAGATTAAAGTTCTGGAGATCTTCCAAGCAGAGCTACCATTTCAATTAGATGTTTCTGTTACTCCAGAAGATGTGGGCTTGGCACTGTGGCAGAGACAACAGAAGAGGAGAGGGCCCTAGGATTTTGGTCTAAGCTCTGGAAGGGGCCTGAAACCAATATACCCCCACAGAGCAACAGCTCCTAAGTGTGTACACAGTGCTCCTCCAAGCAGTCTCATGAAGCAACAGCAAATCGTGCAAAAACTTTCCTTCCTCTCTAAGGGTAGGTTGAGAATAAGTTCCATTGACCCACCGCTACCATGGCTCAAACTCCCACTTTGACTAATTGATATGCCTATTTGCTGCAGAGGAGCACCCCTGTCAGCCAGCTCAGTCTCTAGAAATGTGTGTGCTCCTAGGCCTTACAGATGATGCAGATACTACAAAAGCCCCTGTCCCTATTCTGGGACAGTGGTAGTCCCTGCGGCCTTTAGGGAGGCAGTAGGGGAAATTCCCACTGACACCTGCTACACTGATGAGTCTAGTTGGGGCTAACCACACACATGGACTGCAGTTGCTCTTCACCCCAACACTGACACCATCTGGATGGAAACAGGAATGCGCCACAGCAGTCAGTGGACTGAGCTCAGAGCCTTTTGACTAGTGATCTCTCCCTCATGAGCCCTGGTGTTTCACCCTGTGCACTGACAGGCTCTTCTAAAGGAATTAATTCTATGGTTTGGACTGAGGGTTAGATCATCATAAATGAGCCCTTGTGGGGTCTGGACATGTGGGAAAGAATCTGGGTTCTCCTGCAAGAACCTGAAGCTGTCCTCATTGTCTTCCATGTCCCAGGTCATAACAACCCCTGGCAATCAGGAAGCTGGTGTTCTAGTTTGGGTACAAACCCTAGGAACCGATCCTTCAGTAGATCCAGAAGATTGGGTGCATAGAAAGAGCGGCCACCAGCACTCATGTGTGATGACATATTGTCAAGGATTCCAGACTGTCCTCGAAATACAGTGACTTGGTAATGCAGTTACAGCACGTCCTGGGTGTTCTAAAACAGGCCCAAGGCAACTGCCAAAGGAGTCTGGGGCCATTCCCAACAGATAAGTGATTGGCAAGTTGGTTACTCTAGCGGCTAGAGTCTAGTCCTTTCACTCCACATGAAAGTATGTGTGGATCTAAGCTTTTCTCATGTAAAATGAGTTTGCTGTTATTAGAGGATTAGAAAAACTTAGTACCATGTAGGAAGACTGTCCTCAAGTAGACAGTGACCAGGGGTGACATTTCAAAGGTCATGACGTGCAAGACTGGGTAAAAGAATGTGACATTGAATGGAGGCTCCATTTCCCTTGTACCTTACAAACTTGAGAGAGTAAGGTGTTGAGACCATCTGGACAGAATATAGGACCATACCCAGGTAAGGACTATATATAAAGATTTAAGATCCTGGCAGGTGGATACAGAGGTCTACTGATTTTATGGTGTCCAAGGTATATATAAGTCCCTTAATCATTAAACCTGTCACCTACCAATCTGGGGTCCCCTGTCTTTCTTCAGTCACTCCTTGCCCTCCATGTAAAGAGGTCAGTTTTATACTTTACTCAGGAAGTTCCCAATTTGGCAAATGAACACATCTGTAAGTTTTTCTTTCAATCTCAGAAATATAAATATTCAGTATTGTTGGAACAAGAAGGCCCTTCAGTCAGCTTGCGACTTTGCCCAGAAGCCCTGCAAGGAGGACAGCCTGTTGTAAGTGATAACAAATTCTTAATTTACTGTAATCTCTGCTTCAATCGGATCTTCTGCTACTGCCTAGTGCCCAAGCTGATAGCTCCCTTATCGGCACTAACTCAGAAAATAAAAGGTCGTAAAGCTGAATTGCTGCCAGTCTTCTTCCAGCCAAGCCATTCTATTTAAAATCTCCAAAAGGGCCAGCCCCCTGTCCAGAGCAGCTCCAATCACAGCTATAGAACTGAAGCTTAGCATAAGGATTTAGGGACCAGGCATTAAAGAGAGAGAGAGAGAGAGAGAGAGAGAGAGAGAGAGAGAGAAACACTGATTTTTGACTTTGAGAAAACTCACAACCCATTTAAGTATTAAGTTCCATTAGTCATGCCATAGCCTAAAAAAAAAAAAAAAAAAAAAGTCTGTCTGTAGTATTTGTGTTAGAAAAACAGAAAATTAGAAATACCACTCTTCCTGCTGAACAATGGCTACTACTTGTTGAATTATTTCTTCCTCTCTGGGCTGAATAATATTAAATTGCATATTCTGCATCTTTTTAAGGCTTAGGCCTTGACTATACTTTCTAAAATTCTTCCTCTTGACTTATGTTTATTTGCTCATTTAAGAACCATTTCATTGGCCATTCTTTTGTCTTCCTCACCAAGCACTTATGGTTTGGACACATATTCTGTTTTTCAAAATATAGTTGGTCCACATTCAAGTGTCAAAACAGGGGCTGTTGGCTTTAGTGAACACTTGGTATTTGCAGTTCTCGGCTGAAATTGTAGACTTATCTGTACATTTTTATCATTCCTTCCTTAGCCAGCCTGCTCTTTTCCCTTAGCTAAATAACCAGGAAGGTCTGAACAGTGTAAATAGCATCCAGGCTTGGAAACATGGGTTGGAGAAATGGCTTACAATAAGCAAAACAATTATTATTTTTGAGGGCTGAGTTGATGGGGTGAAGGCCACAGGATTAAGGAGTAGAGTGAAAATGGGCAGTGCTGAAGAGAGATTTTCTGCTTTTTTTTTTCTGACTCCTCCAGTTTATGGCACAAATTGATTTCTGAAATATCATTAGGAAATATGATTGGTTTGCCAATGTCACCCCAGATTTCATTGTTTCCCCCTATTGTGATGTATATTTTGCTTAAGGTCTTTCTATTTCTGAGATATAAATGAATGTATGGTTTTAAACTGGGGCCCCTTGACACTGCTTCAGTATAGGCAACAAAAACATGAAAAGTGGAAATCTGTGAAGAGAGTCCTCATGAGCAGATGCTGCAGAATCAACCAATATTTATTAATTACCTGTGGTTCCAGCCTGAGGCAGTGCCATGGTAAGAAGCAAAAAGTGTAGAAGATGGTCCCAGAGAGATCCCACAGTCCTCAGAGGGAACCTGAACACCAGAGCTCCAGAGATGGCAAGAGGCACCCATACAATATCTGGCTGTGAAAATCAGCAGGTGCCCTCTCACAGGGCCACAAACTCTCATTCACGGCCACTCACCATGGGTTCTGGCAGAGGGAAAGCAGAGCAGACTATAATCACATAAGGAGAGACTGGGGTTTGTGGCTCTGGAGAGAGAGCCGAAAGGACAGCTGTCAGGATCCCTGAACTAAGTTCTTCTCCCACACATCAGACAACACCTTTCTTGGGTGAAGCACTCCTCTTTATGTAGCAACAGCCTGGGGGAATGCAATAGCTTCACCCTCTGGACTTCCTGCTGCACCACCCTGTGGAGATTATGCCCTGCTGCGGAGTCAGCTGCCGGGGCCAGGGTGTGGTCTGACCATACTCAGTGATTGTCAGTGATTGAGTGGTGTGATCTTGGATCAGTGACCTTTCCCCCCACATTCCTGAGGACTTCACTGGTGCCTCCCCTTCGTAGGAAATCTGTAAGCCCCATCTCTGGGTTCCCAGTGGCACAACCCTCCCAACTGCTGGTGACTCTACCCTCTCGAGGTCTAGGCAGGATCTGGGACAAACAGAGTAGTGTGGCCCTCGGGTGGAGGCCACACCCTCCACCTTCTTTAAGCCTGACCTGCACCTCTCCTTATGGGAGGTCCACCAGCCCAACTCTTTCAACTCTCAGTGCCCCCTCCCTGCCCCATTGAGATCAGGCTCTGTGCAAAACCTGGGACAGGCTGAATTCTGTGGCTCTACAATGAAGGATATTTTCCCCTCACATATTCAAGTGGTACAGAACCCTCCCTTTATATGGACAAATCTGGTCTGTTTGGGCCTGATGGGCTCTACTGGTCTCACTCTGAAAACTCCCTGATTCCCTACCCCATCACAAATTTGTGTGAGAAAACAGGACACCTACTACTTAAGGCTGCACTACCAAGCCTGGGAGTCATAGCAGATCTACTAATACATAGAAACAAGCACAAAGAGGCAGCCAAATGGGGAGTCAAAGAAACATCCCCCAAATGAAAGAACAGGAGAAATATCCAGGAAAAAAAGAGCTAAATAAAATGGAGGTAAGCAATATATCAGATATTAAAAAATGGTTATAAAGATGCTCAAAAAATGTAGTGAGAACTACAAGAAACTTTGTGAGAACTACAACATGAAAAATGACAAAGAATTCATAAAAGATAACTAGTCAGAAATGAATAATATGATATTTGAAATAAGTTATACTCTGGAAGGAATAAACAGTAGGTTGGATGATGTAATTTGGAACACAAGTTAAAAATAAACCACCCATCAGAGCAACAAAAAGAAAAAAAAAAAACTTAATAAAGTGAGGATAGTTTAAGGCAACTTTGGGACAACATAAAACATAAAATCAAAGAGGTTCCAGAGGGAGAAGAGAGAGAGCAAAAGATACAGAACCTGTATGAAGAAATAATAAGCAAAAACTTTCCTAACCTGGCAATTGAAAAAGACACACAAGTCCAGGAATTACAAAGAAACTCAAACTAGATGAAGATAAAGAAGCCCATACCAAGACACATCATAAGTAGAATGCCAAAGTTTAAAGACAAAGAGAATCTTAAAAGCAGCAGGAGAGAGAGACAGTTACCATCAAAGGAGCTCCCATAAGACTAAGAGCTGTTTCCTCAACAGAAACATTTCAGACCAGAATAGATTGGCATGAAATATTCAAAGTGATAAAAAGCAAAGACTTATAACCAAGACTACTTTACCCAACAAGACTATCATTTAAATAAATCACAATCAAATAAACAACAAACCCTAAAGGAGTTTGTTACCACCAAACCAGATTATAGGAAATGTTAAAGGGCTTCAGTAATAATAATGATAATAATAATAATAATAATAATAATAATAATAATGTAACATAGTTAAAGGAATTAAATAATAATAAATACATACCTATCAATAATCACTTTAAATGTAAATGCCTTAAATGGTCCAATCAAAAGACACAGGGTAGCTGAATGGATAACAAAATAAGACCCAGGCCCTAGCTGGTTTGGCTCAGTAGATAGAGCATCAGTCTGTGGACTAAAGGGTCCCAGGTTTGATTCCAGTCAAGGGCACATGTCCAGGTTGTGGGTTCAATCCCCAGTAGGGGGCATGCAGGAGGCAGCTGATCAATGATTCTCTCTCATCATAGATGTTTCTATCTCTCTCCCTCTCTCCCTTTCTCTCTGAAATCAATAAAAAAATATTTTTTTAAAAATAAGAGCCATATATATGCAGTCTACAAGAGAACCACTGCAGCACAAAAGATACACACAGACAAAAAGTAAAGAAATTGAAAAGATATTTCATGCAAATTGAAAGGAAATAAATAAAGCTGACATAGCAATACTTATATCTGATACTTCATATTTTGTTTTAAACTTTAGGGACAAAGAAGAACAATGCATAATGATAAAGGGATATATCTAACAAGAGGATATAAACTCTTATAAACATTTATACACCCAACATAGGAACACATCCTATATAATAAAAGAGAAACATGGTAATTAGTGTATGACCGCTACCCTTCACATTGGCTAATCAGGGCAATATGCAAATTAACTGACAGCCAAGATGGCGTCCAGCAGCCAGGCAGCTTGAAACTAACATGAGGCTTGCTTGCTTCAGTGACAGAGGACTCCAACGTTCCCCGCCTGCTGCTGCAGGCCTCTGAGCTGCAACTCTAAGGAACTATGTAACAAATATAGAAGCTAAACAAAACCCCAGAAACCTGCTTTAGTCCGCTGCCAGGCTTCAGCCAGCAGGATCACAACATTGTAAGCAAAGACCAGAAACCTACTTTCAGCAGCAGAGGCCTAAGAGCTGGAGCCAAGCCTCAAAGCTAAAGCTGGCCCAGAATGAAAAAAGAAAAAAAGAAAAAAAGGAGCGGTTGGGAGCTTCAGTCACCCCCAGCCTGAAAACAGCCCTCAGCCCCTCACCCAGACTGGCCAGGCACCCCAGTGGGGACCCCCACACTGAAGGGTATGTGATCAGCTGCAAACAGCCATCATCCCCTCACCCAGGCTGGCCAGGCACCCCAGTGGGGACCCCCACCCTGATCCAGGACACCCTTCAGGGCAAACCAGCCAGCACCCACCCATGCACCAGGCCTCTACCCTATATAGTAAAAGGGTAATATGCCTCCCAGCACTGGGATCAGTGGAGCCGCGAGGCCTCCCGGCACTGGGATCAGCATGACAGGGGGCAGCGCCCAAAACCCCTGATCGCCCTGCGGCTCTGTGTGTGACAGGGTGCGGCGCCCCAACCCCCCCGCCCCCCACGGGCCCTGCTCTGTGTGTGACAGGGTAGAGCCATAACCTCCCCATCAGCCCTGCCCTGAGTGTGAGAGTGGCGGTGCCCCAACCACGCCCCCCCCCCATGGGCCCTGCTCTGTGTGTGATGGGGTAGAGCCATAACCTCTCCATTGGCTCTGCCCTGAGTGTAACAGGGGGCAGTGCCCCAACTCCCCTATCGGCCCTACTCTGTGAGTGACAGGGGATGGCGCCGCAACCTCCCCATCGACCCTGCTCTGTGCATGACAGGGTACGGAGCCCCAACCCCCCTGATGGGCCCTGCTCTGTGAGTGACAGGAGGAAGCGCCCCAACCCCCTTATTGGCCCTGCTCTGTGTGTGACAGGGGGTGGCGCCACAACCTCCCCATCGACCCTGCTCTGTGCATGACAGGGGAAGGCGCCCCAACTCCCCAATCGGCCCTGCTCTGAGCCCGACCAGGGGCTGCACCTAGGGATTGGGCCTGCCCTCTGCCACCCGGGAGCAGGCCTAAGCCAGCAGGTCGTTATCTTCCGAGGGGTCCCAGACTGCGAAAGGGCACAGGCGGTGCTGAGGGACCCCCCCTCCCTCCCGAGTGCACAAATTTTTGTGCACCAGGTCTCTAGTAAATATATAAAGCAAATCTTAATGGGAATACAGTGAAACTGGCAGTACTACAGTCTTAGTAGAAGATTTTCAATAAATCTTCTACTAAATCTTTCAATAAAATTTCAATAAATCTTCTATTGAATTTTTCAATAAATTTTCAATCAATAAATCTTCCAGACAGAAAATCAATAAGGAAATAGATCAGATGAATTTAATTGATTTCTTCAGAGCATTTTACTCCAAAGCAACAAAATATACGTTATTTTCAAGTGCACATGGTGTATTTTCTAGGATAGACCACATGTTAGGACAAAAACCATGTCTTAATAAATTAAAGAATATTAAAATCATCTCAAGCATCTTCTTTGACCATAATGGTATGAAATTGGAAATTAATCACAAGAAAAACTGAAACAAAGACATGGAGGCTAAATAATAAGTTACTAAATAATGAATGGATTAACAATGAGATCAAGGAAGAAATCAGAAGATACCTTGAAACAAATGTAAATGAAAACACAACAACCCCAAATCTATGGGTCACTGTGAAAACAGGTCCTCAAAGGGAAATTCACAGCACTACAGGGCTATCTCAAACAAAACAAAAATTCAAATAAGTAACCTAACTTTATACTTAAATGAGCTAGATTAAAAAAAAAGTCCAAAGTGAGTGAAAGTAAGGAAATAATAAAGATCAAAGTAGAAATAAATGAAATAAAGTCTAAAAAAATACAAAATATCAATAAAACTAAGAGCTGATTCTTTGAAGTATAAACAACATGGACAAACCTTTAACCAGGCTCATTTAGAAAACAGAGAGAGGACACAAATGAATAGAATCAGACATAAATGAGGAGAAATAGCTGACACCAAAGAATGCAAAGGATTATAACAAAATATTATGAACAACTATATGTTAACAAATTAAATAATCTGGAAAAATAGATAAATTCCTAGAAACTTACAAAACTGAATCAGGAAGAATCAAAGAACATGTACAGACAGATTACAAATAGTGTAATTGAAGGAGTAATTATAAAAAAAAAAAAGAAAAATTCCCAACAAACAAAAGTCCTGAACCAGATGGCTTCACAGGACAACTTTACCCAACAGTCAAAGAACTAACACCTCAAATTATTCAAAAAACTTCAAGAGGAGGGAAGACTCCGAAGCTCATTTTAAAAGACCAGCAGTATCATAATTCTAAAACTATATAAAGTACTACAAAGAAGAAAATTATAGATCAATATCCCTGATGAACATAAATGCTAAAATCTTCAAAAAAAATATTAGCAAACTGAATCCAGTAATACATTAAAAGATCATATAGCATGAACAAGTGGATTTTATTCTGGGGGTGCAAGGTTGGTACAATATTTACAAATCAATAAACATGATACACTACATAAAGAAAATAAAGGTTAAATGCTGGGGTCCAACCCCAGCAGGTCCAGGGGTCCCCAAAGGTGTGGACGGAGTTGGCGAAGAAGGAATGACATGGAGATAGCGTTCAGTTGATCAGCAGCCTAGCCAGGATCTCTAGCCAGGATCTCCAGCGAAGTTCTGGTCTGGATCTCCTGCGAAGTTCTGGTTCGGATCTCCAGCCAGGTTCTGCAGCCATGTTCTCTCGCTAGGTTCTCCAGCCAGATTCTGTCCAGGTTCTCCAGCCAGGTTCAGTCACCAGGTTCTAGTCAGGTTCTCTTGCCAATTTCTGTAGTCAGGTTCAGTCCAGGATCTTTTGCCATGTTCTCTCGCTAGGTTCTGTCTCTAGGTTCTGAGGCCAGTTTCTGTCCAGGATCTTTTGCCATGTTCTCTCCAGCGAAGTTCTTCTGTCTCTAGAGAACGTTCTGTGTAGGTTCTGTCTTCTGAGTTCTGACTTCTAAGTTCTGTGTTCTAAGTTCTGTCTCTTTCTGTCTTGTCACAACTGTATTTATACTAGTTGATTCAATCCTATCAATCTCTATTACAAAGGTTAGGGCGTTTCTTATCTCCATTCCACGGAGTAAAGATTATGTAGCTTAAGCATGATTGTTTGTAGTTAAAGTGATTAATTACCCGCCTGGCACTTAGTTGAGGGGGTTTATTCCCTCCCTAACTTCAGGGGAAAATCCCTACCTGGGGAAACAACCTTTCTCAGAGAGGAGACCTTGGTAAAAACACATAGTGCCAAGAAGGTGAACAAACATATTAAGAACAGTATGCCATATATGCCAGGTCCCTTGAAACAGCAAGCATGGACCGGCTCCCGGCAAATTCCCCCTTTTTTATTTTTTAAAAGCAGGCATTAAAAAGAAAAACCCAAAATGCTCTCTTGTATCCATTTTAAGAGTAGGATTGGCGCTTTCCGCTATTACCTGAGTCCTGATCTATCACCCCAGGGAGAGCTTGCCAACCCTGCACTTTCCCAGGGTGGAAAGGCTGCAGTGGGGTTAAGGATAAGGCTCCTTGGGCCTACCTTCTCCCATGCCATTACATTTACCTTTCCTTCCTCAGAAAAGCATGGACGTATTTCTTGTATAAAATGTTCCATCTGACTGGGAGTAACCTTAACTCCTCTGCTAGCAAGCATATGTGTTAAAAGATCAATACGGAGTCTTTTTTCTTTAGACTCAGTATGGCATATCTTCTTAATCTAAAGATCAATACAGAGTCTTCTTTCTTTGGACTCAGTATGGCACATCTTCTCAATCTAAGAATCAATACAGAGTCTTCTTTCTTTGGACTCAGTGCTAGAGATCCTGGCTAGGCTGCTGATCAACTGAACGCTATCTCCATGTCATTCCTTCTTCACCAACTCCGTCCACACCTTTGGGGACCCCTGGACCTGCTGGGGTTGGACCCCAGCAAATAAAAATAATCATATCAATAGGTACAGAAAAAGCATCTGATAAAATCCAGCATCCATTTATGATAAAAACTCTCAGCAAAGTGGGAATAAAGGGAATATACCTTAATGTAATAAAGGCTATATACGACAAACCCATGGCCAACGTCATATTCAATGGGCAAAAACTATAAGCATTTTCCTTAAGATTGGAATCAAGATAAGGGTGTTCACTTTCACCATTCTTACTCAAAGTAGTACTGGATGTCCTAGCCACATCGATCAGATAAGAATAAGAAATCAAAAGCATCCAAGTTGGAAAGGAAGAAGTAAAACTGTCATTATTTGCAAATGACATGATACTGTGTAAAGAGAATCCTAAAGATTACACACAAAAAAGCTACTAGAGCTGATAAATGAATTCAGTAAAGTAGCAGGAAACAAAATAAATATCCAGAAACAAATTGTATTTTTATACACTAATAATGAACTATCAGAAAGAGAAACTAAGAAAACAACCCCATTAACAATTACATAAAATAGTTATAAATTTAACCAAGAATGTTAAAGACCTGTATTCAGATATTATAAGACACTGAAAAGAGAAATTGAAGAAGATACAAATAAGTGGAAGCATATATGGTGTTAATGAACAGGAATAATTAACATCATTAAAATGTCCATACTACTCAAAGCAATCAATAAATTCAATGCATCCCTGTCAAAATACCAATGGTGTGATTTATAGAACTAGAATACTTCCAAAAATGCATATGGAATCACAAAAGACCCTGAATAGCAAAAGCAATCTTGATAAAGAAGATCCAAGTTGGAGGATCATGCTACCTGCCATCAAACTATGCTACAACGCCATAATAATCAAAACAATGGTACTGACATCAAAATAGACACATAGACCAATGGCAGAGAATAGAATCCAGACATAAACCCATGTATTTATTGCCAATTAATATTTGACAAAGGAGGCAAATACACACAGGGAAGCAAAGACAGCCTATTTAATAAATGATGGTGGGAAAATTGGACAGATATGTGCAAAAACAATGAAACTACACCAACTTCTTACTCCATACACAAAAATAAACTTAAAGTGGATTGAATACTTAAATGTTGGTTCAAAATTATAAAAATCCTAGAAGAAAACATAGGCAGTATAATCTTGGACATGCTCATAGCAACATTTTTTTTCTGATAAATAAATTTCCAGGCAAGAGAAATAAATGAAAAAATAAACAAGTGTTATTACATCAAACTAAAAAGTTTTGCACAGCAAAGGAAACCATCAATAAAATGAACAGATAACTTACTGAATGGGAGAACATATTCACCAATGATGCATCTGATATGGGGTTAATATCCAAAATTTATAAAGAATTTTGACAATGCAGTAACAAAAAGCAAACAATCCAATTAAAAAATGGGCAAGGAGCCTGAGTTGACACTTCTCCAAATAGCCAAAAGACATATGAGACTTATGCAGATATCCAAAAGACATATGAGAAATGCAAATTAAAACCACAATGAGATATCACCTCATACCTGTCAGAATGGCTATCCTCAATAAGTCAACAAACAACAAATGTTGGTGAGGATGTGGAGAATAGGGATCTCTCATGCACTGTTGATTGGAATGCAGATTGGTGCAGTGTGGAATTTCCTCAAAAAGTAAAAATGAAACTGTCTTATGAACCAGCATTTTCACTCCTGTGGATACATAGGATAAAACCCAAAACACCAATATGAAAGAATATATGTACTCCTGTGTTCATTGCAGGGCATTTACAATAGTCAAGATTTGGAAGCAGCCCAAGCATCCATCAGTACATGAGTGGATAAAAAGACTGGAGTACTGGCAAATGTGGCTCAGTTGGTTGTATTGTTGTGCCATATACCAAAAGTTGGCAGGTTCAATTCCCATCAGGGCACATACTCAGGTTGAGGGTTCGATCTCTGGTTGGATGAATGTGGGAGGCAACTGATGATGTTTCTCTTTTACATGGATCTCTCTCTCTCTCTCTCTCTCTCTCTCTCTCTCTCTCTCTTTCTTTTTCTAAAAACAACACAAAAAAGACTGTGGCAAACTTACACTATGCAATACAAGTTGGCTGTAAAAAAGAAGGAAGTTCTTACCTTTTGTGATAGCATGGATGGACCTGGAGAATATTATGCTAAGGGAAATAAGCCAGTCAGAGAAAGACAAGTACCATATAATTTAACAAAATAAGTTAACAAACAAAACAGAAAGAGACTCATAGATTTATAGATACAGTGAACAGACTGACAGCTGTCAGAGGGGAAGGTGGTTGGTGGGGGGGGGGGGTGGCAAAAAAAAGTGAAGGGATTAAGCAAAAAAAATAAAAACAACTCATAGGTACAGACAGCAGTATGGTGATTACCAAAAGGAGATGGGGTGGGGGTATAAGAGGGTAAAGAGGGGATAAATGGTGATGGGAGAAGACTTTACTTGGGGTGGTGAACATACAATACAATATACAGATGATATATTATAGAATTGTACACCTGAAACCTATATATTTTATTAACCAGTGTCTCATGAATAATTTTAATTAAATAAAAAAGAAACCCTGGGTAATTTGTGTTTTTGTTTTTTTTTTTTAAAAAAAAGAGATGGTCTCAGATCTCAAGAAACTTACATACAATCTATACTACTCTACACTAATAAAAGAGAAAAATGGTAATTGGCGTACGACACTACCCTTTTCATTGGCTAATCAGGGCTATATGCAAATTAACTGCCAACTAAGATTGGCAGTTAACTGCCAACAAGATGGCGGTTAATTTGCATATGTAGGCACAATACAGGGAGGCGAAAGGGAAAGCAGGAAGAAGCCCCCTGCCACTGACAGTGATCGGAAACCCAGGGGGGAGCTAAGAGCTGGGGGGCCGCCTTTGCCCTGCCCCCCAGCCATGATCGGAGAATCAGGCGCCTTTGCCGCCCTGGCCAGTGATAGCAGGAAGTAGGGGTGGAGCCAGCGATGGGAGCTGGGCACGGTCGAAGCTGGCAGTCCCAGGAGCTAGGGGTCCCTTGCCTGGGCCTAAAGCGAAGCCCACGATCGTGGGGGCCGCTGCAGCTGTGGGTCCCCGCTGCCCGGGCCGGACGCCTCAGCCAGAGGCTTCCTGCAGGGGCAGGGGCGGAGCCTGCACGATCACGGCGTCTCCCGCTGCCACTGCAGGTCCCCGCTGCCCGGGCCGGACGCCTAGGCCAGAGGGGTCAGGCCTGGGCAAGGGGCCGATCCTGCGATTGGAGGGTGATGGGGGTCAACGCTTGAGGGCTTCCCAGTATGTGAGAGGGGACAGGCTAGGCTGAGGGACACTCCCCCCCCACACACACCCAGTGCACGAATTTCGTGCACCGGGCCCCTAGTCAGAAATATAGTTGAAACGCTTTTGTTCCAGCTGAAGGCTAGTTAACAAGACTGAAGGTTTCCTTCTTTGTCAGTTGTCATAGTGCTTCTATTTATCATAAAACTTATTCTATTCTACTTATTTTTTGGAAAAAGTAATATATATATACCTACTAAAAATTCAAAATATGTAAAGAAATACAGAACAGCTCTTCTTCCCACCTCAATTTCCCAAATTTAGATCTCCCAAATTTCAGAGGATAGTTTGTGCATGTAAGCATTAAAGTTATACATACATCCATACATATGTATATGTGTGTAAATTAATAAATATACACATACATATAATATCTTGTATTGAATTTAACTTTTAAAAATTATATACTATATGAAACTACATATCTTGGAGATAGTCCTCAAGAGTACATATAGTTTTGTCTCAGCTTTTAAAAAAAAAGCTATATATATTTTATCATTATTTAATAAGTTTTTTATTAAAGGACCTTCAGATTACTGTCAATCTTTGGTTATTACAAACCATGGCACAATATATTTACCTCTATATCAACCATTTTCATGAGTTTATCAGTAGGATAAATTTCTAAAAGTGAAATTACTGGGGCAAAGGGTTTATACATCTTAACTTTTTATAGAGTGTACTAAGTTTATTTCCATGGAGACATAAAAATTATACTCCCACCAGTAATGTAAAAGAACTTATTTTCCCCTGTTCTTAATAAAACAGAGTGTTATTAAACCTTTATATCTTTATGTCCCAGGTGCAAAATGATGTCTCTATGTAGCTTTTAATTTGCATTTCTCTTATGAGTAGGATTGAGGATACTTTCCTGTGTTTAGAAGCTATGCCTTCTTTTCTGAGGAGTTCAATAATTTTTTCTTCCTTTGAATTTTTAATACAGCTTTATTTATTCTATCGCTTCTCGGCCTTTTGGCTAAGATCAAGTGTAGCTTTATTTATTCTTAGGGGTTTGTTATATATTAAAGAATTCAGCTACTTTTTCTATATAAATTGCAAATAGTTTTTCTTGTTTGCATTTGTCTCCAATTTTATTTATGAGTTTTATTTTCAAAAAATAGTTTAAGTATGTAATTAAATTTATTATTTTTAAATGATTTTCAGGTTTTGTTTTATACTAAGACAGGCCTTATTTAACCTAAAATCTTACAAAATTTATTTTATTACTTTTATGTTTCAACTTTTGAAGGTTTAATTTTTTGTGTGTGTGTTTTTATTTTTTTTCCTTTTTTTAAAAAAATTTATTGATTAAGTTATTACATATGTGTCCTTATCCTCACATTACCCCCCATCTCCCCCATTCATGCCCTCACTCCCCTGTTGTCTGTGTCCATTGGTTAGGCCTATATGCTTGCATGTAAGTCCTTAGGTTGATCTCTTCCCCTTACGCCCACCCTCTCCTACCTTCCCTCTGAGGGTTTGACAGTCTGATCGATGCTTCTCTGTCTCTGGATCTGTTTTTGTTTATCAGTTTATGCTGTTTATTATATTCCATAAATGAGTGAGATCATGTGATATTTATCTTTCTCTGACTGGCTTATTTCGCTTAGCCTAATGCTCTCCAGTTCCATCCATGCTGTTGCAAAAGGCAAGAGTTCCTTCTTTTTTACCACAGCTAGTATTCCACTGTGTAGATGTACCACAGTTTTCTAATCCACTCATCTACTGATGGGCACTTAGGCTGTTTCCAAATCTTTTTTTTTTTTTTTTTTTTTATTGCTTAAAGTATTACAAAGGGTATTACATATGTATCCATTTTATCCCCCCGCCCTAGACAGTCCCCTAGCCTCCCCTATCACCCAGTGTCTTATGTCCATTGGTTATGCTTATATGCATGCATACAAGTCCTTTAGTTGATCTCTTACCCCCCTACCTCCTGCCCCCCAACCCACCCCAGCCTTCCCGCTGCAGTTTGACAATCTGTTTGAGGCAGCTCTGCCTCTGTATCTATTATTGTTCAAAAGTTTATAATGGTCTCTATTGTCCATGAATGAGTGAGATCATGTGGTATTTTTCCTTTATTGACTGGCTTATTTCACTTAGCATAATGCTCTCCAGTTCCATCCATGCCGTTGCAAATGGTAAGAGTTCCTTCCTTTTTACAGCAGCATAGTATTCCATCGTGTAGATGTACCACAGTTTTCTAATCCATTCATCTACTGATGGGCACTTAGGCTGTTTCCAGATCTTAGCTATGGTGAATTGTGCTGCTATGAACATAGGGGTGCATATATCCTTTCTGATTGGTGTTTCTGGTTTCTTGGGATATATTCCTAGAAGTGGGATCACAGGGTCAAATGGGAGTTCCATTTTCAGTTTTTTAAGGAAACTCCATACTGTCTTCCATAGTGGCTGCACCAGTCTGCATTCCCACCAGCAGTGCACAAGTGTTCCTTTTTCTCCACAACCTCTCCAGCACTTGTCATTTGTTGATTTGTTGATGATAGCCAGTCTGACAGGTGTGAGATGGTACCTCATTGCTGTTTTGATTTGCATCTCTCGGATGATTAGTGACTTTGAGCATGTTTTCATATGTCTCTTGGCTTTCTGAATGTCCTCTTTTGAAAGGTGTCTATTTAGGTCCTTTGCCCATTTTTTGATTGGATTGTTTATCTTCCTTTTGTTAAGTTGTATGAGTTCCCTATAAATTCTGGAGATTAGGCCCTTATCAGATATGTCATTGGCAAATATGTTTTCCCACACAGTGGGTTTTCTCGTTGTTTTGTTGATCGTTTCTTTTGCTGTGCAGAAGCTTTTTATTTTGATGTAGTCCCATTTGTTCATTTTTTCTTTAGTTTCAAGTGCCCTAGGAGCTGTATCAGTGAAGAAATTGCTTCGGCATATGTCTGAAATTTTCTTGCCTTTGGATTCTTCTAGAATTTTTATGGTATCCTGTCGTACATTTAAGTCCTTTATCCATTTTGAGTTTATTTTTGTATATGGTGTAAGTTGGTGGTCTAGTTTCATTTTCTTGCATATATCTGTCCAATTTTCCCAACACCATTTATTGAAGAGACTATCTTGGCTCCATTGTATGTTCTTGCCTCCTTTGTCAAATATTAATTGAGCATATTGGTTCGGGCCGATTTCTGGGCTCTCTATTCTATTCCATTGATCTGTATGCCTATTCTTGTGCCAGTACCAGGCAGTTTTGAGAACAGTGGCTTTGTAATACAACTTGATATCTGGTATTGAGATCCCACCTACTTTGTTCTTTTTCAGGATTGCTGCAGCTATTCGGGGTCTTCTTTTATTCCAGATGAATTTTTGGAAAGTTCGTTCTAGATCTCTGAAGTATGCTGTTGGTATTTTAATGGGAAGTGCATTGAATTTATAGATTGCTTTGGGTAGTATGGACATTTTAATGATGTTGATTCTACCAATCCATGAACACGGTATGTTCTTCCATCTGTTTATGTCTTCCTCTATGTCTTTTTTCAACGTCCTGTAGTTTTCTGAGTAGAGGTCTTTTACCTCTTTAGTTAAGTTTATTCCTAGGTAGCTTAATTTTTTTGGTGCAATGGTAAACGGGATTGTTTTTATAATCTCTCTTTCTGAAAGTTCACTATTGGTGTATAGAAATGCCTCAGATTTCTTGGGGTTAATTTTGTATCCTGCTACATTGCCAAATTCATGTATTAAGTCTAGTAGCTTTTTGATGGAATCTCTAGGGTTTTGTATGTATAATATCATGTCGTCTGCAAATAAGGACAGTTTTACTTCCTCTTTTCCAATTTGGATGCCTTTTATTTCTTCTTCTTGCCGAATTGCAATGGCTAACACTTCCAGTACTATGTTGAACAGGAGTGGTGAGAGGGGGCATCCCTGTCTTGTTCCTGTTCTTAGGGGAAATGGTGTTAGTTTTTGTCCGTTGAGTATGATGTTGGCTGTGGGCCTGTCATATATGGCTTTTATTATGTTGAGGTATGATCCTTCTACTCCCACCTTGCTGAGAGTTTTTATCAAAAATGGGTGTTGAATTTTGTCAAATGCTTTTTCTGCATCAATTGATATGACCATGTGGTTTTTTTCTTTCAATTTGTTTATGTGATGTATCACGTTTATTGATTTGCGGATATTGTACCATCCTTGCATCCCTGGGATAAATCCTACTTGGTCATGGTGTATGATCTTTCTGATGTACTGCTGGATCCGATTTGCTAAGATTTTGTTGAGGATTTTGGCATCTATGTTCATGAGGGATATTGGCCTGTAATTCTCTTTCATTGTGTTGTCTTTACCTGGTTTTGGTATTAGGGTGATGCTGGCTTCATAGAATGAGCTTGGAAGTGTTCCTTCCTCTTGAATTTTTTGTAGTAGTCTGAGGAGGATAGGTTTTAGTTCTTCCTTGAATGTTTGGTAAAACTCCCCTGTGAAGCCGTCTGGTCCTGGGCTTTTGTTTGATGGAAGCTTTTTGATGACTGCTTCAATTTCTTCCATAGTTATTGGCCTGTTGAGATTTTTAGATTCTTCCTGATTGAGTTTTGGAATGTTGTATTTTTCTAGGAATTTGTCCATTTCCTCCAGGTTGTCTAGTTTGTTGGAGTAAAGCTGTCCATAGTATTTTTTAACAATCATTTGTATTTCTGTGGGGTCTGTTGTTATTTCGCCTCTATCGTTTCTGATTTTATTTATTTGGGTCCTCTCTCTCTGCTTCTTGGTGAGTCTGGCTAGAGGTTTGTCAATCTTGTTTATCCTTTCAAAGAACCAGCTCTTGGTTTCATTGATTTTCTGTATTGTTTTTTTGGTCTCTATGTCATTTATTTCTGCTCTAATCTTTATTATCTCCTTCCTTCTGCTCACTCTGGGGTTTTCTTGTTGCTCTCTTTCTAATTCTTTGAGTTGTAGAGTTAGATGATTTACTACCATTTTTTCTTGTTTTTTTAGATAGGCCTGTAGAGCTAGAAACTTCCCTCTCAGGACTGCTTTCAATGTGTCCCATAGGTTTTGGATTGTTGTGTTTTCATTGTCATTAGTTTCCAGGATGTTTTTAATTTCTTCTTTGATCTCATTGGTAACCCAATCAATATTTAATAGCATGCTATTCAGCTTCCAGGTGTTTGAGTATTTTGGGTTGTTTTTATTGTAGTTTATTTCTAATATTATGCCATCGTGGTCTGCGAAGACGCTTTTTATGATTTCAATCTTCTTGAATTTGGGGATACTTTGCTTGTGACCCAATATGTGGTCTATTTTTGAATATGTCCCATGAGCACCTGAGAAGAACGTATATTCTCTGGCTTTGGGGTGAAGTGTTCTGAAGATGTCTATTAAGTCCATCTGATCTAGTGAGTCATTTAGGATTGCTATATCTTTGCTGGTTGTTTGTCTATAGGACTTATCCAGTGCTGTCAATGGTGTATTAAAGTCCCCTACTATGATTGTATTGTTGTCGATCTCTCCTTTGATATTTTCCAGGAGTTTTTTTATGAATTTGGGTGCTCCTACATTGGGTGCATATATGTTTACCAGGGTTATATCTTCTTGTTGTATTGATCCCTTTAGTATTATGAAGTGGCCTTCCTTATCTCTTGTTAAGGCCTTCACTTTGAGGTCTATTTTGTCCGATATAAGTATTGCTACCCCAGCTTTCTTTTCCTTTCCATTTGCCTGAAAGATATTTTTCCATCCTTTCACTTTCAGTCTGTGTGAGTCCCTTCTAATGAGGTGGGTTTCTTGTAGACAGCAGATGTATGGGTCATGTTTTTTTATCCATTCAGCCACTCGATGTCTTTTGGTTGGAGCATTTAGTCCGTTTACGTTTAAAGTTATTATTGAAAGGTACTTGTTTGTAGCCATTTCTTTTTTTGTGTGGCTGTTTTCTTTCTGAGCTTTTTATTTCTTATTTTTATATCAGTCCCTTTAGCATTCCTTGCAATGCTGGCTTGGTGGTGACAAACTCCCTTAGCCTTTTTTTGTCTGTGAAGCTTCTTATTTCCCCTTCAAGTTTGAATGATAGCCTTGCTGGATAGAGTATTCTTGGATTCAGTCCTTTGCTTTGCATCACTTTGTAAATTTCAGTCCATTCTTTTCTTGCCTGATGTGTTTCTGTTGAGAAGTCGTTTGACAATCTAATCGAGATCCCTTGTATGTAACTTTCCGTCTCTCTCTTGCAGCCTGTAAGATTCTCTCTTTGTCCTGAACATTTGCCATGGTGATTATGATGTGTCTTGGTGTGGGTCTTTTCGGGTTCACCTTGTTTGGGACTCTCTGGGCTTGTGTGACTTTTTTCTTCCCCACCTCAGGAAAGTTTTCTGATATTATTTCTTCGAGTAGGTTTTCTAATCCTTGTTCATCCTTCTGTTGTTCTGGTACTCCTATTATTCGTATGTTGTTTTGTTTCATGTTGTCCCAAAGCTCCCTTAGGCTCTCCTCCTGTCTTTTAATTTTTTTCTCCAATTGCAGTACATTTTGGGTGTGTTTTGCTTCCTTGTCTTCTAATTCACTAATTCGGTCCTCCGCTTCTCCTAGTCTACTGTTGATACTTTCAATGGAGTTTTTCATTGCAGCTATATCACTCTTCATTTCTTCTTGGGTCTTACTTAGGTTGTTGATTTTTTCATCTGTTTCTTCTAGCTTCTTCCATATGTTATCGATTTTTTCATCTGTTTCTTCTAGCTTCTTCCATATGTTATCGATTTTTTCATCTGTTTCTTCTTGCTTCTTGCAGAGGTTGTCAATTTTTTCCTCCATCCGGTTTATGCACTCTAGGATCCTTATTCTGAATTCTTTATCTGTCATGTTGCATGCCTCTGTATTACTTAGCTGCTTTTCTGGAGAGTCCTCCTTCTCTTTCCTTTGGGGGTTTCTTTGTCTACCCATGTTTGATCTCACTGACATATCTAGACGTTGAGTCGTTCAGTGGTTGCTCCCTTGGTGGCAGTGACTCCTTGGTCTGTGGTTGCTCTTCGGGCGGTTGCGGTAGCAGCTGCTCTTCAGTTGTCAGCAGCTCCTCTGGTGGGTGTTGTTCACAGCTGTGGTGGCTCTTCTGGCTGGTGGGGCGAGGTTTCACGTACAGCTGCTGTTCCTCAGCAGAGGATGTGGTGCTCAGGAGGTTGCTGTTGCTTGGATCTGCTGCGTTGATTTAAAGGCACAAAATACAACACAACAAGGCACCACGTACCAGGCACTATACACAAATATATTCACGATATTAATAACCCCAATTAAAGGTGACCACCTGAATTAAGAGAATTAGGGGATAAGGAAGAAGGAAGAGAAAAAGATAAAAGAGAGAAAGGAAAAGAAAAGTAGGGACCAAAAAAAGGGAGTGCAAAAATGAAATTGGGAAAAAGGAAGGGGGAAAATAAAAGCAAGAAAAGAAAAGAAAAAAAAAAGAGCGAAAAGAGAGAATGAAGTGGAAGAGGGGAAGAGACTTTTTATATGAGGAGGATACTCCTATAGAACAGCCATTAATCCCAACAAATTCCAGCAACAGCTCCCTGGATATGAATGCAAACTAGAAACAACCAATAATATAACGATGAAAATAGAATGGTGAACACTAATCCCAAAATAAAATAAAGAAAAAATAAAATGGCACTTTAAAAAATGGTAAAATGGTAGCAGTAATAATACTGGTTAAAAATAAGAAGGTAGTAATTAAAAGGGTAAAATCAGGTGATGGAAAAAGAAGAAAAGAAAAAAAGAAAAAAAAAAAGAACAGAAACAAAAGTGAAAAAAAATTGGTTTCTTAGTTAAAAAGTGAAAAAAGAAAAAAAAAATTGCAGTAGTGAATGTCCTTCATTTCTTCTATTCTTCAGTGTGGCTCGCCTTAGACCTTCCAGGTATTCAGGAGAGTGTTGAGTTTCCCTGCGATATACTGTTCCTCTGTGTTGTAAACCACAGTCCTTATTTTAAAGCATGCCGCATTTATTTCCCAGACTGCCTTATTTTGTGTTTAGCAAAGAGTCAGTTTGTGGGTCAGCCTCTGGGTGGCAGTGTTCTGGGGTTGGCCTCTGAGGCTATAGGGCCTCTCTGTCCAGTGGAAGTTCACTGCCCAGAGCTGACTGCGTAATAGTTAGTTACCGGCGCTATGTTGTTGCTGGGATTGAAAATCCCCCTATAGGCCAGACCCTATTAACTCCCAGGGACTGATCAGGTTATCTTAATCCTTGATCTCGTACAGGGTGGAATCTGGGTGTGGCTGTGCTCCTTGCCTGGGGGCTGGGGGGAGGAGACTCACTCTCAGGAGCGGGTGGCTGCCCCAGTCCTGGGCTCAGGGGTGTCTCAGCACTCAATTCACTACCACCTCTCCCGGCTCCCCCTCTTTCCCCAGTCTCTCCCCAGATTCCACTCCTCAGCACACTCTCCCTCTCTTCAGCACAGGTGAGTGTCTGTATCCGAAATGTCCCATGAACAGGATTCAGTGTAAACAAACAAACAAATGCCGGCCGCGGAAATGGGGAAGGCTTGGTTTCTGTAAGCTTCTTCTCTTACCGGGACTGCATGGTCAGGTCAGCTCTTCAGGCTGCCCCGTTTAGGCTCAGTCCTCCGTGATCACAGAACCCAGCTCTCAATTTCCCTGGTGGCGCCAGGAATCCCTCGGTTCTCCTTTCCCCCGTCAGGGGCTGTGCCTGTCCCAAGGGACGCGGCTGTCTGCCACGCGGTCTCCCTCCGACTCTCTGGGCTCAGAGGTCAGGCAAACTTTCCTGCCCAAATCCCTGGTTTTTTTTTTTTTTACCTTTCCAGGGGAGTTCTGCTCTTCCCGGCTGCAAACCCTCTCACCAGCTGAGCAATTTCGCCAATTCGGTGTGAGTGTTACTAGCTTCAGCTGCTCGCTCCATTTGCTCCAGGACACGACCTGGGACACGTCTGCCTATATCGCCGCCATCTTGGTTCTCTGTTTCCAAATCTTAACTATGGTGAATTGTGCTGCTATGAACATAGGGGTGCATATATCCTTTCTAATTGGTGTTTCTAATTTCTTGGGATATATTCATAGAAGTGGGATCACTGGGTCAAATGGCAGTTCCATTTTTAGTTTTTTGAGAAAACTCCATACTGTTCTCCAAAGTGGCTGCACCAGTCTGCATTTCCCACCAGCAGTGCACAAGGGTTCCTTTTTCTCCACATCCTCTCCAGCACTTGTCATTTGTTGATTTGTTGATGATAGCCATTCTGACAGGTTTGAGATGGTACCTCATTGTCGTTTTGATTTGCATCTCTTGGGTGATTAGTGACTTTGGACATGTTTTCATATGTCTTTTGGCCTTTCTTCTGTCGTCTTTCGAAAAGTATCTATTTAGGTCTGTTGCCCATTTTTTTGATTGGGTTGTTTATCTGATGTAACTAGAATTTACCTTATGTATTTTCCTAAACATGTATTACTAGGTGTACCGGTTAATAATGCGGATTTTGTAATCCAAAGAAAACACAATAATTTCAAGAGAAACATCCAAAGTGCTTTATTCAAAGTAATGTCCATCACTAGCTACACACTTCCCCCATCTTTCAGGTAATTTTTGGATACCATCCCAATAGAACTTTTCTTGTTTTGAGGCAAACCATTCAGAGACCCCATTTTCCACGTCTTTGTGTGTTTTGAAGTGCTGCTCAGAAAGTGCGTGTGCCATCAATCAGAACAAGTGGCAATTTGAAGGAGCAAGGTCTGGTGAATACAGCGGTGGGTTAATACTTCTCAGGCAAAATCTTTTAACGTATCTTTAACTGCTTTTGAAGTGTGTGACGGTGCGTCATCATGAAGCAAACTTACTATCCTGTGTCTTCTGGTCCATTCTGGTTGTTTTACAATCAAAGCATGGCTCAAATTGATTATTTGTTGTTGGTAGCGATCAATATTAACTGTTTCACCTGGTTTTAGAAGCCCATAATACACCACACCTTCCTGATCCCACCTAACACAGAGCATTGTCTTCTTTCCGAAGTGATTTGGCCTTGCAGTCGATGTTGATGGTTGACCTGGATGAACACATGATTTTGTGTGTTTGGGATTCTCAAAATAAATCTACTTTGCATTGTCAGTCACAATAAATCCACTTTTCATTGATTCTATGCAAAAAAAGTCTTTCTTTCGTACCATTGAAGCAATATTTTACTGATGACTTTTCGGTTTTCCATTTGTCTTTCGTTCAGTTGATGTGGCAACCATTTTCCTTCCTTTAAAATCTCTCCCATTGCTTGTAAACAATCGTAAATTGTTTGCTGAGCAACATTTAATCTTTTCTGCAAGTTGTTTTTGAGTTTGACAGGCATCTTCATCTAATAATGCTTGTAATTGTTGGTCTTCAAACCTTTTCAGTCTTCAAACCTGGACGTTCTTTGTTTTTCACATCGAAATCACCACTTTTAAAGCATTTACACCAGCATTCACAGTATCTTGAGATGGAGCATGTTCACTATAAGCTTCCCGAAGTATACAATAACTTTCAGCAGCACTTT
Organism: Myotis daubentonii; assembly: GCF_963259705.1. Classification (NCBI taxonomy): domain Eukaryota; kingdom Metazoa; phylum Chordata; class Mammalia; order Chiroptera; family Vespertilionidae; genus Myotis; species Myotis daubentonii. Next base: position 74,327,288 of record NC_081842.1, on the reverse strand, counting down.
TCTTCAAAATAAAGTAATGAATTAAAACTTCCCGTATATGTTTTTTATTTTGGCACGAAATTCGACATTTTAAGCGTAAAAATATCTATGATGTTAACACGTTCAGAAAATTTGACATATGAAGTTTTGAAGCTTGTTGTCAATACAACAAAATAACATGCATATCAAATCACATATATATCAACATATGTGTAACTCCATCTAATGAAAAAAATCCGCATTATTAACCGGTACAAGTAGTAAGTGCCACATTTATCACCTACTAAAGTCTCATATGTAACTGAAATCTATTTCTGTATTTTCTATTTTATTCCACTGACATCTTCATTGGTATACCAATTACTGTATCATTTTAATTCTAACTTCCCTTTGACTTAGTATTCTTCTTTTTGTAATTTAATTGGATATTCTTACTTAGGTATTAAGTGAATTATAGAATCAACTTGTATATCTTAAAAAACATTGTTTTTATTTGTGTTAGGAGGACACATTTTTAAAATAGAAGGCCTTGACTGGAATAAAACTGCTATACCATATATGAAATAACTCAGGGGATATTAACATTTTAATGTTGTTTAAGCTTCCTATCATAGAACATGGTATAAATTTCTACATGTTAAAGTATTGCATGTCCTTTACTTGTATGTTAACATTGTATCCATAAATCCTATTCATTTTTTTCTACATTTCCTGCCAGATATTTTTTCTTTGCTATTGTACTTAAATCTTTTCTTTCAACATATAATTTAAGTGGTTGTTAAAGTATATATGGCAACTATTGGATCCTGTGTATTATTTTTTTTTCCAACCACTTTACTTATTTGACCATTAAAACAATGATTCAATTGATTCTTTTTCCTTCTAAGTAATAGTCATCTAAAGTAAGTAATTTTATCTCCATTTTTCCTATTTTCATAGCTGATTTTGTCTCCTTTTGCTTAATTTATCCACTAGTAATTAGGAAACAAATTTAAATGGAGGAATTTTGTTACGATCAAAGTTAGAAAGTTTCTAATGTTTTAATAACTGGATGTAGACATTTATCAAATAAGTTTCTAATATCTGTGGGGAAGATCTATTTTCTTGATTCTATTGATATTCTGAGGGATATTAATATATTTTAATATCGAACCATTTACAAGTACTTGGCCATCAGAGTGTATTCTTCTTTGTTGGTTTCTAGATTTTGTTTGTTGATTTTCAGTTGGAAATCTATTGCTTGGTGTTTATAATGAGTTTAGGCATTTTCTTTTGTTGTTTCTTTCCTTTGTTTTCTCTTTTGGTTCCCTTTTTAAAGCTTTGGTATTGATTTCAGAGATGTTTCATAAAAAAATAGGAAGACTTTCTTTTTGTATGGGATATAGCAAACTCACATATTTTAAATTTTATTTTAAAATGAATGCTGTTGCTCCTGTGTGGGAAACAACTTGGTTTTAACAATCCTATCTAATAAAAGAGTAATATACAAATTGACCATAACTCCAAAACACAAGATGCTCTCCCCCATGTAGACACAAGATGGCCAGCAAGGAAGAGCAATTATGGGAGATCGGGCCAGCAGGGGAGGGCAGTTAGGGGTGACCAGGCTGGCAGGGAAGGGCAGTTGGGGATGACCAGGCTGGCAAGAGAGGGCAGTTAGGGGCAATCGGGCCAGCAGGGGAGCAGTTAGGCATTGATCAGGCTGGCAGGGGAGTGATTAGGGGGTGTTCAGGCTGGCAGGCAGAAGCAATTAGGGGCAATCAGGCAGTCAGGGAGCCAGCAGTCCCGGTTGTGAGCCAGCAGTCCTGGATTGTGAGAGGGATGTTTGACTACCCGTTTAGGGATGTCTGACTAAATGGGCAGTCAGACATCCCTTGAGGGGTCCCAGATTGGAGAGGGTGCAGGCTGGGTTGAGGGACACACACTCCCCCCACCCCCCACATGAAATTTGTGCACCAGGCCTTTAGTTTTGATATATTCTTACTCTTTTCTGGAAGGGATCTGAATCATAAGGACATTGAGATTTCTAGATACAAAGTGTGCTGAAGAGAAATAGGGGAATATAGAAGAGGCCAGTGTCTGGCTCCACTTGTTTTCTAGTATTGCATAGTTCTGGTCCTGAAACTGGTCCTAAGATGAGCAAACATTCTGCTCTACAAGTATTCATGAAGAAGAAGCTATGTATTTGTTTTGATGCTTAGTTGAAGTGTACACTTTATAAGGTAGCAAAATACTCCTTTGTCTGTCTATCTATCTATCTATCTATCTATCTAATTTAGCAAGTACATATTGAGCATATGATAGACACTGGGAACTCTGCTAGGTTCTGGCTATGGAAAATGTATCATAAATCAGTACATACAGCCCTAATCACCTAGCATGTTAAATTAAAAAAAAATACTGTACACAACCTTTATTACAGCCAAAGAATGAGAATAAGAACATTTAGAGATATGGGTAGAAAATGCCAGGCAGTACTTGGCTCTCATCCTGAGAGACCCGACTTCTTAATGAAAATGTGCATCAGAACATTATCAATGTAGCAATTAATCTAATGACTTTTGACTTCTCTTAAGTGAAGAAAAGTTAAAATGAAAGTGGAAGTAAGATGTTTTTAAAATCCTATATAATAAACAGCTAATATGCAAATTGTCCCCTCAACTGGGAGTTTGACCAGGGAGCGGGGCCTGCTGCCAACCACCCATGGCCCCTCCCCCTGGCTGGCCCTGCCTGATTGGCCCTGATTGGGGTGGGCCAGCTGGACCCCACCTATGCCCAAATTTGTACACTGGGCCTCTAGTCTATACTAATAAAAGGGTAGTATGCTAATTAGACTGGATAGACCAGACATCTTCCAGAAGTTCAGAACTCCTTCCGGACAAAGCCACAGCTTTGGCTGCGAGTGCTGAGCAAAGGCAGGTAGCTGGCAGTGGCAGCAGCAGCTGAATGATGAGGGCAGCGCCTTCCCCTGATAGGCCCGGTCGCTTCCCCAAGAGGCAGAGGGAGAGGCCATGGCGCGGTCCCAGGGTCCTGGTCCCAGCACCATGGTCCCTCCATCCCCAGAGGCTGCAGTGCGGTCCCAGGGTCCCGGGGTCCTTGTCCCAGTGCCATGGTCCCTTATTCCACAGAGGAGGTGGGAGAGGCTGCAGTGTGGTACTGGGGTCCTGGGCTCCCGGACTCTGCACTGCAACCCCTCCTTCTGCAGAGGCCGTGGCGTAATCCCAGGGTCCCAGGGTCCCGGTCCCAGCGCCATGGCCCCTGCCCCAGCTGGCCTGGACCCAGAACCCCCCCACCAGGGGGGGGACCAGTGCTAAGAAGCAGGGAGCCCAGCTTCTGGTCTAGCTGCACTCCCCACCCTCCCCCTGCCCCTGCTCAGCTAGAAGCCGGGGCTCATGGCTGGCAAGCACAGCAGAGGTGGCATGAGCCTCTCCTGCCTTCACAGCAGGCGGATAGTAAGGAGCAAGGGGTCCTGGACTGGGAAAGCCTTGGACTGTGAGAGGGATGTCTGAGTTCCAGCTTATGTCTGATCCCTGGGGAGTCCTGGGCTGTGAGAGGGCACAGGCCTGGCTGAGGGCTCCCCCACCCCCACCAGTGCAAGAATTTCATGTACCAGGCCTCTAGTTTAAATATAATTGAAGATAAGACAAAACATAGACCTTATGAATATTGCATTTCGTGTGTGTGTGTGTGTGTGCTTTACTTTCCTATTGTTTTTTCTGCATACATTTGATAGTGGAGTCTTGGATTAAGAAGATAAAACAAGTACCCTGGTAGTTTCTTTATTAGTCCTTTACTCAAAATTTCCTAAATCCAACATTTTTTAATTCTTTCTTTTTTTAAGAAAAAAATATTTATTTACTTAAAAAAATTTTTTTAAGATATAATGGACAAATAATATTATAACCATGGTAATTAGCTAGTTATTAATAATTAAAAAGGATCAAAGGGAAGGCCAGCCACTATAAGCATGGCCATTTGGGCAGCTTCACTAGGAAGCTGCAATTTCACACTCCCCAGGGAACCACAGGCCCTTTCCCTGGGGGAAGGGTTCCAACAGAGGGGAGATAGATGCATGCACAGTGAAGTTGGGGTGATATAAGGAAGTTACTTGTCAACCAAATGTAGGAATAAAAATCATCGACTGGAAGAGGTGGAACTAATGCAATCCCATTAAAATTTGGGGATATATAATCCCCTAAACAATGAAGTTCACGCTCTTTTGGCTCCTGGCTCTTGGTCTCTGGTTCCTTTGACTTTGTTCCAGCTTGTGTTCCTTCCATGTGGTCCTGGGAACCCCACATGCACTGGGCTGACAGACTGCAGCTGGGGGGCACAAACTAAGCTAGCCTGGTGCTGCAGTGGATGTGCAGACATGGAATGGAGCTCTGGTCACTGGCTTTGATTCTCTCCCTATTGAAGTCACAGTTACATTCTTTCCTTGGTCCAACAAAGGGAAATGGGACTTTGGAAACTCAGGGGTGTCTTTCCACAGAAATAAAGCTTTCTAGAATACTTCATCTTCCCGTGTGAGTCTCAGAAAATTCATTTTCTTGGGCTAACGCAAGAAGCCCACTCTCACTAGAAACAGGTGGGGATGAGGACTTCTCCCCACCAATAACAGATTCAGGTGTCCACGATGATTGCTATTTGCATATATTGAAAAATCACCACAATAAGTCTGGTTAACAGCCATCACTACACACATTTTTTTTTTATTTAGATGAGAACTTAAGATCTACTCTCTAAGCAACTTTCAAATATATTATTGTTAACTATAGTCATCATGCTGTACATTACATCCCCAACACATTTATTTTGTAACTGTAAGTTTATACCTTTTGCCTCTCTTTACCCTTATGTATTTTATCCACCCTGCACCTCCACACCCAGACTCTAGCAACCACCAATCCATGAGTTCATGTGTTTATTTATTTTTAGATTCCACATATAAGTAAGATCATACGGTATTTGTCTTTCTCTGTCTGATATATTTCATTTAGCATAATGCCCTTATGATCCATCCATGTTGTTGAAAATGGCAAGATTTCCTTCTTTTTTATTACGAAATAATATTCCACTATGCATATATACCACATTTTTAAAAATCTTTCCATCCACTGGTGGGCACTTAGTTTCCTTCCATGTTTGAACTATTGTGTATGTCTTAATTGCTCTAAGCACTTAATTGGCAACACTAATTTATTTGAACAGGAGTTTAAAATAGCTTTGGAGACTACAATGACATTGCTTGAGCAGTCATATGTTTTGGTATAGATGCAGTGTGCACCATGTAGATGTAGACATGCTGTTTTAACAGACCCATGTTAAACAGTTATGTAAATTCTTTTCCAGCTCAGAGAAACTCTAAAGAAGTCTATTTAGGAACATTGATAGTCTAGAAACCCTGGTTTATTTTTACCCTCTTCTCTGAATACAGAAATGCTTATTGCTTTAAAAGAAATGAACGATGTAATAAACAGCTTGCTATAACTTCAAGCAGTATAAACCATTTTCACATAATATGTCATGATATGCTTGGAATTAAAGTCTAGCCATTTTGATTAACTGATCTGTGTTGCAATGTTCTTTCTCACTCAGAAATGTCCATGAAGTGTCTGCATCTACAAAGGCTAATGGTGGGATGAAATTCTTTCTAGAAAATCTTGCTGTAGAGAAAGTCCTCTAGGGACTTGTGTGACAGGAAGGGAATCTGACATAGCCCTTTTCCTCAGTGAATATTTAAAGCAATATCCCCCTTCAAGCCTCTGAACTTGTCTCGGCCATGATTTACAAAGTGAAAGAGACTTGAAGAGATACCTACTTCAAAAGAAGAAAATTGTTAGTTTCTGCCCTAAAACCTCAAATTACTTAAATACCAAAATAAATTAGAGCAACATATTTTCTCTTGATTTTCCATCTATTGCTTTTTTATTTTTTTCTATCAGCATATGGCAAACATCAACAGAAACATAAGCACTATTTGAAATTATTAAAAGTTTAAAATACATACTCAGGTTGTACCCCAACCTTCCAGATACAGCAATTGAGAATTATTTTTATTTTGGGTTGATAATATGCTCCTCTGATGACATTGAGATACCATTAGCTTCCAAGGAAGAAATGACAGCATACTAGTAAACTTAGACCTGATGCATTTTCCCAAACACAAAAGAACAAAGCTGTGACTGCCTCATGCTGGTGTGCCAGTGTCTTCTCTCTGATAGGCAAGTCTGGATTTACACCTTTTAAAGACGAAGGAACCTGACATACTGATAAAGGAAGAAAAGACAAGTAGCCTTTCCTTATCAGGACATTTTTGTTAACTTGCCAGATAGCAAATGAATGGCAGTGGGTAGTATTGTCGAAAGATGCCAAGAATCCTGTGGTGGTACATGCTATACTCAGAGAGAAAACTTGTTAAAATGGTGTCTCCATTATTTCTCTCTCTCCTATAATACCTAGCCCCATGCCTTATCTACATAGAGTCATTCTTAATGCTACTGACACAACATATAAACACACGTTGTGTTCTAAGAGGGAGGGGGAATTCCACATCAAATTATGTTGCACAATGAAATGCAACTATTTATTAGACACTGTAATCACAAAATTTTAGAATGTAACTTTTAAAAAGATGACTAAATCCTTTATTAATTCTTTCATGTTATTTCTTAACCATTTTAATGTCTCAAGATTTTTAGGCTGGTTGTCAAATATAGACATACTTTCAGAGATGCTACATTAGGATAATTTTCACTTCACTAAATGATGTCATATTGCTTTGCTTTCTTTCTTTCTTTTTATTTTTTTTGAATGTGCTTAAATTTTTTCTGTTAATTGTCCCTTCTTGATGTTATTAAATCAATAGAGGCCTGGTGCACAGATTTATGCACATTGAAAGGAAATTGATTAGAAGGTGGCTGGCAGGGCGGGGCTGGGCAAGAGGGGCTGAACATGCCCTGGAGCCAACTTCCCATGGTCCCTCCTGGGCTGGCCGCAGCTGGGGTGGCGCCATTGCTCGAAAGGCATCTGCGAAGTGACTGGGGTCCCTCCAGCAGGTGGGGTCCCTTGGCCTGGCCTGCAGGGATAGGGCTGAAACCTGTTTTCCAACGTCCCCCAAGGGGTCCCGGATGTGAGAGGGCAGTTCTCAGGTGACACACCCCAGAATCAGGCTCCCTCCCCTCTGGTTCCAGGTGCATCATCAGAGAACCATAGTTGCCAAGTCACCACAGCTCGGCAGCTCCTGCATTGAGCTCCTGGTGGTCATTGTGCATCACAGCTACTGGTCAGACAGTTGAATGGTCGCTTAGGCTTTTATTTATACAGATATACCTATACAAGTCAGGATTGGCTAGGTGATAATTCAAGTGGCTCAGGCAGTACTTCTTTCAGTGTCCCAAGAAGTAGAGAGGACTCCATAACAATGAGCAGTTGTGATGTCTCCTAAGATGATCTTATACTAGCATTTGAACTAGAATTGCCTCTCATCCATCTGTGAATGAACATGGTTTTTAGCATATAGTAGTTTCTGAGTAAAGATTTGTAGAATAAATAAATAAAAGATGGCCCTACCATTGTTAGTGTACAGTGTCAGTGTGATGTTATCTATGGCATGTTGTGTACATGATTACATTTAATTTCCACAGCATCCTATAAGATAGATGTAATTGTTTTTACTTTGCAAGGTAAGAAATTAAATCTCATGGAGATTAAGTGACTTCACTACATTCATCTGGTTATTATGGGGTAACGTTAAGATTTGAACTTGGGTTTACCTAAATCTGAGATCAATGCCATATGTTTTTTGGTTCCATTGTCCTCCCTTACCTTCGAATTCATCTTAACTGATATGTCTGAGAAAACAGACAACCTGCAAAAACATGAGGACATTATTTTATACTTTGCTTATTTTCTAGTTCTCAGCTATATTACAGATAGTAAGAATTTACAAATATACATCGAAACATTCTTCAAGTATTAGATAAAACATATGATATGCAGATAAAATTAAGTGTCTAACATAAATTGTCTTGAGGATTATGCATGTATACATACAGATGCTCTAAGAAAGTTTAAAATTTCTATTAAATGAAAATATTTTTACCATTCCCCTTTATATTTATTTTGGTTTATGGAGCTTGATTTATACTCAGTATTTTCAGATACATATGTCTGCACACCCAAAGTGTCAACCATGTTTCTCAGAGGAATGGTATTTAAAAACAATGCCCTTTATTATAAATATACAAGTATTATGATTATGTATGAAACATTTTTGGCGGTGAAGTTGATACATTATAAAAATAGAAAAATGGCAGCTGCCAAATGCATTGCATTTCTTAAATGGTCAAAAAATTTTTGATGAAGTCTAAAGTTTATTTAAATAAGGACTATTACTGTGAATTTTTACTTGGCTGTATTTTGCATCTATCATCATTATCATTAAAGAGTGGGGTGAATGATAAGAAGTGCCTTTCTTTCTTCCAAATTAAAAAAATATATATTCTGTTAATCCAAAGAAGATTATTGAGTCCTATCTACTGAACAAGAAGCTCTTAGAACCTGGAGCTGAGCCATTGCCGTCACAATGACAACAGCAGACTCGCTTTTCTAGTCTGGGCCAAGGATGGACATATAATGTGAAGGATGGAAATGGCCGAACCTTAATGAAATTGATTTCACTTAAGAATAATTTGTTTGTTTCAATTACATTAGGCTCTGATTAGCCCCACAAAAGTGTATCCCTCCCTCATTCCTGGTGAAAGTCTCATCTTCCTCACAAATGTCTTAATTGCAAGGGTGCATAAGACAAGTCCTAAATCACACTTGAGTTTTCCAGCTAGAGATAACTCTCAGCTGAATTTCAGAGGAGAGGCATAGTCTTAGTCTTAATTTATTAGATTAATACAAATCAATAGGAGAATTGAAAGCAATCCAGCTAACATGAAAGTGAGATGAGTTGACTCTGTTGCCAAAGTACAATTTTATGAAGAAGTAAAATCTTCCTTAGAAACCCCAAAGAAAGGTTTTGCCTCATTCTAGCTAAACTCTGTAAAAAGAAAGGCAGTTTAATCTTAGAAGGTGCATAGAAGTTTATTTTCAAGAGGGAAAGTATATGTAACTGGAACATGAGTATTTAAATATATTTTATTGATTTTTTACAGAGAGGAAGGGAGAGAGATAGAGAGTTAGAAACATCGATGAGAGAGAAACATTGATCAGCTGCCTCCTGCACATCTCCCACTGGGGATGTGCCCTCAACCCAGGTACATGCCCTTGACCGGAATCGAACCTGGGACCTTTCAGTCCACAGGCCGATGCTCTACCCACTGAGTCAAACCGGTTTCGGCTGGAACATGAGTATTTAATTGTAATAATACTTTGTTCTTCCTACATCCTCTATTGCCAACACTTTCCTTTAAAAAAAAATCACTCATACAGAAAAACTTACAGGGTGCATTAGTGCATTAGTGAGATTAGACTAGGGTGTTCCAGGGTAGGAAACTAAAATCTCAGTGACATAACCTAATAAAGTTTACTACAATGCTAGGGCCCATCCTGGAAGCCCCTATAGAAATAGTGACTTAGAGGTGCATCTGGCTTGCATATTTTGTTTGCATCAGCTTCCAGGAGTCAAGTTAGGAGAGAGAACTTGAAGGAACACACTGACTCTTCCATGCTTTGGCAGGAAAGTTGCATACATCAGTTCTGCTCACAGCCCACTTGCCAGAAGCTAGTTAAGTGGTCCCACTTATCTTCAAGGGGAGGCTGAAAATTTTGAAAACACGTGTGAATACTTGGTAAGGGTAACTGTGTCCCCCACAGGCAGCCAGTGTTAGGATAATCCAACAAGCAGTAACAATATTTATAACAAGAGAGGCATAATGAGAGTATTTTCTATCTAAAGAATACTTAACTTTCAGAATAGAAGAAAAGCATGTTTATCATAAGGGAAACATGCTTTCCCATCCATCAACATTGATATAAAGCATTGAATTCCAAAAACTGTCAGTAAATGGTTCATTTTAAAGAAAAATTGCTGAGCAAGATGTAATTTGTCCCTTTTCAAGTCATTAGAGACATCCAAGAGCTTTCTTTTCTTTTTTTCCCTTCCATTTCACTCCTTTTTACCCACTTCCTAGAGCTTTCATTTAATTTATCACCTGCCCAAGGAACAATCTCAACGTTTCTGTCTTCCAAACCGTATCCCTCACTTTAAATTGAAGTTCAGAGCCCATCTCAGGAGAGCTTCTCAGGGGAAATTTCTCTCAATTAACTTGGGCTCATTCTTTGATCTGCACAATTCCTTCTTTATCGCTTTATGTCAGAATATTCATTGACTACCTACCTATCTCGTCTTTTTTGAAAGACTATTAAATTTTCAGGGCATAAGTCAGGTCTAATCTCAACAAGATACTTTCAGTTCCTATTATAGTGCTAAGCATCAGTGCGTACTCAGGAAATGTCATTGCCCTATTTACAAGGACTTGAATTTCCACGTATAGGTTTTGGAGTCCTCTGCTTGAATGTAGTAAATTATTTGAATAATTCCCTCCAGTTGTTCAAATAACTATATTTCAATGGATGAGAAATAAATCATTTAGAGCGTCTATTTTTATAGTTGGTCTTCAGCTTTGTAATAGGAACAAAATGGAAGAAATGTTGATACTCTAAGACACTAATGTAGTCACTGGATTCCAAAATGTATTGTGAGTAATTCTAAAGAACAAATGTAATTAGCATTAACCGGCAAATAACAAACACAGCACTTATCTTCAGGAAACAGTATGTGGAGAATGGAGAGGGGCGTTTGGGAAAGTGTATTGCCAGGGATAACCTCTGGGCTTATTTTCCAGCTGTAGGGTTGTTTGCTGCAAATTCTGTGGCTCTAACTGGGTCCTGACCTAGTTCTGTTTATGCTCTGGCAATAGTCTATCAAGTTATAAAACAGAACCCTTTGCCTCACTTACTTGTAAGTATTTGCTCGCTTTGCATACTTTTTTCATTTTTCCGGGATCAGTCTTTCTTCAACTAAAGAGGAGAAAATAATGCAGCAACTGCATCTTCTGAATTAGTAGTTCTTAACTTTGGATGTCCATTAGAATCACCATAGTGTTTACAAATACATCTTTGCTACCCCCTGCACCCTAGAGATTTTGTTTTAATTGCTCCAGGGTAGAGTTGGACATCAATATTGTTTTTTAAGTCCATTCAGGCTTTTCAAATGTAAGTTTGGGTCTTTTTATGCCCCAGATCTTTTATTATGAAACAACTAGCATTTTCCACCTTTAAAAATTGTGCCATTTTAATTATATTGTGGACACACCTGGAAATGGTGCTGTTTAAAAATGTTGACTTGTGTATTTATACATGAACAGTATATATGAATTCATTACTCTTACCTATAACTTTGTTACTTGGCTTTTTGTTTATATACACTCTCACTATCTCCAGTTCTTTAAAAACACTTGTGATAATAAGATCAGAAGGGAGCAGACGTGACCCTGAATCACTCAATTTCAGGTTCATAAGCAATGGAAATCTCATGCTAGCTGTTGCCTCTCAATAAATGAAAGATGAAATCCATTGCACTCTGGGAGGTTAATGTAGTAACCTGTCCAAGGGGGATCCATTCTGGGCTGTCTGGCTTTGGGCAGTCCTTAAACCAAAGAAGTACTAATTATGGAGTTGGGGGCTGGAGACAAGGAACAAAACCTCCCTATGTTCCCATTCTCACTGGAAGGCTCGAGTCTGTTTCTGGAACCCCACTCATATCCATAAATGAGTTTAAACTTGGTCCTTAGGCAAAAGTTCTTAACCTCTACTTCACCTCCCACTCTCCTTTTTAAATCCACCAAGTTGAATGTCACACCATGACATGTAGCTATCTATTTAGACAGAAACAAATGTTCTAAAGACCCAGTAGAAGATCTGGCTCCCTTTCTTGTAATTAGCTGGAATACACAGCAATCTGTTTCAAATCCTACCCAAGAATCAACCTCATCTATTTTAGTTTGATACTTTAGTTTCTGAGAGTAGAGATAAATAAATGCAACTGGAATGTGTACAGGTAAGTAAAAACAACTGGGATTTCATAAAATCTACTCCTCCCCAGATTTATTTACTTGACTATTTTTGTGTGTATGTGCATGTTTTGAAAGATTATTGAAATTCACAATAGCATAGAAAACAGAAATGTATGAGCAAAACATATGTGCATTGCAAATATGATTCTGTAGTATTTCTTTGTAAAGAATCAATTAATAAAAATCTTTATAGATTTTAATTTTTCCCTCTCCCCACTATCATAAAATATCTAAAAAGTATGGCAGAAAATAAAAAGCATTCTCTCAATTTCTGAAGTTTTACATTGTGTATTATCACCATGGGTAACCTTCATAATATTTCAAGTTTTGAAGGTAACAGAAATTATTTTCTTAACATAAAACAATAAAACCATAGAGAGTTAATATGAGATTTCAAAGCTTTGATTGGATAAAAACTGCAATTTTTGATGAAGAACCAGTAACTGAGAGTCAAGTGAACTATAGTATAACCTTTTGGAGGGAGCTTTTCCAGGCAGCATATTGAGGAAGGTAAGAAACATAGAGGAAATCACCTATTTAAAACCTGAGCTCGTTATGAAGTTATAGCTGACTGGGTTCCATCGTCCCGGTGGACTGAAGGTTACCTAAGAGGCAAGAAGTCAAGAGAAGATAGACCGAGAATCATCAATTAGAAAGAGGTCATTACACATAGATACATGAGTATATCAAGTCAGGATGGCATAATTGAAATCAGGATAGTATACAGTCAGGATGAGAAGTTGGGAGCATTGGAGCATGAGCTAGGTGGTGGTCAGAAAAAAAAAAAGGAGAGGGAGGGTCAGAAACAAGAAGGTGAAGTCATGAGAAGGTGGCAGGAATGAATAAAGGAAACCCACAGCTCTTCTGAGGAACAATTTTTTAGGAAGCCAGACTGCTGCTGGGCAAAACCCGCAAGTAGGCAGAGTTGGACAATGAATATATAAGGATGAGCCTTATATTTGTCAATCCCTTCATTCTTTATTCAACCAATATTTATTGCATGACTCATGCACCAGGCACTGTGCTGAATCATAGGGAAGTACAAGTGAACAAAAGGTATCTTAAAACAGCTTTCCTTCTCCATTGTCCACTATGTAGTGTCACGGATACCTGGGTGAGAAAAATCTCTAAGAAGGATGCAGCAATGTTTTTCTTCTGGTAGCTTTGGGGAGAGTAGGCTCCTTAAGTGGTTTTTCAAAGCTTTTTAAAAATGACTAAACATACATAACGTGTACTAGTAAACCTCAATATTTGCTTTGTTTGAGTTTATATTTGCATGGGTGTATCTAATATAAATATTTAAAGTTTTCAAATTGTATTGACTTTAGCCTTCGCCTGTTTTTCTCAGCAGTGAGAGCATTAGACTGCCATCCAAAGGGTCACAGGTTCGATTCCCAGTCAAAGGCACATACGTGTGTTGCAGGCTTGATCTTCCTCCCCTGTCAGGGCATATGCAGGATGCAACCAATCAGTGTGTCTCTCTCACAGTGATGTTTCTCTCTCTCTCTTTCTCTCTTTCTCTTGCCCTCCCTTATACTCTCTCTAAAAATTAATGGGAAAAATATCCTTACTTGAGTATTAACAAAACAAATTGTATTGATTTTAAAAGTTTGTTCTCAATTTCTATAGTTCCCAGTTTTCTTCTTGGTAATGTGCACCTGAATGTGGCTGATAAAAAGTTCAAACTTATCCTTGAATATCCTATCTGACCAAATGAGACCATCACTTTGAACAGACCTTCAAAGAATGAATTCAACCAAGGGTATTTTTTCCACAAGTAGCAGGATCTTCTCATCCTCTTGAGAGCCCATGTACCCACTGGTGCCAAGAGATAACAGCAACTCAGAAGGGGATACATTTTTGTGTCTTTCCTCCTTCCAAACTACTGACCCTATTATAACAGACTAAAGGCCTGGTGCATGAAATTCGTGCACTTCTGGGGGGTCCCTCAGCCTGGCCTGCACTCTCTCACAGTTTGGGAGACCTCAGGGGATGTCTGACTGCCATGGAGGAGGGAGAGGCTCCCACCACTGCCGCTGCATTCACCAGTTGTGAGCCCGGCTTCTGGCTGAGCGGCACTACCCCTGTGGGAGCACACTGACCACCAGGGGCAGCTCCTCCATTGAGCATCTGCCCCCTGATGGTCAGTGCACATTATAGCGACTGGTTGTTCCATGGTTTGGTGGATTTGCATATTAGCCTTTTATTATATAGGATAATTAGTCTGAAGGAGTATGGCAGTAAAACCTATGTGCTATGGAATTGCACTAATTGGCTGTATAAAGCATCATTAAGACTGTACTGGAACTCCAAACACAAGGCCTAAGGTGTAGACATACAAAACCTGCTGCTTCAGGTTGGCAGAGAAGCTACCAATATATTGGCAGGACCTGAGGCCGTCCAATTTCCTCTGGGCCCTGTCTCATGTGGTTCTCTGGGTAGGGTCACATTATGACACATATAGGTCCTGGGTATCCTGTAACTTTTACACTATAAAAAAGTGGTTATATTTTTATTGAGATAAAAGACAAAGATATGAATATTATATGTTGCAATGTTTCCTTCTACCTAAAACTCTACTCCTTTTCTTCTGACTTTAAAGAAACTTGAAGAATTTCATGGGCTCCTAAAAGTACTGTTAAACCAGGCAATCTGTCTGATGCATCTAATGGGTAAAATGTTTGTGCCTCTGAGTCCATGCCTCCTCGACTTGCCGGCATACATTTATTGTGCTGCCTGGTCTGCCTTTGATTTTTTAAATGTAATTCAAACTTTAGGTTTCTTTTTTTGGAGTAAAACAGGCTCTTTTCTGTTTATGAGGTTATTTCTGAGTTGCAAAAATAAGACCTCACCCCACCCATGTTTTCAGTAATCCCTGTTTACCCTCATTCAATCTTGGCTATGACAATCATAGAGACAAAATTATAAGGAAACATCTTTTTTTTTTTTTTAAATTTGTAGTGGTGTAAACCTTAGATGTAGACATTAATTGCTCCAGATCTGTCAGGTAGATGCATTCCTTTTGTTTTGCTTTTCACTGAACAGAACAAGCCTTTGCTATCCTACATTGTTTTATAACGTCAACAAGAGCACTGCAATAATATGAACACAATAAAAAGGTAAAGTGAAACACAGCAATGAAATAACTAGAGGCACAAAGTGGCTGAAGCCTGTGGAAG
The DNA here is from genome assembly GCF_963259705.1 of Myotis daubentonii. Lineage (NCBI taxonomy): Eukaryota > Metazoa > Chordata > Mammalia > Chiroptera > Vespertilionidae > Myotis > Myotis daubentonii. Next base: position 74,312,044 of record NC_081842.1, on the reverse strand, counting down.
ACAGAAGGAACAGAGAGAAAAAGGACCATCAGAGAGACATAGACAAGAGGCAGAAAGAAGGAACACAGAGAAACTGATACTGATATGGGAGAAGCCTAGACGAAGAGAGTGGATGGTGCTAAAGGAGAGAAAGCATGGATTTCCATCTTTCAACTATTTTCCTCCTAAGAACCATCACTTCTAACCACCTAAAAAAGTCAAATTGAAGGGGAGGGAACATAGATCTCACCTTTCAATGAGAAGTGGTTAAATTATTTGTGGACATATTTTAAACTACCACCGATTTTAACTAATCCTTGAAACCATTATTTTCTATCTCAACGGAATGTTTCTAAAACCATTAGTCTCAAATAATACTACTCATCCTTCTCTAAAACAACAGAGCCTTCCCTGTCACTGTGCACCTTTCTGATGTAGAAAAAGAATTAATACTCCATGAAAGTACCTTCAAATTAAGAAGCCCACACAGCCTGGTTTTGGAAGTGGAGCTATTATTGAGCACATGCCCACTTAGTCAAAGCCTTATTGTATCCATGCTATAGATCGCAGGATATAAAGCCCAGTATAGTCAATATAATAGTTCAAAACTCTTAAAAATTATTATGCCTGTGCACATTAGTAAGATGCTAGGATAAAGGTTCAGGGTCAGGGAAGCACTTTAGTAAATTATAATAGGGTTATTTCAAAAAGAAGCCTTCAGTACTATTCTCATGATTTCTTAGGATTTGTTCATCTATGACCCCTCCACATTTCAGTTGAACACAACTCAGTATATATAATTAACAAAATGGTCCCTGATTAAATAATAACCTGTGAACTCCTCTGAGAAGACATTATCTCTTACTACCTACAATTCTTACTTGTCTTAAATATTTTCCAGAGCCTTAAATTATATCCTGTGTATTAATAGTTTTGAACTGGATGAATGGATGAATGAATGGGTTTACTCTTTGCAATGATTTCATACCCATTATTCTGGTCTTCCAATGTTTTAAATATAGTCATAAAGATTGTGTCACTCACCTGTGTTTGTGGTTGATAGTCCATATTTCTATTTCAATCAGTGAAGGTTACATGCCAGTTAGTATAATGAAGAAGTGAGTGCTACAATCTTTATCACTGTAAGATTCAAAATACAAAGTTCTGTTTAGAAGTGTGGTGAGAGGTGATATACTGAATGAAAGTCCACAGAAATGCAGATATCTCTTTTATGGTAAACGCGTGAGTTGGGAGGTGAGGTAACCTGAAAGGAAATGTTAGTTCCTATCTCTGTCCTGCTGAAATCAGACCTGAACTTTTTTGCTGGAAAGAAGGGCCCATATGAGGAAAGGAAATTGTATAGCCATCTAGTCTAGTGTTAAGGATAGAGTAGGGGTTAGAGTGATGAAAAGAGATCTGTTTGTGATTCAGATTCAGAAATAAAATCGTAATCCAAGGCCCAGGGGATTTCTAGTTATCATTATATTAGGGGTCCAGTGCACTAATTCATGCACCTTAAAAGGAACTGTGGGCCGTGAGGCTGCTGTGGGCACAGGGGCGTATCTCAGCCCATCCTCCATGCCCCCACCCGGCCCCTCCCACCATGGCCCCCAGTCCCCTGTATGCCTGCAGCCCCACTCCCACTGCCACTGCTCATGCACTGATGGTGCCAGCCACGCTCACACCTGAGGAAGGTATGGAGTGATTGGGGCTGGCACCAGCAGCAAGTGAAAGCAGGGCTGGTGCTCGCAGTGGGTGCAAGTGGCGGCTCCAGTGCCGGCAGTAGGTGCAAGCGAGGCCATTGCTGGCAGCAGGTGTGAGAGGTGGCTGCCAGCCCTTATGGCCTCTCAGGAGCAGGGGGAGGTGGAGAAGCTCTCTGGGGTGATTAGGGCCAGCAGCTGCTGCTTGCACTCACTGAGGGTGCTGAGTGATCTGACAGTGGGTGCAAGTGGTGCTGGTGCCAGCAGCAGGTGCAAGTGCCCACCAGGACCGTGGCACATGGAAGCAAAGAATTTTCAGTAACCACTAGAGACTTGCCCTGATGACAGCAACAGGCACCCCACCTAGGTATGGTGCCCCCACTCACCTGATCTGTTGTGTCCAGATTTCAAGGTTCCCAAGACCCCCAGGGAGCCAGTCAGTCCGATGCAAAAGCAGAGTCCCTTTAATGCAAGCCGGCTTGCGCTCCCCGTTCACCAGACCCATCGACACAACGGAAAGTCCAGTGGCCAAGAGAGGGAGGCCTGATGGGACAGGGGGTTTTATAGGGGGGTGGAATGAGGGCAGGAGAGGGGACTGTGGGCCCTGCCGATTGGCCAGGCGCGAGTCGGTAAGGATGTGGTCATAGTGATGGCGTGCACTTCCCTTGATTATTATTGGTTAGTCCAGAGAAATCCTGGGTTTGGCTAGCAGCAGCGTCTTCCGGGAAGAAGCACATGGCTCCGTCCCAAAATGGAGGACCCAAGGCAAGATAGAGGGCGCAGTCTTCGCCTGGCTCCCGCTGCTGTCACTTGAACACGCCGCAAGGCAGGATGGCCCTCCCGCACAGCACCTGCAGCCGGCCTGCGGGCAGACCAGGACTCCCGCAGTGGCTTGTCTGGGCAGCACAGGCCCAGCACATGGGGTGCGGCCGGTGGAGTGGCCCAGCTCCGGAAGAGCAGCATCCGCTCAGAGCAGGCCCGGCCCACGAGGCCGGTGCACTGCAGCACGGCGGCCTCCCAGGGCTAGGGCACGCACCCCCCTCCGCTGCCGCCACTGCCGTACTGGAGCCGGGGGTCCACACGGTCCGCATGGGCCCAGCCCGGGGGGCAGCGGGCGGGTGGCAGCCTGCGCTGGGCTCCCGCTGTGGGCCGGGGAGCCGATGCCCGAGGCCGCCAGCAACACGGCCAGGCCGTGCTTCATGGGGCCTGGAGGCTGGCCCATGCAGGCCCCAGCCCCCCTGACTGGGCCCCGAGGGCCGGATGGACCCCCGGTCCCAGCGCGGGAAAGCGGGGAGCCGACCACGGGGGAAGGGAGGAAAGAGCCAGGCGGTGAGGCCTTCCGCCCCCACGACCTCCCCCGTGGTCAGTCGCTGCCTGGCCCCACCCCTCGGCCCGCCGCCGGCCACGCAGCCGGTCCGGACACTGGGACCCGCTCCGGGGATGCCAGGCCCTACGGCGGGTGCGGAGGGATTCCAGAGCCCAGCGGCCAGACTCCTCCTCCCGCACCGCCGGGAGAGGCGGGCGGTGCGCCTTTCAGATCCACCATCCATCCCTCTGCAGCTGACACCTGCCATGTTCCTTGCTCTGCTGCCTGCTGCCAATGTCAGCCAACTTCCGCACGCGTGCTCCCCTGGAGGTCAGTGCACATTATAGCAAACGGTTGTTTGGTTGTTCAGCTGTTCAGTTGTTCCACCGTTTGGTCTATTTGCATATTAGCCTTTTATTATATAGAATAAGGAAGTCACTCTCTGTAAAACAGACAATGACTGTAAGAACATAGCAAGATTCTGGGATTTTGTAACTTTTCTATGCTTCTTATTTTTATTATTCTCTGTTAGTTTTTCTGCTCTGATTAATAGCAAAAAGTTTTAAGCTAAAAATTACTGTAGCATAGCCAGTGACTTCTTCACTGTGGCGTTGCCTTGTGACCCACTTCAGGCAGGCTTGGGTGAAAAAACAGGTGAAGATATAGAGAGGGAGGAAAACCAAAACAGATGGACTTTCAGGTGACTGCGAAGGACAAAGACATAATTTGTTGAATAACTATAAAAACAAAGGACAAATAAGCAAATGGCAAAGACAACACACAGGCTTATTTGTATCTCCCTGACTTACACCTCTTAGCCATTGATCATGATTTTAGGAGCAATTTCCTCCACTCAGCAGCTACTTTGGTGACATCATAGGCAATGACAGTTAACCAAGGTGACTTAAGAGCCAGGGCAGAAGCCCAAAGTTCCCACAGACTTCTACTCTCTTTTCCTTAAGCTTTTTTTTATTATGCCAGTTGGGCATCTGAGTGTTTCTTCTTCTCAGCTGTCACCTTCACTGCCCAGGTGGGTCTCTGAGGCCCCGCCCACATTAGCGCACCACCCCACCCCCACCCCCACCCTTCAGCAGCCATGGGTTGGCCAGGGCATCTAGAAGGAACTCCAACTTCTGTTGAATTCCTTCTCCTTATCCTGACCCTAACAAGAAGTGGGGAAAATAGTACTTTGTGGGGAAAAAAAACCCCAAACATGTGGCTTATTTTAGAAACATGTCCAGAGCAAGAACTGGCTGTTTGGCAACAGTATATCTCTTTTTAATTACTAAAGGTAAACTATCCCTCTAGCCAGAAAGCCTCTGTTGTATATCACATTAGCGCTTTCAGACAGAAACATCAATTGCTTTTACTTTACTAGCTCAGACGTGGCCTTTTTTTCCTGTTGAATTATATAGGCCTGAGCGCCGGGACTGATATAAACGCCAAGGCCTGATCCTCGGAGCACTTCATCTTCAGATCTCTGTCTTCCCCTTACCTGGTGTAATAGGCTCTTGTGACTAAACTGTCTCCTTAACTCTCCAGCCTACAATTAATTCAAGCAATCATCTACAGTCAAGGACTGAAAGACATCAATTTAACTTAAGCCAATGTAAGGTTTAGCCCCTCTGTAAGTTATTAAGCTTTGGAAGAAAGATCTATCTCTTGTGCTTTTATATCATTCACAGCATCCAGTGGAGCGATCACTGAAGATGTATTGTTGAAGGCCAGGGATTCCCTGGGATCAGCTGCTGTGCTTGTGCGGTGTTCTAGTTTGGGACTGGGCCATGTCTGTTTGAGGCTGGGGTGTCCTTTGTCCAAGGGGGACAGAAATGTGTAAAGTATGCCAACTCGGGACACAGTTACTCTAACTAAGGTGGTTCCTTAGATTGGAGAGAGAACAGAAGCCAGGGAACAGAGTTCCAGGTGCGAGATGGGAAAGCAGGCATTGACAGGGCCTCAAGCTAAGGTTTTTTGTTTGTTTGTTTGTTTTGCTTACCCACAATTTGACCTTTTATCTATAGGAAATAGTTTACACATATACATTTGAAATCTTAAGAATCAGTTTCTGGTTGAAATCTGGAAAAAAACCTGAGTCTCAATTTGAGTAATTCCAAATAATACCAGTGTACCTTAACTTTAATTCACATTTAAAATATTGTATACATTAATAAGTAGTAAGCAAACATCCATGCATTGTATTGTATTTTTATTTTTTTAAAATATATGTTTTTGTTTACTTCAGAGAGGAAGGGAGAGGGAGAGAAAGATAGAAACATCAATGATGAGAGAGAATCATTGATTGGCTACCTCCTGCACGCCCCCCACCGAGAATTGAGCTCTCAACCCAGGCATGTGCCCTTGACCAGATTCTAACCTGGGATCCTTTAGTTCACAGGCCGAACCAGCTAGGGCTATTGTATTTTTAAATGTTTCATTCATTTTAATTCTCAACCCTCCTTACTCCCCATTTTCTACCTTCCTCTCTGCCTTGTAAAACCACATTTCACATATTTCCCCATGTTCATATGATAACACCCAAGCATATATAAGTATCCCCTATCAGAGACTCACACACATACACAAATGCAGAATTTTAGTTATTATTTTATTATTTTATTTGCTCAAAAAGATTGTCCACTGCTTATCTGTTCCTATTTTCACTAAATAACAAATCATAGAAATCGCTCTAAACCAATTATTCATTGGCATAGCTTTAATTCATTCTATTTTAATTGCTATAAAATAGTCTATGATAAAAATTTACCCTATTTTCAGTCATTCTTCTATTGAAAGCCGTTGCTTCATGTTTATTATTTGGATAGTATGAACACAGTGCATATTAGCACTATGTTCTTTTATGGTATGGCTAAAAAAAGAGAACATTTCTGTGTCAGAGGATAAATGCATATTTATGTTTAATAGACATTGCATTCCTAAATGTCTTTAATACTTTAGATTTCACACTTGTCAGTCAAGTTATCGCCCTTTCAAATTAATGTCAGTCTCATGGGTATAATGTGATATTTCTTAGTTTACTCTGCATTCATCTGAATAACAGTTTTAGCATCATTTTCATATACTTGATTATTTGGAGATAATCTCTGTGAATTGATTGTTTATCCTTTTTTTTCTATTGAGCTTCTATTCTCATCTGATAAATTTTTCATGTCCTATATGTATGATACAAACCACCATCTGTCTGTACTCTCCAGTGCACATCCCCTCCCCCCAAATATTTTATATGTCTTTTTATTTTGTAATCTTTTCCTACAAGTTTACACTGCTTATCTTTTCTGGCTTCTGGTTTTCGGCCTCGGTTAAGAAGGTCATACTTGCCATTAGCTAGTGTATATGTAGTTTCCTGGATTTTTGTACAGCTGTTTTTATTTTACGTTTTACAAATAAGTCTTTCATTCATCTGACAATTGGTTTTTGTACATGGTATAAGATGCAAATAGACTCAGAGGGAAGGCAGGGGAGGGTGAGCAGGTGTGGGAAGATAAGAGATCAATTAAAAACTGTGTGCATATAAGCATAACCAATAGACACAGACAATTGGGGGAGTGGGGGTGAAGGTTGGGGGCAGGCTGGGAGAGGACAATGTGGGGAAAGGGGGACATTCGCAATGCTTTCAACAATAAGGAAGTTTGTTGTTGTTTTTTAAAGATTCAAATAGATAACTGATTGTGCCAGGGCTAATTACTAATGATCCATCTTTCCTTGTGAAATGAAATACTACCTTTGTCAAATTTAAAATCTTTTATTATATACTACAATCAATGTATAGATTCCTTTTTTTTCTATGGATTTATTTGCCTATGTTATGTTGATAAAAAAATAATTGGCTATCAGTATTTCATAGGTTTACTATGGTTATGTTCTGTTCTCTCTTACTATTCTGAGAGAGAGAGAAAGAGAGAGAGAGAGAGAGAGAGAGAGAGAGAGAGAGAGAGAATCTATTCTGGCATATACATTTAAGATTTAAGGTAGTATTTTTTACAATTTTGAAAATCCCCATTGGGATTCTGATTGGAATTGAATTAAGCCCACATATTAGTTTTAGAAGCATAATTTTTATTATTGTGGTTCTCATCCAAAAAACTGATTTGCCTTTCCATTTGTTGAGACATTTGTTTTATGTTTTTTAATAAAATTTTATATTTTTTTCATGTAGGTCCTAACCATTAAAATATTTTTCTAAGTATATGAAAGCATATAAGTATACTTTATGACAGTTAATTCCATCAAATTATATAGAATGTACTGCAATAAGTCAGATATATGATTTTTTGTGTGTGTCTATATGTATTGTGCTGAGAAGGCATATCCATTTCCTTTACATCATAGTTTAAATATTGGTGAGGATGTGGAGAAAAGGGAACTCTTGTGCACTGTTAGTGGGAATGCAGATTGGTTCAGCCATTGTGGAAAGCAGTATAGAGTTTCCAAAAAAAATAAAAATAAAAAATGGGACTGTCTTATGACCCAGCCATTCCACTTCTGGGAATTTATCTGAAGAAACTTGAAACACTAATTAGAAAGAACACATGCACCCCTATATTCATTGTAGCGTTATTTACAATAGCCAAGATTTGGAAGCAGCCCAAGTGCCCATAAGTAGATGAATGGATAAAAATGCTGTGATACATTGACTCAGCTGTAAAAAGAAGGAAATTTTACCCTTTAGAACAGCATGGATGGACCTGGAAAGTATTCTGTTAAGTGAAATAAGCCAGTTAGAGAAATACAAGTACCATATGATTTCACTCTTATGTGGAATCTCATGAACAAAATGAACTAACAAGCAAAATAGAGTCAAATTCATGGAGCTCCAGTGCCAGGTAGGGCTCTGGGGGACCCAGACATATCTGGGGAAAAACTGGACTGTCTGGTATTGGGTCAGGAATGTAGCTTCCTTCCAGAGGGAGGTGCTCACAGCAGACATTGTTCACATGCTGGGACATCCCCAGTGCAGGGCTGACTGGCAGCCATTTCTGTCTGCTCCACCCTGGTGAGTCCATGAGACCCCGCCCCACCCAATTTACAACCCCACCCAAGCTGTGCCCAGTGGCTTTTGCATATGATCTGTCCTTTTGCATATGGTCTGTCCTTTCTCAGGCTAAAAATCTGTCAAACAAGCAGCAGCTGGGTCAGGGAGCCCCAAAGCTATCAATAAAATGCCCCAAAACTGGCACCAGCACCAGCCTTCCTTGCTTCACAGCTGGGTCTCATCTGGGCACTTCCAAACCTGATACAAAGAGGAGGAATCTGCAGATCTCTCTGTAGTTCCTGCTGTATGGCCCCAGGCAATGGCTGACTTTGCATCTTCCTGGAGACCCAAGAGCCAGTGTACCAGTGGTCAGTGTGAGACCATTCCAGATTACAACTTTTCACATCCATAAGCGACACATTCAAGGGGCAGACTCACTGAGCACCAAAGCCCCACTGAAGCAAATCCTGCACCATAAGGGTGTCTCCTGCACAGCAGCTCTCCCACTGTAGTCAAAGCTGGTCCCCACAGCCAATTGGCCTGGAGGTCAATTCCTCCCAGTGACACCAACAGCAATCAAGACTCAACTGCAACAAAACTGTGCACACAACCCCCAAAGGGGTGCACCAAGAGTGTCCAACTCAGGTGACTGGGGAGGCTGAGCCACTGGGCCCTATCAGACACCTACTACACAAGGACACACTATCAACTCAAGGAGACTTAGCAGCTACCCAATACATAGAAACAAACAGAAGGAAGCAGCCAAAATGTAGAGACAAAGCAACATATCACAAATGAAAGAAATGGAAGAAAGAAAACTACAGAATATAGAGTTCAAAACCACAGTTATAAGGTTACTCAAGAATCTTCTAGAAACCTTTGAGGAACTTAGTGAGACTCCCAAGGATCTTAGTGAGAATACCCAAAATCTAGAAAAGGACCAGTTGAAAATTAAGCATACACTGACTGAAATAAAGAATAATATACAGGGATTCAACAGTAGACTAGAGGATCCTGGGAATCATATCAATGATTTGAAATACAAGGAAGTAAAAAACACCCAACCTGGAGGGGAAAAAGAATAAAAAAATATGAAGATAGTGTAAGGAGCTTCTGGGACAACTTCAAGCATACCAACATTCAGATTATGGGAGTACCAGAAGAAGAAAGAGAGAGCAAGATATTGAAAACCCATTTGAAGAAATAATGACAGAAAACTTCCCCTACCTGGTGAAAGAAATAGACTTACAAGTCCAGGAAGCGCAGAGAACCCCAAACAAGAGGAATCCAAAGAGGACCACACCAAGACAAATCATAATTAAAATGCCAAGGGCAAATGACAAAGAGAGAATCTTAAAAGCAGCAAGGGAAAAACAGTTAGTTACTTACAAGGGAGTGCCCATATGACTCTCATCTGATTTCTCAACAGAAACTATGCAGGCCAGAAGAGAGTGGCAAGAAATATTCAAAGTGATGACTAGCAAGAACCTACAACCAAGAATACTCTACCCAGCAAAGTTATCATTTAGAATTGAAGATCAGATAAAGAGCTTCACAGACAAGAAAAAGCTAAAGGAGTTCATCACCACCAAACCAGTATTATATGAAACTAGAGGCCTGGTGCACGAATTCATGCACCAGTGGGGTCCCTTGGTCTGGCCTGTGGGATAAGGCCAAAACTGGCTCTCTGACATCCCTCGAGGGGTCTCAGATTGCAAGAGGGTGAAGGCCAGGCTGAGGGATCCCATCAGTGTACAATCAAGGCCAGGGAGGGACACAGGAGGTTGGCCAGCCAGTGAGGGGCAGCAGGAGGGATCCAGGGCATGTCAGGCTCGTCTCGCTCAGTCCTGATCGGTAGGACCTCAGCATCAAGCTAACCTACCGGTCAGAGTGTCTGCATCCTGGTGGTCATTGCATGTCATAGTGAGCAGTTGAGTGGCCTTAGCATATCATTAGCATATTATGCTTTGATTGGTGGAATGGCCAACCAGTCAACCGGAAACTTAGCATATTAGGTTTTTATTATATAGTATGCTAAAGGGTATTATTTAAGAAGAGGAAGAAGAAAAAAGTAAAGATAAAAAAATATGAACAACGAATGACAACAAATACATATTTATCAACAAGTGATTCTAAAAATACATATTTATCAACAAGTGAATCTAAAAATCAAATGAATAAAAAAGCTGATGAACAGAATAAACTGGTGAATAAAATAGAATCAGAGGCATGGAAATGGAACAGACTGATGATTTTCAGAGAGAAGGGAGTGTGTGTGGGAGAGTGCAGGAAGAGATTAGACAAAGATCTTATATGCATGTATGCGTTACCTATGGACACAGACAATAAGGTGGCGAGGGTCTGGGGTTGTGTGGGAACTGGGTGGAGGGGAGAAGAAAAGAGCAACATCTGTAATAATCTCAACAATAAAGATTAATTAAAAATAAATTCATTAATTTAAAAAATAAAAGTTGAGTTGAAGCACTAAACAAAAGAAACGGGATTTTAGTTAAAGATGACTGTCAAATCAGCTAGGCTTTACTGAGTTGACACATGAACAATTCTGAGCACTGATTCTGTTGATTTTAAGACAGTGTGGTGCCAGCACCCCAAGCCTTCTCCTCATCAGAGAGCTCCTGAGAAATGCAAAGCCTCAGGCCTCAGGCCTCAGCCCAGGTTTCCTGCATCTGGAACTCTTAGGATGGGCCAAACAACAGTGTTTACCACTGCCCTCTCGGCGACTCTGATGCACACTGAAGTTTGTGAACCACTCTACAAAAACCAGCCAAACAAAACAAACCAGGGAGGAAGCTGCCTTGTACAAACTACTCCAAGTGAATTTTTTAACATGAATTTATTTTTCATTCCTCAAGGAGGATTCAACCTGGATCCACCTTTGTTGGTGGTGGTGTTGGGGGGGAGGTCTTTATTCTAACTAAAATACAAGGGATTTATTTACCTAGATTCCCACTCTCAACTAGTCTAACTGATAGTAAAAGAAAAATTCCCTAATTTGAGTTACCATCACTCAAGACTTCCTCTTGCTACATGTAGGAAGGACCACCTGGTATATGGGAATAAAGGAAGGATTCTGAGTTTGGGTAAAGCCTCGACCACTTACAGTCAAATGGCTTTGAGCAAATTGCATTACCCATGTTATCCTCAATTTTCTAATCTATTCCAAGGTTAATTCATAGATTTTAATAATATATTAAAGTAGGTAAGTGCCTGCTGTTACATATATTTTTAAGAGATAAATAAAACCCTCAAGAGGATGATTTATGGCCAGATAAAACATTCTCTATCTCTAGAGTTGCTGTATCCTCTAGGAAAGCCAAGTTATCCAAGGGGGACTTAGAGAACATAGACTCAGAAAAGGGGAGTCATGTATATGTAATGAATGTTTTATGGTCAGATTAAGATCACCTAATACATCCATCTCTGCAGTAACGGCTACCCTTACTGAGTGCTTACTGTCAGACGTGGTACTAAGCACACACATTGACACATTTCTTCCTCTCAACAGTCTTATGAGGGAAGTGCTACTATTTTCTGTTGAGTAAGACTCCCTCCACATTCTGCGTGGAGTAGCATTCGGTATCTGAAAGAGGAGCCGCACAGCAAATGAGAGAAAAAGACACGAGATAATTTTGCAATATTGGGGGACCAGGCGGCAAGTCCAGAAGGACTTCCTCCCATGCTCAGGCCGCTCCAATCTTTTATTGATCTGGAGTAGCCCTTAGGGTAAGGAGGTTTCAATGACACACAGATCAGCAGACAATTTCCAGGAATAGACAAAGTATCTGATTAGCTCATCAATAGATTTCCAGGAGTATCTGATTAACAATAATCAACAAGGATCTACATAAGTATCTAAGGAATTAAGTGAACTAAGGTGGGGATGCTTCAACTATTATTACCTAAATTAACTGGGTGGTTCCTAGATTAACTGGGTGGTGCACAGCCCTGACCTTTGCTAGGACTTTCAATGGCTACTAGCTTTTGGGGGGTCTCTGTCTAAACTCAGCTAGTGAAGACAATGAATGGACTCCGGCAATTTTCTCTGTCTGATACATGAGGAAACTGGGACACACAGAGTTTTTGAAACTTGCTTAAACTCACATGACAAGTGAGTAGCAGGCCTGAGAAGGAATGAGAAAGTGGAGCCTCCCAGTTCAGCTTCTATGCTGGGAACACAGCTCCTGTTTCAGCCTGACAGATGAGCTGTTTTTCTGAGCTTACGGATTACTCTTGGTGTAGAATTTTCTTGATTCTCTTGCTTCTTCCTTAAGCAAGCTTAACTGTCTCCTCAGGTCTGGAATTCTTAACCGAGATTTCATTCAGGTGTCTGGATATTATTCAGATAGTTATTCTGACACACAGGGTAGCAGCAGAAACTTCTCTTTCTATCTCAGCCCAGATGAGACTAAATGAGGGCCAAACAAGAAAAGAGCTGAAGTCAACCTCTGTCCTTTGATTTAAAACTAAATCACAGCAGTGTTAGCCCTTCTAATTATTTGTATTCTTGAACATTTTAACCTCAAATTGAAAAAAGCAGGGCTTTACTTCATGGAGCCTTCAGACAAGAGTGCTAAATCTTTTTCTTTTTAGTAAAATCGTTTTGTTTGTTTGTTTTTTATCTTTATTGTTGAAAGTAATACAGATGTACCCTCTATTTCCCCATTGAACCCTTCTAGAATGCCCCTTCCACCACCCCAGGTCCTCACCACACTATTGTCTGTGTCCATGGGTTATGCATATACACATATAAGTTCTTTGGTTAATCTCTTCCCATCCACTCCTGCCTTCCCTTGGAATATTTAAGTTCATGGGTCATATATAATTATTCTAAAAACAACAGAAAGAGATAGAAACAGACAGAAGAGAGAGAATTGAAATTATACTTAATTTATTCTATAGATTTGTTTTTCTTTTATCTCTTTACAGTACTTGAATATGTGCAAATTCTTAAAATTGTACTTACCTATACCTAATTAGATTTTGTAATTATAGTACTCTTAACAGATGAACCTAGTCCCTGAATCAGCTATTCTTGAAAAATGTTGCTATGGCCATATTCTGAGTGTAAAGGGGTAAAGGTTAGATAAACACTGGCATGATAGAAAATGGAAGCACTCCAGCTGGAATGTAAACTGCCAAATTTGCTAGAGTAGAGGGAATTTAGTAAGCTTCTCTGGCAGTGAAACTCTTCTGCATAACTTTTGCAAGCTGCCAATCCCTGCACCAGTCATATAATAGAATGTGCATAAAGCAGCACCTGATCACTGAGCTATCAGCAATGAGGTGGATTAATCAAGGGACATTTTATTCAAAATATTCATTGGTTACATAAAATATCACAGGCAATCTTCATGATGTTGAGGATGCAGCAATTAACAGATCTAACCAAATCCTGGCCCACAAAGAACTTAGATTCTTAATGCCCATCAATGAAATCATGTTGCTGTTAGAAATAAGACGGACCTCATTCTTCCCCAATCTCATCAACATAGTAATTGAAATTTATTGCAGAATTTTTTTCTGTAGCTGAAGTAGTACTGATGCAGTTATGCAACCTTCCTATTGGATAATTTCATCTCAAACAATATGGTGAAAATTTGTATTAGGATGGAATAAATGTGATGAGAAATGTCATCAGAGATACTTAGGTTACTTGACTTACCTTTCAACCTCATCTACACTAATAAAAGACAAACATGCAAACTGACTGTACCTTTGCTACAACTTAAGCCACGCCCACCAGCCAATCAGAGCGACTATATGCAAATTAACCCAACCAAGATGGCAGCCCACTGCCATGGAGCTGGAGCAAGCAGGAGGCTTGGTTGCCCCAATGATGGAGGAAGCCAAGCTTGCCGCTTGCCGTGGTGGGCTCTGAGCTCCACTCAAAGCAACAAAGTTTCAATTATAGAAGGTAAATAAACCCCAGATACCTGCTTTCAGCTGGCCATGGCCATGGAGCTGGAGCAAGCAGGAGGCTTCACTCCCACCTGCCCTGGCCAGCTCTGAGCTCCTCTCAAGGCTACAGCGTTTCAATTATAGAAGGCATATAAATCCCAGAATAAAAAAGAAAAAACGGAGAGGCTGGGAACAGCCTGAAAACAGCCCTCAGCCCCTCACCCAGATTGGCCAGGCACCCCAGTGGGGACCCCCTGCCCTAAAGAGGGTATGGCCATCCTGAAAACAGACATCAGCCCCTCACCCAGGCTGGCCAAACCTCCATGAGGTGAGGGTCCCCACTGGGGGGCTTGACCAGCCTGAAAACAGCCCTCAGCCCCTCACCCAGGCTGGCCACGCACCCCAGTGGGGACCCCCACCCTAAAGGGGGTGTGACCAGCTGCAAACAGCCATCGGCCCCTCACCCAGGCTGGCCAGGCACCTCAGCGGTACCCCCACCTTGATCTGGGACACCCTTCAGGGCAAACCAACTGGCCTCCACCCATGCACCAGGCCTCTATCCTATATAATAAAAGGGTAATATGCAAACTGACCCTAACAGCAGAATGACTGGGAATGACTGGTCACTATGACACACACTGACCACCAGGGGGCAGACACTCAATGCAGGAGCTGCCCCCTGGTGGTCAGTGTGCTCCCACAGGGGGAGCTCTGCTCAGCCACAAGCCAGGCTGATGGCTGCCAGTACAGCGGTGGTGGTGGGAGCCTCTCCCGCCTCCTCAACAGTGCTAAGGATGTCCGACTGCAGCTTAGTCCTGCTTCCCGCTGGCAAGTGGACATCCCCCGAGGGCTGCCAGGCTGCCAGAGGGATGTCTGACTGCCAGCTTGGGCCTGATCCCCCAGGGAGCGGGACTAATCCAGCAGGTGGGCATCCTCCGTGGGGTCCCAGACTGCAAGAGGGCATAGGCCGGGCTGAGGGACGCTCCCCCCACCAAGTGCACAAATTTTTGTGCACCGGGCCTCTAGTTTTATAATAAAAAAGAAAGATGGAGACACAGAGAACTTGATCTGATCACATAGCTAATTAGTTAATTAGCACAATTGGAGCTATAGTCCAAAATTCTTTTTATATAATTCTTTGCTTGAGAAAGTTAGTAGAAATGACAAAGACTTAAAGACATTTTACAAATAAGTTCCTTTTTATATCAGAATTTGCCAACATAACTCAACCACATAATGGTATCTTTTGAACAATGTTAATTTGGGGGCAAGAAGAAAATTAATTAGAGTGTAGGAATGCAGACATTGAGTGAGAGGTAATTAGAAGTCAATATGATGTCAGGTAGAATCTTAAAGAAAATGGAATTAGGGAGACAGACACTGAATTTGTCCTGAAGGCGATTGTCAATAATCAGCAGCAGAGAAGAATACATTTTGGTCACCTGGGACACTGTCTTTGGAAACTGAGGCATAATGATATAATGGAAAGTCCAGAGGGGCTAGAGTTATGAGAAAGTTGGGGATAAATATTAGAAAAGCATAGCAATTCTAAAATAAATCATTGAAAAGGTGACAAGATATAGCAAGCATCCCAAAGGGCTCATAGATTGATAGATTGGATGAAAAAAACAAAACAAAAAAACTCACCAACCAACCAACCAACCAACCAACCAAACAAACAAAGAAACAATAAAAATAAAGCTCTGAGAAGGGAGTTAAATAAATTGAAATGAAGACAAGACTATGTGTTACTTTTCAGCAAAAGCTTTAATGTGCAGCCGAGAATGGAACAGAGTTGCAAGGGTTAGCAAATTTGATTTTGAACATTGGGAAGAACTACATTGTCTTTAAAGTAGCAAGCAAATAGAGGAAAGTTGAGAACATCAATTAAGCAAATATAGAATCCATTCAAACTTCATTTTAAACATAATTCCAAACTTTGATTCTTGGTCTTCTATTCAGTTTTTTAAAAACATGAACCTTTCAGTTTTTATTTCATGTGATTCCCTGCAGAGCCCTACCAAAAAGGATCACTTAAGCCTTGATTCATTATCATGCATAATGCAAGCATTCCATTTAGCAAAGAAAAATATAGTGCTTTTAAAAAAATCCACAATAGTTTCATTTAAGGGGTATGTTTTTAGAGAAACTCAGTATTTCTTGTGAGTTCAAGTGAAATTATTTTTTGAAATCAATGGAGAGGCAACTTTCTCATCAACACTCATAATAGAAAACTTTCCACCTCAGGCCCTAAAAGAAGTTATTTTAATTCCTTTTTTTTTAACTACTAACTGTGAAGTTTGAAACTAATTTTATTTAGTTTTTCCCTAGTAAATTAAGAACAGTAATTTATTTATTAGTAAAGTATAGCCTTTATGATTATAAAATTAATGGAACTATCCCACCTTCTCCTCACCACATATGGGCATCCATACACATTGCAGTAAATATAAGTGGTTGTTGATGATGGTGGTGGTAATGGTGTATGTGGTGGATGTTTTGCATCTCTTTCCTTTTTCTTTGGGGGACAGCAACGCTGCTTCCTTGGGCATCATCTATTTCTCATTCCATGTGATTCTCTTTGGATTGTCAATTTAAAAAAAAAAAAAATATATATATATATATATATATATATATATATATATATATATATATATATATATATTTTACTAGAGGCCCAGTGCACGAATTCAATCACAGGTGGGGGGGTCCCTTGACCTGGCCCGTGATCAGCACCAATCGGGGCCGTCTCACCCAGGGACCATGGGAGGTTGGCCAGCCTGCTGAGGTGGGGGAGGGTAAGGGACTGCAGGAGGTTGGCCAGCCGCAGGAGGTTGGCTGTGGGAGTGTACTGACCACTAGGGGCCAGCTCCTGCACTGAGCATCTGCACCTTGGTGGTCAGTGTGCATCATAGCGACCGGTCGACGGGTCATTAGGTCATTCTGTTGTTTGGTCATTCAGTTGCTTAGGCCTTTATATATATATAGATTGATTTCAGAGAAGAAGGGAGAGGGAGAGAGAGATAGAAATATCAATAATGAGAGAGAATCATTGATTGCCTGCCTCCTGCACGCCCCACAGTAGGGATCTAGCCCACAACCCGGGGCATGTTCCCTTGACCAGAATTGAATGTGGGACCTTTTAGTCCACAGGTCAGCGCTCTATCCACTGAACAAAACCAGCTAGGACTGATCTGTCAATTTTTGCACTCCTGTGATTGCTATGCTGTACAATAAATGACCAATCAAAAAATAATCCTCCTAACCACAGAAATTGGCTCAGGGAAAGTCATGTGACAAAAGTTGTACAAATTAGAGTCTTATCTGGCATTTTATATAGGTACTAAAGGAAAAGCTTTCTTTATCTTTCCCTTTAAATCATGAGCTATTAAAATATATGACCCTAGAGCTGCTGGTGAGTATGGCCCTGTCACATAGTGGAGACTGGGGAAAAATTCTCAAGCAGGCACTTTAATCATGTTCTTTCTCTTTATTTCAGTTTTGAAATTGTCGAGTTCCCACTTTATGGAAAATACTAGAAACAGTAAGAGACTGGAAAATAAATATGATGCTACCTCTTTGTTTTAAGTCTAGTTAATAATCTGTGATATTTCAATTAGAATAGTTTATCCAACAGATCCTAAATGAGAACATATACCACCAGGGCTAGCTATTGGCTAGCCCTGGTGGTATAGTGTTATCAACAGACATACTTCCTGGACTCATGGAGCTTCTAGTTGATTAAAAGAAAAACATAATCAAGTAGTCACAGAAATATTTAATTAGAAACTGTCATTAATATTCTGAGGCAAATCCAGCATATTTACAAAAGAGGAATCTAGTTGAGGTTGCTGGTGGGTTATGGTGGTGGTAGTAATTTAGAGACTTGAAGGCTAATGTTGGAAGTGGTGAGGCCTAAACACATAATGTTGCTTCCAGGCCCTAAAGAGACATACGACATCATACATAGAACAGGTATGCTGCCTTTGACTAAAATGCTCAGTCTCCACTACCATCTCCATGCCTTGCCCTGACACTCTTTAAGGGCCAAAGGAAAAAGAGCAAAATAGTCTGATGCAGAGAGGCTATTGGGACACACTCTGGAAGCCAGTGAAATGTGGACTGAAAAGCTATGGTTCCTATAACCCTGAGATGAGGGAGTGGTGAGTTTAGCAGAGTCATACTTAGGGAAATTGCTTCAGGCCCACTTATGGTGAAGAATTGCTAATAATAATAAAATACTCAGTGGGGAAAATAAGAATTATTTTCCCAAATGTAATTAATAATTGGAGAGGCTATCATATATAGTCAGCATATGAAGCTTGAACCACCTCAAAGGAAAGCAGAGAATACTACATTTCTCCTTGAAATATAGTTTCCAGACAGTAATCCAGCAAAATACTGAGAGAAAAAAAACATTTGATGGAGCAGAGAATATATGTCAGGTATGTCCACTCAACATAGTCTACCATCTATTGCAGCACTGCTGGTATAAGTTTTTTGCAATCAATCTATTGGTTTTGGCAAAGGTCCTTACTTGCAGTAAGTACTCAAACAATGTGTTGAATGAATGAAGGATTGCAATTAGAAAAAAAAAATTCCCATGCTTGTATTTAGCAGCTTTGCCTAAATTTTTAGGTAGAATGATTTTTTTATCCTAATGTTTTCTTCCTTTTTAAGTCCCTTCTCTCTTACCGTCTCCTCATCAATCTCTATCAGGAAAAATACATTTTATTCTCTTGACTTATTTCTTTAGTTTAAAAAATTGTATTAATATAAAATAAATGTCAACTATAATTCTAGTTATTTACAGAAGTATCATAGTTGGTTTACCAAGAACTTTTAAGCATCTCAAGTACCATCAGAGAGAAGTTTAATTATTTGCAAACACTTGAAGGATCCACAGACTTAGGCAAATGAAGAATAAGAAATGCAATTCTAAAAAAAGGAAGGAAATTAATAAAACTACATGCATAGGAGAGTAGTTTGATTTTTAAGGCTATCTACAGCTTTAGAGAATATAAGCATTTCAACAATATTTATAATAAATTTCAATGTTAAATATTTCCAAAGAACTCTACTCTCCAACTATTTACCAACCTCCTGCCCCCCCCCTTTTTCTTCAATTCTTCCTGAGGACCTGTTTTTTATTGATTTTGAGACAGAGGAATGGGGAGAGAGAAAAGCAGGAGGTAAGCGCCCCAAGCAAGAATTGAACCCATCACTTAGGTATGTGCCCTGACTGGGAATCAAACCTGCAACCTTTTGGTGCCCAGGACAATGCACTAACCGAGCCACCCAGCCAGGGCTCCAAACATTATATTAATTTCTACCTGGAAACAAACTATAATCTGGAGAATACCCATACAGTAAATAAACTTCCTTTGTTAGACTGAATTTCTCTAAATTACAAGTTGATAGACTTTTTCTATAATTAAAGATAATAGAGAGGGAAAATAATAACTTCAAGTTGAAATTTGAACTCTAAGGAAACTTGATTGAGTCAAATTGTGAAAAATTTACTTATGTGTGGTTATGAGGTTTCTTTTATATTTACATCATACAATCCATGTTCATGCTCTTTGTAATCATGTACAGCTCCTTTCATAACTCCTTCTTTATATTTTAAAAGCTTCAGGAAAAATACAAGCAGATTGCAGAAGCAGAAAAATTACATTCAAAAGAAAAACGATACACTGTTAAATAGTTTTAAATAATATAAAATAAAAAAGTAAACTTTAGAAGGCAATAAGATGGGCAATTTGGGTCATTAGAAAATAAAGGACAGAAACCTTGAAAGGAATAACGAAGCAATGGGTGAACAGATATAGAAGTATTTATATATCCATCCATCCATCTATCTGACTCCAAACTCTCTCTACAATCCAAAATAATATTCCCAGATATCTTTTAGACAAGTCTATCAAGACCTTACAACTTTCTGTCTCAGTAAATTGAAAGCACTAACTTTCATTTGATTTCCCAAGACAGCAAACTCAGTCATTCTTGATTCGACAGTCTCCTTTGCCACTCATACAAAATTGATCATCAAGTCATATTGATTTTACATTTTAAAGGTCTCATTTGTTTTCCCTTTTTGGAGACACCATCATAGATCATCTCTTGCATGGGTTACTACAATAGAATTGTAACAATTTTCTGATTTTACTTCACAAAGCTCTTCTAATTCATCTTATTTATTGATGTTCAATATACCTTTCTTTCTAAGAAATAAATCCTTCAAATACACAAGATACTCAGAGTATAATATAACATAGAACCATGCTTATATATTGTGAATATTTTGCCATATTTGCTTTGGAAGTTTTTATTCTTAAGAAATAAAATACTATTGATATAACTGAAGACTCCTTTGAACTCCTCATTCTCATTTCCTTCTCACCATTCCCAAACAAATGCAATTCCCTGAAATTGGTGGGTATTCTTCCCATCTACTTTTTAAAATGGCATTATGTATGTGTACATTCAAAGCCACCATTTGTATAATTTTGTATATTTTTAAAATAAAACTGCATGATATAATACCATGCATATTCTTCAGCATCCTGCTTTCTTTACTTAATGTTACTTCATATAACTTCAGCATTCCAACACTCAGCATTGAAGATGTATTCCTTTTGATACAATTCATTTGAAATGCTTTGTAGTAGTAGTACATTTCCCATCTTTCTTATTATTTATTTTCAGCTTGTTATTAACCATTGCCTCTTCCCAATTGGTTATTATCAGTATTAATAGTAAGAGCAGTAGTTGTACCAATCAGTGATTATTTAAATTTACAAACATCTTCATCAAATTCTTTGCTAGTTGCTCCTAGCATCTCACTCCTTGTTTTGTCAGTTTACTTGTTTGTACATTTTGGAAGAAGTAAACTCTCAGAGTCTTTGGCTGAAAGTATCATCCACCCTCTTTCTTAATTGAATCCATGTTAATCAGAGGTGCTCTAAGTCAACATTTTGCCTCAGCACATGATATTATTTCCTGGCCGGCCCCACCCAGATCAAACCCGCTGAGCAGGGGGCACAGCTTCAGGTCCCCCAGGGCACCCTCAGGTCCCCTGGCCCAGTCCCGGCGTGGGGGGTGCAGCCTGAGGTCCCCCAGCCCAGTGCTGGGGTGGGGGGGTATGGTCTCAGGTCCCCTGGCCCGGGATGGGGGGTGCAGCCTGAGGTCCCCTGTCAAGCCCCACCGGGCGGGGGTGCAGTCTCAGGTCCCCCGCCTCCACCCAGCATTATGCAGCCTCAGGTCCCTGCTGATCTCTTGTTATGGCTCATTACTGGAACCCTGCCTCCGCTGTGGGCGCAGCCATCTTGTGTTATGGGAACCCTGCTTCCGCTGTGGGTGCAGCCATCTTGTGATGGTGTGTTGGAGTGAGGTTCAATTTGCGTATTAACTCTTTATTATATAGGGTTCTCTGGAAACGTGTTTAATTATAGCCTTATCATTATATTTGGAATTTTAAAATAAGTGATTATAGGAAGGCATAAACATATAGTGGAGTTTATTTTTAGGGGTAAAAAATGAGATCCTAAAAATTGGGATAAAAAATAATATTCTCTCATAAGTAAAACAGAAAATCTTGCCAACAGGGCTTTCCAGGTAATTATAGATTTGCCAAGAGACTGAATATACACAGCTTTTATCTAGCCTTAGCACTTGAGGTTTTAAGCCTGCCCTTTCAAATTGTGAATTCCATGTAGGCAGGAATACATCCTACCACTATTAGCACTAAATAAGCACAGTGCTAAAATGTCAAAGGTAATCAAACCATCAGATTATTTGGGCAGTGCTGCCTCACAGACCCTCTGAATTCTGTATTCCTTGGGGATCATAGCAATTGTTAGTAATTGGATACTGTCATTCTGTAGGGAGCCCTAAACCCACAGCTGAGGGGAATCTGATTTGCACCTTAAATAAAACAGTCAGTTACTTCTTTTGTTACTCTGCAAAGGAAATTAGACCTGAGAGGCAGCAACTGCATGTGATTCTATAATAATGCTGAATGGTGAGTGTGTGTGTGTGTGTGTGTGTGTGTGTGTGTGTGTGTGTGTGTTACCGGTATGCACATAGCATTTTAAAGCAGGTGTAAATAAGTAATCTTTTTATTTATTTTAATTCTATGAAAAAAGCCCGCATTAGGAAAATAAGGAAGAACTAGAAAGAGCTTTGTGAAAGAGCATGGTTGTCATCAATCTCCCCTTCTCATTCCTGTCACCTTTAGTTTCAAGAAGCATTGCCATGACTTAAGTGATCCTTCACGCAAGCTCTTTGTTTAGGATATGTGCAATGACGAAGAGCTAAATCTACCACATCTTGATCTTCTAACAACATTTGTCACAATTCAAATAAACAGTTACCTCCTGTGCTAAATGGTTTTCTGGCCTTGGTCTGACTTTGTTTTCAGTTCTCCTGAGGCTGTTTTTCTTCCTCTGACTATACCAACTGAGAGATCAGGGCTGATCCTGTTTAAGCCAAAAGAATAGAAAACATGTCTATAAAAGCAGCTTAAAAATACACCCCCTCCTCCAATATTACTTAGTTTTTCCTATCACCTATGTTTCCAATTAAGAAAATTAGCTTTCATCCTCATCAGTGACAAATCAGCGAAATTACTGACAGCCACGGCAATGGGCTGTGTGTTATGTGCTCTTGAGAAGTTTCTGACTCCTGGCGATCCTATGAATGAGTGATGTTACAATGTTCTCTCCTCAGTAGCCCTACTCAGATCTTATAGACTCACACCTATGGCTTCTTTTGTGAAGTCAATCCATATCGTATTTGGTCTTCCTCTTTTCCTGCTGCCTTCTATCCCCTCCCACCCCCTGCCCACCCCACCAAATTACTGTATTTTCCAAAGAACCCTGGCTTCTTAAGATGTGTCCATAGTAATAGTTAATTATGTGCTGGTGCAAGTCTTTCATTATGGTGCTATTTTCTTCACCAGACCCCTAATAAAGGGTTTCTCAAAGGACCCCTTAGAAGGCTGAACAGAGAGGAGCAGTCTCTCAGGCAGCTCCAGGCGGAATATACCGCTGCAGCCTGTGAGGGGGCATTAATGAGGCTGAGTAATGCAACCTGACAAGGCCTGCTGAATGGGACTCTCTGGGGGGATGATCTGACAAATGTAGGCTCCATGACAAGCATGGTTTTCTAAACAATATGAGGCTTCATTTATCAGTTGATTGGTTATGAAAAAAGATCTAGTCCAAAGGAGGATTGAGACTTAATGAAGAAATTGTCCCCAGTGGTTAGAAGCATGAGTTGATGATATTATCAATGATGGGTTTATTGGTATTCATGATTTCCATCCCATGGCATCAGAGACATCTCTGGCTACAGAGCATTACCAAGGAATTGCTTAGTGGCAAATTGGGGTGAAAATGGTGTCTCTGGACTTGATATCTTTGTGGTTGCCAAATATGTCTACAAATGACAAAGGTGGAAACTGATGCGATCCAAAACCTTTGGCTTCTGAAATGTGATGCATCACCACAATCTTGACTATGATGTTTTGTATCTTCAGTTTAGAAGAATTTCTGGTTGTTTTTGCAATGCCCCATATCTAACAAATATAAGCTTCGAAAGACAATTTAGAAAAGAGTCACATTTACTTGTTTTATTTTCTACATTGGAAACTAGAACCTTGATTATAATAGTTTGTTTTACTGCTTCAGGCATTTTTATAACAGAAAAAGCAGGTCTTTAAATTAAGATATTGTTGAGGCAACGAAATGTTGTTGGAGATTAAGAAATACTCGTGTGAAATGAAGAGTTCATACAGAGGATCTGGATTTCAGTCTTGAGTTTCCCTCCTCTAACAACACTTCACCAGTGCATCTAATGGAACGGTTCTTGTCACAGCATTGCCTGTCCCACATCATTTATAATGGCATGTCAGCTTCTTATATGTCTAGGCCCTTGTTATTAAGTTTGGTATGACTACAGTTTTCAAATCACAGGTTTTGTTCTCCTCAGGTCTGCTTTGTAAATATTGGCCTTAAGTCTGTGTTGTTGTAGCTCTCTATCAACCTTTGTTCTCAATTCATGTCTGCTGCTGGCTTTATTCTCATTGTGGTATCAACATCATTATCATCATCATTATTATGTTTTTCTTGTTGGGATGACAGAGGAAGAGGTGTTTTTTAATCTCTTTGCTTGGAGAATGTGAAGGAAAGAGATGCTCAATTATTAGGAGACTTGGAAGCCATGATGTCTATACGTCACTAGTAACTATCCTTCCCCATCAGCAAACGTAGGATTGGCACGGCTGTAGTTAATTTTTAAATTCACTACGCAATCTTCAATTCAATTCTATGCTTAGAATAACAGGATCTGCTTGTAGATATATAGCTGTCTCTCTATAACAATGTCCTAATTTATTGGAAAGTTAACAAATCTTTGTCTCCATTTTAAAGTTCCATTTTTCTTCCATTTTGAGGCCCCATTTGCATCTGGAAGAAGTTTTTGAAACATTCTATAAATATTTCAAAATATTTTGAAAGAATTCCACATATTCATTCATTAATGTCACAGAATTTATCTCTCACAATACCTAAAAGAAGGAAGATTCAAATCTACAAATACAGGGAAGAGGTAAGTTGGAGAAAATTAATGTGAATTTACAAAGAAAATTCATACATTTCTGAGTGTAAGTATCCTGATCAATCTACACTAAATTCTTTCAGACCTGAGTTTAAGCCTCTTGACTTCTAAGTAAGCACTTTATTGTGTAGCATATTCTATATTCTCCCTAATGACAATGAAATTTTTGAATCTTGAGAAAAGTGTGAAATTAAAATTGTATTCATAGTGCCATTTCAGCTTCTCTCTTTACTTTTTTTTTCTGAGAGTGTAGAAGATTTTCCACTTCTTCTGGGCTTGTCTCATAAATGCTTTCTCTCAGCATTTAGCCCAGTTAGTCTCATTTTATTTACTTCTATAGTGTAAGGTTATTTTGAGACTTTGCAATGAATGAAAAAAAAATAAAATAAAAAAATTAAGTGGCTGCAATTATTTACAAATCAAAGCCTTCCTTTTAGGCCATTGGTAAAAGAAACACATTAGGCTAATTTGAAAGAGGAAAAGCAATGTCAGTATATAAAGTTGCATGTGTGTGTTTATAATGGGCCAGGTGAGGAAAAGAGAAGATAATCTCTAGGTGACAGGAAACTCTAATGGTTATTTTTTTCTTCCTGATAGAGTATCTAATGGGTTCATATGAAGAAAATAACCCAAACCAAACCTGTATAACACAAACTACCCTCAAGAAAACCACCGTGTGTCTTTTTGTTAATCTCCCTTAGTTTTATCTTATGGTGCCATAAGGTTCAAATACAAATATTCAGAGTTGGAGATTTGAAGTACAGAGATAAAATGTGAAAACTGACATAAAATTACCAACTTTATAAGCCACTACCTGCAGTTATCTGGTCTGAAACACACACACACACACACACACACACTGTAACTTGTTTTATTTTGTATTTTTGGTTTTGGTCTTTTTTTTACATTCTAAAACTTTTCCTTTCTACCAAAATGATTAACTTTGACAAATGCCCAAGTTTTGGAGTAAAAATGTGGAGATAAAACTTGTCAGAAAATATGGGAAATGTCTATATTTTGCCACAACTAAGCTTTTCTAAAAGAATATATTCACTGTGTTTCTGCCTTTACATGAAGAAGCAAAACTCAGTAAATGTAATGACACCATATGGATTTATTATATAACGTTTGGATCATAGAAAATAGTTGCTACCCATTTTTTTTTTTCTGAAATGTTTAACTCAGAGACATGCTGATTAGCAAAAAAATAACCTAAATTTAAGATATGTCAGTATTTTTGTGTGACTTGTTAGTCCTAAGGAAAAACTGACAATGAGTTAGATAGTTGAATACACAAACATGTGCACACATGCAGAGAATTCCAATATTATACTTGTTTACCAATTAACTTCTAGATTCCAAGAGATTTCTGTCTTAATTTGGGAATCTAAGGTTAATTATTTTATGGTCAGAGCTAGTAGAAAGCTATTCAATTCTATAAACTATCACAGTAATTCATATATCATGCATATGGCATAACCATATCATAAATCCTCAGCATTACAATATAGAAACAAAATAAATATTAAACAAGGGACATATTTTGCTTGTGTAAACTTGAGCAAACAGAAGGTGAGGCAGTAATTATGACTAAAACAGTTAAGTAATGCTAAGAGATTGAGAAAATCCAAAATGATGTATAAAATGAAGAAAATTTTACATCTCCACCATTTTAGCAATTTTTACTTTAAAGCATCATCACTGTTCCTGCAGGGAGGAAAGACATGCTATTTTGGGGGCTGTCCCCCTCTTCCAAGGTAATTTCTTCTAGGCGCAGGTTCTGCTCCTCTGACGGCAGCACAGCACTCATTAAATACCAGTCATCAGGCGGAGGTTAGGAGAGAGGAAGCCTGTTCTCCGAAGTAATTTGTTCCGGCAATTCTGCTAGAGCACAGTTCAGAATTATCTTTAATATGAATGAGAAGCTGGAGCCACTTGAGTAGGCAGATGGAGCTTTGTTTTCTCCCCCCAGACTAGGAACTTGTCTGCTTCTTTATTCTCAGTACATTCATCATCTTGGTTTCTATTTTGTTTAACCTTGTTCTGCCATTCTTTCCAATTACTTGGTTTAGTATCCATTCCAGGTCAACTAATTGGCTTTGCTTAGCCCTCCTTTTCACACATTTCCATCCCATTCCACATGTAATTCAAGTCCCATTAGCTCCCACTTCATTTAAACCAACATAGGGCTCATGGGAGTAGTAGGACTGTTGGAAACAGGTGCAACTGGCCAGATGGCTGCCTTGCCAGGAGGGCGGAGCAGACTGAGCAACTCCCTTGCCAAGTTCAGACTGTCAGGCTGAGACAGTGAAAAGGGTTAGCAGAGGGCTAACCCCGGATTTAATTGCTACAGTTCTTCTGTTATTGGTTCCTCCAACTCCAGTGCATATTCTTTTCAGGCATACAGCCAACTTTAAGAAATAATCAAATTGCTTCTAAAACAGGCACCCACCACTATAATGTATGCTGACAAGATACAGTTCTAGAGTTTATTTGGGGGCCAACTTGCCTGTGTCATCAATTGTTTATATGTCATATTAACTACTACCTAAGACTGTCACTGATTTCAACTCAGAGGATACCCATTCTAAACCTTGGATTACTCATTCCTGGTCTATTTCTCTTTTATGGACCAGGTCTACAAAACACGATCTTGTGAATCTTGCCCTGCAAATTCATGAAATTAAGCTCTGACTTAAATTTTCCCCAGTTTTCCAGAATATTCCACAAGAAAACATTTAAGGATGATTATTAAATCCAGATCTGCCTACTTTATTTTTGTAAAGATGATGGATATGGAGGCCTATTTAGTCTTGTTATCCATTCTTGCTATCCACTGGCCATTATTTCTCTATATCTGACTTCCTTTCACATGACTCTAATAATACTGTATAACTAAGGGAAATCATTAGCCTTGTCATTTCTAATCCCATTTAATTTCCCCCTTCAATTCCCATTTCTATGAGCTTGAGGTAAGAAACACTAAGTCCATGTAAATCACTATAGTGATAATATTTTTCCACTTGGGCTTTTGAAATAGTATTATTTTGTTTCCATTTAATATTCTGGTCTCATCTTTTTTTTTTTTTCTTCTTTTTTAATTAATGAATTCTGTATATTTGAGTGCTATACAAGGCTCTCTTCCATCCTGTAAAGATGTTTATACTTCATCTTTCACAGTAAACAGGCTAGGTTACATCCATAGTAATTATTTTGGTGATTACTCCTACCTCTGGTTCAAGTTCCAAGTGTTTATGTAAATCACATGTTTTTATTTTAGCTTATTTTTTGATTGGTAAATTTTTAGGACTGGCCACAGAGTTTTCTGTTATATGAGCTTAAGGATTATATTCTTTTTAATTTGTTCCATTTTATTTTGTTAACTATATTTTTTAAAAACTAAAATATTCTTGCCTTTTTCTCAACTTTTCTGTTCAATTGCTAAATATTCTGATTCGAATTTTCATTAATATATCCTTGAACTATTACAAAAAAACTCAACCTAAAGATAATTGACACAGAAGTCATCATCATGTAATGTTTACTATGTAGTAAATACCCTTCTACTTAAATCAATACATTTTGTCAGTCAATCTTCACAATAACCTTATAAAGTATTATCATTCCCAATTACAGATGCTAATATTGAGGTACAGAGAATTTATGCAGCTTTCCCAGTATTATTGAACTAATTCAAGATGGAAGGAGTTGAAGCCAGGTTACTGAGAAGGAACAACTAAACTAGAATGCCTCTACTTTCCTTCTTTGTGTCCTCTCATCAGAATAATGTGTTTTTAGAAAAAAAATTAGAGGATATTCTTAGCCCAATAGTCTCTAAAAAGAAAATAAGCCTAATAACAAAATACTGTTCACCCAAATTCATATGTACTTTTCTCACCCAATTCCTGGTTCTTTTCATAGCCTTCTCAGCCCTTCCTTGGAATTTTGCTATCAGTTATATCTTTGGAATTATGGGTATACCCTTAGAAATAATTGTTAATAAGGGAGAAAATAGATGTGTGTTAGAAAGAACAGAAGTATGAGGGGTAATTTTTCCCTCAAATGAAAGATCCTTGTTTAAAGCATCTATCTACACTAATAAAAGAGAAACATGCAAATTGGTGTCACTCTGCCATGCCCACCAGCCAGTCAGAGCGACTATACAAATTAACCCAACAAAGATGGCAGTTAATTTGCATACACAGGCACGGAGCAAAGACTGAAGACAACTGAAGATGGCAGCGGCCACAGAGCTGGAGCAAGCAGGAGGCTTGGGTTGCTCCCAGTGACGGAGGAAGCCAAGCTTCCTGCCAGCCCTGGACTCCACTCAAGGAGTGGCTGGGGACCTGGGTCGCCGGGGGCAACCCAGGCTTCCAGCCTGCCCTGGCCTCTGCTTGAGGAGCTGGGAAAAAAAAAGCAGGGGCTGGGAGCAGCTGGAGCGGAGAAGCCAAGCCTCGCTGCTGCAGCTGGACCAATGGCCTGGGTCCTGGGTGCTGGAGGAAAACCAGTGCTGGCAGCCAGGGGAAGGAAGGCCTATTGCGCAAATCTTCATGCAGTGGGACACTAGTATATATATAAGAGACTAAGCGACCGAATGACTGAACGACCAGTTGCTATGATACACACTGACCACCAGAATGCAGATGCTCAATGCAGACGCTGCTCCCTGGAGGTCAGTGCACTCCCACAGCCAACCTCCTGCAGCCTTTCCCCTGGCTGGCTGGCCCCATCAGCTTTGATCAGGGCAGCCAGACAACCTCCCATGGCCCCTCCCCCTGGCCAACCTCCCGTGGTCCTGCTCGGCCCCAGTTGCTGGCCAGGGTAAGGGACCCTACCAATGCATGAATTCATGCACCGGGCCTCTAGTAGGGTTATAAAAAAGTTATATTTTATCTTGACTTCAATCTCATTGTATTACCCTGCACCATGACTGCAATGCCATTTGTTTTAACTCTGTTAATCTTACATCACAGTTTCATTATGTGATTCTGTTTAAACAAAAATGTCACCCCTTTCCCTGCTTCTTGAAGGCTAAAATTCAATGCTGGCCTATCACTCAAAACTATCTGCAATCTAAGTGTAACTTTCCCTCCCTTTTTCCCCCCAATATGCACTCATCACCTTAACCATGTTATTTTTGTCATTGTCCTATTAATGTACCTTTTTTCACTCTAGTCTCAATGCCTAGTATGATTCCAACTGTGTATGTTGAAAATGCTACTTATTTATAAGAGACAGATTATGGTTTTTATGCTAATCTCATAACCAGAAATTAGCTTTTTCATTTCTCAATTTTCAATGTACTATATATTTATCTTATTGCATTTATAATATGCTGGCTTGAATTTTTGTTTTTTCTTTATATACTTTTCTTGTTTTTTCTGATGGATGGTAAAATAGTAATGTAAGGGGTCAGAATCACATATTTCTTTGTATTTTCCCATAGCTTTAGGGGCTGCTTATAATAGATGCTCAGTAAATATTTATTACTAATATTGTAAATAATAAATGCATCATTAATATGTCATTTTACAATATGTTTTGATGATAATTCCAGACTGCCATTAACATGATAATGAGAGCTAGAATTTAAGGAATGCCAGGGACAGCATTGGCACTTTGCATGATATCTAATTTCATCTTTAAAACAGCCTGACATGGCAGGCATCTTGAATCTTACTTTATAGTGAGAAAACTATGGTTCAAAGAGGTTAAGTGCATGCTCAAAAACCAGATAGAAAGTGTCAGAGTTGGCTATAAAATTCAGGCCCATTCAGGCTATAAAACTCCAAAGCCGCATTCTGCCAGTCTTTTTTTTCATCCATAACCATTTTTCAATAAGGTTCATTAGTCTCTTAAGCTAATCTTTCTTCTATGTTCCCACTACCACCTCTTAATTCTATATTCTCATCAGTCTACATATTGATTTCTAGAATATGCTCTGAACCAATTCACTTCCCTATGGAATTTTTAGCACTGTATAGTGTATACTATAATCTAACTCTTTTTTCTTAAAATGTTTCTTTCAATCATATTTTTTATCTAGTCAACTATTTATAAAATAAACTTGAATAATTTTTACAATTTTAAGTTTTGTCATCTCCAAAGTGGGAATAATAACATGACCTTGTTGCAAGTAAGGAATAGAGACTTGAGAGCATAATTCTGCTTATAGAGTAAGCATTTAATGCATTTTAGTTATTATCATTGACACCATAGTTTAGAACTAGAATGGCCATATCTAACATCATTTTACAGAAAAATAAAATAGTATGCAGACAAGAGATTTGCCTAAAATCAATCAGAGATGTAGGATCAGGTCTAAGAGCAAAACACTGACATATTTAACCCAATACTAATACTTTTGTTTACTGTACAAAAATTACTTTATTTACCTTACGTATCTAATTTATTTCCTACTGTTATCATGTATCTCTTGCTTCACATCACAATATTATCATTTGTACAATTTAATTTTTGTTGTTTCTGCTTTGAAAGCCTTCCAAAGTTTCTTTAGTTATCTATCTTTCCAACTTTCAGGTCCTGTTCAAATAACACTTACCTTAAGATATTTTCCATAGCCTGGTACAATATCCTCTAAAAAGAAAAATTAGACTAACAACAAAAGAGTGGGTCAGTTGATTGAGTGTCACACTGTGCAGCCAAGGGTTGCCAGTTTGATTTCTGGTCAGAGCGCTTGCCTGGGTTACAGGCTCGAGCCCTGGTCAGGGCACCTGCAGAAGATAGCCAATTGATGTTTCTCTCTCTTTTTCTTTACCTCCCTCTCTCTAAGCATGTCCTTGGGTGAGAATAAAAAAAATATTTTCCAAAAAAACCTCAGGTCATACCTACTCATCTATACCTGACTTTCTCTCAGGTTTTCTCTCTATATGATGTTTCTGTCATATAATTATATTGTACATTGCCATATAAATGTTTCATAGTGTGTGATACTGATTTTAATTTTATGTAAGAAACTGTTAACATGTAAAAACTAGTTTGAAGTTGAAAGAATTATTGTTGTCCTGCCTTGCTGAGACCTACTCATCGCCGTCAAGGCAAGACTTGGTTTGTTACTGAACATGTTGTTCTAGACTGCTTTGGATCAGGCACATTTCTGGGCTCTGATATGAATGAGTGAGAGAGATGTTTACTATTGCTTTTCACAACTGTTCAAAACTCAGAACTTGAGTTCAAAGTTGTCATCAACTCCACTACTAAAGTTCAATTTACTGCCTTTCCTAATTTGCTCCTTCTCTAGAGATTTGTGTAATGTTGAAATATGAAAATGTTTGTCCTCCAAAATATATTTTCCAAAGTGCCCAAGATAGCTGCCAGGTTTCCCTAGATTTTTATTTCCTGTCTCATTGCACTGCACCCGTATTTCCTCTTTTCATTTTATCTTCTCCTGCACTCCTGGAGTTTGGGGCAACTTCCAGTTTAAGTTATAAAAAGAATCCTCCCTTTCTGTGAACAATTAATCTCTCATGTCCCTCCAAATAATCATTTTCCCCATATCCTCAGGCTTCTTGATTAACCATTTTATGCTGACCGAGGTTAGCCCAGGACTACATTTTCAACAGAAGCTGAAGAATATGTAATAGGAAATCATGATAGTTATTGCTTATATTCCAGTTTACATTAATAGATCTATTACTTTCATTTGTAAACTCTTAAAAGAACTTTTAAATTTATTTTTATTTTCTGCCTATACTAGTTCTTGGAGTAAGTAATTCTTCAAATTTTGACTAAGAGCATGATGTGTTAGCAGTATTTTTGAGTAGTGGCATTATGGGTAATCTATAAATATAAAAGCCTAAGCAACTGCCTGACTACCTGACTGGCCGACTGGCCAACCAGCTGGTACCTATGACATGCAATGGCCACCAGAGGGCAGATGCTCAATTCACAGGCATGAAAACGTGGAACAGACTGATGAATCTCAGAGGGAAGAGGGGAGGGAGGAGGGCAGAGGGCAGAAAGAGATTAACCAAAGATCTTATAAGCATACTAGAAGACCAGTGCAGGGATTCGTGCACCAGTGGGGTGTCTCAGCCTGGCCCCTGGGTATTGGGACAAAACAGGTTCTCTGACATCCCCTGAGAGGTCCCAGATTGAGAGAGGGCACAGGCCAGGCCGAGGGACCCCACTGGTGCACAAATTCATGCACCGGGCCTCTAGTTTTATATAATACTAGAGGCCCAGTGCACGATATTTGTGCACTGGGGTATGGAGGGAGGCATCCCTCAGCCTGGGACCCCTCGAGGGATGTCCGTCTGGCAGTCATGGACATCCCCCAAGGGGTCCTTAGCAATGTCACGGTGGCAGGAGACCACTGCGCTCACCAGTCATGAGCCCAGCTTCTGGCTGAGCAGCACTTCCCCTGTGGGAGCGCATTGACCACCAGGGGGAAGATCCTGAATTGAGTGTCTGCCCCCTGATAGTCAGTGCACATAATAGCGACCAGTCATTCCCCCATCTGGTCGATTTGCATATCATCCTTTTATTATATAGGATTACTAAAATACTAGAGGCCTGGGGTATGAAATTCATGCAGGGGGGAGCATGGGGGTGTGTGTGTGGCATGTGTCTCTCAGCCCAGCCTGCACCCTCTCCAATCTGGGATCCCTCTCACAATCCAGGAATGCTGGTTCCCAACCGCTCACCTGCCTGCCTGCCTGCCTGATTGCCCCCAACCGCTTCTGCCTGCCTGCCTGATCACCCCCTAACCACTGCCTGCCAGCCTGATTGATGCCTAACTGCTCCCCTTCCAGCCTGGTCACCCCCAACTGCCCTCCCCTGCAGGCCATCTTGTGGTGGCCATCTTGTGTCCACATGGGGGCAGACATCTTGTGTGTTGGATAATGGTCAATTTGCATATTACTTTTTTATTAGGATAATATGATATTAAATATAAATATGACATGATTTTATAATTAGAACAAAGCTATTTTAATTTTGACAAAAATAAGACTTCAGTGTATTTATGTAGTTGAAGTAGAATTTCATTTTATAAATTTTTTATGTATCTCAGTGTGTCTTTTTGTTGCAACATTTTAAAGATATTTTCAATAGATTAGCATTTGGTAAAATTGTTCATTTTCATCACTTTTATTTATAGCAAGATAAAACTTGGAAATTTTACATAGAGGCATTTTTATGGCCACATTGTTTTATGATACCAACATCCCACTGATTGTTCCAGTGCCATCCATTGCCTAGTAGGGAAAGTAGTTAATGTCAGGATAAAACAAAACAAAACACATTAAATTTCCCAACAGATATTTTTTAAGTTAATGGCAGAGGAAAAATATCTTGAAATCAGAATTTTCAATTGAAAAAGTAGGTGTTTCACAGGAATGAATGCTTTTTAATTTCTTAAATCTTGACTAGTAGACATAGACAGAATTGGGATATTTCATAAGATTTAGATCTATACTAGAAGAAGATAAACGTTTGACTCATCTGTGAAAGATTGATCTTAATGGCAAAACTAAGTTGAGATGCCCAAACTTCTAAGCCAAGACCTGGAGGAGCAAAGATACAGTAGTCTCTCCTTATCCACAGTTTTACTTTCTGAGGTTTCAGTTACCTGAGGTAAACTGTGGTCCGAAAATATTAAATGTAAAGTTACAGATACTTTGAGAGACCACATTCACATAACCTTTATTACAGTATGTTGTTAAAGTTCTATTTTATTGTTTTATATTGTTAATGTATTACTGTACCTAATTTATACATTAAACTTCATCATAGATATGTAAGTATAGAAATAACCAGTATATTAAGGTTTGGTATTATTTGAGGTTTCAAGGATCCACTGGTGGCCTTGAAACATATAAAGGTCTACTATATTAAAAACTCTAATAGATTAAGGGAAATCGGAGGCATATTTCTCTTCCATTGAGGTGATAGAGTAGTAGAATCGCAAGTGCTGAGCAATGGGGTTGGTGGTGGGCTCATGGGCAGTGTGAGCACCACCACTGTGGTGAAGGGAAGCACCTGGATTATTTTCCTTACATTTGAGAGAACCTTAAAAAGGGCTGAAAGTGAGCAGCTTCAGATAGTGGAGGTAGTGCAAACTTGGACACCATGCACAGCAACAATGAGTACAAATGTATGACGATGGGAATCAAGTGGGATGTTACCTTCATCGGAGACTAGTGTGGGTGATCAACTCTTCTAAAACTAAGGTCATATATAACCACTTCCAGAGAGCTTGACCTAAAAACAAACAAACAAACAAAAAAACCCAACAAACTAAATTAACTAAATAGTTGTCCAAATGATCCTGTGTTAAACTTGATATAACTGAGTTTACCTTGAAGAGATAAGGTTAATGCTAAATGTCACCCCAGCTCCAGAGAAATAAAACAATTTTGTTCAACTTGTCTGTGACCACGGAGAGAGATTTAGGGTAATTCTAATGTTCCTGAGACCCCAGAGCTTCTCCCTTGTTCAAGCCTCTCCCAAGGTGCTGGGAGGAGCTCTCGCAATGCTCAGATGTATGTGCAAAGTGATATTTTAGCCACCACTGCATAAGACACCTGCCTCTTTCCACTCTGACTTACCTTTACGCATACTAGTCCTTATATCAGGGATTCCAGCTAAGGGGGAATACAGCTATTTGGAAATTGCATTGGAGGTACATTTAGTTTGGTCTTCATGAGATATATGTATGTGGTTCATATTTCTTCCATGAAGAGTTAAATTAGTTCTAGCCTCTCATGGTGCCCAAAGCACATGTGTTCATGTTATGTGCAGGGTTAGTAGTCAGCTTGTGAAATTAGACCATTTTGCTTTTTAATTTGCATAAAACATAAATGTTCAGAATTCCTGAATTTTTTAGGGCACAAACTTGTGAGTATGAAAGTATGTCAGTATAAAGAATAATGAATTTTTATCTATACTAATAAAGAGTAATATGCTTATTAGACCGGGTTGACCAGACATCTTATGGACGTCTGACTTCCTTCCAAGCAAAGCCACGGTGGTGGGGCCTGAGGCAGAGGCGGTTAGAGGCGATCAGGCTGGCAGGGGAGCAAGCAGTTAGTGGCGATTAGGCCGGCAAGGGAGCAAACAGTTAGGGGCGATCAGTCTGATGGGGGAGCAAGCAGTTAGGGGTGAGATCGGGCCAATGGGGGAGCAAGCAGTTAGGGGGCAATCAGGCCAGCAGGAGAGGGCAGTTAGGTGGCAATCAGGCTGGCAGGGGAGCAGTTAGGGGGTAATCAGGCCAGCAGGCAGAGGTGGTTAGGGGAGATCAGGCAGGCAGGAAGAGGCAGTTAGGGGTGATCAGGCAGGCAGGCAGATAAGCAGTTAGAAGCCAGTGGTCCCGGATTGTGAGAGGGATATCCGAGGGGGTCCCAGTTTGGAGAAGGTGCAGGCCAGGCTGAGGGACATCCCCCGCCCCCATGCACAAATTTTGTGCATTGGGCCTCTAGGTTTTTTTATAATAAATTGTACTTTAGCATTATATTTTCAATGAGTTGTGAAACTAAAAGAAATTTTTATAAGCCATCAATAATTAAATTTATTTCAATCGTTTTACAGAAAAGCCTGAATTTTTTCTAAACTCTACAGAAAATGATATAATTCATTAATAGATGAAGATTCTATAAAAAAGCATACAGCCAAATTCTTAGAGAATAAAGTATGATAAAGGAGTATGGGAAAATTTACTAATAGAAAAATTATGTTATTTTCCTGAATTTTTTAAAAAATATATTTTATTGATTTTTTTTACAGAGAGGAAGGGAGAGAGATAGAGAGTTAGAAACATCGATGAGAGAGAAACATCAATCAGCTGCCTCCTGCAACCCAGGTACATGCCCTTGACCGGAATCGAACCCGGGACCCTTCAGTCCGCATGCCGACGCTCTATCCACTGAGCCAAACCGGTTTCGGCTTCCTGAATTTTATGTTTGTGGTATTGTATCAGCTTTAAATTTATTAAATTTTGTGAATTTTAATAGTTCTAAATAAGTATTTAGTTATATATCTAACTTTGCATTTCTAATTTTGCATTCTCCCCCTCCGACCCCCCACTCTCAAATACCCCTGTCTTCAATTATACTCACTTCAAACCCTATAAAATGGACTGTGGCCAGAAATATCTTCATACTTTTTATTTATGCTTGAATGCAAGCTCCATGAGAGCAGAACTTGTTTTTCATTTGTTCACTGCTATATATAAAAATTCTATTTAGGATCTAAAATAAGAAATAATTTTAATCACTATTCATGGAATGAATACAGGTCATTGTTTAACCTCTGTGTTTCTAAATTAAAGAAGCCTAAGTTATTTGTTTTTATTCAGTAGACTTGCTTCACCCAGTTTCCTGTAT
Source organism: Myotis daubentonii (assembly GCF_963259705.1). Classification (NCBI taxonomy): domain Eukaryota; kingdom Metazoa; phylum Chordata; class Mammalia; order Chiroptera; family Vespertilionidae; genus Myotis; species Myotis daubentonii. The sequence goes on along the minus strand of NC_081842.1, from coordinate 74,275,186 downwards.
TAACTTTTTCCCACCAATGTCATGATATTTATATAGAAAAAATAATAAAAATAAATTTCTTGCAAATCTCTTAAAATTTAAAAAGGATTTATGTACTGTGGTAATGAAAAATTCAGTTTAGAAAATATGCAAATACCAGACTTCCAGAAAAGCACATGAGGGACAAAGCAATAAAAAAAAAAAGTCTAGACAAAACAGGAAAGATTATTATAAGAGGCATGGGAACGGTGAGCAAGAGCTAGCATTGAATATGGAAAGATGGCTAAACTCAATGTTTTTTCATCTTAAAAGAAACTCAGAGAGTATAAATATTTTACATTTATCTAAATAGCCAATGTATGCTATATTCAACAGATAGATGTTTGAAAACCATTATCCTAATCTTTCAATAATATTTACTGAGTGACAAAAGCACCTCAGGGATAAACAGTTCAAGTGACAGGCTAGCTCATTTTATACAGAGGTGAGAAGAAGCACGAACCACATGTCGCAAAATTGAAATTCTAAATGAAACTGTGATGTGTGAGCAACAAGGCCACAGATGTTCAGATGTTACTTGTTGAGACTGGGCTCAATAAACCAGACTCAAAAAACTGGAAATTTAAGATGGGGGACAATTGATATTAAAATACTATAGACCTGATGCACGAAATTTATGCAATGGGCTCGATCCTTGCAGTCCCGGTTTCATCCAGAAGGTCGTCCGGAGGGATCTCTGGTGTAATTAGCATGTTATGCTTTTATTATTATAAACTAGAGGCCCGGTGCATGAAATTCATGCACGGGGGGAGGGGTGTCTCTCAGCCCATCCTGCACCCTCTCTAATCTGGGACCCCTCAGAGGGTGTCCAACTGCTGGTTTGGGCCTGATCCCTGTGGACATCCCTCTCACAATCTGGGACCGCTGGCTCCTAACTGCTCACCTGCCTGCCTGCCTGATTGCCCCTAACCACCTCTGCCTTGGCCCCCACCACCTTAGCTTTGTCTGGAAGGACATCCAGTCTATCCAGTCTAATTAGAATATTACCCTTTTATTAGTATAGATTATCACTTAAGAAAGTTTTAAGCTTTTGAATAGTAGCTCCCAATTGTCCAACTCTTAACTTCAGATCATGCACTTGAATATGTTGGATTTTTGTTGTTATAGTGATGATATCAGATAAAAATCTATACAAATAACAAATCTAATTATTTAAAACCAATGTTTTTGAATTGCATTAGTTAATTGGTTGATTTTCCTCCCCTATTCCAGCCAGATTCCTAAAAGTTACTAAGCACCATAGTGTATCACTTTCTTGGTACTAAAAAAGTGTTGTTCATTTTGCTGAAGTAAACTATTGTCTCCCTCTGTGCTTGTAGAACCCCACCTCGTTCTCTCTCAAATCCCATATTTATATGTATTGACTATAGGCCCTGCACTGGAGGGGGGGTCCCTCAGCCCGGCCTGCCCACTCTCAGGGACAGGAGGCGACCTGGTGATCAGGGGAAGGCGATGCCCCCATCACACCTCTGCTGCTGCCACTGCTGGCAGCGCAAGCCTTGGTTGGCCCTAGTTACGTGAGCCTCGGGCGGCCCTAGGCATCTGGGCAGCTGCCACCTGAGGCTTACCTGCTCCTCAGGCCAGCCCTGGGTGGCTGGGGGCCTGAGGGAACTGGGGGAATCTGGAGGCAGGCACCCCGGTGGGGCTGAGGGGACTGGGCACTGCCATCTTATCTCTGTGGCAGTCAATTAGCATAGCCTCCCTTATTGGCTGTGGGCGTCGCCATCTTTACGACTGTAAAGGCCAATTAGCATAGTCCCTCTTTATTCGATAGGGTGCTTCTGTTCAGTAACCATATGAAAGTCAGTTTTTCTTTAAATTTATATTTTTTCTACATGTAAACCTTCCTAATGATTTATATTGTTATTTCAGATAGTTTATTTAACCTATTTATCATCAACAATTCCTTAAACATTTGGGTATACAGTGATTCAAATCAATGTTAATTACACACACACACACACACACACACACACAGAAAAAGGAAAAAAACCTAAACAGAGAAGGATTCTAATAATGAAATATTGGGAATCCATATGTTAGCTCATCTTTATTTCAGTAAAAAGTGGCTTAATAATATGGTGATAACACTGTCTACTGCCTCAAGGCCTCAATATAAATCAGGCAATGATGCCAATTAAAATAATGCATTTGGAGTTATTTGACAATTAGACTGGGTAACATTTGAGACCCCATTTTTTATGTAAATGTTAACTTTTGTTGAGTATCTGCTATACCCCCAAGTCACAGTGTGGTAAATTCTTTACAGGCATCCTTGCATTTAATTCTCAGAACTCTAAAATGGAGACACTCTTATTGGCCCTGTTTTACTGATTAATAAATTAAAGCTGAGATAGTTGAAATAAAGTGTCTGAAGATACTGCAAGTACATTTTAGATTCAGTAATTGAACCCTGGTTAATCAAATTTCAGCAGATAATTCATTTTTATTTGTTATCTCATTCTTTTTTTTTTATTTGTGCCTTTTTTTTCTTTTTAATAGATTCTGTTTCTAGAGCAGTTTTACATTTACAGCAGATTGAACAAAAGGTATATACCTTCCTCCACTATCAACATACCACACCAGAGTGGCAGCTTTGTTATCATCACTATCTGCATGTTTAGAAACTTTTTATTTGGAACTGCTTTAGATTTAGAGAAAAGTTGCAAGAATAGTACAAAGTTTTCTTATATTCTTCACCTTGCTTCCCTTAATATCTATATAACCAAGAGTAGGACATTAACATTAGTACAATATTGTTAATTAAGCCACAGACCTTACTTCAATTTTTTGAATTTTTCACTAATGTCCCATTGTGTTTCCAGGATCTGATTTAGGATATCAAATTACATTTAATTGTTATTCCTTCTTAGTCTCCTTCAATTTTTAAGTCTTTCCTTGTCTTTTATGACATTTACAGAGAATAATTTCTTATGTGTTTCCCAATTTAAGATGCCCAGATGAATTCAATTATTGCAGTAGTTACTTTATTATCTTATTGTGCATTTTGAAGAAAGTAGCATATTTAACCCATGATTTTACAAATATGATTTTGAAACTGAGACTATCATAGACATTTTATTTTTAAGGTAATTTAATTTAAATATAAATATTAAATAATAGTATAGATGATACCAGATGTGGCAAAATCAGGAAAGTGGTACGTGAATGACTGAACTTTAGGAAATTCTTCAGTGACCTATTGTGCATCTCTATTCCATAGCGTTGTTGAGTAGGTTCTGTTTAGAACTGATACTAGGGGAGATGGGTGAGTTTATTTTCTGTACCTACCACATTCTGGGAACTACTCATGAGAGTTGTGTCCTCGTGATACTCTCGAAGTTACCAAGGAACCATTCTCTATATATTTGGAATTCAGTTCTTCTCTCCAAACTTATCTGACCTAAGTTCAATAGATAAATGTCATGCTTCCTGGCAAACTTTCGAACAGGTTTCCTTTATAAGTTAACTTTTTGCTTTAACAGCAGCATTTATTACCTAAACTATAGGGATGAATAATTATAGTTATTTAGGGCATTGTGTCACAGCCAGAATGTTATTTCCAAGTAGGAAGGCTGAGTCCCTTTGATGCTCCTTAAATCATCCCAGGTAATTATGACGTCAAACTGGTTGTGAAGGTGACTCTCCGTCCATTACCAACAGGAGTCATATCATTTTGAAGTATATGTTTGTTTTATCTAATGACAAAGAAAAAATTTCCACTTAAGTAGGAAATGAAAGTTTTATAACAATCTCACACAATTATTTTATTTTAAGCCTCACCAAAAACTGTGAAGATCTATTGAGAATCAGTTGTGTACCAGCCATTATTCTGGCCACCAAGGATACAATAATGTAGGCTTAGCTTTTCTTTGAGGTATTTTGTTATTATGTATGTGTGTGTTCTGGGATGAGACAGAGTAAGATTAATAACCAGGGCTGGGGGAGAGAGAAATAAGTAGATGATTATGTTGCAACACTACAAGATCTGTGGTGGCGTGCGTGGAGTCTTTGAGTATATGGAGAGAGGCATTATCTCATTCAGGCCAGGGATGCTTAGAGAAGGCTTCATGGCGGAGGCATGTCCTCAGCTTAATCTTCAAGCTAAAATAGGGATTAACCAAGCAAATGAGAAAAAAGAATTAAGGCAGAAGAAACAGCTTGAGAAAGACAGGAAAGACAAAGCTATCACCCTTGGGGAAGAGCAAATAGGTCAGTGTGGTAAACATTATATTGAGCTGGGACTTAAAACCACACACTTTCCTTAGGCTATATGATATGATACACTCTTACACTACAGCCTTGGCATTTGGAAATCTTACCAGAAAATGCACTCCTTGACACTGAAGCTAACGGCCATTAATATAAAACTGATGAAACTATTGCAGTTAGTTAATGGCTCACTATTTAGAATCCCAAACCGCCCAGAAAAATGCTAATTTAATGTAATGAATATAATATATAAGGTGAAGTCTACATGAATGTATTTATTTATTCAACAAATATTTATTAAGTACCTATTATATGTTAGAAAATACTGCTGATGCAGGGATGCAATAATAAGCAAGCTGTGCCCTGTGCATCCCAACACATGACAATAAAATAACAAAAATAATCTGCCTTGAATCTGAAATACAAGAGACAAACAGCATCCATTGCTCAGTGAAATACTAGCTTTATTGTTGGATTTACCTGTTTTGGCTGCTATCACCGGTATCCTCATCTGCTTTGCAGACTTATCCTGATTGCAAAGGTGAGCATATTATTTCTCATAATGATATGAGTAATTCATTAAATCATCCAGTATCTTAATTTTGACTCTGTTTTTATTTAAAATATTTTAATGTGTATTTAGTTTTTGACTGATTGAATAAGCTATATTTATCAATTTGTCCATTATTAAGGGAGAGGTAATTTGAATTGAAAGAACACATTAAAGAAAGAGGTCACAGAACTCTTTCTCTGTCTTTTGTTTTTCCCTCAGTCATTTGGAAACTTAACTCTCTGTATTTGGCAAATCTAACTCTTCTTCCCTAAATATTCTCCTGTAGCAAATGAGAGAGAGAATGGTACAGAGGGGGGAGGGGCAACTTTCTGACAGTAATTTTACTATTTTATGAATAAAATTTGTTGAAAAAATACAGTCTCTTGGCTGTTCTAATCCCCATTTTCATTAAATAATATATTATGTCTGATCTATCAGGTGCTTGTGACTTAGTGATTATGACTATTCTCTAAGGCCTCTTTCATGCAGTGGGAACTGATACAGGACAATTTGAGGATCAAAAATTGAGTGTGGGGGAGTCAGTAAAAAGGTAGTTAATCTTTGTTTCTGATCCAATCAGCCACTATCTTTCTTTTTATCTTATATTAATTTCACCAGGCAGTTTATTATGGGCATTCAAACACAGAAAACAAAATAGCACAATAATATGCCCATGTGGCCAGAATCCATTATCAATAAATATAGTACTATTATCTCTGCACAATGTCTTTTCAAAAGGTGAAAACAACCTCAATGCCAGTTTTTACTTAAAAATTTAAAATAGTTCCTTGCCCTAACTGGTTTGGCTCAGTAGATAGAGCGTCGGCCTGCGGACTAAAGGGTCCCAGGTTAGATTCCGGTCAAGGGCATGTACCTTGGTTGCGGGCACATCCCCAGTAGGAGGTGTGCAGGAGGCAGCTGATCAATGTTTCTAGCTCTCTATCCTTCTCCCTTTCTCTCTGTAAAAAATCAATAAAATATTAAAAAATAAATAAATAAATAAAATAAAATAAAATAAAATAAAATAAAATAGTTCCTTAATATAATTGAACTAGAGGCCCGATGCACAAAAATTTGTGCACTCGGGTGGGTCCCTCAGCCAGGCCTGTGCCTTCTCGCAGTCTGGGGCCCCTTGGGGGCTCCTTCCACTGGCTCCTTGCACCAGTCTTCCTCCAGCGCCCGGAGCCCAGGCCTTTGCTCTTCGCCTAGGAGGGGCCGGTGCGGCGGGCTTCAATCTGCGCTGGCCGCTGGGGCCCCAGGGCGGAGCTGGTGTGGCGGGCTCAGCTCTTAGCTCTGCGCCGGCTGAGCGGGCCCCTGCGGCAGTGCCAGCGCAGCAGGCGAGGGGCTTAACTCTTTGCAGGCTTCGCTCTTCGCTTGCCACACTGGCCTTCGCTTGCTGCACCTGCCCAGGGCCAGCAGGCTTTGCTCCGTTGCTTTGCGCCTACATATGCAAATTAGCCGCCATCTTTGTTGGTGGTTAATTTGCATATCGCCCTGACTAGCCAATGGGAAGCGTAGCGAAGGTACGGTTAATTACCCTTTTTGTTTTTTATTAGATAGGATACTTACTGTTCAAATTTACAGTTGTCTCATATATATTACTTTTCTTAACACCTATTTGAATCAAGATCAAATTAAGGGCAGTGCATTGCAATTTTTCATGTTTTTTAAATCTTATTTTAATCTATAAAGATACCATGCAATTTTGTGTTGCTGTTTTTTCACTTGTAATTTAGGTGTTGGGAAAAAGAACCTATGTGCCTATAAAATCCCCGCAGTGTCAGTTGGCATGTTCATCAGTCATCTCAGAATTTGTACTGTTAGCATTTGGATCTAAAGTTTTCCTCAAAATCAAGTTCCTCCTTCATTTTATTTATTTTTTTACAAGGTTAATTCATAGTTGTTTGTTCTATCATGAGACAATCTTTTTTGTGTGTGTGATGTTAGCAGCTATGGATGCTTAATGCCTAGATCTAAATCACTTTTTGATTAATCAACTTATTAACTATGTTTTAAGAAAATCTTGTGTTCTTCGTAACCCCCATCAACTGAATATAGGGGGGAAATGATGCAAATGGTATTTCTTCTTCTGGAAAGAAAGAGATAGAGGAGAGAGAGAGAATTAATTTTGAACAAGTTACTCTTAAGAAGCTTGTTATTCACCAATAATATCTGCCAAGTTATTTTATTGATGCTGTAGAAATCCTAATGAATAAAAGCCATTATCTTGATGTAAATGCTAAATTAAATGTGTATATATTTTCAAGTCCCACAAGACCTCAGCATTATGAAGATTATTTCTCTAGCCTGGAAATTATTTTTATGTATATCTGCTTACTATAAGATTGAATACAGTCAAGCATAGAAGGCACCATATCTCATGGTCTGATGATTAAATTCAGTGACAAAGAAAGTCAATTGTAGGAATGAGAATGTAGCTAATTTATATATTTTGGCACTATTTTACGCAGAATGTCAGATTTTTTCTTAAACTATAAAAGAAGCACAAGTAGAGATAAAGTGAAGACAGACTTCAAGTTGAGGCAAATAATTTTTTTACAGTTCCAAAAGATAAGTAATATTGAGATAGACCTTAAAGAGTAATGTAAGTTGAGAGGAAATTGGAAGCAATTCAAAATAGAAGGCAATAGAATATAACAGTGGTGGACTACAGACAGTTGAAAAGTCCAGGAATGTGGATGAAGACCATATATTAAGTGGTTAAGTACACAGATTTGAGAGATGGATATTCTAGAGTGCAAAATTTAGCTCAGTTTCTTAGTAGCATTGTGAGGGTATTAGTCAGGGTTCTCTGAAAAGCACATACCAAGATAGAATTGGCCATACCAGAGACCAATTGGGATTAATGCATGGAAGGTCTTAAACTGCCATGTAAGTCAAGAAAGTTTCTACAAAGTTGGCGGGGACTCTTCCAGCCAAGGTTGTTCTTTAAAGAATCATATGTCACCTGATGACTGACTGAGAGCAGCCCATAAGAACTGTGACTTTGGTGCACACATGGTGATGGATCCCACAGTTCATGGTCAGCTATACTCTCCACTCTGAAAGGCACATGTTTATGGCTCCCAAAGTGGCCTCTAGCAACCAGTTTTCTGAGTTGCAACTCCACTATGTACCTAGGGGAAATATTAATTAATATTTATTTTGTAGGGTTGTTGAAAATTAAATGAGCAGCTAACAATAAAATGTATAAAAATCATAATATAGAAGTTTCAGTTTCAGATAAATAGTGCTGATTTTGATGATACTGGTAAATAAATGTAAATGTTAAGAATTTGTTTTAATTAGGTTAGAGATCAGAAATGCATAAAGTCTTCTTGACGAAAACATGGTGTCAAGTAATATGGTAGGAATAAAAAATCAGTTATTGAGAGAAAATTATCAGAAGAACAGCAAGGGACAATGCCAATCTCATAGAAATAAAGTAGTGGTAAATAAGGAGAGACTATTAGTATACACCAATTTTGTGAAGGAGAAATTGAATGAGGGAATCCTACCAGAATATTATCATATTAAATAAGGCAATATCATAAGAAATAACAAAATCCTGCACACAAATGTTGGTTGTGGTCATGAAAAGGAAGGGAGATATAAATGAAACACAGAAGAATTAATCTATGGACAGGATATCTGAATAGATATGTAAGATTAGAGAAAAGAAGTAGCAAAATATATCACCAAAATTTCAAGTTAGTAACTTAGAAATGTTTACCAGGGGTTAAAAAAAAAGGTTTCAAAGGATTAAAGCATTTAAGTTTAGATATCTTCAAACCATTTAATTATTAGATTTTTTATATTATGGCACTAGCAAGTTAAGTTTATCTAAAGATATGAGGACTCAAGGGTCCCAGGTTCGATTCTGGTCAAGGGCATGTACCTTGGTTGCAGGCATATCCCCAGTAGGGGGCGTGCAGGAGGCAGCTGATCGATGTTTCTAACTCTCTATCCCTCTCCTTTCCTCTCTGTAAAAGTTCAATAAAAATATATTTTAAAAAAATAAATAAAAATAAAAATAAAGGCCAGAAGTCCTTGAGTGAATTAGATCAGCAGTAAATAGACTTGGTACTCCATCAAACAGGAATAAATATGTGACTAAGGAAATACATTTGGTCACCAAGAAAATAAGTTAAAAGCATAGTGAAGAAAAACAAGTCAGGGTTTTCACATATTTCTGAATTTAGCTGGTAGGTAGAACCAGAGCTTTGAAAATTAGTAAAAGTGAGTGGAAAATTAAAGTAAGAGGGGAAAATTGTGAATTCAGAAATTTATAAGGCAATTGATAAACACTAGCCAGGAATATATTTCAAGAAAAGTTTAGATATTGGTATCAGAATTGAAAAGAAATTCAATAAAATTGTTAATTAACAGTTATCTAGTGATTTTGAGCTAAGTTCCATTAGGTACAGAATTCTAAGCACACAAAACAAGTCCACTATGCAGAAAATAAGGCAAAAAGGATACACTAATTTTCTGATTGATGAAAGAAAATGGAAAGAATGAGATAAAATACTAAGTAGTTTGGATACAGCAACATCAGAGAAGTTTGTGTATTTATTTTTTTCAGGAGGTTGTCTGTTCTGCATCCAAGCATATTTTCAGGCAGAGGGAGAGAAAGTATAAGCAACAAATAAAAAAATATATATATATGCTTAAACAAAATGGGGATTAGGGGAGCTGAACCCAGCATAGTTGAATATCTATGTAAGTTTTTTTTTTTTTTTTTTTTTTTTTTTTTATCTATGTAAGTTTTGATTCCCTAATCATCCATTAGTATTTGCTTGGGGAATGATTCCAAGACCTTGTGGATACCTAAATATGCAGATACTCAAGGTCCCTATCTTATCTAATAAAAGAGAAACATGATAATTAGCTGTACCTCCGCTACCTTTCCCATTGGCTAATCAGCGAGACATGCAAATTAACTGCCAACGAAAATGGCGGCCGGCAGCCAGGCAGCTGGAAGCTAACATGAGGCTTGCTTGCTTCAGTGACGGAGGAAGCTAACGTTCCCTGCCTGCTGCTGTCGGCCTCTGAGCTTGCAGTTTGAAACATTGTTACAAATATAGAAGCTAAAAAAAACCCCAGAAACCTGCTTTCAGCCAGCTGGGATCTCAGAGCTGGAGTTGAAACAGTGTTTCGATTATAGAACCCAAACAATCAGATACGTGCTTTTAGCAGCCAAGGCCTCAGAGCTGGAGCCAAGCCTCAGATCTAAAGCTGGCCCAGAATTAAAAAAAAAAAAAAAAAAAGAAATGAAGGAGCAGTTGGGAGCTTCAGTCACCCGCCAGCCTGAAAACAGCCCTCAGCCCCTCACCCAGATTGCCCAGGCACCCCAGTGGGGACCCCCACCCTGATCTGGGACACCATTCAGGGCAAACCAGCCGCCCCCACCCGTGCACCAGGCCTCTATCCTATATAGTAAAAAGGTAATATGCCTCCCAGCACCGGGATCAGCGGAGCCGCGAGGCCTCCCAGCACCGGGATCAGTGTGACAGGGGGCAGCGCCCAAACCCCCTGGTCACCCTGCATCTCTGTGTGTGACAGGGGGCGGGGCCACAACCTCCCTATCTGCCCTGCTCTGTTTGTGACAGGGGAAGGCGCCCCAACCTCCTGATCAGCCCTGCTCTGTGCCTGATACGGGGGAGCTCCCCAACCCCCTAATCACCCTGCGGCTCTGTGTGTGACAGGGTGCGGTGCCCCAACCCCCTGATAGGCCCTGCTCTGTGTGTGACAGGGTGCGGCGCCCCAACCCCCCCCCCCCCCACGGGCCCTGCTTTGTGTGTGACGGGGTAGAGCCATAACCTCCCCATCTGCCCTGACCTGAGTGTGACAGTGGTGGTGCCCCAGCCCCCTGATCCGCCCTGCTCTCTGTGTGACAGGGTGCGGTGCCCCAACTCCCCTATTGGCCCTACTCTGTGAGTGACAGGGGGGAGCTCCTCAACCCCCTGATAGGCCCTGCTCTGTACGTGACAGGTGGGAGCTCCCCAACCCCCTCATTGACCCTGCTCTGTGCATGACAGGGGGTGGCGCCACAACCTCTCCATCGACCCTGCCTTGAGTGTGACAGGGGGCGGTGCCCCAACCCCCCAATCAGGCCTACCCTGGGCATGACTGAGGGTGGCATCGCAACCTCCCCATCGACCCTGCTCTATGCATGACAGGGGAAGGCGCCACAACTCCCCAATCGGCCCTGCTCTGAGCCCGACCAGGGGCTGCACCTAGGGATTGGGCCTGCCCTCTGCCACCCGGGAGCAGACCTAAGCCAGAAGGTCATTATCTCCCGAGGGGTCCCAGACTGCGAGAGGGCACAGGCCAGGCTGAGGGACCCCCCCTCCCCCCATCGAGTGCACAAATTTTTGTGCACCAGGCCTCTAGTAGTATACAATATGGCATAGAACAGTGCATACAGTGGCCCTTCACAGCTGCAGATTCCCAACTGGAAATGGAAAATACTCTTTTTTTATTCACCATCGGTTGAATCCACAGATGCAAAATCTGGGGATACAGAGGGTCAAGTCTATATTTAAAAACTCTATATAAGTGCACCCATGCAGTTCAAACTGTGTTGTTTAAGGGTCAACTTTAGAGAAAAGACAGATAGTATATAGATAATTTTAAAGAACATATTTGATAAATCAAAGCCCTACAGAAGACAGAATAATGAGTTGGATTAGAGCAACTGTGGACAAACTACGGCCCGCGGGCCGGATCCGGCCCGTTTGAAATGAATAAAACTAAAAAAAAAAAAAAAAAAAAAAAGACCGTACCCTTTTATGTAATGATGTTTACTTTGAATTTATATTAGTTCACACAAACACTCCATCCATGCTTTTGTTCCAGCCCTCCAGTCCAGTTTAAGAACCCATTGTGGCCGAAACCAGTTTGGCTCAGTGGATAGAGCATCGGCCTGTGGACTGAAGGGTCCCAGGTTCGATTCCGGTCAAGGGCATGTACCTGGGTTGCGGGCACATCCCCAGTGGGGGGTGTGCAGGAGGCGGCTGATCGATGTGTCTCTCTCATCGATGTTTCTGACTCTCTATCTTTCTCCCTTCCTCTCTGTAAAAAATAAATAAAATATATCTACACTAATAAAAGAGAAAAATGGTAATTGGCGTACGAGCTACCCTTTTCATTGGCTAATCAGGGATATATGCAAATTAACTGCCAACTAAGATTGGCAGTTAACTGCCAACAAGATGGCGGTTAATTTGCATATGTAGGCACAATGCAGGGAGGCGAAAGGGAAAGCAGGAAGAAGCCCCCAGCCACTGACAGTGATCGGAAACCCAGGGGGGAGTTAAGAGCTGGGGGGCAGGGCAAAGGCGGCCCTGGGGCCGCCTTTTCCCTGCCCCCCAGCCATGATCGGAGAATCAGGCGCCTTTTCTGCCCTGGCCAGTGATAGCAGGAAGTAGGGGTGGAGCCAGCGATGGGAGCTGGGCATGGTCGAAGCTGGCAGTCCCAGGAGCTAGGGGTCCCTTGCCTGGGCCTAAAGCGAAGCCCACGATCGCGGGACCGCTGCAGCTGCGGGTCCCCGCTGCCCGGGCTGGACGCCTCAGCCAGAGGCGTCCTGCAAGGGCAGGGGCGGAGCCCGCGCGATTGCGGCACCCCCCGCTGCCACTGCAGGTCCCCGCTGCCCGGGCCGGATGCCTAGGCCAGCAGCGTCAGGCCTGGGCAAGGGGCCGATCCTGCGATTGGAGGGTGATGGGGGTCAACGCCTGAGGGCTCCCAGTATGTGAGAGGGGGCAGGCTGGGCTGAGGGACATTCCCCCCCACACACCCAGTGCACAAATTTCGTGCACCGGGCCCCTAGTATATATATATATATATAAAAAGAACCCATTGTGGCCCTCGAGTCAAAAAGTTTGCCCACCCCTGGATTAGAGTGTAAGCAGAAAGATCAGCCTTCATTAAAAAAAATTTTTTTTCCTTTGCAAAGACAGTAAAATGAAAAAGAGAAAAAGCTATGGAGTGATTTCAGAAATGAAAAAGATGGGAGATGATTATTTGCATGTGGAAAGCCTTAATTTGTCCATAAGTTAAGGAATAATATCATTGAACCTTTTTTAATGAGTAACATAGGTTCCTAAACTTGGTAAGTTCCAGTGTCAACCATAATGTATTGATCACAGTTACCCTGCTCATGTTCTTTAAAATGTCTGGAAGCTTTTTTACTCACTCCTGACAGTATTAATGAAATGATCTCATTAAGCACAAATTAGGCTAATATTTTATTGAATTAATTTATTTAGATTGAGTCTGATTACTTAGGTATTATGATAATCACTCTAGAAGCATTTGACTAAAATAGCTCAATTAATTTAATAAATTCTTAATTCACTCTTACATTCCTGATGTAATGAAATAATCAGTTTCACCCATAACTATGAACTTACCAGCTTGGCTTGTCAAATGAGGACATAACAACAAACAAAAATGTCACTCATAAGAATTGTCTTTAGAAAAATAAGTCATTCATAAATTTTAGAATAGGGATGCATAATGATGGCATTATTATTACTTTATATTTAAAATAATTTTTATTCTGAAGTGAAATTCTAATTTTTAAACAATTTAGAAATAAGTAACTTTGATCCCATGTATACATTATTTAATACTACTATGCATTAAGTCACTTTATTTTCCCCAAGTGCTATATATATGCCGGAAGCCAGTCCATCATGTAGGAGGTTAAGGGAGGACCCAAAACATACCATGATGTGACTATAGAGGCATGCTTATAGGATCAAATGGTATAAATACAGATATAACAGGAGAATAGAGAGAGAACCTGGCTAGGCTGATCAACTGAACACTGTCTCCGTGTCATTCCTTCTTTGCCGACTCCGTCCACACCTTTGGGAACCCCTGGACCTGCTGGGACTGGACCCCAACATATATATTAAGAAATTCTGTCGATAAACTGGTACATTGATCTTGGCCCTTCTAGTATAATCTTCCAGGAAAATTAAATAGCAGCTGTGTGGTAGAGACATAATAAGTTAAAAATATTTATATAGTCTTTGGCATAACTGTGACCTTTTCAAACCAGAATCATCCATGCCAGTCCTCATTAGAGTTTATACCCAACCAAGATAAAGTTCAAGTAACCGAAGGAACACATTAGCTTGACAAGATTTCCTTCAGTATTTTGTAGTCATAATTTGCAAAATGATACGGAATATTTTCCTGAACCAAAGAATTACAGGACTACTGAGTGCCCTATGATAAAAAAATATCATGATCTACTTTAGAAATTGGAGGCTTTCATGAACTGCATTTTGAAAAGCCATACATATCTTCAAACCCAAAAAGTCTCACAGCTTTCTGGTAGCTTATTAACAAACACTAAAATGTGAATGACATGGGGAATAGAGCACACACATGTTTTTAAATTTGTGGATTTCATGAGAGAAACCATGCTTGGTAACTCATACGGAAGGACCCAGATCTACAAACCAGATGGAAAGGAAAGAGTACATACCTGAAGACAATGTTGGTGACTTAATTAATAAATTAATTCAATTAAATATTAGCTTAAATTGTGACCTTCATTTCAGACTCATGATCTTGGCATCACTGTTGCCTTTGGCAGCCATTACCAACACTCCTGTAAATCTATATCTCTAGTATTAGAAACTCTCCTTTTAATTGTTATGGGAGATGCTTTACAAAAGTCCAAACAAATTGTAATCCTATATAACGGGTGGGCAACCTTTTCGTGAGTGTGTGCCAAAACCAGTAAAATCTCTGACTCAAAATTCTTCTGCGTGCCAACCCTAATTTTTGAGAACATGTTACACCTACTTGATATCTCTTAAGGTGTACATATGTGAAGAACCTTGAAGAAATAATAAAATTCATTCGAGCGACAAAAACACAGTATATGATGATGAAAAATACATTTATCTTTTAATGTATACATGTTATGTAAAATTATTTATTTATCTAAGATGCACCTACACTGAATTTATCTGAAAAATAAAAAAGTCAATATTAAGAAAAAATTGTAAATGGAAGATTATAAGAGAGGGTTTCTCGTGCCAGCAAAAGTTACTGGTGTGCCATGTTTGGCACGCGTGCCAGGGGTTGCCCACTCATGCTATATAATAAAAGCCTAATATGCAAACTGTCTTCTCAGGTGGTCATTCGACCTGGAGTTCTACCAGGAGACTTGAAATTTAATCGCTTGCTATGCATGTGCTGACCACCAAGGGATAGCGTGGAACATGGTGGGCGATGGTGATTTAGTGGGCAGCAGTGGAGGCGTTGCTGGCCCTGATGGGCCCTGACAAGAGCAGAACCATGGTACAATGCTGGAGCAGCTGAGCAGGCAGTGCCAGGCCAAGGCAGGTGCGAGCAGGGGCCCAATCACCCCACCAATCGCCCTGCAGATGGTGACCAGCTGCGGAGACAGGGGGTGGGGCCACTGCCCGGCTCCCAGGTGCTGAGGGAGTTGGGCAGGGGGGCCCAGCAACAATTGATTGCCCTCCAGGAGGGATGGTGGAGCAGGTGAGGGGATGGCTCCAGGTCAAGGCGGGGCTGCAAGGCTGGGGGTGCAATCTGGGACCCAATCACTGCAGGCCACCCTGAGGGACCCCACCCATGCATGAATTCATGCACCGGGCCTCTAGTATAATTAGAATGGGCATCAACATTATAGAAATGTTGGATATTGGATTCTGAATCATTATACTGCTAAATCCTAGAACACAAACACACAAATACACACACACACACACACACACACACACACACGAGAAACGTGTTTCTTTTCAATCTCTCACCTTTCTTTGCAGCACTCTCACAAATTCCCACAAGAAAATAAAAAGGAGTCAACATCATAACCTTATGGTCAACAATGTCTCATCAAAGACAAAAGTGAATCTTTATAAAGAACATTAGGAGCAGCCAGGAGTATATGCTTACTTTATTTGCTGTTGACTGATGATATCATAGGAACTATCAACTTCTCCCTTCTTTTATGGTGCTAAGAACTTAAAGGTTTAAGAATACCAAAAAGTCAGAAGCCAACCCTAGCCGGTTTGGTTCAGTGGATAGAGCATTGGCCTGTGGACGGAAGGGTCCCAGTTTCAATTCCAGTCAAGGGCAGGTATCTTGGTTGGGGGCTTGTTTCAGGCAGGAGGCAACCAATCAATGTGTCTCTCTCACATCAATGTTTCTCTCTCTCTTTCTCTCCCTCTCCCTTCCACTCTCTCCAACATCAATAGAAAAATATCCTCGAGTGAGGATTTACTACAACAACAAAAACCTACAAAAAATAAACAAAAACAAAATTCAGAAGCCAAATGAAGTCTCCTATATTTGTAATATTATATGCTCCTTCTTAAAATAAAAACATATCTGAAATTTGTAGTAATTTATTTTAAAAGAGGTGCATATAACCTGCTTAAAGGGCAGCTATTTGGGAACACATGTGTACTAGTTATTATACACACACACACACACACACACACAACACAAAAAAAATGTTAGCCAACCCTCTGTCATTAACTTCATTTGATCCTTTATGATTTAGTAACTAAGAACCAGTTGGCACCCATAAGCAGTATTTATTCTATTGTGCTTTGGGGGAAATAGATTTAAGAAATTTCTTTTAAATTGTATTTATTCTTTTTAGTATACCGAAAAATAAAAAGTAGAAACTGAGCTATATACATTCTCACCTTCTTGTCCAAACAATTTGTTGCAAGGAGACTATAAGACTACCTTGGGCTATTTTTTATTTATTTTGTTTGTAGCTATGTTTTTGGCCTTCACATGTTTTTATTAAGTATAATATTAACTGCTTTGCCAGGCTCCTTGAAGCAGCAACTAGAACATAACAAAGTGAGTGTTGAGAAGTGTTGTTAACAAAATCAAGATATATACACAAATATGTGCTGCCATCAGCCTTCCTTCACCTGAGGAAATTATTTAGGACAAAGAAGCAGAGTGCCTTGTTTAAACAAATCCATGGCCACAAATGCCATCATTATTGTTACCTTCAACTGTCATCTCTACCTTGCATTTCCATCCCTTTATTTTGCTATAATGCTTTCTCTCGTTCTAACTTTATCTCAAACCTGTAGAACTATGACACCAACTCTGTAGTCTCTCATGGATGCTTGCTTTTTTGTTGTTTGTTTTTGTTTCTTTTCATATCTCCTCTTCAATTATATGCTTCCTACTTTTTCTGCAGACATACTATCATTCCATCATTATCTGCTTTCTTTTTTTGTCCTTCCAGCTAACAGAGGTATTTCATTTAAATTTTTTTTTCCTATAGGGGAGAAAATCAATTGATCTAGATCAAGCATGTCAAAGGCTAACACAGGCCAAATAAACAAGGTTTAAGTTTATGTGGGCCACTAAAAAATAAAAGCTTCAATTTTCATAGAAACGTGAGTTTATTTCAATAGAGACATGCTGAATACAAAGGACTGAAATAAATGAGTAATCGTTAACATAAAATAATAGAACATTTTAATAAAAATCAATATTTTTTTCTTGAAGATTAACTTACCAGACACTGAATAACTGAACAAATTAGTAAGCATAACACAAATAAACCTATTTTTATTGTACTCCTAAAGCAAAATATTTCCTGTTGCACACACCAAACAAGTCAGACCAAGATTAATGACGTGGCAATCAGCTGCTAAAATATTCCCTGCTAGTATTAATGGAGAGAAATGTGCACCTGTGTGTAAGGCGCTTAAAGGAAATGAATGCAACATAATTATAGTAATCAGTCATTAGCGAATGTTGTAGTTCATTATTAATAATATACACTAATAATAATAAAAGACAAACATGCAAATTGACCATACCTTCACTATGACTTAAGCCACGCCCACCATCCAATCAGAGTGACTATATGCAAATTAACCAAACCAAGATGGCGGCCGGCAGCCACCAAGCTGGAGCAAGCAGGAGACTTAGTTGCCCCAATGATGGAGGAAGCCAAGCTTCCCGCTTGGCATGGTGGGCTCTGAGCTCCACTCAAAGCAACAAAGTTTCAATTTTAGAAGGTAATTAAACCCCAGATACCTGCTTTCAGCTGGCCATGGCCATGGAGCTGGAGCGAGCAGGAGGCTTCCCTCCCACCCACCCTGGCCGGCTCTGAGCTCCTCTTAAGGCATCAAAGTTTCAATTATAGAAGGTAAATAAATCCCAGAATAAAAAAAATAAAAATAAAAAAAGGAGAGGCTGGGAGCTTCCATCGCCAGGGGCTTGGCCAGTCTGAAAACGGCCCTCAGCCCATCACCCAGGCTGGCCAAACCTCCATCGGGTGAGGGTCCCCACTGGGGGTGTGAGGGACTTGACTAGCCTGAAAACAGCCCAGGCTGGCCAGGCACCCCAGCGGGTACCCCACCCTGATCTGGGATACACTTCAGGGCAAACCAGCCAGCCCCCACCTTGCACCAGGCCTCTATCCTATATACTAAAAGGGTAATATGCAAACTGACCCTAACAGCAGAAGGACTGGGAATGACTGGTCACTATGACACACACTGACCACCAGGGGGCAGACTCTCAATGCAGAAGCTTCCCCCTGGTGGTCAGTGCGCTCCCACAGGGGGAGCTCTGCTCAGCCACAAGCCAGGCTGATGGCTGCCAGTATAGCGGTGGTGGTGGGAACCTCTCCTGCCTCCTCAGAAGCACTAAGGATGTCCAACTGCAGCTTAGGCCTGCTCCCCGCTGGCAAGTGGACATACCCCGAGGGCTCCCGGGCTGCCAGAGGGATGTCTGATTACCAGCTTAGGCCCAATCTCCCAGGGAGCACGCCTAAGCCAGAAGGTGGTCATCCCCCGAGGGGTCCCAGACTGCAAGAGGGCACAGGCTGGACTGAGGGACCCCTCCCCTGAGTGCACAAATTTTTGTGCACTGGGCCTCTAGTTATGTATAACAGGATATTGTAAAAATTAAGCTACAAAATTTTTATTAAAATGTTTCTTACATACCGTTATATTGGCTGGGCTTCAAAAATATTCATTATGGGTTGCATGTGGCCTGCAGTCAAGTTTGACATGTTTGGTCAGACAGAAAAGAAAGGAGTGTAAATTAGAGTAGAAGAGAGGATAAAGAGAAAGGGAGAGCAGTGTGGTTGGTCCCTTTGAGGTATTTAGTTTTCAACACATGAGAACTGAGCCAACAATATTTGGACCTTCCATTTTTAGATGAAATATCTGTATGGTCAACTCAGCCTTCACGTGTTGGAAGCTCCCTGGTGTGCACACACTTTATCCCAATAATTCAATTCTAGGTGCTACTGTGAAGGGATTTTGCACTTCAAATTACAATCCCCAATCAATTCACTGTAAGATAAATTATCAGGTGGACTTGACCTAGTCATATGTGCCCTTAAATTTGAGTATAGGTGTGTATATATATATATATATATATATATATATATATATATATATATCCTGGAAAAAAGCAAACCCTGGTAAGAAACCACAGGTGATCCAAGAGTGGTCCTGTTCAATAGTTAGTAAGAAAATGAGGGACAACCCTGTTACTACAGGGAACTGAATTCTACAACCATCTTAATGAACTTGGATGAGGACACAGAGACTCAGAAGACAATGATAGTGTGACTGACACTTGATTGCAGCGTTGATTGTAACACTGGAACTCTGAGCAGATAACCCAGTTACACAATACTTAGACTTGTGACCTTATTATCTTATTATGTAAGCCACTGAGTTTATGGTAATTTTATAGTACAGCAATATAAAATTAATGCATTCTTTATAAAGAGATTGCAAAAAAGTAAGTTTATTATATATCTGTTGTTGGTTGATTGGGCTGTCATCTGCTAAACTTGCTTTTAACAAAGAAATAAAAGGAAAAAGCCTCAGAAGAGTTGTTTAATTACTTAATAATATTTTTATATATATAAGTATAGTTAATATAGATACTTAAATAAGGAATTCAAGATATAATAAACAATTAGAAAGAGATAACAAGTACTTATTGATCTTAACTCTTTTTTTAATCTTTATTGTTAAAAATATTATATATGTCCCCTTTTTCCCCCATTGTCCTCTCCCAGCCTGCCCCCACCCCCCAGCCACAGCCTTCACCCCTTCCTCCCATTTCCTGTGTCCATTAGTTATGCTTATATGCATACAAGTTCTTTGGTTAATCTCTTAACCAGTCCCCGCCCCCACCACCATCACTGCTCACCCTCCCTTTGAGGTTTGACAGTTTGTTTGATGCTTCTCTGTCAATGGATCTGTTTTTTTCCATCAGTTTATGTTGTTCATTACATTCTACAAATGAGTGAGATCATGTGATACTTATCTTTCTCTGATTGGCTTATTTCACTTAGCATAATGCTCTCCAGGTCCATGCATACTGTTGCAAAGATTTCTTTATTTTTTCTAGCAGCTTAGTGTTCAATTGTGTAGATGTACTATTGTTTTTTTAATCCATTCATCTGTTGATGGGAATTTCGGTTGTTTCCAAATCTTAGCTGTTGTAAATTGTGCTGCTATGAACATAGGGGTGCATATATCATTTCTGACTGGTGTTTCTTATTTCTTGGGATATATTCCTAGAAGTGGGATTACTGGGTCAAATGGGAGTTCCATTTTAAATTTATTGAGGAAACTCCATTGTGTTTTCCATAGTGGCTGCACCAGTCTGCATTCCCACCAACAGTGCACCAGGGTTCCCCTTTCTCCACATCCTCGCCAGCACTTGTCATTTGTTGATTTGTTGATGATAGCAACTCTGACAGGTGTGAGGTGGTAACTCAGAGTCATTTTGATTTGCATCTCTCAGATGATTAGTGATTTTGAGCATGTTTTCATATGCCTCTTAGCCTTCTGTGTGTCCTCTCTCAAGAAGTGGCTATTTAGGTCCTTTGCCCATTTTTTGATTGAATTGTTTATCATCCTTTTGTTAAGTTGTATAAGTTCCCTATAAATTTTGGAGATTAAAACCTTATCAGATGTCACACTGGCAAATATGTTCTCCCATGCAATGGGCTTTTTTTTTATTTTGTTGATTGTTTCTTTTGCTGTGCAGAAGCTTTTTATTTTGATGTAGTCCCATTTGTTTATTTTCTCTTTAGTTTCCATTGTTCTAAGAAAGGTGTCCATAAACATATTGCTTGGAGCCATATCTGCTATTTTGCTGCCTGTGGATTCTTCTAAGATTTTTATGGTTTCCTATCTTACATTTAAGTCCTTTATCCATTTTGAGTTTATTTTTGTGTATGGTGTAAGTTGGTGATCAAGTTTCATTGTTTTGCATGTATCCGTCCAATTTTCCTAATACTATTTATTGAAGAGACTGTCTTGATTCCATTGTATGTTCTTGCCTCCTTTGTCAAATATTAATTGAGCATAGTGGTTTGGGTTGATTTCTGGGTTCTCTGTTCTGTTCCATTCATGTAGATGTCTGTTCTTGTGCCAATACCAGGCTGTTTTTAGAACAATGGCCTTGTAATATAACTTGATGTCTGGTATGGTGAACTCTCCAACTTTATACTTTTTTCTTAGGATTGCTGTGACTATTTGGGGTCTTTTTTTATTCCATACTGAAGCATGGTAGCAACCATGCTTGGGTAAAAATTGCTGTTTATATTTTAACCCTGCTGATTTGGTTTCTGTAATTATTTACTTGCTAAAATAACAGAAAAGTTATTTTGATTTTCTGAACTTATATAAGTTATCCCATTCGATTGAATACTACATTGATTGTCATTTAAATACCCCCCATTGATAGTGATCTTACTGGTCTTTCAAAACACATTCATCTGCACCTGGAGACCATGACAGCACAATTACTCTAAATGGTCTCAGTGGCTCCAGATAATATGTTTCCATTGACTCAGTGGTCCCAGGACCTAACCA
Organism: Myotis daubentonii; assembly: GCF_963259705.1. Taxonomy (NCBI): domain Eukaryota; kingdom Metazoa; phylum Chordata; class Mammalia; order Chiroptera; family Vespertilionidae; genus Myotis; species Myotis daubentonii. Next base: position 74,253,493 of record NC_081842.1, on the reverse strand, counting down.
GGACAGCACAATTATTCTAAATTGCCCCAGTGGTTCCAGATAATGTGTTTCCATTGACTCAGTGGTCCCAAGACCCGAAACTGTAATTAATCTTTGTAAGATAACTAACTTGCTCAATTTAAGCTTCTGTAACAAATTGCTTTTTGCCAACCAGGTTCCTCATTCCAAACCTTGAGAAGTAATCAATACCTTTGTGATATTTGCCTTTATAAGTCTGATGTTTCCGCCAAGAGGGCACTACGAGATTTGGAGAGCATTGCCCCCTTGTCGTCCCAGCTTTGAAATAAATGTGGCTGCTTAATTCGACTTCTTGAGCATCCTTATGTGATTTGCAGGATACAATACAACATTATGAATTTTTGGAGAATTTTTTTTTAGGTCTGTGAAATATGCCGTTGGTATCTTAATGGGGATTGCATTAAATCTATAGATTGCTTTGGGTAGTATGGACATTTTAGTGATGTTGATTCTACCAATCCATGAACACAGCATATTTTTCCACTTGTTTATATCTACCTCTATCTCTTTCTTCAATGACCTGTAGTTTTCTGAGTACCGGTCTTTTACCTCTTTAGTTAAGTTTCTTCCTAGGTATCATAATTTGGTAAATAGGATTGTGTTTTTGTTTGCTTGTTTTTTAGTTTTTCTTTCTGTGAGTTCATTATTGGTGTATAAAAAAAGCCATAAATTTCTGGGTGTTCATTTTGTATCCTGCTACATTGTCAAATTCATTTATTAAATTAAGTAGTTTTTTGATGGAGTCTTTAGGGTTTTCTATGTACAATATCATGTCATCAGCAAATAATGACAGTTTTACTTCTTCTTTACAAATTTGGATGCTTTTATTTCTTCTTGTCTGATCACTATGGATAGCACTTCCAGTACTATGTGGAATAGGAGTGGTAAAAGTGGGTATCCTTGTCTTGTTCCTGTTTTTAGAAATTGGTTTTATATTTTTCCCATTGAGTATGATGTTGGCTGTAGGTTTGTCATATAAGGCTTTTTTTATGTTGAGGTAGGATTCCTCTATTCCTGCTTTGCTGAGAGTTTTTAATCAAGAAAGGGTGTTGGATATTGTCAAATGCTTTTTCTGCATCGAATTGATATGATTATGTCATTATTGTCTCTCAGTTTGTTTATGTGATGTATCACATTTATTGATTTGCAGATATTGTACCAGCCTTGCATCCCCAGAATAAATCCCACTTGGTCATGGTGTCTGATCTTTTTAATGTATTTTTGGATGCCATTTGCTAATATTTTGTTTAGGATTTTAGCATCTATGTTCATCAGGAATATTGGCCTGTACTTCTCTTTCTTTGTAGTGTCTTTATCTGGTTTTGAGATTAGGGTAATGCTGGCTTCATAGAAAGAGTTTGGAAGTATCCCTTCTTGTTGAGTTTTTTTGGAATAGTCTGAGGAAGGTAGGTTTTATTTCTCCTTCAAATGTTTGGTAAAACTTCCCTATGAAGGAGTCCAGACCAGGGCTTTTGTTTGCTGGAAGTTTTTTGATTACTCCTTCAATTTCCTTAGTAGTTATTGGCCTATTCAGATTTTCTGATTCTTTCTGATTGAGTTATGGAAGATTGCATTTTTCTAGGAATATGCCCATTTTGAATAGGTTGTTCGGTTTGTTGGAATAGAATTGTTCACAGTAATTTTGGTACAATTCTTTGTATTTCTGTGGGGTCAGTTGTTACTTCACCCCTTTCATTTCTGATTTTGTGATTTGGGTCCTCTCTCTTTGCTTCTTGGTGAGCCTGGCAAGAGGTTCATTAACCTTGTTTATCCTTTCAAAGAACCAGCTCTTGGTTCTATGTATCTTTTGTATTATCCTTACTATTATTTTGGTATCTATGTCATCTATTTCCACTCTGATCTTTATTATTTCCTTCCTTCTACTTACTCTGGGCTTTTCTTGTTGCTCTCTTTCTGATTCTTTAAGTTGCAGGATTAGATAATTTATTACCAGTATTTCTTGTCTTTTGTGGTAGGCGGGCAGTGCTATGAACTTCCCTTTCAGGACTGCTTTCACTGTCCCACAGATTTTGGATTGTTGTGTTTTAATTGTCATTTGTTTCCAGGGTTTTTATTATTATTATTATTATTTCTTCCAATTGCTATTTAGCTTGGGTGTTTTTCCTACACTGTCTTCTAACTCACTGACTTGTCCTCTGCTTCTTCTAGTCTACTGATGAAAGCTTCCATTGTGTTCTTTATTACAGCTATATCATTCTTCATTTACTCTTGATTCTTACATATGTTGGTGTGTTTCTCAACCAGATGGTTGAGCATCCATATTAGTGATGTTGAACCTTTTGAGCTCGGTGTGTCAGCATTTTGAAAAACCCTAACTTAACTCTGGTGCTGTGTCACATATAGAAATTTTTTGATAATTGCAACCATAGTAAAAAAAAAAAAGACATATTCTTGATATTTATTTTATATATTTAAATGCCATTTAACAAAGAAAAATCAACCAAAAAAAATGAGTTCGCGTGTCACCTCTGACCCGCATGTCATAGGTTCACCATCACTGATCTATATAATCATTACTCTGAATTCTTTCTCTGTCATATTGCTTGTCTCCATTTCATTTAGTTCCTTTTCTAGCAATTCCTCCTTTTCTTTGGGGATTTTTTTTCCTCCCCTTTTTTTCTGTTTCTTTCTGGCCCTGGGCACCCTACTTGGGGTCTATGAGGTAGAAGCCCCTAGATGTCTAATGGTCCAGGATTAGTTAGCCCAGCGGCTGGGTCTGCCTTGAGTCTCACACTTGACTCTGCTCTGAGTTTTACCCCTTCTCCCACAGATCTGGTCCCTCAGTTATCTGCTTTAGATGTTTGGGGTCAGCAGGGGCACCTGCACAGGTCCTCTGGTGTGCAATTCCTCGTGAGAGCACAGAGCTCTCTGGCCTGTAATTCACAGTGTGGCCCTGGAACCTGTGGCAGGATGGCAACCTAGGACACTCTGGCAGCACACCTGCCACACGATCCTGTGACCCGTGAGTGGGTGCACTGGGACGCACTGGCAACACTTTCCTGGAGCCAAATTTGGGACTGTAACCGAGCAGCTCTGATGGCTATGACAGCACTGTCCTGAGGCTGGGAATGGTTCAGTTGCTGGGTGGCTCCCTGTCTCTATGGAAGCACTGACCTGGAGCTAAATTTGGGGCAGTCCCTCGCTGGCTCTGTATTTCTATGGCAGCACTGTCTGTCAGTGTGGGATCCTGGGACTGCTGTTTCCTGGGGTGGGGGGTTAGGAAGCTTAGTGTGGGAGGTATCTCTGGTGAGAGCTCACTGCAGTCGTCTGGGATCCTGCTGCCACTCACTGAAAGGGCATAGTGATGGTCACATGCGGGTTATGACTGGAAAGCAGCTCCCTGCACCAGTCTGGGTGTTTGTGTGCCTATGCTCCTGGCCTCTGCTGCTCCCCTCTACAAGATGGCTCTGTACCAAAGTTGTGCCTGGTCTGAGAGTTTCCATAGCAATATCAAGGGCTCCCTATCTAGGAAAGACTGATCCACCAGTCCCCAAAATTCCTGGGAGATCTAACTGTTTCTCACTCACCCACACACACCACCCATGTCCACACATTCCTCTCACTCCTTTACTCAATCACACTCTCTCCCTCCCTACTGTTTTGCTGACTTCCATGTTGAGATTCTGATCTTAACTCTTGACTGCTCATGAAAGACCTTAGAATCACATTTTAAAATAACTATTTCTAAGTTATTTCATAGAGTGCTTCAAAATATTATAGAAAGGAAGAAAGTTGGACTCTTAAGAACTCCTTCCCCTTTTCCCTACCCTTCTATTGTCTTCTCTTCTCCTCTCTCTTTTTTTTTAATCTTTAATGGAGAAAATACATGTTCCTTATGTCTATGATGAGGGAAAGAATAATGGAACTTGGGGAAAATTGCATTCTTTGAAATTTTTTTCAGTGCTGTTAACCACTGCCTCATCATTATATGATAGAGATGACACCTAATACCTGACCCCCTCTGTTTTTATTTCTCATAGAAGCCCTTTAGTCCAAAGATTTATAATAGCTCTAGTCTTCAAGGGGGTTTTAATTTGTTTCAGCCTGTCAAATAATGGTATTGCTTAGTCTAGAGGTGCACATGTGAATCCAGTTTTCCCAATCAGATTGAAGAGAAGGAATATTTCTATGTTTAAGGGAGAAATTCCTTTTTCCTCTTCTACTAGCAGTAAAGAAGAAGTACTGTTGCTCAATTGTCACTGGCAGCGATATTGAAACCACAGGGACAACCAGCCTTAGGAGTAGCTGAGTGCAACAGAGGAGAAAGAAGAACAGGAGCTGGGCACTTGATTATACTGGGTCTCTCATTACAACACCCTTGCAGCCCACCCTACCTCTGATTTTCAGTTATATTACATAATAAAAATTTTTGTTGGTTAAACCACTTTCAGTTGGGATTTTTCTGTTATTTGCAGCTCAATATCCTAACAGATAACATGAGGAATCAATGTTCACTGTCAGTATACTGTTTAAACTTCAGCTGAGCTTTATTCTCAAATGAAAAGCAGTTCAAAGGCCTGTAGAATTTCATCTCTAGTTTCCCAGGCAACTATCACATGTCATTCATGACTGTTTGAAGCACACAGGTAATATTCCATCTCATCACCTCAATTTTAAATCCTGAGAAAGACAAATGAAATGTGTGCCAATAAATCCTCCAGGCTGCAGAGATAAAAGAAAAGAATGAAAATCCATGAGGTAAAGGTAAGTAAACAATCTACTCTGCTATTTAATCTACCCTTTCCTACTCTTTGTTTTCATTTCTCTTTTTTAATGCTGCCATGAGAAATCCAAAATTAGATATAAATTTTCTTGGAAGTTAAGTCCTTCTTTTTGCATTGGTTTTTTGGACAAACTTGACCCTCCCATACAAGAAACACTGCCTCCTGCAGAGAAAAGATTCAACAATTCCAAATTCATAACTTAATATCTCTTCTTCCCCACATAATAATAATAAAATACAATTTTGGGCCTAAATAGGTATAATAGCTTTTAATTTTAATCATTTAAATGCTAATATTCATACTCTCTAAATACTTTTTCAATAGGGCTGAATTATATACTAAAGAATGGAAATAAAATTGAAAGATTAAATTTTGTCAAAATTTGTAATGCTGTTTTTCATCACAGGAAATAAATTAGACATAATTTCAAGACAGGGCTGGTAGCTTTGTTCATAGTTGCTTTAGATAGTAACCAAATGAGACTTTCATTTATGTCACAGAAGAAATTTACCAAGACACAAAGCATTCAGAAAAGCTGAGGATTTCTAATACCCAAGAACTGCTCAGTCAGACACCCAGAGAATGAGTCATAATTTCTCCCCAAACTATTCATTGACTCCATACTGGCTTCTTGGCTTCCACCATTTGTCTGATATAGTCTATTGTCCACATGGCAGCCAGCATGATCCTATTAATTATGAAACAGAACATGTCATTTCTGCTCAAAACCTCCTACAACCTTTCATCTTGCTCAGAACATTATGGCCATCAAGACTCCATATAGTCTGACCTTTGGCTAACCTGTTTGACTTTATATTCTGCCTTACATCCCTCCTTAAAGTCCATCCCATTCATCTTACCCTCCTTTATCTTGAAAATACCAAGCATGCTTCCACTCACATTCTTTGCCTGTGAAGTTCTTCGAAGAGACATTTTGTTTGACTCACTTCAATCAGGTTTCTACTGGTATGTTTCTTTATCTTTTCAGATATATTTGTTACTCTTTGTCCAGCTTATACAAAATCTCACCCTCTTTGTGTCACTCTTCATCCCCCTCAACATGTTTTCTTAGTTGTTTAGTTGTTTTTTGTTTGTTTGTTGCAGTATTTGTCATCACTGGACATATGACATAATTTATTATCTATTATGCTCAACTAGAATGTGAGCTCTCTGATATCAGGAACTTCCCTTTGTTCGTTGTTATATCCCAGCACCTCAACCAGTGCCTGGCACTTGGTAGGAGTTAAATAACTATTTATTCATGTGAATAAACTTTTATTTCAATAAAAGTTTCCAAGGATGTGCATAATACATCCAGAGAGAATACTGTTTTATTGAAAGTATTCTTATCCATTCATTTTGCATAATGAGATAGCTCCTTGTTCATTTTTTAGTTGCCATTTTAAAATGGAAGTAATATTTCTTACAGAAAAATATGTATGATATATGTGCATATTTGTGTAAAAATGTAAAAGAAAAAATAAACAAGATGTAGCTACAATTCTTCCCACCAAGATATAATCACTGTTATAAGCTATATAAAAAAAAAGGTATTTTAATTTTTTGGGAAAAACTTAAATTAATGTTTTATCCCAGGGATTGAAATAATTTTATATTTTTATAAGAAACAACCTGAGGCAAACACCATCAAAGAATCACTGACTTTGTTTACTAGTAGCATAAGGTTAGGCCTGGTCATTCACAAAGAACACACATTTCAGGGTGTTTCAACTGGGAGGAGACTGAAGTCTCCTGATAGTAGAACTGTTACCAGTTTTAGCACTTTTATCAAAGTAGACTTTAAGAAGACAAACAAACAAAACATCAAGAGACAAAAACAAAAGTAATTAAACAAAAACATCGGTGAACTCCCCCAAACATTTCATTCAAATAGAGTTATAAATAGGATAAAACATTATTTACCTTCTCAAATTCCTCTTTGTTAGAAGCAATCAAAATGTCTCTTTTGGAGGAAACTCAAGGCTCTACACCTTTCCTTCAAAATAATGTTACTTATGAATCAATTATCATTTCATATATTATATTATATTTATGACATATATATATAATTTTAAAAAGTAAAATGTGCATTTTATCACTTCTGTCACTGTGGCCTCAGCTTTCAATTTTTATATAATTGACAATGCTTTAGTCCTTTGGATGTTCCTTTAAGCTCATGGTACCTATAGCTACCATTTTCATAAAGCCAATACTATAGTTGAATTTTGACCTTTGAATTACTCTACCTAAGATAAATCAAATTTTGAAATGAATTGATCTCCATTTATTTATCCAGCAAAGTTAGTTTAAATTATGTATTTTCAAATTACCTGTTGCTATGATACTTTCTAAGGTTTGTTTCATTTGAATTTTCAAAGAATTTTGCAATAGATGTTTTCAAGCAAGATAATTTTTCTTTATTGTTGGAATTCCCCACTGTGTGTGTGTGTGTGTGTGTGTGTGTGTGTGTGTATGTCCCAAATACTCCCTGTAGTGTCCTCAATAAGACTCCCTAAAATGTCATTAGATAAAGCAAAGCAAAACAAAAACATGACAGGCTGACATGCCAGAGTCAGTGGTTTAGGAGAGAATAATTCCACAGTGGGGACAGTCTGCTTAAACTGAGTCAGTCCACATCCAAAATTTGAAACATTGGGAATGATCTTTGATTTTCATCTATTCAGAGACTTTTATTTTTCAAAATTTAATTCAAACCTCCATTTTACTAGCACTCATTCTTCTTATAAAACAAGAACATCTAGAAATTCATCAAACACAGATCCTTTTGATCTGCATAAGCACATGTCAAAGCTAAAATGTAGCTGTAGTTCTGGGGAAGATATTCTAATGAAAAACAAAGCAGCTGTCAGCAGGAGCTATGTTCTCAAGAGAGAAGTGGAGGCTTTCCTTTACTTCTAGGAGATACACCATTAAATAAGTGGACACTACCTTTTCTTAAATTACAATCTGAGACCATAGAGAATTTAGGTTAAGGCTTGAGCATAATTTCTACATGTATAATGACATTTGGAAGTATGTTGTTTCTCACTCTACCAAAATAGATGCCACATAAAGAAGTTCATGTCCAATAGCATCTAAAGTTTAGTGATAGCCCTAACCGGTTTGGCTCAGTGGATAGAGCATCGGCCTGCAGACTGAAGGGTCCCAGGTTCGATTCCGGTCAAGGGCATTGTACCTGGGTTGCGGGCACATCCCCAATAAGGGGTGTGCAGGAGGCAGTTGATCGATGTTTCTCTCTCATTGATGTTTCTAACTCTCTATCCCTCTCCCTTCCTCTCTGTAAAAAATCAATAAAATATATATTTTTAAAAAGTTTAGTGATAATGTTGACTCAGAATATGGATATCCTCATTCATTACACCTGTATTATTGATTGATGCCTATGTCATGTTAAGCACTCTTCTAGGGGCGGGGAAACCAAGCCAAATTTTGTCACTCAAGGATATTAGACCCTATCATCAAACAAAAATCCGAAGTTTTAACCAAAATACATCAGGCTTCTCAAAGAAAAGAGACAGATGTTTTCAGGGAACTTAATTTCATAAGGAACTATTGGGTCCAAGTCCCTCTGTCAGGGGCTGGACATCCTTGGACACTGGGTATTGGACAGAGAAGACATAATGAGTCATAGGTGTATAAGAGAGTCTCCATTGTAGTCAAGTAGCCATTGTACCAAATAGCTATCAGACAAAGCAGTCTAGTCCTACATAAAAGCAGCCTCTGCTAACACAGTAGCAAACACAGGAGGCATCATAGCAAAAACAGCCAGCACTGGCTTTTCAGTAATACATCTTTCTACAACACAGCTTCCAACATAGGAGCTATACAAACATAGTAGCCGGCCAAGCAGCCTCACATAATAGTAGCCTCACACTGGCTGTGTGTGTGATCTTTTCTTTATGGTTAGTATAACATACTTTATACTGACTTAGACAAAAGAGGCTTCTTGCCAAATAGTGACATTAATCTTTTGAGTTATAGAAAGGCACACTTTCAGTGCCTACAGTGAAACTGCTATGTCCTTGCACCTGCCTATGGCAACATGGCCTTGCACATCCTGATTAGGATTCCCATGCTCAGACTGGCCTTGAACATCTGGCATACTTTGGATAGAGTTCCCACAGGAACCAACCATAATGTATCCAGTCTTGCAGAATTTAAAAAACTGTCTACACATCACCTGGGTGCTTATAAAAATGCAGTTTTTTGGTCCACTTGCTACTGAATCAGAATCTGTCCTACTATAGCTCAGATATGTACTTCAATGTCAAGAATTGGAAACCAAAAAAAAAAAAAAAAAAAAAAAAGGGGAATAAAAGAAATTCCCAAAACTGTGCCCTCTCCCTTTGCCACTCCTTTGTCTGAATCCAAGCCTCTCTGGAGTCTCTCCCTCCTCTAGTTCACAGAGCTGAAAATGTTGCTCAGCTTGATGTGATAATGATAACTATAATACAAATTGCATATTCCACTCAACATGGTGCCGCACAGAGAATTGATGGCCTTGTGCAGAGCAGTCATGTGTCAAAGCTGCAGGACCTGTGTAGAATTCAGCAAATGCCAGTGCTTTCCTTCTGTTTATGTTCCCTGTAACCTTGTGATCTCTCTCAGTTGCTGTACTAGAGAGCAGGTAATCCATCAAAAGAGAAACATCATACACTACCCTTTTGCCCTCTGAAGTAAATTTCTCTCCTCTACCTTCTGATTTCAAAATCGAAATTGGAAGGAGTTTTGAGACTGTGAAATTGTGAGAACCTGGCCCCTGTGTTTTGGTCCTCAGCTTGTGCCCACTGAGTTATTCTTATTAAAGCGATCTCTTTTTTCAAGACACTGAACTATTTCTGGGAGCGATCACAAATTGCAAATAAATTGCATTGCAGATCAAGATGCTTTTTTATCAGAGCTGTCAAGCAATCTGGCTTAACTGACAGTGCCTGACAAGACCTGTGCACCAGTCTCTAGTGATGCCAGCACTTCTACAGTTTCTTTACGTGGTGAGTGAGTGTGTGTGTGTGTGTGTGTGTGTGTGTGTGTGTGTGTGTGTGTGTGATCTTTTCTTTATGGTTTTGAAAGAGTAACAACAGTGACCAAAAAAGACACTCAGGGAAAACAAGACAGGGAAGGAATCTGCCAAGGAGATATAAAATCTCCATGTTCTTAGCAGTTTGGGATCAAGCACAAACTTCACCATTTATGTGACTATTTGTCACCTCCCAGTGGCCCTCAGAACAGGACCCACCACTGCTGAAAGATACAGATCTTGTAGCTTCTGAAGGCAACAAAGAGCCCCATATCATATGTTTAGTAGGACGTACTAAACTTAGTTGTTTGATTGGAAATGTTTAGTAGGATGTACTAAACTTAGCTGTTTTATTGGAAATGTTTTCTTTTTTAGGCATGTTGAATCTGATTGCAGACTGTCTCATGTTCTTTGCTATTTTAAATTCAACATCCCACCACTTTCATTTTTGAGATGAGTCTCAATGAAAACTAAATTACTATGTTGTGCTCGACATGCAGTAATCAAAGTGGACATCCAGTACTCATAGCCTAACATACCTTCAATTCAATATTTGTGTACCAAAAGGTTGTTTTTATAGGTAATTTCTGAAATTGGATGAAGTCTTAATTCCATTGTCACTCATAGAAGATGAATGACACCATTTTATATGAAAGTTTATTGTGGAAATAAATGTACTGACTAGTCAATCCTGTTGAAAGTACACTATCTTAAAATTAACACATGGTGAGTTTGCATTAGATGTCACTTCCCAGTGGCCCTCAGAGCAGGATCCACCTGTAAACAGTAACTAGTTATTGCCGCTTTTGAAGCCCTACCAAAATAGCATTCCTTTACTCCCATCCAGCGTGACCCATGACATTTATTGATAGTTTCACCAGCTATATTTTATCCCTAAACAACACACTATGTAGTTTTATGTGTTTAACTTTTTTATAAATAAAATTGTACATTCATTTTGCCACTTGCCTTGTATATGTAATATAATTTGTGACATTCACTTAATGAAAAATAGAGTAAACTTTATTTTCACTGCTGAACACTATTCCCTGGTACAAATATCACACTTTTTTAAAAAATATATTTTATTGATTTTTTACAGAGAGGAAGGGAGAGAGATAGAGAGTTAGAAACATCGATGAGAGAGAAACATCGATCAGCTGCCTCCTGCACATCTCCTACTGGAGATGTGCCCGCAACCCAGGTACATGCCCTTGACTGGAATCAAACCTGGGACCTTTCAGTCCACAAGCCGACGCTCTATCCACTGAGCCAAACCGGTTTCGGCAATATCACACTTTTTACTTATTTTTTAGTTGGTGGGCATTTGTCTCCAGTTTTGTGGTGTGGGTTTGTTTGTTTTTTGTTTGTTTTGTTTTTTGTTATGAAAAAATTGCTTAGTTCTTTTTGTCAGACATTGTTCCACGTGAAACAAAATCTAGGTTATAATGAAATGTTAAGTTCACAAAGAAGTTAACTACATTGTGCAAGATTCATTGTTTGATCCTTCTTAGGAGGTAGGCCACAGATGTCTTTTTAGCTTTAAGATTGAGGAGATTTTCATGGCGGGGAGGAGGGGTGGTTTAAAGTGAGCCTTGTTTGTTTTCTTCTCCTATTTCTACAGTCTGGATCTAGCTTCTCGTTCTATACAGTCGAACCTGCTTCCCCCAGAATTTCCAACATACCGGAAAAACACAAAAACAACTTCACTTCACATAAGAAAAGAAAATGTGTGCTGTCCATCATAAAGAAAATAGTAAGGGCATCTTTGTGATTTCTCTATCTCCTGCTTCTTATTTCATATTGAGTATATTAAAGTCTGTGCTTTCACTTGAAACATTTGTGAAATTCGCTGGCAAATTTCTGTTTAGAAACCTGTAAAATGTAAGTTTCTAGACACCAAGTGTCCACTTGTAATTTATTTAGCTCCCATCCTCTCTTGGATGTCTGCTGCATCTACTTGTTGTTCATCTACTTTCCCCACTTAGTTCCTGAGTTTTACAGACCATTTCAGAGGTTTTATTACTACCTCAAGGATGGAACATATTGCTTTTCAGTCAGTTTCTCACTCAGACAACGCTATTACTGTCTAGTCCCTGTGATACTGAACTTCACACATGAAGTGGTAATAGCGTGCTCTCTATGATCCTCCAACCACATTTACCAGTAAGAAACTGAAAGGAGTCCATGCACTTGGTCATTTCATGCATGGATCTGCTTATCCTGATCTTAATGGTTCAGAAAAGCCTCTGGAATTTGATTAGTTGGTACTAATACTGCTTTCTCCACTTACTATCTGTGCATTATTAATCATTGTGGTTAACCTAACATTGCCTCATTTTATTTATCTATAAAGTGGGATATAAAACAATACTGCATCAATTAGTTTTTGCTGTGTATCAAATTACCCCAAAACCTAACAGCATAGAACAATAACCATTTATTATATCTCATGGCTCTATGGTTTGTATGGGCTGGTCTGATTACATGGGCTGTACTTAAATAAAAGTGCAATGACTCCTTCCTGCCTTCCTGAGATTTAAGAAAAATTTCTTTAAACAATGATCAGTACCAAAAATTAGGGCTCCATTTTCAAGATCCTCTAAATGGGGAGTCAGCAAATGCTTTCTATAAAGGGGATGCTAGTAAACAGTTTAGACTCTGAGAGCTAATGTTTCCGTCCCAACCACTCAGCTCTGCCACTGTAGTAAAAGAGCAGCCATAGATGATGTCACCAATGAGCACAACTATGTTCCAACAAAATTTTATTTACAAAAATGGTGATGGATCAGATGTGTCCCATAATCCAGAGTTAGCTGTTTCCTAATCTAAATACCCCAGCCTATGAAAAGCTAGGACACACTTAAAGAATTAAACTGGTCAGCAAAATGTATTCCTAGGTTTACTAGTCGTCTATCTTCTTTTTTATGAAGTATTCAATATGACATTGAAATGAGAATTATGGTGAGTCATATACCTCCAAAAATAAAATCAACATAGAAAGCCTGTTATACCATTAAATGGCTGTATTGTGGCTGAGATATTGTACCAAGTTTTCACTTTATAGGAAAACTGAAATAGAAAAATGTTTTCAGATTCTTTGCCTTCAAAAAGCTCTTAAATAATATTGCTTATTTAGGTGATTGATATAGGTATCCTGCCCACTTATTCAAAGCATAGCATTATAAATCACACTTTTTCATTTGTAAGAAGTAAATGGCATTCATATTTCCATGTGATTTATTCTTTTGAAGTTGAACATAATGTGACTTTAATCTATAAATGTGAAATGCATTAGAATGTGTTATTAAAGTCCTGTGTGTTGGCTATTGCTGCTACTTGGTTCTCTAAAAAACAGTAGCTATCTCTTTTTGGATGCTCTAGTTAATATTGATTTTAAAGCTCTGATAACATAGGACATCATAAGACACATTATATTGATGGATCCATCCAGTAACAAGTATGCTCTTCCATTTTACTAAAAGCATCTTTGGGGCAAAGAACTGACCTCACTGCCTGACCTCACTCAGGGCAAATTTTGGGTATAGATTTAGAGAGGGAAAATCACTCAGGAAATACCACAAATGTGTTGAGAGAAATTAAACACTAATCATCTCATTACAATCATTTTTTACATTTCTATATTGGAGTGAAATATAAAATGCAAATTTGTAATACACTGTCTTGGGAGAGCTGGTGGAAGTGGCACAATTGGGTGCCTGGAGTTGGATGTCTTTATATTTGGAGAGCTTTAGGGAGTAGATGAGTACTTACCAGAGGGACACAATTAGGTGAGGAAAGGGAGGGAGGGCATTTGGACATAAGAAATGACAGGTGTGTTGATCCAGAAGCTGAAATGTATGAAGCATGTTGATGATGACATTATTGGGAGATGAAACACTTAAATGGAGATAATTGTCCAGAGAGTATTTTAAAACTTAGATTTTATGTATTAGAGTGGTAGGTTATAACACTATGTTAAAATCTTTTGAAAAAAATAATTTTAAAGGAAAGGTCATTAAATAACAGAGAAATAATGAACAAAACTTTACTGTGTAGATTTGTTTTTTATTAAGAAGAGATAAAAATGCTCCACTTAGTTTGTAATTTGGTTAAGAAAGTACACTTTTCTTTTCTTTTTTTAAAAAATGTATTTTATTAATTTTTTACAGAGAGGAAGGGAGAGAGATAGAGAGCTAGAAACATCGATGAGAGAGAAACATCGATCAGCCGCCTCCTGCACACCTCCCACTGGGGATGTGCCCGCAACCCAGGTACATGCCCTTGACCGGAATCGAACCCGGGACCCCTCAGTCCACAGGCCGACGCTCTATCCACTGAGCCAAACCGGTTTCGGCCACTTTTCTTATTTGAAAGCAGTTTAGACCCTAAATACAAGGAGTTTAGACCCTAACTTTATTTAAATGGAAAAAGAAATGCAAAGTAACACAGTTTGAACTATTTCTTTTTTAAGCTGCATGTGAAATTTCAAGAAAATAAGATGAGGGAAGTAACATCCTTAATCTCAATGGTTATATTTTTTTAAAAAGTTAACAGCCTTGGCTGGATAGATCATTTGGTTATATCATCGTCCTGATATGCCAAGGTTGCGGGTTCAATCTCCAGTAAGAGTACATGCAAAAAGACAGGGGCTTTGGGAGGGAAAATGGCAGCCGAATAGGCAGACATGTCCTAAGCCTTATCCCAGAGTAGATAGAAGGAGCAACTAAATGGAAAAACATCCATCTGGAATTGGCGAAGTAGACACAGCTGGTGAGACAGTTCTCAGCCAGGAAGGGCAGAGAATGCCTGGAGAACAGTAGGATTGGGGATCTGGGCTGGGGAGAGTCACAAGGGCACCTGGCCTAGAGGATCAGCAGGAAGATGCAGGGTACCAAGTCCACATCCCTTGGGAAAGGAAGTCCACAGGGCTGCTGGTGGCAGGGGATGCTAGATCTAAGTCCACAGCCACAAGAGGCTGAGATCAGAAAGAGGACTGAAGAGCTGCCTGAGCCCGTGGTGCTGGGGGAGAGAAACTGGAAGTCATGTGGTTATTTTGCCTGTTTCGTCTTTGCTTTTTTTCCCCGCTAAACTCAGTCCAAAGGACCTTTCAAATACAAAAGCTCATCCATGGCTGTGGTTCAGGTGGAGGTGGGGACTTGTGGAGTCTGCGGAGAGCCTGTGGAGGAGAGCGATTCAGGGAGAGGTGACCAGAAATCCAGCACTGGGACATTCCTGACCCTCCAAAACTAAGCAGCCATTTTGCTCCCGAAGAGCCAGCGCCTCCCAGAAGCCTCAAGGCAGCTAATGCAGCCACACCCAGACTACCCCTGAGCGGTATAAAGGACAAAAAACTCTGAGTAGCCCCAAAGAGCCCTCAGGGACTGGGTTGCAGAGAGGCCATTCAGTACCTGAAAGTGATACAGCAACACCCCCACCAAAGCCCTGTCAGAAACAAACACTTGAGAGATTAAGATTGACAGCAGGCAGACAGGCAAAGTGGGCAGATTGGTCCCTCCTGCTTGCAGCCAAGGCTGTGAAGATAGACACAAACAGAGGAGTGATGGATTGCTTGGAACTTCAACATGGTGCTGACTACCTAACAAGAAACTGAAAAGTGGCAGACAGAACAGAAGAGTGGGGGCTTAAACCAGCCTCCAAGGGCATTAAAACTCAGCTGAAATGAATGACACTTCATTTTTTTATTTTATTTTTTAACTTTATTTAAAAATTTTTCTTTATTTTTTCTTTTTATTTTTCTCGTATTATTTATTCTTTATTCTATTTTTATTTTTTATTGTTATTTAATTTTTTAATTTTTTCCACCCTTTTTTCCTCACTTCTCCCCCTTTCATCCTGTTTTCTCTTCTCCTGTCCCCACTTTAGATTTTCTCTTTCCTTTCTTTTTACCCCGTGTTAAAAATTGATCTCCTTTATCTGCTTTATTGACATGTTATTTTTACAGTAGTCTCTGTTGGCTTACTCATACATCTAATTTCCTCTCCCCTGCTCCAACTCCATGCACCCTTTTTCTTTCTGTTTCTTCGCTACTCAAATTTTTGTTTGTTTTTTCCTCTTCTGTCTTGTTCTCTTCTTCTCCTAATTGTTTAATTAGTTTCACTCAATAAACTCAGCTGAACTGCTCTCTCATCTATTCTCCTTTTACAAAAATGGATGAATAAATTAATAGATAAATTTAAAAATATTTTTTATCATTTTATTTATTTTTATTTATTTATTTTTCTTGTTTTTCTTCTTATTCATTCATTCTCTTTCTACCTCCTCTATACTGAACCAAGGTCCTTCCCCTATTTATTCAATTCCTTAACCTTACTTTATGTATATATCTCTGCCTCTACAGATTCTGCCCCCCCCCCTTTTTCTCTGGGTGTTTGTTGTTTGCATTTTTTGGTTTATCTGTTTGTTTTGTGGTGTTTTCCCCATATATTTTCTTCTTCCTTTTTTTTTCATTTTCTTTTCTCTTGTACCTTATTTTCTTTTCTAGATATCATTTTTTGCTCTCTTTTCTCTCTTCTAATTCTCTTTTATCTTATATTGGGGTTACGGGTGTCATGAATACATTTGTGTGTTTTTTTGTTTGTTTTATTTTTTTGTGTTTTTTAAAAAATATATTTTATTGTTTTTTTTACAGAGAGGAAAGGAGAAGAATAGAGAGTTGGAAACATCAATGAGAGAAAAACATCGATCAGCTGCCTCCTGCACACCCCCCCACTGGGGATGTGCCCTCAACCAAGGTACATGCCCTTGATCGGAACCGAACCTTGGACCCTTCAGTCCACAGGCTGATGCTCTATCCACTGAGCCAAACTGGTTATGGCAATACATTTGTGTTTTGTTCCCTTTGTGTCAAGTCTTGTCAAGTTGTACTTTGTGCTGTTTAGGCAACGTGGTAGAGAGTGAGCCACATAATCAGACACCCTGAGAGGAGACTCCATCCACGAATAGGACAATAACACTAAAAACCCAACTACACCAAGAGAACCCAAATATCTCAAGTAGGGGGCAACCCTAGAATACCCAACCCAGAAAACCAGAGAGATTGGACCACTGAATCCCACAAAACATCATATATAATAAAAGTCTAATATACTAAGTGTTCGGTCCTCCAATTGTCTGTTCAACCAATCAAAGTGTAATATGCTAATAATATGCTAAGGCTGCTCAACCGCTCACCATGACATGCACTGACCACCAGGGAGCAGATGCTCAACTGGTAGATTAGCTTGCTACATGCCGAACATGCCGTGGAGCCCTTTCATTGTCCCTCCCCGGCTGGCCAACTTCCTGTGTCCCTCCCCAGCACCAATCGTGCACCAGTGGAGTTCCTCGGCCTGGCCTGCACCCTCTCACAATCTGGGACTCCTTGGGGGATGTCAGAGAACCAATTTTGGCTCAATCTTGCAGGCAGAGGGACCCCATAGGTCCATGAATTTATGCACCGGGCCTCAATTCTACTATATAAGACAAACAAAAAAATCTAGAACAACAAAAATGGGGATAAAATAAACAACTCCCATTTGAAAGAAAAGGAAGAAGCAACAGAAAAGTACATAAATGAAATGGAGGCAAGTAATTCATAAGATAAAGAATTCAGAGCAATGATTATAAGGATGCTGAAAAGGATGGAAGACAAATTCAACATGTGTAAGATTCAAGAGGAAGTGAAGAATGACATCCTATATAATAAAAGGCTAATATGCAAATTGACTGAATGGCGGAACAACCAGTTGCTATGATGCACACTGACCACCAGGGGGCAGACGCTCAACATAGGAGCTTCCCCCTGGTGGTCAGTGCACTCCCACAGTGGGAGCTCCGCTCAGCCAGAAGCCAGGTTAACAGCTGGCAAGTGCAGAGGTGGTGGCAGGAACCTCTCTCGCCCCCACAACAGCGCTAAGGATGTCTGACTGCTAATGGGAAATCTGATAAGGATTAATCTCCAAAATTTACAGGGCATTCATACAACTTAACAAAAGGAAGATAAACAATTCAATCAAAAAATGGTTAAAGGACCTAAATAGCCACTTCTTGAAAGAGGACACACAGAAGGCCAAGAGACATATGAAAACATGCTCAAAGTCACTAATCATCTGAGAGATGCAAATCAAACTGACAATGAGGTACCACTTCACACCTGTCAGAATTGCCATCATCAACAAATGACAAGTGCTGGCAAGGATGTGGAGAAAAGGAAATCCTCATACACTGCTGGTGGGAATGCAGACTGGTGCAGCCTCTGTGGAAAACAGTACACAGTTTCCTCAAAAAATTAAAAATGTAACTCCCATTTGACCCAGTAATCCCACTTCTAGGACTATAATCCCAAGAAAACTGAAACACCAATCAGAAAGGATATATGCACCCCTATGTTCACAGCAGCACAATTTATAACAGCTAAGATTTGGAAACAGCCTACATGCCCATCAACAGATGAGTGGATTAAAAAAAATCCTGTGGTGTATCTACACAACAGAATACTATGCTGCTGTAAAAAAAGAAGGAACTCTAAACCATTTGCAACAGCATGTATGGACATGGAGAGCATTATGCTAAGTGAAATAAGCCAGTCAGAGTAAAATAAGTATCACATGATCTCACTCATTTGTAGAATGTAATGAACAAAAATAGATCCAGACACAGAGAACCATCGAACAGATCATCAAACCTCAGAGGGAAAGCAGGGGAGGGTATGTGTGGGGGTAAGAGATCAACCAAAAAACTTGTACGCATGCATATAAGCATAACCAATGAACACAGAAAGTGAGCGGTGAGGGCATGTGTTGGGTGGTGGTAGCAGCTGGTGAGGGGTCAATGAGGGAAAAAGGAGACATATGTAATACTTTAATCAATAAAGAATAAAAAAAGAATAATTCTTACATTTCTACAATATTTGCTACTTCAAGTTATTTTTCTAAATATTCATCATATTCATAGATAGCATCTTTTCTATAGCTATAATTTATTATATATTATCTATGATCTTATCTGATCTATACTCTATTACCTATTAACTATATTTTCCATGTATATAATCATATATATATATACATATATATATGTAAAATTTGATAGATATCATTTATAAGGTAGATTTTATTATTCCCATTTTTAAAAAGAGAAAAAAACAAAAGTAAGTGATTATTTGGAGAAAACAGTGTAAGGTGAAACATAGTGCTATTATTTTAGTACCTAGTATTCTGACTTCAGATTTCCTGAACACTATAACTTCCAGTCCGTACCTTTGAGGGGAATATAGAAGATTGCCCTCTGATAGTTAAATTGGAAAAAAAAAATCAATGAATCTAATGAATGAGTTATCTGATTTAAAATGGTTTCTGGCTAACAGCCTTATGAATTTCAATAAAATTATATGTGAGATCCAGAAAAAGGTGTAAATTAATAAGACCTAAATATTAATTCTACATGTAACATATTACTGGAATATGAGAGGCACTTCTACAAAATATAAGTTAGAAGGAACTAGGTGAAAAGTGGGCAATGGTTTTCCCTTCTGTTTTACTTCATGGAATATAATGACATCCCACAGTTGAAGGAACCCAAGGACACATAGCATGTTTCTAATGTATAGCCTCTCTCTCAGAGAGCCAGGGCCTACTCCCACAGAAAGCTGCACTGTCACTTACTCCTAAATGACAGTGATTATACTTTTTCATGTGCTCCCCTATACAGCATGTCAGAGAAGAGCTAGTAGGATCAGGAGAATCATCCCACTACGGATATGAAGCTTCCTAGATGAAATCGCTGCAAAATATGAATTTCAGTCAGGAAACATGCACCTTTCTAAGAAGGAGTGTTAACTAGTACTCAAATACCTATCCCCCAAATCAGCTTTGCAAATACAGGTTTGAATGCATTTTCCCTTATTAAAAAAGTCAATATTCAAAACACCACTAATGCACAACATGAGAGCTTTGAAGGAAAGACAGGGCATATTATCCCTTCAACTCCAAATCAAACCAGAAACAAGCAACTTACCAATATTAATTATAATCTGGAGTGGCCCATCTACTCCATAGGCCAGCAACTTAGCATTCTATGTCTCAGTTTTCTCATCTGTAAAATGGAAATGATTATTCTGTCTTTTAGGATTAAAGTTGATAACACACATGATATATACAGAGCCATCAGAAACCCTCAATGTATTTTTCTCTTGTTCCATTGTCCCTCTTTTTTACCCTTTTAATTTCATGACAAGTTAGAAAATTCCTTATGATATTCCATTTGCTACTAACAGATGCAGCCACTTTAAGAGACACACAAATCTATGAGAAAAGAAGTTATGGTGGAAAGATAATAGAATAACATACAAAGAAAAAATGTTAAGTGACAGTAGGGTTAGATAAGTAAAAGTTGAAGGGACTTTAAAATTGTATTGGCAGGATTAAAATCCTATCTAATAAAAGAGAAACATGGTAATTAGCCATATGTCCGCTACCCTTCCCATTGGCTAATCAGCGAGATATGCAAATTAACTGCCAGCCAAGATGGCGGCCGGCAGCCAGGCAGCATGCAACTAACATGAGGCTTCCTTGCTTCAGTGACGGAGGAAACCAATGTTACCCGCCTGCCTTGCCGGCCTCTGAGCTTGCAGTTTGAAACATTGTTACAAATATTGTTACAAATATAGAAACCTGCTTTCAGCAGTCTGGGATCTCAGAGCTGGAGTTGATACAATGTTTCGATTATAGAATCCAAACAAACCAGATACCTGCTTTCAGCAGCAGAGGCCTCAGAGCTGGAGCCAGAGCTAAAGCTGGCCCAGAATTAAAAAACAAAAAACAAAAAAAGGAGCAGTTAGGAACTTGAGTCACCCACCAGCTGGAAAACAGCCCTCAGCCCCTCACCCAGGCTGGCCAGGCACCTCAGTGGGGACCCCCACCCTGATCCAGGACATCCTTCAGGGCAAACCAGCAGGCCCTCACCCATACACCAGGCCTCTATCCTATATAGTAAGAGGGTAATATGCCTCCCAGCACTGGGATCAGCAGAGCCAAGAGGCCTCCTGGCACCGGGATCAGGGTGAGAGGGGGCAGCGCCCAAACTCCCTGATCGCCCTGTGGCTCTGTGTGTGACAGGGGGCAGGGCCACAACCTCCCTATCCGCCCTGCTCTGTTCCTGACAGGGGAAGTCGCCCCAACCCCCTTATCAGCCCTGCTCTGTGCCTGATAGGGGGGAGCTCCCCAACCCCCTGATCAGCCCTGCTCTGTGTGTGACAGGGTGTGGCGCCCCAACCCCCCACCCCCCCACAGGCACTGCTCTGTGTGTGACGGGGTAGAGCCATAACCTCCCCATCGGCCCTGCCCTGAGTGTGACAGTGGCGGCGCCCCAATCCCCTGATCCGCCCTGCTCTGTGTATGACAGGGGGCGGTGCCCCAACTCCCCTATCAGCCCTACTCTGTGAGTGACAGGGGGGAGCTCTCCAACCCCTGATGGGCCCTGCTCTGTGCGTGACAGGGTACGGAGCCCCAACCCCCCTGATGGGCCCTGCTCTTTGAGTGACAGGGGGCAGCACCCCATCCCCTGATCAGCCCTGCTCTGTGCGTGACAGGGGGTGGCACCACAACCTCCCCATCGACCCTGCCTTGAGTGTGACAGGGGGCGGTGCCCCAACCCCCTAATTGGCCCTACCCTGAGTATGACTAGGGGTGGCATCACAACCTCCCGATCCGCCCTGCTCTGTGCATGACAGGGGGCAGTGCCCCAACTCCCCAATCGGCCCTGCTCTGAGCCCGACCAGGGGCCGCACCTAGGGATTGGGCCTGCCCTCTGCCACCCGGGAGCAGGCCTAAGCCAGCAAGTCGTTATCTCCCGATGGGTCCCAGACTGCGAGAGGGCACAGGCCCGGCTGAGGGACCCTCCCTCCCCCCCGAGTGCACAAATTTTTGTGCACTGGACCTCTAATCCTATATAATAAAAGCCTAATATGCTAAGTGTCTGGTCGACAGGCCGGCTATTCAACCAATCAAAGCATAATATGCTAATGATATGCTAAGGCCACTCAACCACTCGCTATGATGTGCACTGACCACCAGGGGGCAGACGCTCTGGCTGGTAGGTTAGTTTGCTGTGGGGTCCAGCCGATCAGGACTGAATGAGATGGGCTGGACATGCCCTGGAGCCCTCCCATGGTCCCTCTCTGGCTGGCCAACCTCCCACATTCCTCCCTGGCCCTGATAGTGCACCAGTGGGGTCCCTTGGCCTGGCCTGTGCCTTATCACAATCCAGGACCCCCTTAGGGGATATCGGAGAGCCAATTTCAGCCCGATCCCACAGAGCTTCTAGCCTATATAATAAAAGCCTGAGCAACCATTATGGTGGAATGACTGGAATGGCTGGTCACTATGATGTGCACTGATCACCAGGTGGCAGACGCTCAATGCAGGAGCTGCCCCTGGTGATCAGTGTGCTCCCACAGGAGGAGTGCCGCTCAGCCAGAAGCCCAGCTCACAGCTGATGAGCACAGCTGCCATGGGAGGAGCCTCTCCTGACTCCGCAGCAGCAGGCGCAGTGGTTTGGGATGAGTGCAAGTGGTGCCCGGCCCTGATTTGGGCTTCTCCCTGGCCACCTGCCACTTGGCACATTGCTATGTCCCCCAAGGGGTCCCAGACTGTGAGAGGGTGCAGGCAGGGCTGAGGAACCCCGCCTCCAGTGCACAAGTTTTGTGCACTGGGCCTCTAGTAACTAAACAAGATAATAAAGAGAAAAATTAAACTTGTGGGAACTGAACCAGATACTAAGTTAACATCAATTCAATTTGTATGTACTATGGACCTAGCACTGTATCAAACTTTAAGAATAAATTGGGGTGGGTTGGGGAGTATGTTAACTAAGAAAGTACCTGCCTTCAGGGAAATAAATCAATTTCCTTCTCGCTCTCACTCTTGCTCTCTCTGTCTGTATCTTTCTGAATCTATTAGTACCCAGGTAGGGGTGGAATGATTGGTTTAAGGATGAGCCAAAGACTCAGGTTACTTCCAACAGAGTGAATTACAGGAGTTACAGAAAAAAAATGTCTTTCACTGATCTTGTACCTGAGAAAATATGAGTTTGCATCTGTTGTAACCATGCTTCCCTTAAACACAAAGAGAGAAGCTTTTTGAGCACAGAGGACGAAAATAAAAATAAAAATAAAAAACAACAATAAAAACAAGGTGTTGTGGATGATGTCATTTGAGCTTCTATATCAAGTCATAACTGAGCTACTCCCGAAATTTGACACTGTCCACACATTTGCCTTCTGCTTAAACTAGATCAAATTGTTATGTATGTATGTATGTATGTATGCATTTATTTTACCGCTGGCAAATGAAAGAGTGATGGTGCATGAACCAACATTATTAAAGGGACAAAGTAAAGATCTGACATTAAATATAAGCATGCTAGTTTTAAAAAGCCATTTGGGGAAATGAAAACATTCTGTGGATTATGAATATGCAATACAATATTGAACAGATGTTATAATTCTTCAAAGATAACCCAAAATTTCTATCCATTCCCTGTCTTATAGTCATTCATTTAAGAGAAATCTTGTAACTTTTCTTCACACTTTGTGAAAAAAGACTGCAGATGTGGCCAGTTTATGAAGATTGATTTATCGTGAAGTGCATTCGTCCTGCTGAGTGTAACTGGCTTGTTCTCTAGCAAGCTACATTTCTTCCCTGTCTGATAGGTTGGGTTTCCTCATGGGAAATGTTTTAGAGCATGTACTTATCCCTGCCTCCAGAGCAGCCTGAATACTGCCAGAGATTGTGATGTTATGAATACCAGGAGTACAGGTTGGCAGAAGCAGGCTGGGTACAATTGATTGGAACAAATCATTTCAAATGGGCAATGAGGTTTAAAGTTCAAAGACAAATAATAATTTGATGACATCCATAAGCAGAAGTAGCAAAATTGCATGAAACCGTTTGAGAGGTATTGGGAAGACCATATTATCAAATTTCTCGCCTAAACACAGAATTTTTACTTCAGTGATGTATTATTTTGAGTTCTAAGTACTCTAATAAAATGCAAATACTTTTGGGAGACATAGGCATTCAACTGAGTGTAGCAAAGACTGGTAGGTGTCCAAGACACTTCGCTTGGCTCTGTGGACAGGGGCGAGAGAGAAAGTGAGCCTGAGGGAGAGGACTTCATATGAGCACACAGGGTATATCACAGCAGTTGGTGTTTAGGTTCCACTGCCTAGAACACAGGATTGAAGCCAGAGTGGGACCAGCAAGAAGAGACCCAGGAAGGAGGAGAAAGGTCACATAATGCAAGGGAAGGTGAACCATGAGCAACATGAGTTTGCTGACAGCTGTTCTGATGTAGTAAAAATGATTCTTCAAAGCATTATGCACGTTTCCCCCTGCCATATTGGAGGAAAATATTCTAAATCAGTTCCTCTGGATGTGATTCTGGCTTCGTGTAAAGAGAGCCCTTTCTTCCCACTTAGCCTTTCTTCCCCGTTGCCTTATTTTCCTTTCAGTCATCCTGCAAACTGTAAATATTTATTAGGTGTTGTTATATGAAAGTCAAAATATGTTGGTTTTATAAACAAAGATATAGAATCCAAAAATAATTCTCATGCCAAATAACAAAACAGTGTTGAAAAACTTTCTTTATGTACACATGGTATGAACAAAATGATTCCTCTGGACAACCGATGAGGCAAATCCGGCTTTCATTTACAACAGCACCATTGTTTATTTTACACCAAATTGACTTCCTCCATTCATTTTCATAGATCTAATCTAGGGTAAAGTTCAAAAAAGTTTTAGGATCTTTTTTATCAGTCTTAAGCATTTTTAAAAAGTAAAACTATTTTTATCCTTGAGAGTTATCAATTTCATTTTCTAGACTGTACAAGACCTCCTAATCCTGAGATTTTAATAGATGAAAAGACATTAATACTTTAATGCTTATGGACTGCCAACTAAGGGTCAGGCATCACACTGGGAGATTTATAGATCATTTCATAATATGCTCTATGTTTTCCTTTCCTTGAAAATATTACTCTGATATTAGCACAAACGGAATATCAGATATTCCATGCATTTGTCATTAGTTCTCATGTTTTTGTTGTTCAACATGGAATTGGGAGTGAGAGCATCAAGGGTATTATTTTATACCTCATTATTAAGTAATACTTCTCAAAAGATCTTTCTCAAAGTATTAGTCTTATGAAATGCACTTACTGTTGTATTTTTAAGCTTTTATTATTATTTAGTTATAAAATAATTCATGATCATTGCATAAAAGTTAGAGGACATATGTAAACTCTGTAAATATTAACAGGTACAAAGAAGCCCTGGTATTCTATCTATCTATCTATCTATCTATCTATCTATCTATCTATCTAATCTATCTATCATCTATCTATCATCTATCATCTATCTATCTATCTATCTATCTATCTATCTACCTACCTATTTACCTTTTATCTATCTATCATTATATCTACATATTTATTTATCTATTCATCTAGTTAGGTGCAAGAAGACTTATATCTCACACTTATTGTCTTTTTTTGGGTCCTCAGCCAATGTATAAAATAACTCTAGTGTTAGAAGACCTGTTATCCTTCTTAATCCATGGAGGTCATATTAGCTTCAGCTGCTTTTTAAATAAATGATGGATTTTCCAGTTTCTGAGAGCACTGACTTAAAACCTATTCTTCAAATATCCCCAAAATAAGAGGCTCTTTCTCTTCAGAAATCATAAACTCCTCTACTACTTCACCTGTCATACTGACGATTCCATTTAAGTATAGCTATCTGGCAGATAAAATATTCAACAAGATCCTAAACATTTCACCTTAAAAAACTATTCTCTGCAGCCAGAGCAGAGTGTCCTCAAGTCCAGCAGTCTTAACAACAGGCCAGTCTGAAACTGACAGCCAGAGTTCCCATCACCCTCATTTTGTCACTTTGCTTCACCAACTCCCTCACAGGCTGTGCTATGACACTGTTTCCATGGTATGTACTGGTACTTCCACTACCATTCATTCAAGTCCCCTGAAAATGCTATGCACCCTATTAGGCGATGGAGATGCATAGATTAAAAAGACAGCTTATATTCTTAAGAAGGTAGGTCATGAAGGCGGTAAATAGGCATGAAGAGCAGTACAGAGAAGTCTATTCAAGGTTTTAAGCATCCAGTAAGAGCGTCCTTTGTTTAATGAAAGCTGCCACCCCCTTGCACATTGGTTGTTCCAGAATCATGTCCAAGTCTAGTCCCTTCCAGCTCTTTAAATTGGTTCTGGCTTCTGGCCAAGAGTGTTATTCCAGGCTCTGCTAAAATGTTGTCTAGCCCTGTCACAGGCTCAGGATTGGGAAGCATTGATTTCAAGGGTTGTGGTTGGAGTATGGACTACAGGGAACATCACAGTATCCCATTTCCATGATCCTAAGGATTCCTACACCAAGTTCTAGTGTCACATTTCTCAACATGTGTCTGGGGGTTGAGGTGATGGTCATTACCACTGACTGTGAGCAAGATGATTTAGATCAAGGTAAGGGCATCAAAATAAATTATTTTCTTTTATCTCTCAACTAGGGGCCCAGTGCACAAATTTGTACACCTTGAAAGGAACTGTGGGCCGCAAGGCTGTGGTGGGCACCGGGTCGGGTCTCAGCCCATCCTCCATGCCCCAACCCAGCCCCTCCTGCCGGGCCCCTGTCCCCTGTCTGCCGGCAGCCCCACTCCCACTGCCACTGCTCTCACACACTGACAGCATCAAATCCACTCTCCCCCGCTGACGGCACAGAGCAATTGGGATGGCACCAGCTGTGGGTGCAAGCAGGGCTGGCACAGTCAGCGGGTGTGAGTGGCAGCTGCTGGCCCCAATCGCCCCTCAGGAGCAGGGGGAAGTGGGGAAGCCCTCAGGGATGATCAGCCGCTGCTCGCACCCACTGATGGTGTTGAGTGATTGTGGCCAGCACAGGGTGCTGGCAGTGGGTGCAAGCAGGGGCCAGCATCAGCACCAGGTGGGACCACAGTGCATGGGAGCAAAGAATTTTCAGTAACCACCAGAGGCTTGCCCCAATGACAGCAACTGGCACTCCTCCTTGGTCTGGTGCCCCTGCTCACCTACTCCACTATCTCACCACGACCAATGCCCACCATGTTCTGTGTGCGCCCCATGGTGGTCAGCGCATGTCATAGTGACTGGTTGTTCGGTTGTTCCATCATTTTCTCTATTTGCATATTAGCCTTTTATTATATAGGATGCTTTGATCATTTAAAAATAAAAATCTCTGGTAAATGCCTTTATGTATTAGGTACCACTGTAGTTTCATTAGGGAATGAAAGGAGTTTTGGAGCATTTTCCAAATAAGCACAACAACTTACTACCATTGTTACATTTTTATAGTACTTTTTGCATGCTTATCTTTTATATATGACAATAATGCTAGTTTCCTATCCAAGTTTTAGTATAAAGTTACCATTCCAATACATTTATTTTTAACTTTAAGTGTGGATATTTTGAACAACACAGATTTGAACTGTGTGGGTTCACTTAAATGCAGATTTTTTAAATAAGCACCGTAAATGAATTTTCTCCTTATTTTTAATTTTTTCTTTTATCTAGCTTACTTTATTGTAAGAATACAGTATGTAATACATATAACACAAAATATGTGTTAATCAACTATGTTATCAGTAAGACTTCAGTCAACAGCAGGCTATTAAAAGTTAGGTTTTGGGGAGTCAAAATTATACTTAAATTTTTGACTACATGGGGGATCTGTACACCAAGTCATTCAAGGGTCAACTATAATTATAGGATGGAATAATATCTAGTAACAAAAATAATAAACCACCCCATACAGAAATGTTGATGAGCAGATTACACTGTGTGGAAAAAATACAAAAGAAAATACTGTCTGATTCCATTTCTAGAGAACTCTATAAACAGCAAAATTAATTTATGTTAAAAAAAATCAGTAGTGTTCATGTGTGGGAGAGGGGAATGACTGGAAGGGGCATGAGATAACTTTCTAGGGTGATGAATATATTTATATCTGATTTGGTAATTCTGAATTAGATACATAAATTTGTCAAAACTCATATAACTGTATATTTAAAATCCATTTTTAGATACATTTTAACTCAGCAAAAGAGAGAGAACTTGTTTTGGGGAAAAAATAGATATATGACATTGAGTTACACTGATTTGACTAAGACTAGGAGCTGCCTTTCCCAGAACCTCCTTCCCTGTGTGACTGAGAGATGTCCCTGTGGGGTTCAGAATGCATATATGAAGCAGAAGTCACCATTCTCTAGAGGTGGTTGTGGTTAGACATCACATCTGTCAGTAGAGGTACCCAGAAGGTCCCAGGTTGTCCTTATTCGCTTTTACCCCACATTCACTCCTCTTCTTGACCCTGTTAACCTATAGCAACCCTAGGCCCACCCCCAGACACTCCGTGCGTAGCCGCAGAGCTGGTAGCTATTTCTATAGGCACACCACAAACTTCCCCTATGTAGTCTCACTTCAGAAGCAAACATATTTGGCTTCCCAGATGCACTCACCATTATGTGGCCAGATAAGATAAAGGACACCCAACTAAATTTATATTTAAGATAAATAATGGAAAAAGCTTAGTTCATCTCATATATTGCATGGGACATATTTATACTAAAAATATGTCTAATTTATTTCAAATTTAACTACGTAGTCTTTACTTCTTCTGGTAGTTGCTAAATCTGGCACCCTTATCTTGCAAGTTTTGACTGGATACCTGCATTTCTGTGTCTGATGGTGTGATTGGTGCCTCTCTTTCCTTGTTTTAAACTTTCAGTTCCCCAGGTTGCCATACATTAGTATAAGGTCTAATTAATATAGTTAACTATTATAATTGGTGTAAATCCCATATTCACCTAATTCTTATTGTGGCTTTGTTTTCCTGAACTCTGATTGATACAGGAGTTCAATTGAAAGGGAAAATTTAATTCCATGCATGAAATAAGAAAGTTAGCTACAACTGAATTTCAGCATTTGGTGCAGCTGCTCTAGGACTGTGCCCTTTACTTCATTTGTCATTGGGATGAACCTCTCCTTAGCAGACAGGTCAGCATTATCTTTACATGGGTATATCTCAAATTTGATTTTCCTCATCTTTACGCAGGTGTCACACCTGAATGAAGTCCAGAGGAGGAAGACTGCTATAGTCATGGAAATACCAGGCATTTTAAAGTCTAACACGCCTAAAAACAAATCTACCTTCTAGCTAAGTGATCTTGAGCACATTCAATGACCTTGTGTTACTAATTTTTTACGTGGGCTTGATAATCCTAACTTTATGCAGTTATTGTGAAAACTGACTTACATACATAAAATTCCTAATTCAGGGACTGCCACGAAGTGAGATATTTTTCTGAGGGTTTTCATCTTGATAGAAGAACATCTTCTATCATCTAAAAGATTTAATTTTCACTATGCAGAATTTTGCACAAGACTTGCATAGTCACCTTTCAAGTCCTCTTGTTCCTGATAAATATATTCAAATTACTCAAGTCTTTCATTCTGAACTTGAAATGCCCTTTCCTCTTAGAAAGCAAGCACACTCCGGTGTTTACTTTAGGTCTTAATGCCTTTGGGCTAGATATATAAGAGTCATATTTGATTTTGCTGACATGTTTACATTTTCATGATCATAGAAACTAGTTGTTCCAGATGATTTTAGTTAGTGGTATTTTGTTTAAATCCCCACAGGAGTGGGAAAACATTTATGAAAATCCAAAATTTTATTTGTATTTTTACTTTGGCAAGAGGAAGAAAACCAAGTCTGGAAATAATAAAAATTTAAGGCTGATGTATTGCCAAAATAAGAAATAGATGACACACACACACATACAGAGATTGAACTAGCTCGATATTTGATGATATTAAAAAATATTTTTAGCATGATGATGGTATTCTGTTTATGTTAAAAAGATAAGAATCTTTATCTTTTAGAGATTAAAAAGAAAACAAAAAATTGTACAGCATTATCTGATCTGATGGAATAATAACATCTTATCCAGAGTAAGGTGACCCTGGTATAACCAAACAGAGACACTAAGCTTCTTGGCTCCCTCCCTCTTGGGAGTTGAGGGGGAACATTGTGGATAGAATCAGAAATTAAATCACTCTAGAAACAGAAATAATGACAACCTTAAAATAAGGACATACACTGCCTTTTGAAAACACATAGAAAATGTTCCTAATCTTTCACTTCTGCTCTGTGCAGTCCCTCTCCCCAGCTACATCCTGTGTCCTCATTCACCCTCTCATCCTAACCCCCAACATGTATGTATGTTTCACTGTGCAATCACAGCACCTAATAATAACTGGCATACAGTCACCCTTCAATAAATACACATTAAGTTAATACTAACAACAATAATAAAAGCTATGCTTTTAAAGCATTTATTATGTGTGAGGCAGTACACTGAGCATATAGAATTTCATTCAAATGTCAAAATAATTATTTAAGGAAGATAATTGTATTATCCCCATGTTATGTATGAGTAAACTGAGACACAGAGATGCTGATCAATTTCCCCAAGTTCATAAGGCTACCAAGTAACTGAATTGATTCAATTGATTCATTCACCAAACATTTAGGAAGCATTTACTATTTGCCAGACAGTTTGGGTTACTGTTGTATTAGTGATCAACAAAACAAAGTCCCTGCTTTCAGGGAAGTTGTGATGTTGGGGTGGACTGGGCAAAGGGAAAATAAGGGCGAGAGATGTTGAGCTTTGTGCACCACAGAATTTCAATATTTTAAGTCCTATTTCCACAGGCAATTATTTAAAACAGTCAAAAAGAAAATGTCCAAGGAAGTATGATTAGCAAGAAGCATGTATAGCAATCCATCAGAAGCAATGTCTCAATGAAGCACTTTTCCTTGTGGTTTAACAAATGAATTTCTTTCATGGTATCCTTTGAGTCTATGCCTTGAGAGAGGGCTTCAGATCATGGCAGACATACAAGCCAAAGAGAGGAGCAGTCAGCAGAGCGCACCGTGGCCCCCGTGGCCCCCGGGGACGCCCTGACCCCCGTGGTGAGAATACTGAGACCATTGGAAAGTTGCGGGTCCTCACAAAGGTAATCAAGCAGCAGAGAATCCTTCCTCCTTGATCAATCTTGTGGCGTCAGAAGAGTGACACTGTGGGCTTCAAAAAAAAAAAAAAAATCAAGTGGACATTAAGCAGAAAAAAAGCAGGCCCTGGGACAAAAAAGTTGGTGCTAAGAGTTTATTTAGGAGGTGATTCCAGAAAACACAATGAGTGAGTGGGGAAGTAAGCTAAGAAAGGGAGGGAAGATAGTCAGAAAGTGTATCAATAACAGCATTACCACTACAAGCAACTGAGGCTGAGTCTCACTGGGGGTCCCCTGAAAAAACGTAGCGAGCACCCCTCAGAATTCCAGGACCCACAATGCCCAGTCCTGGGTATTTTATCCAGGGACCTCCATCCCTCTTTGGTGAAGAGTTGCTCTTGGGCACTAAATCTCCAGCACGTTGGTCTTGTTCCATTTATGGGGTCAGATTACTGTCTCAGACATAGAGGCGCATGTGCTCAAGGAGCGCAATGGGATAGGGGAAATGGCAGGGCCCCGATTGGATTCATCTGTTCCAAACCAAGAAAAGGGCCAGTCACCCATGTTACTCAGGGAGCCACATAATAAGAGTTGTACACTGACTCTATGGCCAATTCTATACTTTCTTACATTGTATACAATCTCTGTAAAGGGATGCACAATGGGGTTGAGCCTTTGGTCCACATAACACCAAGTTCTCCTCACAAATAAAAAAACCAACAGGGAATTTTTTCTATATCACCTCCTTCCTCATGGTGAATCAGCATAGGCATGTCCTGCCAAAGACACACTTTACAATTTGGATTGATCTATCTCAAAAGAAAAAATAATCGGTGCCTTTTTTTTCCCTCAGCATAATCCATGATCTGATACCTCTGTTCAAGGCATGGCCTTCAACCACTCCATATACTAAACTAGCATGCTTTGTTCACAGGGAGATAATTCTCTTACTCAGAAAGTTGTCATGAAATAAAAACTATTTGTGTATATATGTATCTATGTATATATGTATGCTAGTGCTTGGTGTATGAAATTTGTGCACAGAGGAGGGGGTTACCTCAGCCCAACCTGCAACCTCTCCAATTGGGGACATTCCTCTCATAATCTGGGACCACTGACTCCTAACCACTCACCTGCCTGCCTGCCTGGTCACCCCTAACTGCCTCAACCTGCCTGCCTGATTGCCCCTAACCCCTCTGCCTGCCTGCCTGATCACCCATAACTGCCCTCCCCTGCCAGCCTGATCTTGTCCCCAATAGCCCTCCCCTGACGACCTGATCTCACCCCCAACTGCCCTTCCCTGCAGGCCTGATCTTGCCTCCAACTGCCCTCCTCTGCTGGCCAAT
Organism: Myotis daubentonii; assembly: GCF_963259705.1. Taxonomy (NCBI): domain Eukaryota; kingdom Metazoa; phylum Chordata; class Mammalia; order Chiroptera; family Vespertilionidae; genus Myotis; species Myotis daubentonii. The sequence goes on along the minus strand of NC_081842.1, from coordinate 74,221,228 downwards.
TTCATTCTGATTAGTCGGTTTCTATGCCAGTCAGCATCAAAAGCTCTGCCTCCTAGGCAGACATTATCTCCCCACAGTTGACCCAGATTTGGTTCTGATTGGTTGATTTCTATGCCAGTCAGTGTCTCTGGGCCTATCAATGGGGCCTGATCAGAAAGTTGGGGCTGATCAGCAGCCCTTGTGGAGGCCTGGAGATTAATGGAGGCACAGCTGCTGGAGAGAGAGAGAGGCAAGTGCTGATCAACAGCTGCCACATAGGCTACGGATCAGACCCTGCTTCTCTCTTCAAGCCTCTCTCAGGGCCTGATTTGCAGTCCCCTCAGCAGTCAGTGCTGGGTCCCCACAGCAACCCAGCACTGACTGCAGGACAGACTTCCAGTTGGTTGAGCCTCTGGTTCTGACGGACCCAGGGTTTTTATATATTAGGATATATATTCATAATCTGAATATATCTAGCAAAGATAACTTTCAGCATCTTCTAAACTAAAATATTATTCTAATTTTTCTCCATTCATGGCATGGGAAAAATTCCAATGGCTATCCTATATGACCAGTCACCAAATGCATATATTGTGCATTTAAAATAATTGCCATTGTCTGACTAGAACTGTGCATTTTCCTTCTACTCCGCAAGTAATTCAGCAATCTGTACAATTATAGAGGCATTTTTCTTTCCTTTTGTACTTTTTACCTTATCCTTGCCAGCTACATTATCGGGTTTCACTTCTGTGACATCAATTATTTTAGATATAGACTAAAAGTTATAGCATAGTTCTTATCACTATTTGTCAGCCAAAATGGTCTTCTATAGAGATAATTAATGCAGAGTGATGCCTATTCAAAACTTGATGGGAAGTTTTCCCTGTCTGTGGGTAACTCTTTACCCCCACTTTATTAAGAAAATGCTGTTGCCCTAACTGGTTTGGCTCAATGGATAGAGCGTCGGCCTGTGGACTGAAGGGTCCCAGGTTCGATTCCGGTCAAGGGCATGTACCTTGGTTGTGGGCACATCCCCAGTAGGGGGTGTGCAGGAGGCAGCTGATCGATGTTTCTCTCTCATCGATATTTCTAACTCTCTATTCCTCTCCCTTTCTGTGAAAAATCAATAAAATATATTTTTAAAGTATTTTTAAAAATGCTGTTTATGTAACTCATTTGGATGTAATGGAATCTTGGTGACTATGATTTCTGCTACAAAATGTTACTTGGACTAAGAGATTTCCCTTCTGACCCCAGCAGGTAGGACGCAGACCCATGATTAATGTTCAGATAGGTAGATGGTTTTAAAGCTTGATTTAGACATATAAAGTTTAAAATTCATTTCCTAGGACATTGACTAGTGGCAGGGATTGTGTACTCTGTCAGTGGGGAGCTACTGACATAAATGGAGTAAGTATACTGATGATACCAAGGAAGGTATGTTTCCCAGACTACACATGGAGTGTGGCCTTGGCTGAGTTTCCTACTTCCTAAACCAGTGATGGCGAATCTTTTGAGCTCGGCGTGTCAGCATTTTGAAAAACCCTAACTTAACTCTGGTGCTGTGTCACATATAGAAATTTTTTGATATTTGCAACCATAGTAAAACAAAGACTTATATTTTTGATATTTATTTTATATATTTAAATGCTATTTAACAAAGAAAAATCAACCAAAAAATATGAGTTCACGTGTCACCTCTGACACACGTGTCATAGGTTCGCCATCACTGTCCTAAATTGTAATTCCTGACTTCAATTCTCAAGCTTTCTCATTGCTTCTATGACATAGCCAATATCATTCTAATAATTTTATTTTATGCTTAAATCTATCCTAATCATTTTTATTGTTTAGAAACTAGTACCCCCAAATGACACACATATATATATTTTATAATACTAATAATAATGGTATTTTTTTAATGTGTAAAGTTTGCCTCAGTTTTCAAGTACTTTCATATACATTAGTTTTTCAGCTTTTCAATTATTGAGGTATATTAATAAATAAAAACTGCACATATATAATGTACAAAATTTGATGGCTTTGCATATCCCAAATTATTGGTGATGTTGAGTACCTTTTAATATAACCATGGCTATTTGCATACATCTATGATGTTAGTGCTACAATCACAGTAATAAACACATCTATCACTTCCAAAGTTTTCTTGTGTTTCTTTTCCTTTTTTATGTGTATGTGTGATAGGAACCTTAGCATGAGATCTATCCTCTTAATCAATTTTTAAATGCACAAGGTCATATTGTTACCTATAGGCACGGAGTTGTATAATAGATCTCTAGAACAGATTTAGCTTGTATAACTGTAAATTATAGTCATTAAAGAAAAGCTGACCATTTCTGCTTACACCTATCCTCCAGCACCCCCTAATCTATTTTTCTGCTTCTTTTGTAAGTGGACTCATGCAGTGTTATTTCTTTTGTGGCTGACTTATTTCACTTAGCATAATGTCATTCATGCCCATTCATGATGTTGCAAATGGTAGGATTTCCTTGTTTTTAATGGCTGGGTAATATTCCATTGTATGTATATATCATATTTTCTTTAGCCACTTTTCTGTTGATGAAGATGTAGGTTGTTGCCGGGAGCCAGTCCATCCTTGCTGTTTCAAGGGACCTGGCATATATGGCATACTGTTCTTAATATGTTTGCTCACCTTCTTGGCACTATGTGTTTTAACCAAGGTCTCCTCTCTGAGAAAGGTTGTTTCCCCAGGTAGGGATTTTCCCCTGAAGTTAGGGAGGGAATAAAACCCCTCAACTAAGTGCCAGGCGGGTAATTAATCACTTTAACTACGAACAATCATGCTTAAGCTACATAATCTTTACTCCCTGAAATGGAGATATGAAACGCCCTAACCTTTGTAATAGAGATTGATAGGATTGAATCAACTGGTATAAATATAGATGTAACAAGACAGCAAGACACAGAACTTAGAAGAGAGAACCTACAGACAGAACCTACACAGAACCTACAGACAGAAGAACTTCGCTGGAGAGAACATGGCAAAAGATCCTGGACTGAACCTGACTACAGAAATTGGCAAGAGAATCTGACTAGAACCTAGTGACTGAACCTGGCTGGAGAACCTGGACAGAACCTGGCTGAAGAACCTAGCGAGGGAACATGGCTAGAGAACCTCGCTGGAGATCCGAAGCAGAACCTCTCTGGAGATCCAGACCAGAACTTGGCTGGAGATCGTGGCTAGAGATCCTGGCTAGGCTGCTGATCAACTGAACGCTGTCTCCGTGTCATTCCTTCTTCGCCGACTCAATCCACACCTTTGGGGACCCCTGGACCCGCTGGGGTTGGACCCCAGCAGGTTGTTTCCATTCCTTAGCTATTGTGCATAATTCTACAAGAAGCTTCTGTACAGCAAAGGAAACAGTCAACAGAGCAAAAATGCAGTCAGTAGAATGGGAGAAAATATTTTCAAGCCAAATACTTGATAAGCTGTTAACTTCCAAAATTCCTACATCTCAAAAGCAAAACAACAAATAATCTGATTTAAAAATAGGCAACCAACTTAAGTAGACATTTCTCCAAAGAAAACATACAGATGGCCAACAGGTATATAAAAAGTGCTCAGCATCACTAATCATGAGGAGAATGCAAGCCCAAGTCTCAAGATATCACCTCACATTTGTTAGGATGGCTAACACAACAAACAGAAAGATCACACATGGTGGTGAGGTTGTGGAGAATTTTGAACCTTGTGCACTCCTGGTAGGAATGTAAAATAGTACAACTGCTATGAAACACAGCATGGAGGTTTCTAAAAAAATTAAAAAATAGAACTACCGTATGACCCAGCAATCCTACTTCTAGGTATATGTCCAAAAGTCCTGGGGTCTAGCCCCAGCGGGTCCAGGGGTTCCCCAAGGTGTGGACGGAGTCAGCGAAGAAGGAAAGACACGGAGGCAGTGTTTAGGTGATCATCATAGCCAGGTTCCTCTTTTTATTGTCATCTAACATCTGTATTTATACTATTTGGTCCTCACCTGGGGAAACAACCTTTCTTCTCCTAGCCAGGTTCCTCCCACTATTGTCCTCTTACATCTGCATTTATCCTATTTGATCTTAACCCCATCCATTCCATTCCAAAGGCTAGGGCTGTTTCTCATCTCTATTTCAAGGTTCCTAGAAACATCCCTGCAGGCACTGCCTCAAGCAGCCAGGGTGGATCGGCTTCCAACACAAAAGCATTATGGTATTTACTCCATAATATTAGATGAAATAATAAGTCCAGAAGAGGTTAAACAATTTAGAAGTGTCATGATGTTAGAAAGTGACAGGTTGAATTGGGTGTCCTGGCACATAGTCCAATGTCTTGTTAAACCATGCTTATTTGTCTAGAAATGCAAAGCCTGCAGATGATTTTATTAAAAATATATTCTTCAATTACCAAATCTTGTCCAACTCAAACCAATACTAATTGGACAAAACAAGGAATGATAACAAATCATTTTATATTTTTGTTGGCTATTATGGTATACAGCCTGACAAAAGGTATGCTTCTTTTTTTCTCTCCACACTTTAATTTTTCATCAAGGGTAAAAACAATGAAATAAATGTTGATTTATAATGTAATATTCAATAATTCCAGAATGAGGTCACCTTAACTTTTTTAGAGACTCAAGTTTTAGGGAAATCAGAGAGCTTTTGAATGTCAGAAGGACTCTCAGGCAATGCTTGTAAACTGATTATAAACTTCTAACATCACATAGTAATGCTGAAGTACAGTGTTGGTTCTAGTTAAGTTAAGCCTTTTAGAACATATATCAAGAGTTCAAATATTTGCTTTCTGCAAAATATTTTGAACACAGTAAATCTCAGGTATATTTTAAATGTGGGTAAAATATAAAATAACATAATTACTTTTATGTATTTGCTCTCTTTTTACCCATAATTTTGAGTAAAAATATACTTATTTGCTTATTTTGCTTATAATAACTACCCCTGAAGGTCAATCATAGCTTAACAACATCTCTACTATATCGCTGGTGATTATAGCCCTAATGGAAGATTGATAAATCTAAAAACAAAACAAAACAAAACAAAAAAAACAGAAAAAAACTACACACATTCTGTTTGGGACAGGAGGGAGAAGTTGCACATCTATTTTATTGGACTTTCTTCTAGGTGATATGTCTTCATGTATCAGTTAGACATTAATGAGTGTGTTTGGGATTAACATCTGTTGGAAGAAGAAGAAAACAAGATTTGACAGAGGAGGAAGTCAAACTGCAATGTGGCTCTTTGGAGGCCTTTTCTGATTCTTTTCTGATTCTGCGGAGAGTACTGAGGATAGGAGGAAACTCAGCGTTATTACAATTTCAAGGAAGGGGACCAACTTTTGTAGCCACACATCTGTTTATCTCTGGAGGTGGGCTTCTCCGCAAAGTAGGCATGACCTCGGGCCTGGTGCCTTTCTTCAGCGTAGGTAATCCCTGAAGGGCTGTCGGTCTGCAGCTTCCTGGCAGCTGGTTTAGCAATGCTTTATTTCTGAATAAACTCCTAGGTGATTCAGAGCAGTGTCCACAACAGAATGTTTCTACTGCTGCTGAGAGACAGAGTAAGCCAAGGTCTGAGAATTGACCATGGGATTATGCCTGGTAGAAGTCACTGGTGTATTCTTCTTAATGATGAATGCTAAACTATGTTCTGTAAATTTCAGGCCACACAAAACGTGTATCTCTTCTTCCATAAGAGTGAAGAAACTGCTTCCCAGATGTCCTCGTTGGCTTAACTGGATCAAAAACTATTTTCTCACTGTAGCCTGGGGCATGTCATTCACTGATTTCCTTTGGTTTGCCACATATGTCATATTTTAAAGTTAGGAGTAGAGTTAGTTTCCCCTAAATCATTAGGTTTGTTCAGGGACAGTGTGGAAACTTGAATGAAAACAGATTGAGTTCCCCAGATAAAGGTAATATGTATCAGGAAGGTGATATGTATCAGGAAGGTGATATGTATCAGGAAGGAATCCACAAATGCCCACAATGGACATGGCATTGTTTGGTTTCTATAACTATTTGGAATAACTTATTTCACTAATTTATGTTTCAGATTTTTTTTTTCTGAAAGGGGACTCTTGCCTTTTTTAATTTAAAGTTTTTTTATTGTTTGAAGTATTACAAATAGTAGTACATATGTGTCCTTTTTCCCCCATTGACCTCCCCCGCAGCCTCCCTTACCTCCCGGCACATACCCTCAAACCTCACCCCGGTGTCTGTCTGTGTCTATTACACCCCAAGAAACCAGAAACACCAATCAGAAAGGATATATGCACCCCTATGTTCATAGCAGCACAATTTACAATAGCCAAGATTTGGAAACAGCCTAAATACCCATCAGCAGATGAGTGGGTTAGAAAATTGTGGTACATCTACACAATAGAATACTACGCTGCTGTAAAATAGAAGAATTCTTACTATTTGCAACAGCATGGATGGAACTGGAAAGCATATGCTAAGCAATATCAGCCAGACGGGGGAAGATAAATTTCACATGATCTCACTCATTTGTGGAATATGTTTCAGATTCTTATTTATTGCTAAATTTAGGCCAGGCTCCCAGGATAGAGTAGTATACTAACCATAAATGTGTCTACTCTCCCTGATCTTATATTTTCAAAAGGGAAGAGGAAATAAACAAACAAATAAATAGACTTACAGATGGTGGTAAAAGAAACAAAGGAGTAAATGTGATTAATGTAAGTGAAGACACCACCTCAAAAGTTATGATCAGAGATGACTTCACTAGAAAATAATATATATTTGAAAATTAGATATTATTTTTCTATATTTCTCAATACAGAAAAGGAGGAAATGAAGGAGAGTATAAAGGGAACAAGGAAAACCAGGAAAGGAAGATTTACATATTGTGGACAATCTTTTTATGCTGATGTTGTTATCTTGAAGAATATTAGAGTTTATTCTATTCTACTGTCATGAAAAATTTAAAATATTATACCTGTCTCAGGCCATTTTGGAGAAAATTGTTACATATAAAATTACTATATTTAAATGTCTATCAGTGGTCATGAAAATTTGATTAGCCTGAATGGTACACAAAGCTATGTAGCCATGAAGGAAGGTGGTGGGAAGGAGAAAGGAGTGGGTTATGCAGCTGTTTTAAAGATGTACACTTCCATAAAAATATATAAAAAGCCCAGCATGAAAAAGTGGTTAGCACATGTTTATTGAATAAATGTGTGCATACTAATACATCATAAACAATAATACCAACAAACATATTGACTACCTAGTTAGTGTAATGCTTCCCATAATTTTTTTTGATTGAAGGGAAATTTTGTAATTAAAAGTAATAACCAATTCTTAGAGATTAAATACATAAACATTGGGACCACAAGAGAATGTAAGAGGAGAAGTATATAAAATTATTAAATGAATAAGCAATGTTCATAAAATTGCTTCTTTGGTGCTTATAAAAACAATTTTTTTGGTTTCAGAAATGAAGATAATATTATATCTAGTATCATTATACCTTATGAAACCCATTCTAGTTTAGTTACATCTGCAAAACCACTGCAATAAATTTAAATAATTTACCCCACTAATGTAGGTGAAAATTGTGTTTCAGAAAATGCACTTTAGGAAAAGAATAAAAAAGTATGTTCAAAGTCAGCTGACCACATATATAGCTAACAGGGGACTCTGCTGTAGCTAATTTCTAAATACGGTCCCCAAATGAATTACGAATCTTGGTCTTGTGCAGTGCTCCTTTACAGTGAATCTGGGTTGGCCCTGTATAATCTAGAACATGCAGAGGCAGTGATGCTAAGTGTCTTTTGAGATTAGGTCATATCAAGTGTTGAAACTTCTTAAGATGTTTTTTCTTGAATAAATCAGTACTCTGAAAGAATTCCAGCAACTGTGAGAATCCAAAGCGAGAGAGAGAGAGAGAGAGAGAGAGAGAGAGAGAGAGAGAGAGAGAGAGAAAGAAAGTTGATTAGACCCAACTATACTAGCCATTTCAATCTAGGCACCACACATGAGACTGAAAAATCCAGCTGATACTCCAAACTGAGGTCCTAAACATATTATCCCAGTCAGGCCATAACAGTCATCTCCAACCACTTGAGCTACTCTGGGTGAGGACCACATTTAATGGAGCAGGGAGGAGCCATCCCACTGTGCCTTGACAAAATAGCTGATCTACAAGATGACCACACATAGTAAATAGTCACTGTTTTAATCTACTAATGATTTGGAATAGTTTGTTACTAGGGAATATATTCCAGAACCCAAATTTGGTACTGGGAGTAGGTTTTTGTCTTGATAGAAATGCAAAACATATGTCTTTGGATTTGGGACCACATGTTGGGTGTTGGTATGAAGAACCCCAAGTACACCATTGTGGCTGTGGAAGGATTCTGAAAGAGTTATTGGAGGCTGGAGAACAGATAGATCGTATTGCATAGTGAGAGAAAATTTAGCAAACTATAGACTGTGGTAGTGCAGTAGTGATAGTTTTAGACTATGTCCACACATTCTTTGATACCCTCCTCTTTCAGAGGTGGAGCTTAATTTCCCTCCTTGAGTGTGGGCAGCTCTTCGTGACTTACTCCTAATGGAATACGAAGGAAATGTATGATTTCAGAGATTAGGTCATATAAGAAATGACAACTTATCTCTTGCTCTTTCTTTTGTATCACTTACTTTGGAGGAAGACATCTGTGATGCTGTGAGGACTCTCGGGCTGACCTGTGACACTGACCCTCCGACCAGTAGCTAGTGCTGAACTGAGGTTTTCTGCAATTAGCTAAGTGAGAGAAATATCTTGAATGCTGATCTTCCAGCTACAGCCTCCACTGACATGGGAGACCTGAGTCAGAATCATCCAAGGCACTTCCCAATTCCTTATTTTCAGAAACTATACGAGAAAACAAATTTGTTTCATTTGTCTTAAGATTCTAAGTTTTAGGGTGATTTTTTTACACAGCAATAAATAATATAGAAGAGAATATAAAGTAAATATATGCCTATGAACTAGAGGATCTGTTTTAGCAGATGTTAAGCTAAATTTTGGAAGTACCAACTGGTTTCTTTCCATTGTGTATAATAAAATATGGCTATATAGAGATGAGCTAAAAGAAACTGGTAATTTTTCTATCTGAATTTTTGAGGATATAAAAGAGCCAAGACTAAATTCACATAATAAGAGATTCCCAATTCAAGGAATGGCTTCAAAATAAGGGTCAAATCTAGCACCCTGCCAGGAAAATTTTATCTCGGTGCTAAAATGGGATGAAATCTGCAGGGAGAGAGAAAGTTTATTTTTCATGTAGATAGAATGTAGGTTGTGTGTCCAGAGAGAGACTGTATTATGCCAAAGATGGCAACAATATTATCTCTAAAACTACAAGTTTCTTCTGCAATGTGACCTTTCTAACTCATCTTTTAAATTCCATCCCCTAGAATATGGGTTGACTCTGTGACTACCATGCTGATATGAGTACAATAAGAGTGATGCTCCACTGGTCCTGGGGATAGCCCATGGCTTGGTAGGCAGTTTCCTTTCTTTGTTTCTTAGGAGACATATACATTGTAAGAAAGTAATTATTCTGAAATCACCATGCTGTAAGAAAGATAAGACATGTGGAAAGGTCCTAAAGAATGACACATCCTACGGAGAAAGACAGAGAAGCCGGGAACAATTGAAGCATCAGACACGTGAATGCAGAACCTATCATGGAGGTAGTTGCTCCAGCCCCAGACAACCCAGCTGAGATGTACCATTCACCTGAGCTCACCTCTATTTCCTGATCCCAAAACTGACTAAAATAAAATGGTTGTTTTTAAATTATAAGTTTCAAGTAATTTCTTAAATAGCAAGAGTAGTTCCACATGACACTTGAATGCTCCTATCAAGAAAGCACAAAGCAAACATAGTGACTTGATTCTAACAAATAAAATACAATAGGAGTGATGGGATGCCAAATTGAACACTCTCACTTTCATTCTCTATTTCTCTCTCTCTGAGAGAGACGCTAGCTGTCATGATGTGAGGCTGCCTTGGATAAAGGAAGCCAACTGGCATGTCCTCATGATACTTAGGCAGCTTATAAAGTAGCCCAAGGATCAAGGAAATGTGAGTAAGCTTGGAAACAGACCTCCAACTGAGACACAGCACTTCAGTGGATGCTTGGATGCACACAAGTTGGTTGCTATGTCTTTAGAGAACTTGAGTCAGAACCACACAGCCATGCAGCTCCCACAGAGTCTATGAAATAATAAATGTTTGTTGTTTTAAGCAACTAAGTTTGGGATACTTTGTTACACACCGATAGATAACTAATACAATTCTCTCTCTCAGCAGTTTTTTTTTTTTCCATTGAGAGGTCTCTTTTCTGTTTGTTTGTTTTTATTTTAATCTACTTTTTACTCTGCCTGTGTCCTTTAAGGTTTCAACTAGTTTTTTTTCTCTTATCCACATTTTTACTATACTATGTAAGGTGCAATTTTCTTTGTATTTATCCTGCTTGAGTTCACAGTTATTCTTGAATTATTGTTTTCATAACTCTCTGATTCAGAAAATTACAATCTTGTCTTTCTGCATATTGCTTGTATTTCATGCTTTCTTTGCTTTCTTAGACTCCAATTACACATATGGTAGGTCTTCCCACTGTATTCCTTAGGTTTATGATGCTGTTTTATGCTTTTTCACAATTGTTATTTATTGTACTTCTTTCTTTGTACAATGTGCTGACCTATCTTCCATTTTACTAATGACGTGTTCAGATGTTTCTAGTCTGTTGTGAAACTTATCCATCACATTCTTATTTTCAGTTACTAGGCTTTCATTCCTAGATTTTCATTTTCTTAAAATTTATTTTTTTCAGAGCTCAGTTATATCTATCTCTTTGAAAATGTTCACTTACATTAAAGTAATTTTTTAACTCCATTATCTGAAACATATTCAGGATATTTTAAAGCCATTATATCACACCTAAATCCCTGGTATACCTTGCTCTATTATACATATCTTCATTTTTAAAAACTGTAATTTTTTTTCTGTGTTCCTGATTATTTTGCTTTAGTAACAAAAATTGTACATAATTAAGCCTACTATTATTCTTCTCTTCCTCCAAAGGAATGTATGTCTAGGAAAACTAATAAGCTTCCACGAATTCAATCTAATTATAGGATGCCAGATAACTTCAAGTTGGACTTCATTACTCTGTGAGAGCCAGATCATTTTCAGTGTCTCATTCTGAGAGTATAGCTCTTATTATGTACACTTATAGGCACTGCTTCTTTGGCAGGCTCTGCACTCTAATTTTGTCTAGCCCCCTGAGATTTGCAAAAGTTCTGTTCAGCTTCTCAACTCACCTGCCTTTTGACATTTTCCAAATACCAGGCTCCTCTTTTTGGGTTTTTTCTTCTTCAAGATCATGGAGTCATCATTTTCCAGTGCCTTGTTGGCTTTCTGATATTTCAAGTAGATTTTTAAAATATATATTTCAAGTGGGTTTTGTTCATAGTAGAAGGACTGGTTTACATTTCCTACTCACAGTGCTGGAAGTGGATGTCTCCTCATAAGAGTTTTTGTCTTTCAAATGAAGGATAATTTATATACTTTAGATGGAGGATGCTCTTTTGTTTAGGGAAAGAAAAATAAAGTGTGATTGTGTCTGTGTAAATATTTGGTTTCAGTAAATATTCTCTCTAGAGAAGGAGAAATGTTGTGCACACATTTTGTCCCTGTATTTATTTTTTTTATCTTGTTTATTATATAACCATTTCATTAAATTTTGTTAAACTGGATAGAGGCTATGTAGGCATGGGGTCAGAAGATACATGGGGAATCTCTGTACCTTTCTTTCAATTTTTCTGTAAACCTTAAATTGCTCTAATAAAATAAAATCAATGAAAAAGAACTTTGTTAAACTATATAACTAAATCTTAACCACATTTGGTTTAAAAGAGAAGTACAGAGATGGCAATAGCCAGCTTTTCAGTGTAGAGATGGCAGTAGCAAGTTGTGATAGAGTAAGAGGTGACCTGCTATGGGAAAATAAATTTGTGATTATGTTTTTCTGTCCAAATTCAGGACCACGTATATAAAAGGGTATTAAATCAGAAATACCCTTGGTGGCCTGAGTGTAATGAAATTTTTGAAATGCTAAAATGCTCAGAACAGAGATGTATTACTCAGGATAACCTTAGCATTATCTTCTTGTCTGTTTGTTTGTTTTTCTGGGTGAGGATGTTCCTTGCTGACACTGATTATGGTTCAAGCACCAAGAAAACCTAAAGTGTGTAAGTATACCCTTAAAAAGAAGGCCATGATTATGTGTAAATTCTCCCTGAATAATGACTAAAGGAATTTTAGACTAAAAAGAAAGAGAACCTCTTTGTACCCCAAAGTTCTCCATCTTCCCAAATCCTGTGCCCAATTCTCAACCTTTGGTCTTATCAAAGTCTCTGTGATATAAAGTCAGAAAGAGATTATTTCACTTGGATTGTATTGTATCTTATTCTCTTATTTTTTCTCTTGTCTCCCTGTCTATTCCTTCTGAGTGGTCTGTGCTAGTTTGTACTTCCCTGTTGCTATGCCTCAAAGAGTGGATTTCAGTTCTCTTTGTTTCTCTATTTGGGTACTTTCATTCTGTCCCATAGTTTGAAATATCTTATCTAACATAGAATCCCCAAGTCTAATAATCCAACTTTATCCAAACTTTTTCCTTGAACCTCAAATTCATATGCCTTGCTTTGGTCATGTAAAAAGGACATCTCAAACATAAGTGACCAAAATAGAATCATGCATTTAGATACATTCCTAACTCTTGCCAAAGTTGTTTTATCCCAAGTATTCTCCATCTTAATGAATGAACATTTTTATTAGCTACTCAGTTGCTTAGCCCTAAGAATCATCTTCAATTTATTTTTATTTTAAATATGTCACATCTAGTTATTCTGTCCCATTACCTTGCATTATTTTCCTATATTTTGACTGAACCTAGAAAACTCTATAAATTCTTACTATTTTCATAGCTACTACCATAATTCAGGACTCCATCAGCTATTTTCTTAAGTACAATATCATTATTGGCTCCCAGCTTTCGTGCTTATTGTCATGGTTTAGTCTCCACATACCTTTTGAAAAAACTCTTTTTGAAATGAATGTTTACAAAAATCAATCATATCTGGCATTGTTTGTATCCCTTTAACATGTCCCACAATAGAAGTAGAAATATCCAAATTCTTTTGTGTAACTAACAAAGCCTTATATGATCTGCCTGCTATAACTCTCTGACATGATCTTCTACCATTTTTCTATGTTTCACTGTGTCATAGCTACTTTGACATTAATTTTGTGTTTTAAACAAGCAAGCATTTTTTTGGCCCTTAGGTCTCTGCATTCATTGCTCCCTTCTCCTAAAATACTCTAATTGCAGGTTTTCATAGAGTTGATCTCATCACAGGTCTTATTTTCAATATAAACTATTTAACATATAATTCAATGATTTTGATACAGAAGGAACCAAAGGTATAATTCTGATGTGCTGAACATGGTCTACGTCTTAATCTACATGGTGAACATGCAAAATTATGCCCCCAAAATGATGGAGTAATGTCTTTAGTTTTAGCAATTTTTATACACATTTTGGTATATATTTATACCTCACTAAAAAGTTAAAAAAAAAACTATTCAGAAATTTCCCATGACCACCTGTCTGAATAGCCTGCCCAAGCTCTACCCCTTTGAATTTATACATTTCTCAGCTTTATGTGCTTTGTAGAACTGAATACTTCCGGAAGTAATCTAACATATTTAAACACTTCCATGTTTAGTGTGTCTTATCCAGATAGAATGTAAGATATTTAAGAGATGCATTCTGCTTTACTTTTATACTGTTATATTTCTAGGACTTTGAACAGTACCTGGGACAAAGAAGGGACATGTAAATGTTTGCTTAAATGAATTAAAGCACAGGTTTAGCATATTTTGTTCATTTTGTAACTATCTGCTATACAGATAACATACAGAAGGACACAGCCTCCCTGATTAGACTTTTAAGAAGTATGGTCACAATCCATTAATTCCTTCTGTTCCCTAAAGAAGGAAAAACTGGAACATAATACATGTGCATGTAAATTTCTTTCATGGAATGTTTTTCTCCCCTTTCTTAGTTTTGCTGACTGAAATTCTATTCATTTTCCTTTTGTAGCCTTCATAAGCCCCCACTGTCTCAAACATACATTACATTTTATTCTCTCAATTTCTCTCATGAATATTCTTTCTCCATCTGGCCTGCATTAAAGATATTTGGGTACCGAATACTTCCAATTTAATGAAAAACTTGAGAAGAAAAAATGGCCATGTTTATCTTTTATTCCTAGAGTTCCTCATAGAGCTATGCACATATTAACTTTAATAATTATTTTAATCAAATTTACTAAAAAAATATCTCAGACAGATTGGTTAGAGGTAGGACCATTTATGATTAGGAGACAGTAAGGAGATCAGTATGAAGAGGGCTTAATTAGGTAAGGAGGTCATTAGTGCAAAGTCCTACTGTCTTACTTTCCTGGAAGTTGTCTCCACTCTTGTAATCAGTTCCTCATGTCAAAACTTACTAAAGCCACAAACCTTATCATAACTCTATTTCTTAAAATGCTTTAATAGGTAAACCTTACATTCAGAATCAAATGGAAGTTTCTTAAAATGTCACATCAGAGTTAGCGTCTGTGGTGTACACATCCTCCCACCACTACCTCATTATTCACATGTAGCCCCAGAATATGTCATGTTCACTTTATGCTTATAGGATCTTGTGTATGTGGAGAGTGCTGTTATTTTCCTCTACCACTTGGGTTACTCATTTTATTCTTAATGAAGCAATTCAAGTGTTACATCCTCAGGGAAATTCTCCCTGATTTTCTTAATTCAATCAGGCACTCATGCTGTGCTGAAATAGTGTGGGGGAAAATCCTACCATAGGCCTGCCTACTGTAGTATTTATTTATTTATTTATTTATTTATTTATTTATTTATTTATTTTATCTGATTAAGCCACAAGATTGCAATCCCTTCCTCAGAAAAGGTCTCTGTCTTGTTCACCTCATTAAAAACTTTTTGTTGAAGCCACTTTAAACTAGAGGCTTGCAAGGATGGAAGTTCTGTGCCGGGAGCCAGGGAGAAATGGAGCTGGAGCAGAGAGAGGGGACCATGGCAGCCATGGGCTTAGAGGAGTTCTCAGCACCTCCCAGCTGAGAGCTGGCGCTGCCTCCGCTGTTTTGTGGTCACATCCTGGAGAGTGAGCTTGAGAACGAAGTGGAGTTCATGTCTGGGGGTCTGGGCAGCTCCAGCCTCCAGGAGCGAGACGAAGAGGAGGAGGCAGCCTGAGGCCAGCAATGTGCCAACGGGAACTCAATCACAGGAAGTACCAGGCGCTAGGTCGGCACTGCAGGGAGATCAAGCAGGTGAACGAGCGGGTCCTGAACAGGCTCCATCAGGTACAGAGGATAATACAGAGACTCCAGCAGGAGCGGAGGTTCCTCATGAGGGTGCTGGACTCCTATGGGGATGACTACCAGGCCAGCCAGTTCACCATCTTACTGGAGGACAAGGGCAGCCAGGGCACAGACGCCCCCACCCCAGGCAATGCTGAGAACAAGCCTCCAGAGAAAGAGGGGCTGTCCCTGCCCAGGAGGATGCCAGCGCCTACAGAAGCCAGCAGCCCGGCCCCTGGCAAGGGGCCCAGCGGGCGGAAGAGGCAGCCAGTGCCACCAGAAGGGGGCCGGGCGGGAGTCCCGCTGACTCCGAGCTGGACCCAGTGCAGATAAAGGTGGAGGAAGACTTTGGCTTCAAAGCGGTCTAGGCTCTGGACTCAAGTTGGGTTTCTCGGGGGCCAGACAAGCTGCTGCCCTACCCCACCCTAGCCAGATCCCCCTTTGACTGACCCCCCAATAAACGGAACCCATGCTCTCCTCAGCAAAAAAAAGCTTATAGAAGCCTGCTTATAGGATCAAATAGTATAAACATAGATGTAACAGGACAATGAAAAGAGAACCTGGCTATGATGATCACCTGAAAAAAAAATACAACTAAAAGACGGAACGGACATCATCCAGAACCACAGGAAGGCTGGCTGAGTGGAAATTCCACAACTAGAAGGAAAGAGAAAAGCATACTGAGACTCAGAGGAGGCACAGTATGGAAGTAAAATACTAAGGTGTGGAGGTGCATGCAGAGTGGGCTGGCGGCTGAGGGCGCGGTTGTCACTTTCAATCGGAAGGGAGTCTCAGGCTCTGAGCTCCAGTTCTGGGTGAGTCTCTGGGGACCCAGACTCATACGGGAGAAGCGGAACTGTCTGGCATCAGTCGGAACTCGAGGGCAGCTTTCTCTCAGAGGGGCATGCAGCGATTGCCCAGACACTGAGAAGCAGAGCCTCTGAAAGCAGCCATAACTGCTAGCCCTCCCCCTGTTGATCCCATGGGACCCGCCCCGACCAAGCCCTGCAGGGAGGCTTTTGCTGGATAACCTAAGGCAGAGGCTAGATTAGCACCTCCCTAGAGATCCAGGAGCCAGTGTACCCAGAGGTCAGAGTGGGACCATCCAGTTTGCAGCTCCATGGAACCATAAAGGACACACTCAGGGGGCAGACTCAGTGAGCACCAAAGCCCCATTGAAGCAAGTCTTGCCCCAGAAGGGTGTCTCCAGCACAGAAGTTCTCCCACTGCAGACACAGCTGATTCTCATAGCCAATTGGTCTGGAGGTCAATTCCTCCCAGTGATACCTACAACAATCAAGGCTTAACTACAACAAGACTGTGCACAAAGACCTCAAGGGGGTGCACCAAGAGTGTCCTCCTCAGGTAATTGGGAAGGTTGAACCATTGGGCCCTAGAGGACACTTAGCACAGAAAACCACTTTATCAACACAGGGAAGCATAAAAACTGTGGAGACAAATAAAAAGGACACAAATGACAGAAATGGAGGAAAGCAAACTACTGGATATAGAGTTCAAAACCACACTTTTAAGGTCTTTCAATAATTTTCTAGAAACTGCCGATAAACTTAATGAGACCTACAAGAAATCTAATGAGACCCTTGAGGTTGTGATAAAGGACCAACTAGAAATTAGGCATGCACTGACTGAAATAAAGAATATTATACAGAATCCCAACAGCAGACCAGAGGATTGCAAGAATCAAGTCAACGATTTGAAATATGAAGAAGCAAAAAACTCCCAACCAGAACAGAAAAATGAAAAAAGAATCCAAAAATACGAAGATAGTGTAAGGAGCCTCTGGGACAGCTTCAAGTGTACCAACATCCAAATTATAGGGGTGCCAGAAGAAGAGAGAGAGCAAGATATTGAAAACGTATTTGAAGAAATAATGACAGAAAATTTCCCCTACCTGGTGAAAGAAATAGACTTACAAGTCCAGGAAGCGCAGAGAACCCCAAACAAAAGGAATCCAAAGAGGACCACACCAAGACACATCATCATTAAAATGCCAAGAGCAAAAGACAAAGAGGGAATCTTAAAAGCAGCAAGAGAAAGAAAGTCAGTTACCTACAAGGGAGCACCCATACAACTGTCAGCTGATTTCTCAACAGAAACTTTGCAGGCCAGAAGGGATTGGCAAGAAATATTCAAAGTTATGAATGTCAAGAACCTACAACCAAGATTACTTTATGCAGCAAAGCTATCATGCAGAATTGAAGGTCAGATAAAGAGCTTCACAGATAAGAAAAAGCTAAAGGAGTTCATCACCACTAAACCAGTATTATATGAAATGCTGAAAGGTATCCTTTAAGAAGAGGAAGAAGAAAAAGGTAAAGATACAAATTATGAACAACAAATACACATCTATCAACAAGTGAATCTGAAAATCAAGTGAATAATCTGACGAACAGAATGAACTGGTGATTATAATAGAATCAGGAGCATAGAAAGGGAGTGGAATGACTATTCTTGGGGGGGGGGGGGGAAGGAGTGAGGGGGATTCGGGAAGAGACTGGACAACAATTGTGCACCTATGGATGAGGACAGTGGGTGGGGAGTGAGGGAGGAGGGTGGGGTGGGAACAGGGAGGAGGGGAGTTATGGGGGAAAAAAGAGGAACAAATGTAGTAATCTGAACATAAAGATTTAATTAAAAAAAGACAAAAAAAA
The DNA here is from genome assembly GCF_963259705.1 of Myotis daubentonii. Classification (NCBI taxonomy): domain Eukaryota; kingdom Metazoa; phylum Chordata; class Mammalia; order Chiroptera; family Vespertilionidae; genus Myotis; species Myotis daubentonii. Next base: position 74,203,074 of record NC_081842.1, on the reverse strand, counting down.
AACCTTTTTGTTAAATAAGTTGGTAAATAAACAAGGGAATAAATAGATGGATGGGTAGATATGTTAATGGGTGAATGACATATTAGTTTCAGAGGATAGGTGAAATCCCTTTCATTATTTAAGAAAAAAAAAATGAAGATACTATTCTTGGGAACTTATTGCCACTGTTTCTTATACTGATTTTGATAAATAGGAAGTAATACATCTGAGTTGTCAAACTATACTGAAAGGGAGAGTAAACCTAACATGAATGACCTGAGACTAAATAATTAGTTTAGGGACTCTGGGAGATGAATGTTTAATACACTCAATTTCTTAGCCATTCTTTTTTCATTGTCATTTATCATTGATATTCCTATATCTGGTAGATATTACAGATGCAAACAAAGTAAAGGAGAGAGACATTGGGGCATATTCAACGTCAAAGGCATATTTTGAGCTCATGTTACAATCTTAGCAAAGGCATTGTCAAATATTGGTATCCTGGGTCAGCGTTATTTCCCTGACCCAGGATACCAATAAAGTCTCTGATTTTCTTGGGCAGGATGCCAGTTCTACTTGAACCATAGGGAAATCCTTAGTGCTGAAAGCTATTCGAGGCATTGCCCTCAAAGCCCTACCTGCTCTCTGCTGGGCTTGCATGGTATTGCACTAGGGCATCCCAGATAACAGAAATACTGCACCTGGCTGATTGCCCAAATGATGGCTTATTCATAATAATGTTTCAAGGGGAACTTTTTTTTGCCAGATATACAAAGAAATGCATGTCCAATGATTTTCTAAGTGACCTCTTTTATTGGAACTTTGATACCTAGCAGTCTTTAGACAACAAGTATCTTTATAAAATAGCTTGATTATATGTTCTAGATACCAGAAACCAAAAAACTATTGTAAAAAATATAATTAATTGATAAATTAATATTGCCTACAAGTCTATAAAATCTAATAGAAGATTTTGAAGTGAGACTAGCAGAAGAATAAGTGGAAAGTATGCAAGTGTGGTAGGAAAATAAAGAAGGAAAGATTTCTGAACAGACTGATTTCAGAGTAATTCAGTCACAGGACACAGGGTCATACAGCTTTGACAGCCATCAGAAATGGGCTTTCAGCAATCGTAAGAACATGATTCCACTGGTTATCTATCCCCAAAGACTTGAGGACAGGGTGCTGTTTAACAGGACAGCACATTATGTCATCGATGTCTTTATTCCATGGGGAAGGCAGTACTAATGCAGGATCCAAACTAGAAGAAAGTCTCACAGACAAATATGATTGAATAATTCTTTTGTTCCATTTCTCATTTTTCAAGGAAAGTTGGATATTATAACTCAGGTTGCAAAGAAATATTTTCATGGTAACTCAAGTTAATTAGAAAATTAACTAAAACAAAATTCAGAAACAAAAATGTACATCTCAGCTTAGGACAAGAATAATATAACACATACAGAACTCAATCTATACTGGGATACACAGTTTACCTAAACAAAGATTTACCATCTGTTACTTGGTAGAAAAGATCTGGGAGATTATGTGGAAACTCATAGTTTTTGTATCTGTACAGTGAACTGATTAGAATATTTTTTACAACTGTAGATTTAGATATCAATATTAAGAAACTCTTTTATCAACTTCACTAAATTCTGCAATAAAAATACTACAAATGACTTGCTATTATATATTTTGTACTTAGTTAACCTGAAAGTGTACATATCTAATCATTGAAATTAGAGTTCTGTTTGGTGAAAGGGTTTGGATAAGTAGTAAATGAATTAAAAACCGTAATAAGCACAGTGCCACGTCTGTTGCAATGATTATTACAAAATTACATCTTGTTCTTTGTGCCTTCATATGATTTATATAACATGAGAACAAATTTCTTTGTAATTTAATTTATAAAAATATATTTGTATAGTGCCTTATTTGGTGAAGTTATTCACACATGTTAGCTAAAGAAATAAATAACTATTGGGGAAACAACTGTCAGTCTGTTACTCAGAAAAAGACTATTTTTTTAAGCTACAACTATGTATGAAGTATCATGACATATCCTGCAAGTAGAAAAAGATAATAAACTACCTAGTCTCAAGGATTTATAGTAAAAAGAATAAATCATTTATTCACATTTTTTAAAACAAACAAAACAAAACAAACCCTGAAGTTAAGGGAGATTTCATTGCTCAATCTAAAATAATAAGAAAAACAAACATCAACTGTGAAATTCCCCTGGAAAGTAGAAGAATAAGAATTTTATTTCAACAAGAGAAGAAAAATGTGTCTCACTGAGCAAGGAACGGAAGCTGGAAGAGAGTAAAGAATAAGAAGAAGGAAATAATGACCATTTGGGAGAAATGCATTGCGAAGGATTAGAAACTGAAATTGCAACATCACCCCTATATATGAATCCTGTTCTAGTATTCCTTTCCCTGCCTTCATTCTTTTTCTTATTAAAAATAAAAACATATAAAGCATAACCTTTCCTCTTTAATTCCATTCCTATAATTTTCTGAGAAACTACAAGGTTCAATAAAACTGAGCATTGCATGAAGACAAAAAGCAGATCAATTCTTATTGGGGGAAACAATCACCTTTCGATTCCTCTCCTGAAACTCTTTTATCATAGAGATGGATTTTCTTTATGTCCTAAAAGCCATTCTGGGAGGGAACGCTTCCAATAACATTTAAGAAAAGACAATATTAACCCAATACTAACTGTGAATTAATTGCTGTACTTTTGGTCCATAATGTTTGAAGCATCAATTATCTCTTTTGTGAGAAAACAGAATGAATTTATGACCCATGACAGCGAAGACAATCATTTTCCTTTCACAGCGATCTGCAAGAACTTATTTTTCTTACTGGATCCTTTAATTATGCTTCTTAATCAGATGTTCAAACCCTTGAATTTTCTTAAGTGCCTGGCTGTCTTTCTCACCTACACCCTCACTTCCCCTACAATCCATAATCTCTACAGCAAGTGTCTTTTCTTTTAAAAATAATAATGCTAAAATCTTCATGTAAGAACTTCTGATTATTATGTGCTGTAGGTAGCCTTTCCTGTTTTTTTCCCTCTCCCCAAGCATCCTCTAAGCAACATATGCTAATTAACTTCAGCCTAAAGGTTAAAACTTCATATTATATTTTATAGAAAATAATTTTTTTATTGTCCAAAGGAAAAAGATATTGGCATTGTTGTTTCTTTTATAATTTAATATTTTCATTATGTAAAATTTAAATTCTTTGTTGAAAGTATTCCATATGTCTTCTTTTTCCCCCATTGACCCCTCCCTGGCCACTCCCCGCCCCTCCCCAACACATGCCCTCACCCCTCTAGTGTCTGTGTCCATGGGTTATGCTTATATGCATGCATACAAGTCCTTTGGTTGATCTCTTACCCAAGTCCCTTCCTTCTCTCTGAGGTTTGAGAGTCTGTTCTGTATTTCTATGTATCTGGATCTATTTGTGTTCATCATTTTACATTGTGAATTATATTCCACAAAGAATGAGATTATGTGATACTTCTCCTTCTCTGACTGGCTTATTTCACTTAGCATAATGCTCTCCAGCTCCATCCATGCTGTTGCAAATGGTAAGAGTTCTTTCTTTTTTACAGAAGCATAATATTCCATTGTGTAGATGTACCACAGTTTTTTAATCCACTCATCTGCTGATGGGAATTTAGGCTGTTTCCAAATCTTAGCTATTATAAATTGTGCTGCTATGAACATAGGGGTGCATATATCATTTCTGATTGGTGCTTCTGATTTCTTGGGAGATAATCCTAGAAGTGGGATCACTGGGTCAAATGGGAGTCCCATGTTTAGTTTTTTGAGGAAACTCCATACTGTTTTCCACAGTGGCTGCACTATTCTGAATTCTCAACAGAAGTGTATGAGGGTTCCTTTTTCTCCACATCCTCACCAGCACTATTCATTTGTTGATTTGTTGATGATAGCCATTCTGACAGGTATGAGGTGATACCTCATTTTCAAATGAATGTTTTGTTTTTCATGTTAAATTATAAATCATTTAATAATTAGAGGACTTATTATAATACCACAGTGATTAAAAGTTTAAAAACCTGTTGATGTAGGATTTTTATCCCCTGAATTAAATAGATGAAGAAATGAGCTCCAAAATAGTACATGAAGATATAGGATGAAAACAGTCTAACTTCCGTTTCTGTTTACTTTTATTTTAAAAAAAATGCATTTAAAACACATTATTTTTAAAATTATTGTGCAATTGACTTAAAATATATTCACTTCAAGTATAAAATATAATGATTTAACATTTACATACCTTATGAAGTGATTACCATGACAAGTCTAGTAACCATCTGTCATTAGAATATTATTGATTATACTAGTAGACCGGTGCATAAAAATTTGTGCACTCGGGGGTGAGGGTGAGGAGTGGGGCCAGACCTCTCAGCCCGACCTGCACCCTCTGTCACGTTCCGGGACCGCGGCCACTCCTGGCCTAGGCACAGGCCTACAGGCTTGGGCAGCCTGGCTCCCGAGGCCCCAATTTATCAAGAGAACAAAGTCAGCGTTAGTTACAGCCCTCACAGAACCCCGTACACTGCATCTGTGCATACAACTGCCTCGTTCATGTGCCTGCTTCACCCTACTGAATTACTAACATCTTGAGGACATAGCTCTGTCTTATCCTGCTTCAACTTCAGTGCCTGGCCTGGTGCCATGGACCTGAGCGGGTTTGCTGAGTGAGTGAATAATGAGTGAGTGAATGAGTGAATGAATGAGGAGTAAGGGAATGAGCAAGCAGCTAGCTGTCGGGATAGTTCGCACTCTGCTCTGAGCTGCCTGACGCAAACCCCGGGCAGTTCCCACCCGGCTCCCAGTGGCCCCACTTCCCTCTCCTGGCTGCGTAGTTCCTGCAGGGCAAAGGCTACCCGGGTGTGCATTTTGGCAAATCAGTGCATTAACACCTGTAGGCCGGGATCCCCCTGGAGGTCCGTTTGTGGGCGTGGCCAGTGGCCGATCGCTGGGGTCCCGTCGCCAGCCCTGGGTCTGTTCCCATACGGGGTGCCTGCCACCCGGGTAGCAAATAGCAGGCCGGGATGGCAGCAGGGCAGGCAGGATGGCGCTGTCCCGCCCTGCCTGCAGTACGCAAATTAGCTGCCATCTTCGTTGGCAATTAACTGCCATCTTGGCTGGTGATTAATTTGCATATCTCGCTGATTAGCCAATGGGAAGGGTAGCGAAGTTACAGTTAATTACCATGTTTCTCTATTATTAGATAGGATTCCCTATATTGTACAATACATCACATTCCTGTGATTTATTTATTTTATAACTGGAAGTTTTTACCTCTTAATCCCCTTTACCTTCCTTCTTTATTAATGTATACATTGGCACTCATTCCTTCACTTGGTTTGTAACAAATGATGTATGCATAATTCTGCCGCAAGTATGGGGATGACATTAATGTGGCCAACTTTATAAAAACAAGACCTTTAGTTGTGAAATCTTTTGCTTTTGTTGTTGTTAATCCTCATCAGAGGGTATTTTTTCCATTGATTTTTAGAGACTGGAAGGGAGGGGGGAGGTGGAGAGAAAAAGAGAGAGAGTAGAGAGAACATATATAGAGAGAAACATTGATGTGAAAGAGACACATTATTCAGTTGCCTCCCCCATGTTCCCTGACTTAGGATCAAACCTGCAACTCAGGGGGGGAAAGGGGACATATGTGATACTTTCAACAATAAAGATTTAAAACAAATAAACACTGCAACCCAAGTAAGTATCCTTGACCAGGAATCAAACTTGTGGCCCTCTGGTGAGAGGGCCGGTGCTCTAAACACTGAGCAATGCTGGCCAGGCTAAATAGTGAAATCTTCACAAAATTTTGGAATGTTATCAAGTGTGATCATGAACATATTTTTTAGTACACAAATTTTCATAAGATAATGAATAGCAAAGATTATAGAAGAGGTATTAAACATAGAGATAAATTAAAAATAATTTTTCATTTACAAAAAGATGAGTATTTCTAATTCTTTTATGTTATCATACCAAGTAGCTATGGGTAGGAATCTATTTTAAAAGTATATAATTTGTCCCTTTAAGGACATATTGCTATGTCACAAAATATTCAACCAAAATTTTCAAAATTATTGAAAAGTGTTTCACTGCTAAATGTAATTATTTAGTAATCAGAGGTCTTTTGATGTCTTAATAAATAAAATTTAGAAGTATTTTTGAAATACCATTTACTTGTCTTTATCTTTTAAGATGAACATTTTGTCTATATTTCTAATAAACATGAAAATAATATTTCAATGTGTAGATAGATTATTTTTTCTTTATAAGGTTGTATAATCACAAAAATGTAGGGGAAATATGAATAAGAGTACTCTAAAGTAATGTAGAAACTATAAAATTTATCAACTCAAATTCTTCCCTTTTATATCTATTAAAAGACCCTGGGCATCGATTGAGCTGTTTAATTCCACAGTGCTTCTGAAGTGCAAGCGAGTCTCACACTCAAGGGTCTTAACATCAAAACCAATGCAACCCACAGCCTGTATATTGCACTTTGCTTCCTTTCCAGCCTTATCACTGAGTAACCTAGGCGTACTGAGCTGCTTGTAACCCTCAGCATACTCGTGAACTCTCTTCTCACAACTTTACGCCTGCCATTTTTTTAAAAAAAAAATCTCAAATGGACTTCTCTAAAGTCCTTGTTCTTCCTAATTAATCATTCAAAGACTCAGTGCAGGTATCACCTCCTTCAGAACATAAAAGGATCTACATGATGAAAAAAAAACACACAGCAATTTTAGCAATATTGACTAAATTCTCATTTTATAAACAAAGGCCCAGATAAGTGCCCAAGGTGACTGAGTAATCTACTACCATAATTCAGGGATTTTTCTAAGGCTCCTCACTAGTTCCTAATTGTAATAAAATTGGAGACAAAGAAAATTTTATTTTATATCCAGTTACTTATTACAAATGCCTTAGCATTATTTATACCTAAAATTAATTTTGGAAGATAAAACAGACTGGATTGTTTTTTCCTTTAGCTCTTAAAATACTAATAATCAGAAATACTTTATTTTTATGGTTTATTAAATATTTCCTACAACATCTTTAAAGGGTGGTTAATATTTATACTATTGTTTATAGAAGAGCAAAGCAAAAATATTGAAAGTTTATATTTAGTAACTCAGGGACAACCTGAATAAGTACAAGAGGTGTTTTATAAGTCAATTATGGCTTAATTCACTCATCATACCACAAACAGAATTTGTCTTCTTCTATTGAGCAAATCAGAAGTATTTTTTTACTGGAGAAGATTTTGCAATGGGGAATTTTAAAATGCAAATATATCTTGAAGATTTGCCAAGAAAACTTCCAGTCTTTTTTTAAAAAAATATATTTTATTGATTTTTTACAGAGAGGAAGGGAGAGGGATACAGAGTTAGAAACATCGATGAGAGAGAAACATCTATCAGCTGTCTCCTGCACAACCCCCACTGGGGATGTGCTTGCAACCCAAGTACATGCCCTTGACCAGAATCAAACCTTCAGTCCGCAGGCCGACGCTCTATCCACTGGGCCAAACCAGTTAGGGCAAAACTTCCAGTCTTGAGTTCCAGATAGATGGCATGTTTTCTTTACTACACCTCCTTCAGTATCTTCTTTTACTGTTAGTCAGTTGGAGTTTGATTTCCCCAAGGTTAAATCTAGTACTTCCATTAAAATATGGCTTTTGTTAAAGTTCTAATTTGGCATTTTATTTTTTGTTAGGCAAATATAGTTAAATATGTTAAAATTCTCCATTAAAATAATGAAAGTTGGATTGCAGACATAAGATTTTAGCCCCACAATCTGTTTAGCTTAAGTGACTTTATATCTGCAGAACTAAACTCAGTTTATTTTAGAAATTCTCATTTTGCTCAATTCCTTTTGTCTCAACTTTTTAAGTAATTAGTGCAGTTTGTAGGTTTAATATGGTCATGTGCTGTATAATGGCATTTTGGTCACTGTCAGGCCACATAGATGACAATGGTCCAATCTATAATAATCTATAATAATCTATAATAATAAAGCATAATATGCTAATTAGACCTGATGACCTTCCAGATGAAGCCCGGGTCCTGGGTGCCAGAGGGAAGTCAGTTCTGGCAGCTGGGGGAAGAAAGGCCTACTCTTGCATGAATTTCATGCATCAGGCCTCTAGTAAAATCCCTATTAGCTAATGACCTGTAGTCATCCTAATGTCATACACAACACATTACACATGTATTTGTGGTGATGCTGGGATAAACAAACCTATTGCACTATCAGTTGTATAAAAGTACATACAGTACCTTTTCTATGTTTAGATACACAAATATTTACCATTGTGTTATAATTGACTATAGTATTCAGTAAGTAACATGGTGTACAGGCTTGTTGCCTAGGAGCAATAGCCTATAGCATATAGGTTCGGTGTGTTACTATCTAGATTTGTGTAAGTGCACTTTATGATGTTCTCACAATGATGAAATTGCCTAACGATGCATTTCTCAGAACATATACCTGTCATTAAGCAGCACATGACTGAACTTACATAACTACTCAGTCAATTATGGATCTTCCTCAGTAGTCTTCTCTCGTTTTTCCCTTCTCTCTGGAGGCATATAAGTTTGATTAGTAGGGCTAAGGTGGCTCATTTATTGCCCTAGCACTGTAGAAAAATTCTCTTTTTTTCATTCTTTTTTATCTGCACTGGCATCCACCAATAGTAGCTCATTCTGCTTGGTCTCCATCATTGTATGCTGGCACCTGCTGCTAATGTCCATGGTCCTCCCATGACTTTTGGCCGCCAGGAATATGGTTCCTTGTGATCCATATATCTTTGGTTTTGCTCACTTATTCTTAGGCAGTGCCGCACTCTCTAACTGGACTTAGGGAATCTTCATAGGCATCCCTAAATAGTGATGGAATACAAGGACCCTCAGAATCTGACTCTCGCTCTTCCCTTTGACCCTACACTTGTCCATTGTTAGAATAACCACTCGGGATTTAGTATGGACATGGCTCACTCTAAGAGAGTCTAGTTTCCCTCTGCTACAGGTGGGAAGCAGAGCACAAGTTCCACCTGTCTCCGACCCCATTAAACTTACTCCCATATCCACTTTGCAACCCGCTCGAGAGAAGATATAAGATCTTTTCTAGGGGACTAAAGGAACATCTAAAGCTTTAGCCACATATTTTCCAAATCTCTATCTCTCTCCATCTGATTGGTTCTACAGTTTTCAACATTTACTCAAGCAGGAAAACGAACTTTTATATAATTCGTATATATTTCCTTTCTGATGTGGTTTAAGTGGTATCTTTCTTTTCTGAGATTGCTAGTCACTTAATATTAAACCCTTTATCTACAAAAATTCTAATGTTTTAATAGATTCTCATCTATATCAAATATGCTCTCTGTTTTAAAAATGTTTGTTTTCGCCTGTCAACCCTTTCCAAGGAAGTAATGAATGCCATTTATTCACTGGGCAAATGTTAGGCTGATGAGAAATTTAATAATAATAAACCTACTTTTTTTGTCAGAAATAATGATACTGACCTTTAATCCTAAACAGTGTGAGATGTATTCACACCAAATAAGACAGAGCATTTTCAATACTCCTGTTGTGAAACCTGGCTAAACCATTTATAAACCAATTGAAGTAGTGAGTAAAGTTCTTAACATTTCAGGGACATATTCTGATCTGCAATTTATCCAAATCTAGGCAATAATATGCTTACCAATATACGCAAATATTCTATTCTTAAAACTTAAAAAATATGTTTTATTCTTTAATAGAACAACAAATTCTATTACAGCCAAAACATGAAACTTTCAAGTGTTCTTATTCAAGTAATACTAAATATAACTGAATTCTAGTGTAGCAAAAATTATCCAATAAGTCCCCCAGTACAATGGTTGAATTTTAATAAAACACAGCACTTTAACAGTATGTGTTTTGTCTCACGCTTCTGTATCACATCCACGTTTTAAGCTTTAAGCCTGGGATCAGCATGACCAATGCTCCTGGTAAGTGGCTTTTAATTTTTAAACAGAGCATACAATGTCATTGAACTGAGCTTTCATTTGCTATGCACTATTAATTGACATTCCACACATCTTTTTACAATGAAAAAATTGAAAATTGATCTGATCTGACCTGACTATATTTTCCCTTGGATTGACAATCTTACTGTAGAGATAAAAGTTTCCCTTACAGACTCTGCTATCTACTAGTATTTTAATAGTATTGTGTGGCCATCAGTTATGTTGTCTGTCTTGGTGATAATCAATCTGAATTGGGAATGAACTAGCTTTCTTGTCATTATTAAGATATTCCTTATCTAGCTTGCAGCTGTGGTCAATACCAACATTCACATTTAAGCAAAACAAAACAAAACAAAAACAAAAACATTTTTCAAAATTTTATTCCCATACTTTTGCTTTAAATACTTAACAGAATCAAGCTGAGTCCTGTAACTCATCTACCTTCCTAAAGTAAAAATGTGAAAACAATCCTGGGGTATAGACTTACTGTTTAAGTTTGTTCTTTCTCTTTCATCTCTCAATAATTACTCTCTTCCTTACTAAGTAGCTCTATTACATTAACCACTCATTCTAAAACTGTCCTTTTGTTCTTGTGAATTGCTTTATCCTCATTATAAGAATGAAGCACAGTCATTTATCTGAATCTTCATTATAGTATTTTCAGTATCTTGGAAGTGTAAGTGGCATCTTTTGTTCTTTTCCATCTGTAACACATATGCCATCACTTGTTCATGCTTGGGATGCATTTTCTAAAGTATTACTTAACTACAGCATATGCTAAGCTTGAAAATGATCCCCTAAGTAAAGCCAAATAAATAACTATATAAACCTGCAAATTTTAATGATTTTAATTTTTCTACTAAAAAAAGTCAAATTAAAATAATAATTGTATCTTTACAGTGCACAAGGCACTACACTAATTACTGGAGAAGACACAAAGATGACTAACACTCAGCTTTTGCCCTTAGAAGAGCTCATATTTATTCTAATAGGAAGGGAAACCCAGTACAAAACAAAAGCCCTGTCTTTTCCAAGTCAAATGAAATAGGTGACTTCACAGATCAATTCAAGGAAATTTAGTGCAATTAAGGGAATCAGAAAAGGCTTTATAAAAGGGGTATCCTCTGAGATGGACATCGAAGGTAGGTGTGGCAGAGATTGCTAGCTGCTTACCAAAACCAATATTCTCATCTTCCTGGACACGCATCTAGACTACAAGTCCAGCTCTGGTTATATGACGGCCTCTTGATAATTGAATGGGAACCATGAAAATGTCACTTTTAGAACTGGCCTATTAGAACATCAACTATTTAATGTTTTCTTCCCATTGGAATAAAGAAGGACCCCAAAGGTGGACTAGGAAACCGTATGTGGAAGAGCCTCCAACCTTCTGAGTGACTATGTGAAAGGAGACCACCCGGCCAACGGATTGCCCACTTATGTAATAATCAAGCAATTAATTTATGTATATGTTTTAGGGTATATTTGTGACAGCAAATGGTTTATCATAACCAGTAAAAATTGGTAAAATTCTAGTAAGTGGTGTTAGACATAGGGGTGGATGGCATTATACTGGTAGAGGAAATACTGTGCATGAGGGAATGAAACTAGAAAAATGTGACATTTATTTACAGTGATCCAGCAGTCCAACTAGGCTAGAGTATAGGTCATAAATAGGAAAAAGTAAAAAAGATTCTAAAAAAGGGAATAGGCCAATGGGGAAGGACACACGAATATACAGAAGTATATATATATATATATATATATATATATATATATATATATATATATATATATATATATTATTGATTTTTTACAGAGAGGAAGGGAGAGGGATAGAGAGTTAGAAACATCAGTGAGAGAGAAACATTGATCAGCTTCCTCCTGCACACCCCGTACTGGGGATGTGCCCGCAACCCAGGTACATGCCCTTGACTGGAATCGAACCTGGGACCCTTCAGTCCGCAGGCCGACGCTCTATCCACTGAGCCAAACCGGTTTCGGCCAGAAGTACATTTTTTTTTTCTCACTAAAATTCTCATTCATCCACGGTTATTGTAAATATATCTCTTTCCATTTCCCCTTTGATTGGGAGTACGTATAATCAAGTACAGATACCTGAATTGACTAGTTTTGACTGTCTTCTTTTTCATTGCTGTACCTTCCTTCCTTTTCCAGTTCGATAATGCCCAGTCCAATGAACATGATCTAGAGAAACATTTGTACATGATTGTTTGAATATGCAAAAGGCTCCCAGGTAAAACAGAAAGGTGATTATAGGAATAGAGCCAAAATCATCCCTATCTTACTTATATTCCTTGATTTCCTGTCTCATTTTCTCATTCAGAAGTGGTGGTTAAATTGGATCTGTAAGTATTTTTTCCTTGTGTCCAGTGGGATTTTATTTTCCCAGAATGTCCTTTGAGTTTAGATTGAAAGATATGTGTCAATAGTATTTACATGAAATATTTCTAAGTGATGCCAATTTAAAACTATCATTTTCAATTTTCTCTTAGAAAATTATAAATATTGATGGTAAAAGCACTAATTAATATACAAGTATAGAGATAAATATTTGAATATATTAACTCATTTAACCCTCATGACAGTCTTAATAGTATGAGGTAGATTCTATTATTTGCCCTTATTGTACAGATAAAGAAACTGGGGCATTGATGGAAAGTTAACTTGCTTTAGGTTTCAGAGCTGATCAACAATAGTCAGGACTTGAACTCAGGCAGCCTGACTACAGAATTTCAGCTCAGCTCATAAATGCAATACTGGTAGAAACTAGATACATGCACAGCATTCAATTTCCTCCCGTTGAACACACAGGAAGGCTGCATTTGTCAGTCTCCATTGTAGTTAGGTTGGTGTCAAGTGATTGCTTCTGGAAATAAATCAAGAAAGACATGAAATGTTATGCAGACTCTCTTTCCCAGTACTTTCCTAACTGGTTGAATGAAGAGGGAAGACCCAGTGAGGACTCTGAGGGAGCCTAAAATATTGTGCCAAAACAAGGTACAAGAAACCATGACTCCTGAATTATGGGGAAAACCATCTGCCAAACACCTGATTAAACTGCAAAGAGAGCACAAAATAAATCTTTATGTGTTAAGCACTGATAATTTTGAATTGTTTGTTACAACAGCTACTGTTCATTACGGGAAAAATATGCAGTTTATACTACGAGAGAACAACTTAAAATTTGAGTTCTTTAATTTCAGCATATTATGTTTAACTTTCTGTCTTTTTATCTTTTCTTAGATAATTTATCCAGTTATTTCCTTGTTCATATATTTCATTGGCTTTTTTTTTTTTCTCCTGACAATATCCTCTGGGGAAAAAATTATCTTCAGGTTCTACAACATGTGTGCTACAATCCTTCTGTTCATTAACTGCTGTCCTGTTTGAATTACCTGTGTAGAGCTTCCATGCCCCAAATGTGTCTGCTGAGTTAGAATCCATTTCCAAAATATGATTCTGTAAATTGTAGTATTTGTGATTACAGTTTGGTCTTGAAATCTTATAATAATTTCTAGATTTTGAAAATTCTATAATAGAAAATGTTAGTTTTCAGGTATGTGTCTACCTTTTCTCCTACATATCTTTCTTTTAGTAGCTTTTAACAATACAGCATATGAAAATAGCAGTGAAACTCAAACTGCATGTCAGAAAAATGTAAGAGAGAAAATAAACCTCACATGTATTCTTTCATGACTACACAGAAATTCAAGCAATTTGTTTGTTGAGTTATTCATTTGCAGGGTTAATTAAACACACACACACACACACGCACACGCCACAGAAAAACAAAGCAACTCTAGGCCACATGCCCCGAATTTCCATTTGCCCTCACTTTCCCCATAAGAATATGGTAATTCATGAACAGCTGAATTAAAATCCTCTTAATGTACACATACATTATCAATATTAAGATTTTAAAATGCAATACTGCTAGCTTTCTAATTTCAATTACCCAAGGTACAAGGCAATTTAACCTTTCAGAGATAATCCAATCTACTCAAATAAAAGCTAATCTGGAATTTCTAAACACTCAACCTAAAAAATCAGAGACTTATCCATAATACAAATAAAATAATTACTATAATAGAATCATGTACAGATGATATGATAACCCAGAGTAAGGCACATTGGAGAATAATCTAATAGGTTACATAACAGTTTTCCAGATAGAAAAAGAAGAAAATCTGGTCTAGGTCTGTAGTATAAAAAGAAGGGGGGAAGTTAAGAAAATAGACAAAAGACTAACTGTGGTCAAAGTTAGGGTCTAACCCTAGCTGGTGGCTCAGTGGATTGAGCGTCAGCCTGCGGACTGAAGGGTCCCAGGTTTAATTCTAGTCAAGGACACATGCCTGGGTTGTGGGCTCAATCCCCAGTAGGGGGTGTGCAGGAGGCAGCCAATCAATGATTCTCTTTTATCATTGAAGTTTCTATCGCTCTCTCCTCCCTTCCTCTCTGAAATCAATGAAAACATCTTTTTTTAAAAAAAGTTAGGGTCCATACGAAATGTCACAAAATGAGGCTACAACCTGGCTGATGTGGCTCAGTGGTTGAGCATTGACCCATAAACCAGAAGGTCACATTTTGATTCCAGATCAGGGCACATGCAGGGTTGCCAGCTCAATCCCCAGTGGGGGGCATTCAGGAGGCAGCCAATCAATGATTCTCTCTCATCACTGATGTTTCTATCTCTTTCTATAGTTCTCCCTTCCTCTCTGAAATCAATAAAAATATATTAAAAAAAATAAATGAGGCCACAAATTACATAGAGGGTAAATTGTAGGACCTTATAGAGATGTTATCAGTGGCCTGCCCAGACCTGCTTTCCTTGGGTGGCATACTCACTCAGCTGTTGTTAGTGGGGACCACCAACAACTCATTACTGCATCCTTCTCAGGAGAGCTGCTCCTGGTCTAAAAGAGTCATTTTCCCAGAAATCTCACTCTCCCCCTCCTGGAGGGTGCCTCATTGTCAATGTCTGATCTGGGGTAGAAAAGAAAGCCTGCTTGTCATGTGGGGACAATTTTATTGTAGCATTCAGTGATACAAAATAAGGTATTTTAGCATTGGTGGTATAATGGTAAGCATAACTGCCTTCCAAAATAAGAGAATGTGCATTAACATCATATATATCCAATTATGAGGGATGGTGAAGAAATCTATTGAAGACTGTTGCCTCTCCATCTGATAGTAGACCTGAAGGTGCCAAAAGTCAGCATAAAAGTCAGCATAAAAGTCAGGAAGAAAAACATGGACATAAAGTGGGAGATCAAGAGCAAACTGAAACTCATGTGAGCAGACAAGAACCATTAAGCACAAACTGAATTCCATGTCTGTCTCCCACTGCCTCCAACTGCAACAATGTTGCTGACCAATAGATGCAGCTGGAGATCTACACCATGAAGCTGCACATCTATCTGGCCAGAATTTGGAGAAACTAATGAAAGAGATCAAATGGGAGCTGGAGTCCCCAGGGACCCGGCTGCTGCCTGCTGCAATGTCTCAGAGCCAACAGATTAGCAACAATGGGAGCAATCTGCAATAGCATCTTGTACCCTTCACTGACCTTCAGGGTAGGATGGCTCTTGCCTCACGTTTGCCTTCCAAATTGCATGCATATTTCTCTTGGCAACGATGAACCCAAACCATAGAGGGAAGGAGATTCTAGAAAACAGAGTTTCAACTTACCTAGAAAGCCAACACAAGCTCCCCTAAGGATCAGCTGAACACATACCTTTACCTATAATTTACATGGAATTCAGCTGAACCCACATTTTTACCCTCTTCTGCCCATTCTGATTCCCACTCACAGGTTTCACCTGAGAGCACTGCATTAGCAAATCACTTGCACAAAAATTCTGCTTAGGTTTCTGTTTCTGGATAACCCAGCCTGAAGCAGGCACCATTAGGCTACTGAGTTGTGACTGTACTTAACAGGCAACAAAGCGATGCTGAATAGCTATTTTGTTTTTAATTGGAGGTAAACCAATTAGAAAGGTTACAAGGCAAATACAGAATTACTAAACCAAGGTGCCAAACAATTTTTTTAAATGATACACTAGGAAAAAAGATCACTGCTAATTAAACTGTTAATTAAACAAAGCAATGTTTCCTGATCAGATGATATTATTTTATATTTGTTGGCAGAGCTATTTTTAGAATTATTTAAACATGGATTTTTATCAGTTACACCTTTGTGTACACATTCAAAATAGATATTATAATGGAATGGTTAAGGTATTTTCAAAACTTCTTCATATGAGATATACAAATATTCAGTCATTTCTCAACACAGAGTGGTCAATATCAATTTTAAAAACTACATCTCCCTCTGTGCCATCAAGAATGTTGGTACTACAACATTTATTAAACAATTAATAAACAAAGAACTAAAAGCCATTAGAGCTCAAAAGCTAGGATTGAGGTCATATAAAACTATATTACTTGTTTAAAAAAATCCTCACTGGAGGATATGTTTTTACTGATTTTAGAGAAAAGGGAAAGGAGAGGAGAGAGAGAGAGAGAGAGAGAGAGAGAGAGAGAGAGAGAGAGAGAGAGAGAGAGAAAATAACGTTGATCAGTTGCTTCTGCAACCTAGGTATGTGCCCCTGTCTGGGAATCACCAGCCACCCTTCAGTTCACTGGATGATGCTCCAACCAACTGAACCACACCAGCTAGGGATAAAGCTATATTACTTTTTACTCTCTCTTTAGAAATCTTGTTCTACCTTTATTCCTAGAGTTTTTTCTTACGTTGTTGACATTCATTGTAGTTATGATACTGGGGCACTTGATGTTTGGGCAATGACACTGATAACCTCATCATGACTGACATCTGGCTGCCAGTGAGTGTAAGAAGTATTCTGATTTCAAAGTTAAAATATGAAAAACTGTGTACTTAGTACCTAAAAGGGAATAAATAATAATTAAGAAAATCAGCTACATGGTATTTATGCTGATCTAGGTAAAAGATTATGAGTCCTGGACTAGAACTTTAACAGTAAATCTATTACAGAAGGAATTTGTAAGCAAAACTACTATGAATATTTAAAATAAATTTTAAAAAAATCCTAAGTGAAGATTCTGGAATGTATTAGAGATTCTTTTATTTCAAACAATATACATTTGCAAATGGGTATATCCTATACAATAAAAGGGTAATATGCAAATTGACCCTAATGGTGGAACGACCAGAATGACCACTCAACCAGTCAGTATAAGGTGTACTGACCACCTCTTGGTCTCTTTCACCAGCCGGCAGGCTCCCATTACCCAATGGCAAATGGGGGGCCAGGGGTGAGTGGCAGGGTATGTGGGTGGTGCCAGACCATGGCCCTCGCCCCATCGGTCAGCCCCCAGACAGAGGGCAACCTGCAGCTGGGGTGGGGCCAGTCAGTGGGCAGGAACAGTTGACCTCTTGGTCCCTCCTCCCTGCTGGCAGTCTCTAATTACCCAATGGTGAACAGAGAACTGGGTATAGGTGGGGGGGGGAGGGCGGAGCCAGCTACAGGCAGTCGGGGAACATGGCACTGATTGAAGGCCAAACCTAGGGACTGTACCTGCACACAAATTTCATGCACTGGGCTTCTAGTGTTTGTGTGTGTGTGTGTGTATATATATATATATATATATGTATATATATATATGTATATATATATATATGAACTGAAGCACATAATCATAAATTAGAAGTACTTTTTTATGATTCCACAGTTCTTAGTGAATTTGTAGATTTATACAGAGACAATGGAATCCATTGCCAATATTAGAGTATCATTAGAATATGTAAAAAGAGTAACTTCCACCCAAATGATTTCTGTCTATTAATTAAACACTAATCTTTGACCTCAGTTTCTGTCCATACTCCTATCTACGAATAGCTGAGGGAGTCTTTTTCTAAATCAATCTATATGTATAAAAGCCTAAGTGATCATTTGACCATTCAACCAGTAACTATGATGAATACTGACCACCAGGGGCAGACGTTCAACACACAGGCATGGGAATGTGGAACAGATTCAGAGGGAACGGGGGGGAGGGTCAAGCATGGGAAGACATGAACCAAAGATCATATATGCATACTAGAGGCCCGGTGCACAGATTCATGCACCAGTGGGGTCCCTTGGCCTAGCCTGCAGGGATCTGGCCAAAACTGGCAGTCCGACATCGCCCAATGGGTCCTGAATTGCAAGAGGTGCAGGCCAGGCCAAGAGACCCCAATGGTGCACAAATCTGTGCACTGGGCCTCTAGTTTTTATGATAATTAAATTCAACCTTTAAGACTCAAAGACATTGATTACCATAGTATATCCTTCAAAGCAGATAATCCAACAAAGGCATACTTTTATCAGCAGTATCTATTTCTAATACAATTTTAAAAGTTACTTATTAATTTTGTATCTTATACCCTGCTTCATCACATATTTTAAGGTAAAATATGATTCTTTGGAGAAATTGCATGATCAAAATTTGAAACACAAAAGTTATTGTTGGTTAATATATTAAGATAGAGTGAAAAATTTAGGTCTCTTCTAATCCCCTCACATCATTTATGATTACAACCTCAAGGTGGGGCAAGAAGATATTAACAATATCAAACAAAAATTTAAGCTGAATTACTTCATGTTTGGAAATTTGTCAGTTCTTGTAGCTATCACTTTTATTTGGTTTCAAATATAAACTATAAAGCAGCTGCTAAGAAACAATTTCTTTCAGTCACAGTATGTGTATGTCATGCATATATTCATGTAATGGTTTTTTTTAATTATCACAGGAAGTTTTAAGTATATGTAAAAAATAGAGAATAGTTTAATAAACTTTGGTATACTCACCTTCCATATTCAGCAATTGTCAACATTCAATCATTCATATTTTAATAAGATATGACAGCTTCTACTATAACTATTAATAATTATCAGTACCACCATTTGAAGACAAGTATTATATGCTAGTGTTTTAGTGAAGGTTCAAGTTGTAAGCAGTAGGGGAAAAAAGCTGGCTAATTTAAGTAAAAGAGAGGTATTTAATAAAAATAAATTAATCTATACAGGGACCAAAATATTTTTGGAAATAAAACATCCAGAAACACTGCTGAAAATCATGAAACTTCCTTAAAGTCCATTGTAAATTAAGTGTAGCTTCCACCTTTATCATAATGTTGTCACATAAATTTGACATAGGCTTTTATTTTATTTGCCACTAGATTCAGTGATGTGATTGGAACCTCTATACACCTCCCTGTGCAAGGGGGACTAGACAAACTGATAGCTGGCTTCTATGGTGGGAGGTGTCCTAAAAATTACAAAGTAGGATATAGAAAAGGGGTGTAGATATTGGAAAGTCAAAGATGAGCACTAATCACTTTATTCAGGTATCAAGCACCAGGCTATATGCTGAACTTGGATACTAATAAAGGTTTATCTGATTCAAAGTGTATGTGTTAACTATAGCACTCACTTTGAATTAAAAAAAAAAAAATTACAAAAGCAATTTACTGCAACAAAATTTATCATTTTACAATAAGACAATGAGGGTCGGGGAGAATCTTCATGGGACTTATCCAAAGTTCTATCACCAGCAACCTCAGACAACCTGTAGAGCAGATCAGACTATCTGATAGGATTTTGTTAGATGATGGTGCTTATAATCATGTGTGCTGCTCATTAACTGTGAGAAAACTGGCATCCCTCAATTCAGAGTTCAACTTCTCTATTGAATTTATTTTAGAACATTCAGGATACAGATAAAATGTCTAAAACAAATAGATACTTGAAACTCCATATAAAGAGAAAGAAATGGTAATGAAACTTAGCCAAAGATTGACAATAGGCAAAACATCCATCTCTTTACAAGGAAGAACACTTGATTTGTTGCTGCATTTGCTTGCAATCCATCTCAGACATTCAGGGTGAAAGGAACAACAATTCAATAAAGAATCAATACAATTAAATGAAGCTTCTATACTTGAAATTATGTCAAGGCCTTTTCACATTCCAGTGTTCACATATCTACAGATGCATATTGACAACAGGTACATATGGGAATATTATAGTACATATGGGGATGTTATAGGATAGAGGAGTACAATACATAAATTTGGCATAAACATTTATCTGAGAAGATTTGTTTAGCACAAATAAATTTTCAGTATCAAAATTATGAATACTGCCCTAGCTGGTTTGGCTTGGTGGATAGAGCGTTGGCCTGCAGACTGAAAGGTCCCAGGTTCGATTCCGGTCAAGGGCATGTACCTTGGTTGAGGGCACATCCCCAGTAGGGGGTGTGCAGGAGGCAGCTGATCGATGTTTCTCTCTCATTGATGTTTCTAACTCTCTATCTCTCTCCCTTACTCTCTGTAAAAAAAATAATCAATAAAAAATATATTTTAAAAAAATTATGAATACAAACACTTCCTTTTCCTAGGTTCTTGAAGGATCTATGATTACATGAGATGAAATAAAGTTAAGGATCCTACATAATAAAGAGGTAATATGCAAATTGACCATCACACCCTCTCACAAGATGGCCACCCCCATGTGGGCACAAAATGGCCACCACAAGATGACCAACAGGGGAGGGCAGTTAGGGGCAACCAGGCCAGCAGGGGAGGGCAGTTGGGAGCTACCAGGCCTGCAGTGGAGGGACGTAGTTGGGGTTGACCAGGCCTGCAAGAAAGGGCAGTTAGGGAGGAGGGTGGTGGCCCCGGTGTGGACCATTGGCAGGGAGGAGCCCATGGGTCTGGGATGGAGCTGTGGACTGTCCAAGGCCTTCTGGGTGGAGGTGCTCCTGCTTTGCGGCAGCAGCAGTGCCCAGGCTGCATGGGCCTCAGCCACCCTTGCTGGGCCGGGATTCCCGGGCAGGAAATGGGAGCAGGATGGCAGTGGGGAGGCCTGGGAAGGGGATGGCGAACACATGGCCAGGGCTGAGCCCTGGGCTTAGGGTTAATGCCCCCCTGAACAGAAGCTTTAAGGGAAGGAGGGAGGAAAGAACTTTATAAAGGAGTCAGTAGAGAGCAGAGTTAAAGAGGGAAAGAGGATGTATGAATGAACTGTAGGAGCTATAATGAAAATCAAGTATGGTTGTGTACTGGGGACAGATTTTAAAAGTAGGAGTCAGAAAAGAAAAAAGATAAATGATAGTAGTGAATAATTAGGCAGGTAGATAGATAGATATTAAAACAGTGGAAGTAAGTAGAGAAGAATATATGGGAAAGGTAGGATGACAGAGAAAGAGGGAGGGAAGAAAAAGTTTTAAAGGGAGTTGAGAGAGCTTAAAAGGAGAGTGGAAAGAAGGAAGAAATGGGGGAGGGAGCAAAGCAGGTCCAAGGGAGAAGTGAAGAAAAACTTAAGGTGGGAAGGAAGGAAAAGGGGATGGAGGAAAGGAGTAAAGATAAAGGAAAGAAGAAATGTGGGGAGGGAGGGAGGGTAGAAGAAAGATGGGAAGAAGAATGATGGAACAGAAGTAGGAAATAAGGAGGAAAGAAAAGTTTATAAATGATGAGTCAGTAGGAAAAAGTGTTACATAA
The DNA here is from genome assembly GCF_963259705.1 of Myotis daubentonii. Taxonomy (NCBI): domain Eukaryota; kingdom Metazoa; phylum Chordata; class Mammalia; order Chiroptera; family Vespertilionidae; genus Myotis; species Myotis daubentonii. The sequence continues at coordinate 74,181,452 of NC_081842.1, read as the reverse complement.
AGGAGAGAGAAAAATTGTGTGAGAGGGAGAAGCCAATAAGGAAGTTAAATACAATTGTGTGTGAAGAGGATAAGATTTAAAAAAAAAGTTAATAGGGGTGATCAGGCCAGCAGTGGAGGGCAGTTATTGGGATCATGCTGGCAGGAGAGGGCAGTTAGGGGGACCAGGCAGGCAGGCATAGTGGTTAGGGCAGGCAGGTGAGCAGTTAGGAGCCAGAGCTCCTGGATTGCAAGAGGGATGTCCAACTGCCAGTTTGGACATCTCCTGAGGGCTCCCAAATTGGAGAGGTGCAGGTCAGGCTGAGAGGCCTCCCTCTCCATGCAGGAATTTTGTGCACCAGACCTCTAATATATATATATCTCCTATCTAATAATAGACAAACATGGTAATTAACTGTAGCTCCGACACGCTTCCCATTGGCTAATCAGGGCAATATGCAAATTAACTGCCAACCACGATGGCGGCTGGCAACCAGGCAGCTGAAGTGAACAGGAGGCTTGCTTGCTCCAGTGATGGAGGAAGCCAAGTTTCCCCGCCTGCCGCTGCCAGCCTCTGAGCTTCCATTCTAAGAAACAATGTTGCAAATATAGAAGTTAATCAAAACCCAGAAACCTGCTTTCGGCCAGCCGGGCTTCAGCCAGCAGGATCACAACAGTGTTTCAATTATAGAACCCAAACAAACCCAGATCCCTGCTTTCAGCAGCCAAGGTCTCAGAGCTGCAGCCGGGAGCTAAAGCCAGCTCTCAGCTCCAGTGACAGCCATAGAAGGTAAATACATCCCAGAATAAAAAGAAAAAAAGGAGAAGTTGGGAGCTTCAGTCGCCCACCAGACTGAAAACAGCCCTCAGCCCCTCACCCAGACTGGCCAGGCACCCCAGTGGGGACCCCAACCCTGAAGCAACAAGATGGAGGCTAATTTGCATACTGAAGGCCGGTGGCAGCAGGCAAGGCTGTCCATGGTCCGGGACCCGGATCTGTGACCCTGCCAGGCGAGGGGCAGCGCTTGAGGCTGTCCACGGTCTAGGACCCGGACCCATGACCTGGCGGGCGGGGGGCAGCGCTTGAGGCTGTCCACAGGACCAAGACATGGATCTGTGACGCTCCCAGGTGGAGGGCAGTGCTTGAGGCTGTCCGCGGACCCGGGACCCGGATCTGTGACCCTTCCCGGTGGGGCGGCAGCTCGCACAGGGGCGGATCGGCCGGGGTTGGGCAGGGCAGGACACCTGTCTTCCACCCAGCCCCAATCACTCTGGGCAGGTGAGCAACACAGAGAGCCTCTGGACAGGGGAGGCAGGCCAGTGGAGGGTGGCCTGTACTCCCCACATGGCAGTGGTGACAGCTGTGAGCGCTCCAAGTGGAGCCTGCAGGCTGAGCTGAAGTAGCGCCTGCAGGCCATCAGTGCCCAGGAGTGGCTGCGCAAGATCCTCCTCCAGGCCCAGAAGGTGCAGGATCACAGGGACAGCCACTGTGGCGGGCCAGACTGACGTCCTCCTGGCCGCACCATGGGGGTTTGCGGATCTGCAAAGTCAGAGGCCTCCAGTGTGCACATCCCCCCCTGGCGTGCGAACATCCCCCAGCCCACTGTCACCCTCCCGCACCTGTAACAGTTGCACACCAAGGCGTGCACAAGTTCCCCCCTGCCTCTCCACAGCACTTCCATCAACCCAGCATGCCTAAAACCCCCACAGGATGTGCACACATCCCCTCTGATGCGCTCAAGTCCTTTGGAGCATGTCTGGGTGTTAAGGGTGGGTGCCTGTGAGATGACAGTGAGAGGGCGGAGTGGTGATGCCCTGTTCCCAAGGAGGCCAATGCAGCTACGAGATCACCTCTAGGGGGTTAATGCTGGTGCTGAGGCAGGAGCAGATGCAGACAGACACACCTGGTGGGCGTGGGTGGCCCTCACTGAGGTGCCTTCAGTCAGTGTTCAAGATCAAGATCCCAGAGGCGGAGAGGAATTCCGTCCTCTCAGTGAAACAGTGGGATAGTCGGGGCGACTGTAGAGGAGGAATGTGCACTTTGGGTGCCAGCACCCATGAGCGAAGGCTGCCCTGACTGAGCCTCGCTTGCTTGGGGCCTAGTGCACTCACTACTCCCAGGCAGCAGGTGACAGGACGTGCTTTTCCAAATTAATGAGAGAAAACATTGATTCTCCTGCTGCCCACAAAGGTGGAAAGTGAAGTGGGGAGACGTGTAAGAAGTGAGCAAGGTTCCCTGTCTGGGGGTTCCAAATCTGCTGTTGGTTTCTTTCACCGCTGACTAGAGATATAAAGGGTGTCCCCCCAAAATGTATACACACTTTGAATACCTACTAATTCCAATGGTTTTAAGCATAAGAAAGAAACAACAATGGAGTTGTTATCTGTTAAAAGTGTGGGCACAAACAGGTAGTTGGACATTCTCTGAGGGGTCTCAGATTGGAGAGGGTGAAGGCCAGACTGAGGGGCCCTTTCCCCCCGCAACCCAGTGCATGAATTTCATGCACCGGGCTACTAATTATATATATATATATATATATATATATATATATATATATATATATATATATAGCCCTGCATACGAATCCGTGTGCCAGTAGGTCGCTGCTACCCTCCTGTTGCTCTCTGCCCATTGCCCCGCCCTCCTGTAGCTCCACCCATCCCCCCTCATCACTTGTTGCCCTGCCCTCTCCTGCAGCTCCCCTGCCCCCTCTCTCCTCCCCCCTCCCCACCATAGCTTGTTGCCCTGCCCTCTCCTATAGCTCTCCGCAGCCCACTTGTACTTCGCTGGCCCACCCTCCTGCTGATCTGTGATCTGGTCATGAAGCGCTTGGCTGTTATGCCTCAGGACATAAGGCTAACTACCATATTCCTCTCTTATTATATAGGATATTTACATTTCCCAAATAGTTGTCCATTTGCCTCTTTAACATAATTGAAAAATACTTCTGTTATTCATGATTTGAAATGAAAATTTTGTCATATACTCTACCCATATATACTTTGCTTTTTTTCCTTTATTTAATATCCTGTTTTAATGACCTCTCTTTGTTTGTACATCAGCAATATAGTTCTGTTATTGTAACTTTTAAAAATATTTTAATATTCTGCAGAAAAATACCTCTCTCCCCTATTTAAGATTATTTTTTAAGATTTCTATAGTTCTGAGTTTTTTAAACTCATAAAAAAATTTTAGAAAAATTTATAAATACATTAAAATAAATAACTTATATGCATTTCCTGTATTTTTTATTTTTACATATTTTTGGTCTTGTAAGTAGGAATTTTATTTATATTTATTGCATTTTCAGTATTTTCCTTTTGTTTTATATGGGAACTAATGTTTATATATGCATAATAAAATTAGCCAATTTTTCATGTCTTTTTCTCCTTGAAATATTTGCAATGATATTTTTTCTTGTACAAGTAGATAATTTTATCATCTAAGGATATTAATCATATTAACTAATTTTTTTTCTAATCTTCTTAGTAAGCATTTTCAAAATGATGTTAGTCAAGGCAGTGGCTATACTAGTCTGTTATTATCTCTCAATGCAGTGCTTCCAGTCCGGTGTATTGTAATTAAAAGCTTGCAGGCTTAAAATAATTCCATGGTGCTAAAACATATTTATGTTTTATTTTTATTAAGAGAGTTTTAATATCTAAACTTTAGATTTTAAATATTATCAAATACTAGTGGCCAGATGCATGAATTTGTGCACCAGTGGGTTCCCTCACCCTTGCCTGCGGGATCGGGCCCAAACTGGCTTTCCAACATCCCATAAGGGGTCCTGGATTGCGAGAGGGTGCAGGCCAGGCCAAGGGAAACCACTGGTGCACGATCAGGGCCAGTGAGGGACTGTGGGAGGACTCCAGTGCATCTCCAGCCCCTCTTGCTCAGTCCTAATCAATGGGCAGGACCTCAGCAGCAAGCTAACCTACCAGTTGGAGCATCTGGCCCTGGTGGTCAGTGCACATCATAGCGAGCCTTTGAGTGGTCTTAGTATATCATTAGCATATTACACTTTGATTGGTTGAACGGCTGACCAGACGACCAGACACTTAGCATATTAAGCTTTTACTATATAAGATTCTTTCTCACTATATAAAGATGGTCATAAGGCTTTTCACCCTTTGCAATTTATATTAAAATATTTCTATTATTTATAATAGAATAACAGTAATATTTTGAAAATATATTTTGAATTTAGTTTGCTAAAATACATTTTTAATTGTGCATCCATATTCATAAGTATAAATACTTTCTACTCTCTCTAAAAATCAGTGGGTCCAGCCTCGGTGGATCAGTGGTTGAGTGTAGACCTATGAAACAGGAGGTCACAGTTAGATTCCTGGTTAAGGCCTATGTCTGGGTTACAGGTTAGATCATGCAAGAGACAGCCAATCAATGATTCTCTGTCACCATTGATGTTTCTGTCTCTCCCTCTTTCTTCCTCTCTGAAATCAATACATCTATATTTTTTAAAAATCAATGGAAAACTATCCTTGGATGAGGATTAACAAAACAAAAAAAGAAATTTTCATCTTTTATGTTGTGCTTTTTCCTTTTATTTCCATTTGATATGCTTTCCTTTCTTCTTTCCTTCCTTCCTTCTTTTCTTCTTTCCTTCCTTCCTTGTTCATTCTGTCCAAAAGTCTTTAATGGGGCAATAAAAGTTGGGTCTTATATATTAGAATGATGTAGCATTAGTGTCTTTTCTGGGTATTTGTTAACACTTGAGCTGGGTAAGAAGGGCATCTACACTGAATGAACCAAGGGCTCCCTCAGTATGAAGTTGGTATGAATATGAGAGATTGATCAAATAAGTAAATATGTTGTCAGAGATGAGAGTTACAAATATGGTAAAGAAAATGGCTGTGAATTAACTCTGTTTGTTTTTTTCAGAATTGAAGTTTTTCAGTGTGAACTCATGGTTAGATAAATATAAACACATGCATACATAGCCTATCTATATATATAAAAGCCTAAGTGACCGTTATGGCAGAACAACTGGGACAACCAGAATGACTGGTTGCTTTGATGAGCACTGAGCAGGCAGGTGAGCAGTTAGAGGCAAGCAGGCAGGCAAGCAGGAGAGTGGTTAAGGGCTAGTGGTGCCAGATTGTGAGAGGGTGCAGGCCAGGCTGAGGGACATGCCCCTCCCCATGCTTGAATTTTGTGCACCAGGCCTCTAGTATTATTTTAGTTCTGATCCCTGAGAGGACCTCAAAGTAAAGCTCTATGATTACCATGAACTCACCTAACACGCAGATCTTAGTTTCTGATAGAAACTAGGGTTTCTTGGATAAATGGTTGATTCCAGGGCTGTCACAGGAAAGTAAAAATTAAGCCTATAAGTAAAGCAATACTCTAAGAATGATAAGAACATGCTATTGTTCCAGTTATCTATTACTACATGACAAACCACCCCAAAACTTAATGGTTTGAAAGAAGTTATTATTATCTCCTGGGTGGTTCTTGCTCAGCATATATCTAGTGAATACAAACAAATAGCAGCTGATGCTGAAATAATCTGACATTCTGACAAGACTAAATGTGCAGGAGAGCTCCTTCAAATGACTGGTAATTGATGCTGGCTGTGATATAGAAGCCCAATTGGGGCTAAAGACCTACCATGGCTCTTCCCTGTGGCTAGATAGTCTTACTGAAATGTTTTTGAGTTTTGAGAGAAAGCATTCTAAGAATAAGCATTCCAAGAGAGCAAGACAGAGCTATAACACGTTTTAGGTTTTACCTTAGAAGTCATGTGGTGTCATTTCTGCTACATTTTGTTAGTTGCTAAGGGCAAACCAAAATTCAATGTGAAAAGGGACTATACACGTGTGTATATACCAGGAGGCATGGTTCATAGGCAGGCCATCTTCAGATTCTAGATACCATCACCTTACCTCTGGCTTCAATCTTACATTCCTCCCATAGGCAAGATACACTAATCTACCCTCATAACCACTCGCCAATCATCCTTTCTCCTTTGAGACAGTATCAGACTTAGATTTGATATTCTAGTGCAGATGGGAAGTCTTTGGAGGTGGTTCCTCAGCTGCATTTCCTATAGTGCAGATTTCCAATGTAACAAACACTAGCTAGATAAAATATGAAATGACTTTAATGATTGACCTTATATTATAACACCAGAATCACATTTTGTGAATTGAGAGATAAAATACTACCAGATAGCAGAATTTAATTAGGAATATTCAAGAAAAATAAAATAACTTCATAGCAAAATAAAAACTAGAAGCATGCTATAGAGAAGAATTTAGAAGATAGAACAGAGGGCAGGAAACTTTTCTGGAAAAGGCCATATTGTCAATATTTTAAGAGTTTGCTGGCCATATTACAGTAATTGTCACTTATTTGCCTCTTTTCCTGTCTTTTTATAACCCCTCCAAAGGTGAACATCATTCTTGGTTTGTGGATCACACAAAAACAGGCCATGAGCCAGATTTGACCTGCAGGTCACAGTTTGCCTACCCCTGTATTAGAAAAATAATTAGTAGATAGTAGAATTTTTAAAGAAACATAGCTACTCTGTTTATATTAAGTGTGTTTAAAAAAGTAAATATGGAGTATTTATAAGTACATTTCTTCCCTAAATGTTTCTTAGTTGTCCATGAGTTCTATATCACAAATATACAGATGCTGAAAATGTATCTGGTTATTATAAAATCCTTAAGTCAAATTATGATGTATAGTAATTATGAAACTAGGATACTACAGTCCCTCAGAAAAGTACCCCTTTAGTTGTTGTTTTTCTTTTTAGAGAATTGAAAAGACAAATGTAAGGGTAATGCATTCTAATATTGAGCCCAACCATAACATTTTCTGTGATGCATTTATCCAGTGTCCATAATTTGCTTTCATACTACTCCCTGTTTTGTTACTAAATATTTCACTTAAACTGCCTAGGGCTATTCGTCTTCTGGGCAGTCTGCTGAGGAAGCAGATGCAAATTGTGCTTGGTCATCACTCTCCTGGACTTTCTAATGGACAAACTATAAATGTTATTCATGCAGAGGCTGGTATCTTCCTATTTGTTATTGAACCCGGAGTTAACTGGCAATAGATGAGTGCTTCCTGAGTTTTAAAAACTAAACTGTTGGAAGACAAGGTTTTTCAAGTTGTCCGTAGAGTTGGAAATCAAGTCTAAATACAATTACTCATAGGATGTTTCCACAGAGTTTGATTTCATGTAAGAGTAAAATTTTTCCCTTTGGGGAAAAGGGACAGATGAACAATAGTGAGCACAAACGATATTACTCATTATTTCCAAATCAAAGATTGATGTGTTTCTCCTGAGGCAAAGTAGCTTTGTGGATAACAGCACATGCTCTGGAGGCTCAAAACCTGGGTTCAAAACCTGTCTCTATAGCTTTGCTTCTTGGGAGAAAGTGGGCGAATTATATCTTCTGTTTCCTCATCTGTAAAATAAAGAAAATAAGAGCATGTTACATAGGATTTTTGAGAGGATTCCATTAGTTAATACAGGAAAACTTTTTAGAACTCTCTCTGAACTTTCATGGTTTAAAAAGAAAATAAAAATAGCCTGGGTGGTATTGCTCAATGGTTGAGCATCAATCCAGGAATCAAGAGGTCACTGGTTCAATTCCTAGTCAAGGCACATGCTGGGGTTGCAGGCTCGATCCCAGTAGGGGGCATGCAGGAGATAGCCAATGAATGAAATTATATGTTTTTCTCATCAGTGTTTCTATCTCTCTATCTGTCTCCCTTCTTTTCTTTCTAAAAATCAATAAAAATATTTTTTTAAAGAAAAAGAAAGAAAAAAATAGGCTAAAATGGTAATGGAGGGTTCTCTGGATTACAATCATTCATGAATGGCTTTTATGATTTTTATGTATTCCTATCTTCCACCTTCTTAAATTTTCATCTTAATAATTGTTATGTATATTATTACTTGATATATTTTTCTCTATATATAGGTAAAACATGATTTAAATGGAAGCTTAATATCATCCCCCTAGAAAACCATTATATTTTCCACAAGTAGAAGGTAACAAACAAATGTAAACAAAATAACGTTTTTTTATTCTAACTAGATAATGTTGATTGCCAAATGCACTGAGGTATTATCTCTCTGCTTTATCACTGATTAATAGGAACATTATCAAGTGTTACAGTGATGTTAAAAACAATTTAGAACCAAATTGGGGTCTTCTCTTTGATAAAATTGGAAAGTTGAAAGGAAATAAAAAAGAGAATTATTTTTTAGCTAAAAATTATGTCTGTTAATGCTTTTCTACATACCATTTTGTAATTATATCTTTCAAAGCTTGGAAAAACACTACTGTGCAGAAGTTTTAGGGAGGCCATGAGACTTTAATTGGACTTTGATATGAGGATCAAGTTCAGATAATTAGTGAGTTTCAATTCAATAATTTAGAAAAGGGAATGGTGTGAGCAAGCAAATGCATCAAGTCAGGTATGATGTGTAGTGCACTGTCATTAAATCATTGGGTTTGTGAGGGGGTAAAAATATAAAGACCTTTATCAGTCATATTGCAGAGGGCCTCATATTACACAGGTTCTCAAATTCTGGCTAAGCAAGGCACACCACAAGCAATAAAGATCATGGAAAAGGATTCTGAGGGTGGAGTAATATGCAGTTCATGAGACAGTTCAATAAAGTATAGAACATGTATTCAAGAGGCAACACCTGGATGCAGGAAAACCGGTGCCTAGGTGGTTGCTATGGCAATAAAAAGAAATCTTAATGTCTTTGCCAAAAGAGGCAAAGGTTGAAGGGAAAAGGGAAGAAAGTGGAGAAAATGATGTGTACCAGGTTTCAAGGTTGTATGACAAGGAGACTGCTGGTATCATGACAGAAAAGAAAATTCAAGGAAAAAAAGGGAAGGATTTAAGGAAAAACATAAAGTTTAGTCTTAAAACTACTGAATTTGAGAGGATGGAGTTATATTTTAGTGTATGACACTTGGTGACAGGAATAGGTTTTACCTACCCAACTTAAGTAATGAATAGAGATATTAGCCTAGGAAACACTCTAACTGGCATACAGTGTAGAAAAAGAAAAGGGAGTTCATATGATTTGGGTGGAAATAATGAGCAATGCTGATAATGGAGGCTGCATGACTAGCATATTGGTGGACAGAGAGAGATATCAGAATTCAGTGCAGTGTCTTAGGACCAAAAAGGAAAGGAGAAGTAAGAAAGGAAGTTTGGATTCTCTAGTGTCCTTTGTTATATAGGTGCCAAACAGATTAAGAAAATGTAAAACATTGGATTTGACAAATAGGTCATTTGGTGTCCTTAGGAGACACAGTGAAAAAAAGAGAAAAATTAGAATTAGGTAATAAATGAAAGAAAATGGATGCAGATAGTATAAACTATCAAATATGACTAATTACCTTTATATCAAAGTTTTAGCTACCAAACAAAAATTTTTGTTCCTTATAGGCAATATCAAAAATAATAATTATCCATTTCCTGACCAATTTGACATTATGCCTTGCAAATGAGAAGTACTCAACATCTCATGATGGATTTATTGATTGATTTATCCATTCATTTAACTGATATCCATTAAGTGTTCAATGTATGCCTTTCACTCAAGTTCTGGAGTTGCAACTGTTTGGTAGGGCACAGATCTGCTTTCCCCAGGATCTTACAGAGTTGAAGACAATTACTTACAGATTTTCAGAATCGCCAGCAAACTTATAAAATATTTAAGGAAAAAGAATCCAACTCTGTGTCTGAAAAGGTAAGAGATGTCTTCCTGGATAAGATACTCTAAACATTCCTTATTAAAGTGATCAGAAATCCAACAGTAGCTGAAGAGTCACCAAGAAAAAAACAATTTAATTTTTAAATAAAATGTCAAGTTTTCAAGAAAAACTCTTGCCTTCAAGAATCCCCAAATATGTCTGTACTCCATTGCTCTCCTCAATTGTTTTTCCCAAAGGTAACAATTTTTAACACCATCAAAAACAAAGAATTAACATTCTAATCATATTCCCTGAACCTATTCACAACCTACAATCTCACATAGACTGTGCTCATTTTCTTAAAAGTAATGTACATATCTGTTGAACAGCAAAGCTAAATCTTAGAGTTCTTATGGCAGATAAAGTTAGTTTCTAAGACTACAGATGACAATAGGTTGCTAAAATGACTTTATGTAGTTCATAGTTCACTCATGCATGGGCTAAGTTAAGACCAGGGGAGTGGGTTTGTATTGGAAATTGATGAAATTGTATGCAGAGATGAAATATCAAATACTTGCCTCTGGATGATAGTTTTGAGTGCACTTGCAAAGAGATGAATTGGTGCTGGTACTGCATAGCCACACACAGAGGTATTTTCTTCCTAACCCCTTAAATGCTGAAATGTGGATAGAATGATTAGGAAACCCCTCACTTTTCCCATATTTTTCTGCAACATCAAAATACTCAGGCCTTGGTGCTGGAGGCTAATTCCATCAGGGTCATAATAAACGCACAAAGTCCTCAAAAGGTTGAATGGACTCTTTCAGCAAGGCTGAAAATCTGCAGGTCATTACCTACTGATGGAACAGCTGAGAGCAGTTCCCCCAACCTGATAATCTTACTGATTACCAAACCTTACCTTTGATATGTATATCTACTTTTCTATAGGGCAAAATGTGTTAATAAAAAGCTAGGAGTGCAGAGACTTGGAGAACTTAGTTACTAAAGCTAAGCCTTCCCTGGCTCCCCGGAAAAATGCCTCCCAAATTTATATTTCATGCCTAATCTCTTTATTAATTTACTCACCGCCCCTTCTCCAGATTCCTGAACCCTAGTAGATGCAGGATAACCCCCTCCCACCCCCCCCCCCCCCCCGCACCTTGGCTTATTAGTCTAGCACAATTAAGGAGATTAAAAGAGACATATTTGAACACTAGTTCAAAACACTGGATTTGCAATCTATCTTATCTAATAAAAGAGAAACATGAAAATTGACTGTACTTCCGCTACACTCATAAGCCATGCCCACAAGCCAATCATAGCAACTATATGCAAATTAACCCAACCAAAATGGTGGCCGGCAGCCATGGAGCTGGAGCAAGCAGGAGGCTTGGTTTCCCCGGCGATGGAGGAAGCCAAGCTTCCTGCCTTCCCTGGCCAGCTGTGGCCTCTGCTCAAGGCAACAAAGTTTCAATTATCCTATATAATAAAAGAGTAATATGCAAATTGATTCTAACAGCAGAATGACTGGGAATGACTGGTCACTATGACACACACTGACCACAAGGGGGCAGATGCTCAATGCAGGAGCTGCCCCCCTGGTGGTCAGTGTGCTCCCACAGGGGGAGCTCTGCTCAGCCACAAGCCAGGCTGATGGCTGCTTGCACAGCGGTGGTGGCAGGAGCCTCTCCTTCTTCCTCAACAGCACTAAGGATGTCTGACTGCAGCTTAGGCCTGCTCCCTGCTGGCAAGTGGACATCTCCCGAGGGCTCCCGGGCTGCCAGAGGGATGTCTGACTGCCAGCTTAGACCCAATCCCCTGGGGAGCGGGCCTAAGCCAGCAGGTGCACATCCCCTGAGGGGTCCCAGACTGCGAGAGGGCACAGGCTGGGCTGAGAGACCCCTCCGAGTGCACAAATTTTGGTGCACCGGCCCTCTAGTAGAAGATAAATAAATCCCAGATATCTGCTTCCAGCCAGCCTCCATTGGAAGCTTGGTTGCTGGGGGCTGTGGCCAGCCTGCAAACAGCCATTAGCCCTTCACCAGGATGACCACACCCTCATGGGATGCGGGTCCCCGCTGCGGGGCTTCGCCAGCCTCAAACAGCCATCAGCCCTTCACCAAGGCTGGCCAGGCACCCCAGTAGGACCCCCCTCCCTGAAGGGGTTGTGGCTAGCCTGAAAACAGCCCTCAGCCCCTCTCCCAGGCTGGCCAGGCACCCCAGTGGGACCCCCACCCTGCTCCGGGACACCCTTCAGGGCAAACCAGCTGGCCCCCACCCATGCACCAGGCCTCTATCCTATATAATAAAAGGGTGATATGCAAATTGACCCTAACAGCAGAACGGCTGGGAATGACTGGTCACTATGACACACACTGACCACCAGGAGGCAGATGCTCAGTGCAAGAGCTGCCCCCTGGTGGTCAGTGTGCCCCACAGGGGGAGCTCTGCTCAGCCACAGGCCAGGCTGATGGCAGCCAGTACAGCGGTGGTGGTGGGAGCCTCTCCCAAATCCTCCGCAGTGCTAAGGATGTCCAACTGTAGCTTAGGCCTGCTCCCTGCTGGCAAGTGGACATCCCCTGAGGGCTCCTGGGCTGCCACAGGAATGTCTGACTGCCAGTTTAGGCCCAATCCCCCAGGGATTGGGACTAAGCCAGTTGGTGGACATGCCCCGAGGGGTCCCAGACTGCAAGAGGGCACAGGCCGGGCTGAGGGACTCCCCCTCCCGCCCAAATGCACAAAACACAAATTTTTGTGCACTGGGGCTCTAGTATAACTATAAAAGCCTAAGCAAACAAAAAACCGAACAACTGGTCGACCGGTGCTATGATGCACACTGTCAACCAGGGGGTAGATGGTCAATGCAGCAGCTGCCCCGTGGCAGTCAGTGCGCTCCCACAGCCAACCTCCCACTGCCAGCCAACCTCCTGCAGTCTCTCCCTCTGGCCAGCCGGCCCTGATAAGCCCCAATCAGGACTGGGCAAGATGGTCCTAATTGGCCGTCATCCCCGGCCAGACAGAAGGACCCCACATATGCATGAATTTGTGTACCGCGCCTCTAAAATCATTATGATTCTTTAAAAAGCACAAGCTTCAGATTTTTGGGAAGAAAACCACTATTAACAATTTCTGTCTGTACTATAAAATGCTACCACATTAATGGCCTATAATCACTTCAGACCCCTGCTAATGAGTCTTAAAAGATTTCTTTGGTGAGTAGGATCAAGTCAAAATTACTTTGACCTGGAAACCAGACCTCTAAAATAAAACTTTAACATATTGCAATTTTACATCCCAGCACCCTTGTTCCACTGCTCTTACACCAATTTTGTTGTTTCTTCCTCCCATGATTAATTTAACTCACCTTTGTATCTAGTCAAATCCTACCTAATTTTCTCAAAGTTCTCCACAGAGTACTTTTTCAATCCACTCCAATTAAATATGACCTCTCTCTTCATTGAACTTCTAAACTGTCATTAGCTGTACCATTTGGTGATGGGATAACAAAATCATGAAGTCCTTTGCAGTCATAAAACAGTGGCTAACTTTCATTGTATGGGAATTTCTTATGACCTACTTTTTTCCTCAGGATCTCATCTCCTGCAATTCTGTTCACTCTCTTCTACCCTCCTTTTTATTGCTCTACCCACAAAATCCAACTTGTGGACCAGGTTTTTAGTTAAAAGTATGCTCTCTATCAAACAGTGCTTCTGAACTCTATTTTCTCCACAAATAACTATTAAGATAATATTTTAAACCACTATTGAAGACAAACTCTGCTTATAGCTTCTAAAATTATATAAACTATATAATTTTATAGTTATACTAGAGGCCTGGTGCACAAAAATTTGTGCACTTGGGTGGGTTCCTCAGCCCGGCCTGTGTCCTCTCACAGTTTGGGACCCCTCGGGGGATGTCCACCTGCTGGCTTAGACCCACTTCCTGGGGGATTGGGCCTAACTGGCAGTCAGACATCCCTCTGGCAGCCCAGGAGCCCTCGGTGGATGTCCACTTGCCAGCGGGGAGCAGGCCTAAGCTGCAGTCAGACATCCTTAGCACTACTGAGGAGGTGGAAGAGGCTCCCACCACCACCGCTGTACTGGCAGCCATCAGCCTGGATTGTGGCTGAGCAGATCTCCCCCTGTGGGAGCGCACTGACCACCAGGGGGCAGCTCCTGCATTGAGTGTCTGCCCCCTGGTGGTCAGTGTATGTCATAGTGACCAGTCATTCCCAGTCGTTCTGCTGTTAGGGTCAATTTGCATATTAAACTTTTATTATACAGGATATGATCATCAATAATAAATTATATAATAAATTTATATATGTATATATTCTATTTACAGTATATTATAAATTATAAATAATTTATAAGTAATATAAGACAAAGAATTATATAATAAATTCTCATATATACTAACTTCTTGGAACTGGCCAAATAATAGCCCAATGCAAATACATATCATCCTCACAAAAAATAAACACCAGCCTGTATTTTGAGAGTCCAAATAAAAACCTTTTATTACTATGATATTGCTTAGATCCTCCCAACTCATCCTCCTCCTTGATATGAAGGAGAGACACTTTTCTTAGGGACCTGTGTCTCTACCTGACAATTGATCTTCTAAACAAAACCCACAATTCAGCAATGCAGCTTGGAAACTCTCTAACCACAGGATGACACTTTCCCTCTTAAACTAGGGCTTGGAAGCATATGTCTCTCCATTCTATTTAATTACTGAGCCTTGTTTAGGGTTTTTCCAGAGGCAGGTAGTTTTCTTTCAGAACAATGTGCTACAGAGCTGACACAGGTAGATTTATACAAAGGGATAAATCCTGACAAAATAGTACACAGCAGTTCAATTAACCTGCTTCAGGGAGCCTAATGTAATTGCAGAAATGCAATCCCTTCAGCTGAGGTTATAAGGTTTGTAGCTAACTTTATTATCTGAGGGTAAATGCATCAGTGCTAGACGTTGGCAACCAAACTTGGCATAAAACTGATCAACAAAATTGCTGAGTAATAATTAACAATAGAAGAATCTGGTAGCTGTCTAGACTCCCCAAATTAAATGGCAATAATGCTGCTATTCAGAAAACACAAATCTATAAGAATGCACTCAACCTTTTTGTTTTTCTTTAATTTATTAAAGACAAAAGTAAGGAGTGAGGAGGAGTAGAATTTAGATAGGATAAAAGTCGCTGAATTTTAGATTTTGGAAAGACACGTTTGATTGGGTATATGTAGATTTCATTATGTGGCTAGAGAAAAAAGTACTTTTCTGCACAAACAAACAGCTCTTTGTTTAGAAACAAAAACTGTTTCTAAAAAAGGAAAACTATATAGGGCATTCTATAAAGTGAATTATCACTCCCTTTGCATGTAAATGTTACCATCACAGGGGTGTCTTAACCTTTCAGTGTTTCAAACAAACCCATCCTCTAAAGTAACTTTTCATATACAGAATCATGGAAGAACAAGGGAAGGCATACAGATAGACCTAACCAGCTCCATCGGACTGGATTCTCTTGAGAATTACTAATCAAGGGCTACTCCAACCGCCACTGCCCAGGAGTGGAAACCCCACCCCATCAAGCACATTTGTTTATAAAGTACTAGGATCCCATTTAGTAATTTATTTATTTGTAAAAACAACCAAGGTTCATGAAGAGCACCATAGCATACAAATGTATTTGCCAACCATACTTTCATTTGTGACTCATAGCAATGCTCTAAATTAAGTTCATTATCATCTTATTTACAAATAAGGAAAATGTAGTGACTTGCTTAAGGTCACATAGCTAGAAAGTGGGATCTGAACTCCAGATTTTCAATTCCACATTATTTTTGTTCTTCATCACTCTGTTTAACAGAACTGCACAAAATTCCACTATACTGACCTATAAAACTAAATTATATCTTTGTTGTAGTTTTCAAAAACAGCCAGAGCATTATTTATTTTCTCTCATCTAAGGTTTAGTAACATAAAACCAGAATTAAAATGTGAGAGAGAAATGTTTATGGTTATGTGAGATATACAATAAGGCACAACATTCATATTTCCTTGTGAATGAAAGAGATTAATTCACTAAAAGTAAGCAAATTCAAATCAAAATAAATGCAAAATACAATTTACATGTTTTTATTGGTAATTTAAAAGTTTAGTAATGATAAGACTTTATGAAGGAAATAAGCATTTGTATGCATTGTTTGTGGTAGCATAAATTGTGATATTTTTGCAGGGCAACTTAACCATAGCCATCAAAATGTAAACTGGATATACATTTGATTGAGGATTTCCACTCTAATGATTTACTTTATGTATATATACTGGTAGAAGTTTACCAAATATATATGTGTTGGTGTATATATACATACATATATATATATATATACATATACATATACAAAAATCTATTTTAACATTGTTTTGTTAACAATACCTTTGGAAATAAAAAGAAATGTGCATCATTTGAAGAATGATTAAATGAATTATGATATATTCATACACTGGTGTATCTCCAAGAAAAATAATTAAAGAGGAAAAACACAATAAAAATCAGCATGAATTTAATAAAATCCCCTTTGCTAAAAAAATGTTGGTATAAGCACATTTTTTTCACAAAAGTCATGGAAGAAACAGAATGATGCTGAAGTTTGGGGGGATGTTGAAGGGAGTGTTGAGGGATGCTTATTTCTCAGATGGCACCCTTCTGTGCAGTCATGAATGGTAACTAGGTACATATATTACACCCTAGCAAGTGTCATTTATTTACAATTGTTTTCAGAATGGATCTTAAGTTTGTTGTAGATTCCATGATCTTCTATCAAGTGGTGACAAGGTAGTTCATACAATGTTAGACTGTATCTTATATATTTGCATTTTTCAAAATTTATGGACTATGTAATCTGATGTGATTAATAATTTCACTCCATTGACTGGGAAGCTCATCTTTGTATTTAGCCATCCTAAGCATGAAATGATTAGGAACAGCTTCTGAGCTGTGAAATAGATGTCTGAGTCACTCACGATATGCCTTCAAATATACCTTCAAACAAACACTGTCAACATGATTGCCTCCAATAATACTCCAGTGACAGCCGGCAATGTTCAGGCCCAGATGTAATGCAAGATGATTCCTAGAACTATGTCTCCACTTGTATTTATTTATTTATTTATTTATTTATTTATTTATTTATTTATTTTTGCTTTAATGCCTTGCACAGGAAATGTTACACAGACTTTACCCATGAAACCCTGAAAAAAGAACATCACCAGAACTGAGGGAAAGGAATACATATTAAAATCTATAGTCCAAATTGTAATTTCTAATTGGAAAACATTTTATTGCAATTCAGCAGAAAAACCAAGTTCCAGTATTAAGTAAAACTGTTGGACACACATCCGGATAATGAGGGAGGCAAATTTCATGTACCTTCCAGAAGGAGCACTTGGAGCATAGATCTGCCTGAATTTGCTTCACTTTGTATGCCTCCTCCATAGCACACTGGCTAAGAAGAATCATTTGTCTTGGTCTATAGGAAAATTATTTCAGGGATAATATTAAGGGAAAGAATCTGAGAGATCAAGATCTTTTGTATTGCTACTTTGGAAGAAATGAAAGCCTCAAAATTAGAGAAAAGAGGGATGTATGTTTTATGATTGAGAAATATGCAAAAATCTATAATTTTCATAGAATATTCTTATTTAAGTAAAACTAGTCATCTTTTACCTATTTGTTGGGTTTTTTAATTGAAAGAAACAAAAATGGAATAGGGAAGCACCAAGTGTAGATGGTGCATCTTAGATAATACTCCTGGGGGAAGCAGTTATAGCACCCTCATTTCCATGATAGTTAAATTTCCTCCAAGTTATGCTAGCATATTTAAGGAAAGAAAAATTAAATAGCTGAAAAAAAGAGAATATTCCAAGGAAGTCATTTTAATCAACTGTTAATGATTTTTTTAAAAATCAACAGCTCAATAAGTGGTTTAGAGTAGAAGTTGTCTGGGTCATTGCCAATCATCAATAACAGTAAACATCTGAAAGACTAGTCAAATGCAATCTAGTGAACACCACAGAGCAAAATGGCAATTGCTCCACTGTTTTTACCTTTTCAAACAAACAAAATAATGCTAAGAAGTCACAGTCCAAATAATTCAAAATATCAGCCTTCAAAGGTTAGGCAAAAGCTCACATTCTTTTTAGTGCCTTCCCAATGCTTACAGAAAGAATAATGTTCTTCACCTCTGATGTACACACAGAAATGTATTTTTGCTTTTTCCTCTACATAATACACATGTATCAATATTCATACATATATAAATTTGCCTAGCTTAGTCCTTACTTTGAAAGATTTTTTGTGTCAAGTGTTTTTTGTCAGCCTTTGTACATCCCCCAACTCTTCTCTGCCCTACAATATATGCTGTGACCTTCATGGACAGTGTTACTCAGGTCCCTTTACTTCTTTTTTTTAATTTTTTCAATTTAAATTCTTTATTGTTTCAAGTATTACATAAGTCTCCTTTTTCCCCCATTGACCTCTCCTCAGCCGCTCCCATCCCCCAGCACATGCCCCTACTCTCTGTGTCCATCGGTTATACTCACATGCATGCATACAAGTCCTTTGGTTGTGGTTGATCTCTTACCCACCCCCCACCCCCTGCCTTCCCTCTCAGGTTTTGCAGTCTGATTGAT
The DNA here is from genome assembly GCF_963259705.1 of Myotis daubentonii. Taxonomy (NCBI): domain Eukaryota; kingdom Metazoa; phylum Chordata; class Mammalia; order Chiroptera; family Vespertilionidae; genus Myotis; species Myotis daubentonii. The sequence goes on along the minus strand of NC_081842.1, from coordinate 74,163,075 downwards.
GCTTCTCTGTCTCTGGATCTGTTTTTGTTCATCAGTTTATGTTGTTCATTATATTCCACAACTGAGTGAGATCATGTGGTATTTATCTTTCTCCCGCTGGCTTATTTCGCTTAGCACAATGCTCTCCAGTTCCATCCATGCTGTTGCAAATGGTAAGAGTTCCTTCTTTTTTACAGCAGCGTAGTATTCCCTTGTGTAGATGTACCAGTTTTCTAATCCACTCATCAGGCTCTGTGGGGGCAGAGAAGGGTTGGAAGATGGAGAGTTTGGAGTACTTCTTTGCCCCAATTCTTTCCTTACTTATCCAAAGTCCTGGAAATTGTTTCATTTCTAACATCAGATTTCTTATGGGATGCAACATAATTCCATGACTCTGGATCTTCACCAGTACTGTTTAGTTCTCTTAACCCAATCTGTATTTACTAGATAGTCCCTTCATCTTATGTTCTCAAACTCTTATGAGGGTGCAATACATTTCCTACTTCAACCCTGTCAATATCCTCCAAAGAGTAGAACTTAGGTGTTCATTACCTTTATGCTCTCAGTGCTTAATGCAATGCCAGTGAGTCTGGAACTAACTGTTTTTGGAATGGATGAATGAATAAATGAAAACAGCACTAGGTTAGCTACTATGTACAAGAAAAAATAAATATAAACAGTGGCCCTTATTGCAATGAAGGTTTCAATCTAAAGGAGAAAACCAGTGCAGAAATTCAAATAACTCTTGGAAGCTATACATGGCAAATAGTGAATCACAGGCCCCCATGTTCAGATACCAAAAAAGGTGCAATTTCTAACTATCAGTAGAGAAAAGCTACCTAACACTGGGTAAAAATAATAACATTCAGCAATCACACAAATTCCCCAATAAGGTAGACCAAGTAAGATAAAAACAACAATCCCATACTTCTCTGCCTCATAGGTATGCTGGAAGCTATCACTAGTTAATATTTATAAAGTACTTTGAAGATTTAAAGTAATAAACATTATCTAACAGCCCTATACCAGGTACATGTCAGGTCTCATGAAACTTAACAGAAATTAGAGAGTGACAAAGTACTCACGAATAAAAAACTGCTCAACTAGGACTTTGCATTTAAAAGGGCCAGCTGGGGGAGGAAAGTTTTTTTCCCTGGGGAAGAGGCTCAAGCTAATCTATATCCCACCAACACATGCACACTGCAGACATGTTTAATTTAAAGCCTGAGAGATTATGCACTTTGTAACAGCGTGTAAATCAATGTTTTATTAAAGCCTATGATTACTATGCAGAAAAATGCAAATCACAATAAAACACATCACAAGCAGATTCCACCCTGCTTTCTTCTCAGTAGGTCAGTTATCAAGCCTTGCCTTGGAGAGTGGGGGTAGAATTTAACTAGGGGTGGAAGTTTTACCTCTTCCTTGCCTGTGAAAACTGAAGAATCTTCCAACCATTTTGCTTCATCCTCCTCCCCGCAACCCCCCCTACTCCGAAAAGCAAATAGTCAAGTTTTTCCCCACTGGCCATCTTTTAAGTTGCCTTTTTAAAATGCTTACACTTTTCTCTTCATTGACTTTAATTACCCACATAGCCTAAGAGGCTTCCCTGGGCGATAACCTTTTACACAAAAGAGAGGAGCTTGCAAACCATGGCATTTTTCTCTAGCTCGTTCATTGGTTCGAAGGCTTGGATTTAATATCTTTAAGCTTGTCTGTTTGCAGACTGATTTTATGTATCCATAGTGTGTGTGTGTGTATGTATATACATATACATATACATACATATACATACATATATATATATATATATATATCCTATCTAACAAAAGAGAAAAATGGTAATTGGTGTACGACGATACCCTTTTCATTGGCTAATCAGGGCTATATGCAAATTAACTGCCAACTATGATTGGCAGTTAACTGCCAACTATGATTGGCAGTTAACTGCCAACTATGATTGACAGTTAACTGCCAACTAAGATTGGCAGTTAACTGCCAACAAGATGGCGGTTAATTTGCATATGTAGGCACAATGCAGGGAGGCGAAAGGGAAAGCAGGAAGAAGCCCCCTGCCACTGACAGTGATCGGAAACCCAGGGGGGAGCTAAGAGCTGGGGGGCAGGGCAAAGGCGGCCCTGGGGCTGGCAGTCCCGGGAGCTAGGGGTCCCTTGCCTGGGCCTAAAGCGAAGCCCACGATCGCGGGGCCGCTGCAGCTGTGGGTCCCCGCTGCCCGGGCCGGACACCTAGGCCAGAGGCCTCAGGCCTGGTCAAGGGGCCAATCCGGTGATTGGTGATCGGAGGGTGATGAGGGTCAACTCCTCTGGCCGAGGCATCAGGCCTGGGTGGGGGGCGCAGCCGGGGATTGGGGGGATATGATGGTCCCCTTGCCCAGGCCTGAAGCCTGGGTCAGAGGCGTCAGGCTTGGGCGGGGGGTGGAGCAAGCGATCAGAGGGAGATGGGGGTCCCCTGCCCAGGCATGATTCCTGGGCCAGAGGCCTCAGGCCTGGGCGGGGGCCAGAGCCAGTGATCAGGGGAATATGGGGGTCCCCTGTCCAAGCCTGACACTTCTGGCGGAGGCATCAGGCCTGGGCAAGGGGCCGATCAGGCAATCGGAGGGTGATGGGGGTCAAGCCTCTGGCGGAGGCATCAGGCCTGGCCAAGGGGCCGATCCTGCGATTGGAGGGTGATGGGGGTCAACGCCTGAGGGCTCCCAGTATGTGAGAGGGGGCAGGCTGGGCTGAGGGACACTCCCCCCCACACACACACCCAGTGCACGAATTTCGTGCACCGGGCCCCTAGTGTATATATATATATATATATATATATATATATATATATATATATATAAAATCATATAAGTATCCTATATAATAAAGAGCTAATATGCTAATGGTCATGATGCCCTCACACCATAACAATCAATCAGCAGGAAGCTGCTCACGCAGCAGGCACGTGCAGGTGGGCGGGGCTGCATGCTAGCTAGGAGTGCATGGGTGGGTGAGGACTTGGCTCTGGAGGGCTTTACCAGAGGTGCAGGTGGGTATCTGGTGGCAGAGGAGAAGGCGGCTGCGGGACTCTTTCTGGGCAGGAGGGTGGGGCAGCGTGTGCGGGGAAGCACGCATGGGGAGGGATTCTGGGACTCATGCAATTTCACACACTGAGTCACTAGTATATTATAACTACAAAATACATGTAAATTCAGAGCCAGACTATGGCCTTAATTTCAATGTAAGTTTTAGGTTAGCTTGGAACATGAGCTCAGGTTTACTGAATTTATTTGCCACAGACAGAAAAAGGCATCTAGGTAACAAATCCTCTTTAGAGAGGACTGAAATGATGATAAACAATAGCCATTAAAATTGAATGCAAACATGAAGAAAAAAAGGTAAAAAAGAAAGGAATAGAGCAAATGCAATGAAAAATAAGTTCTAAGAAATACTCCATAAAAATAAATTTAAAAAGAGATAGTAAACTAATTATTAAACTGACTTGGAATCACAAGTTTTCAGATGTTGAAGGGGAAAAGAAGAAGCAGAACCTATTTTTACTATATAATCCATAATTTTATTTTATATTTGGGACTTGTGAAATTCTTCCATTTCAAAGGAGGTCTTAAAAGGCTTCACTGCTATGCATATGTTAAATAAATGTGGAGGAATAAATAAAACACAGACAAGAATATATTGCACAAATTCTAAAGAGTTAGATAGGTTTTTAAGGCTCAGTGCTTTTTAATATATTAAGCAATCGTGTGTCTGCAACAAAATAAACTGGAATTGCTGCAATTTCATATTGCTGATACCTTGAACACTTAGTAACTAAGTGAATTTCCAGTGGATATATTTTCTGCAATTTATGAGTAATAGAATTCATATGATAATCAGCTTTTCCATTTCTCAAGCGTTAGGTTTTGGAGATCAAATGAGACACTGTCTGTGAAAATGACTTAAAAAACTGTAACAAATGGAAGTGATGTTAGATTTTATTAGGCATTTCAAATAATGTAATACCTTTGAAAAAAGAAAAAAGTATTGACCTATCCACACTTGAATTTATAAGCCAGTGGTAATAATAATAGTAATAATAATAGTGACCCTTATTATTTTTCATTAGCTAATCAAAGATCTTTTCCAAACCATCTTTTTTAAATACACTTTTTATTGTTGATAGTATTACAGATATCTCCCCTTTAACTCCCTCCTCCCATGTCTTCACTACCCTATTGCCTGTGTCCATGGGCTATGCCTGTGAATATGTAAGTTCTTTAGTTTATCTCTTTCTGTCACCCTAACCCCACGTTGTGGTATGTCAGTCTGTTCCATGCCTCCATGCTTTGGGATTTATTTTGTTGGTCAATCCATTCTGTTCATTAGGTCCTACAAATAAGTGAGATCATGTCATACTTGTCTTTCTCAGATTGGCTTATTTACTTAGCATAATATTTTCCAGGTCCATTCATGTTGTTCCAAAGGGTAAGAGATGCCTCTTTTTTACAGCTGCATAGTATTCCATCATGTAAACGTCCCATTTTTTATCCATTCATCTACTAGTGGTCACTTGGGCTATTTCCCAATCTTAGGTATTATAAATATATTGTTATGAATATAAGGGTGCGTATATATTTTTTTGATTGGTGTTTTAGGATATATTCCCAGAAATGGGATTGCTGAGTCAAACAGAAGTTCCATTTGTAATTTTTTGAGGAAACTCCATACTGTTTTCCAAAGGGGCTGCACCAATCTTTATTTCCACCAGCAGTGAACTTGTGTTCCCTTTTCTCCACATTCTAGCCAGCATTTGTTGTTTGTTGATTTATTGATGATAGCCTTTCTGACAGGTGTGAGGTAATATCTCATTGTGGTTTTAATTTGCATCGCTCTAATGATTAGTGACTTTAGCATCTTTCATATGTCTCTTGGCCATTTGTATGTCCTCTTTGAAAGATAAAAAATCACATGATCATATCAATAGATGCAGAAAAAATATTTGACAAAAATCCACCATCCATTTTTTTTTAATAAAAACTCTCAGTAAAGTGGGAATAGGAGGATCATACCTCAACATAATAAAAGTCATATATGACAAACCTACAGTCAACATAATACTCAATGAGCAAAAACTAAAATCATTTCCCTTAAGAATAGGAATAATACAGGGATATCTGTTTTCACCACTCTTACTCAACACAGTACTGGAAGTCCTAGCCACAGCAATCAGGACAAGAAGAAGTGATAAAAGGCATACAAATTGGAAAGGGGGAAGTAAAACTGTCATTATTCACAGATGACATGATATTGTACATAGAAAACCCTAAACACTCTACCGGAAAACTACTAGACTTAATAAATGAATTTGGCAAGGTAGCAGGATACAAAATTAACACACAGAAATCAATGGCATTTTTATACACAAACCATCTTTTCTCATTAAAACAAACGATAAGCAAAGACTCCCACTTAACAAAATAGAGGATATGAATGAAATGGAACAATTCTTGCCTTGCATCCAGACTTCCTCTGCTGTTTTCTTCAATTTGACACTCTTGGGAATAGATAAATAATAAAGACATGCTATTTAATGCAAATACATACCTCTTTAGATTATGCATCCATTAAATAAGTAATTCCCCCAAGTGGCTATCTCATGTAATGCCCCCCACCCCCAACTCAAGAGCTATGGTGGTCCTTACTATTATGGAGAAAGGCAAAATCCTGGTATACTTAGTTGTTTATTGAAGTGAAGTACATTTTTCTATGTCAATTACATTAAGAATGGTGGCTACATGTGTTTAAAATAGTTCCATTGACTTATGTATTAGAAATATGTATGATTTAACTAGCTTTCTGAGATTAATAATGAAGAAATTATTATTTGAAATATTTGCTTAATAAAAATTGTTTACTCATCTGAAAAACAACTTTCTACAAATTAACTGATTTGTGTTGTTTAGCCTATTTATAAATTGAGAATGATTTATTCAGAGAAATCTACTCTAAAGACCCTTTAATTCTAGTTATTCTTGTGTCATACCATAAACTCAGGAGCTATGGTAGGAGTATAAAGAAAGCTTCACGCTCACTAACATCTGGTTTCATTTGGAGCACCCTTTGCATTGACTGATGGCACTTCTTTGTTTGGCTAGTGACCAGATTCTGCAGACTGCATGCCATAGGCAACAATGACTGTATTCCTCAAATGTTAATTTATACCTGTTCTCCTCACTGAAATATGACCAAGCAATAAGTAGTAGTGACATATTTTTCTCTAAAATCAACATAATTATTTCCTTAGGTTTCTCTCTACATGCATTAAAAATAACATTAAAAACAGTGTATATAAAGTTTTAATAAAGTAAAAGCAGTTCCCAGAATAGAAATCAGGTTATGATATGCTTTAGGTTAGATTGGGGTTTTTTTAAAGATATTTTATTGATTTTTTTACAGAGAGGAAGGGAGAGGGATAGAAAGTTAGAAACATCAATGAGAAAGGAACATCGATCAGCCGCCTCCTGCATGCCTCCCACTGGGGATGTGCCTGCAACCAAGGTACATGCCCTTGACTGGAATCGAACCTGGGACCCCTCAGTCTGCAGGCCGATGCTCTATCCACTGAGCCAAACCCGTCAGGGCTCTCTAGGTTAGATTGTATTGAATGTTTTTATAAAAGCAAGGAAGACCTATATACAAATTTTACCATTGAATATAACAAGCAACATAAGAGAATGTGAGGGTCATGTTTACAGACTCTAAAAATGTTTTAAGAGCTCTTTTTAAATTTTCCTTGTTATACCTTTGACATTATTTTATAAAGTTGCTTTAATATTGATGTTGAATTGTTGATGAGTAATGTTTCTTTACCTACAATCTTGTGTTAAAGTTAGCTTTAATTTTAAAGGTCCTGCCTAATCATCATTCTACTTCAAATATATGCCTACCTGCAATGAAAAACTAAGAAAATTTATAGGCAAATATTGAAAATAAGAGAATTCAGCACTGCATGATATAAGCTCAATGCACAAAAGTTATTAACATTTTGTTACATCAGAAACAACTAATTTGGAAAGGTAATAATGCTGTTGTTCTTTTTTTTTTTAAAAAAAAAAGCCTATTTATAATGACCACTAAAACTACGGAAATTCTTGGAATAAATCTAAAAAAGTTAGTGAAAGGAAATTTTAGAGAGTATTATAAAATTCAATTAAGAATAAAAATGTCATAAATGGAGAGAGATTCGATATTTGTGGATGCAATAATTCAGTATTTTAAAATGCTGCCCTCCGTATATACATACAGGTAAAATTAACCTGAATATACACTTTTAATGGAACGAGGTATTCATATGACATATTCTTTTGTAAATTTTACATTTCAAATATAATTTTCTTTAATTCTCCAAAGCAATATTATTGCTTTCAGTAAGATCCTGTACTACCAGGTAACGAATACCAGAGCATGCTCTTCCTAATTTTATGTCAGACTTCTTAATGTTTTATACATTCATAACACATAAAGGTACATTATGACACATATACCTATGTAAGCTTTTATCATATTTTCCCAATTATAAAATAATACACATTTATTATTAAATACAAAAAGTACAGATAAGTAAATTTTGAAAATACAAAAAAAAAAATGCAATCGAGAAGGAAAACAAATCACCCATAATTCCACTATGCTTATAAGCAATATTGACATTTGGTGCATATATTCCCAGTTGTTTTTCCAGATGCATGTATTTTGTTGACTTTTATTTTTGAGACTAATATCTTAAGATGCTCTTCTACTATAACTTGGGTACTTTAGGGATGTTAGAGCATGGCTCTGTGTATTTCTGCCACTGCCCATGCTCAGCTTTCTGGCTATACTAGTATGTGTGCCTTGATGAATCTGTGAAGTAAAAGTCAGTAGTGAGGCTCACCTTGGGGTTAATTACACAGTAAACTCAATATACAGGCATCTTTCTATATATATATATATACTAGGGGCCCGGTGCACGAAATTCGTGCACTGGGTGTGGGGCGGGGGGGGAGTGTCCCTCAGCCCAGCCTGCCCCCTCTCACATACTGGGAACCCTCAGGCGTTGACCCCCATCACCCTCCAATCGCAGGATCGGCCCCTTGCCCAGGCCTGACGCCTCTGCCAGAGGCGTCAGGCCTGAGCAGGGGACCCTCATTTCCCCCCATCACTGGTTCTGCCCCCAGCCCAGGCCTGATGCCTCTGGCCTAGGCGTCTGGCCCGGGCAGCGGGGACCTGCAGTGGCAGCGGGGGGTGCCGCGATCACGCGGGCTCCGCCCCTGCCCCTGCAGGATGCCTCTGGCTGAGGCGTTCGGCCCGGGCAGCGGGGACCCACAGCTGCAGCGGCCCCGCGATCGTGGGCTCCGCTTTAGGCCCAGGCAAGGGGCCCCTAGCTCCTGGGACTGCCAGCTTCGACCGTGCCCAGCTCCCATCGCTGGCTCCACCCCTACTTCCTGCTATCACTGGCCAGGGTGGAAAAGGCTCCTGATTCTCCGATCATGGCTGGGGGGCAGGGCAAAGGCGGCCCCAGGGCCGCCTTTGCCCTGCCCCCCAGCTCTTAGCTCCCCCCTGGGTTTCCGATCACTGTCAGTGGCAGGGGGCTTCTTCCTGCTTTCCCTTTCGCCTCCCTGCATTGTGCCTACATATGCAAATTAACCGCCATCTTGTTGGTAGTTAACTGCCAATCTTAGTTGGCAGTTAATTTGCATATAGCCCTGATTAGCCAATGAAAAGGGTATCGTCGTACGCCAATTACCATTTTTCTCTTTTATTAGTGTAGATATATATATATATATATTTAAATTTGTTTCTTATTAGCAGCTCTCTGCTTGCAAATGGGTTTATTAGAAAACAGTTTGAAATAATTGTATTACATAACTGCTTATTTCAAATACATTCTTTTTCTTTTGCAATTTATGCAAGTCATTTCCTATTGTTATCTTATTGAAACATAGAAAGGCCAAATCCCATTTCTTTTTTGCTTGGAGATAAGTGACTAAGCCTTCCTTTAATGACACACCCCTGAGAAGTGGTTAACAATAAATGACAGGTATGAGGAATTAAAAACCCTCAGGCAGAATTCAGAAAACAACACTGTGGCCTTGTGCTAAACAACAAAGTCTGCATATTGTAAGAACACCAGAACTAAACATACCCTTGCATTTGGCTCCCAGTTCTTATTTCACTTAATCCGTTTGTTGTACCTTATAAAGCATCAAAAGTAGTTTATGTTTATATATTTGACACATTGTGAATTGAGCCCACTGGGACTCACCACGAATCTACATACTCCTTGTATTTTCCCAGCCTCAAGGCTTTGAGGTGTGGACATGTGATAAATTCTTGCAATGGAACATCAAAAGATGGGATGTAGTGATGTGTCACTTCCACTAAAACACTTAAGAATGAATATTTCCCCCCTTACTGTCTCTCTTCACAATTGGAGATAAAAAAAAAAAAAGATAAAAAGCACAGGTATGTCTCAGAGATCTAAGAGAAAGCAGCCGAAGTCTGATGCACAGCTTGAAGGAGAATTGTGTTGCTGAGCCTCCTTTCTGCATGAAGAAAGAAATAAGAAGAAAGAAGTGGTTTATTGGTTTATTTTTCATAGACTACTAAAATTTTGGGGTTTATTTTTTACTGCAGTATGGCCTATAGTATAACTCGGCATTGTCTTACAGAGCTCATGTGTGTGTGGGAGAGCACATATGGAAGCTGAGTAGCTATAGGAGTAGACTGGCCCAGTTCTCAGGTTATTGTCTCTCAGCATCAAAATCACCCCCTGGCACCTGCTGGGCCAGCAGGTACTCTAAGCATTTGTCCTTTGCAGTGAGCATGATGCTAAGCTTGTCAATAGAGGGCTAAGAGGGAGACTGCAGAAGAAAGGGGCCTCTCTTCCTACTCCTGAAGTTCTGCATTTTCGCTCCTGCTACACAATTCACCAGTGGTGTGTGTGCGTGAGTGCGTGTGTGTGTGTGTGTGTGTGTGTGTGTGTGTGTGTGTGTGTGAGAGAGAGAGAGATTCTGCCTTGATTGTGCACCTGAGTCCCTCAGGGACCTTGCAGCCCAGTTTGGGGCTTAGTGACCACTGCCAGCATTAGTCCCATTGCTGGCAGCAACACCTCCTGTCTCCCTCTGAGTCCTTCCTGCCCATCAGCCTCAGCTCTGTGCTGGAAGATTTGATTCCCGCAGCCCGCCCTACACATCCACCTTGAACTCCAGAATTCATGCTACTGCCAACAAGGGGCCCCCTGACAGCTGATTAGTCTGCGCCTGCCTACCAACACCTGCCTGACTGCAACCAGAGGGCAACTTTGGACCAGCTCTGGCCTGGGAGAACCAGAATTCTTGTCTGCCACCCAGTTGATTAAAACCACAGCTTTTCCAATGAGTTCTGAGCACTTACTGTTGAGAGGGGCCCATTCAAGTTGTCTTTCCCTTTATAGTTCTCTTATATCTTTGCTGTTACTCCTCTACTACAGTTAAATAATTATTATATTAAACTTTTCCTGTTCAAATGACAATGAATCTCTGTCTATTTTCTAACTGGCCCTGGACTGATATACTAGCCTAGCCTAACTTGTGAACAACTGATGGTAGGAGAATTTCGAATTAGAAGTCTAAACCTTGAATACAATGTAGAACAATTTAGTTTACATGCTGCAGAGTACCTTGAAGCTAATGTAAGTCATTATACTTAAGCTCAAATAATTCTCCTAAATTCCAAATTGAAAAGAATTATGCATCAGAATCAAACACAGCCAGCAGCCAAAACTGGCTACAAATTAAATTTGTGACAAGGTAAAGGGATGACTATGAAATTTTGGGCCCTTTGGGGAATGTCTCAACATGAAAAAATTTTGTAACATGATAAAGTATAAATTCTATTATTTTTGATAGTTACATTAATGGATCTTATTTATTAATGTTTGTTCCCTACAGTTGTAGTTTTCTTATTATTTCCTAGAATATTACCTCAAAAACATTTATTCTTTTTACAACTATGGCTTGTATTTCTATAGTTTAATAATATATTTTGATGAAAAATAAATTTCATTCATGTAGTATGCATTTGTTGAGTCTCTTCCATGTTCCAGGAGTTCAGTTTTGGGAATGGTGCAGTAAAAACCACAGTCAGGGTTTTTATCCTCATGAGCTTACATTCTAGAAAGGTATAGAAGAAAGAAAAGTGGTAGTTACAATATGGTGTGTATCTGCTATTATAAAGGAAGTGCAAGGTTTTCTGGGAGTTCAAGGACAGAACACTTGGCCCATAGAGCTAGAGGAGTGCTGAGGAAGGTGACAGAAATAATAGGTGAGACCAGGAAAGTAAGCAAGAGCTAAGTGAATGTCAGGTGGTGGGAGGTGCAGTAGACAAGATGAATACTGCTGCAGAAAAACTTCTTAGCATAGGCCAAGTACAATAGGGTATACCCAGGGGGCAAGAGATTGCATTAACAAATTCAAAGAATTGAACTTTCTACCTGTGGCCTAAAGCATTGAAAAAATGTCATTTATAAGTTTGTAAGAGATCTCATTTTTTTAGAGCAATAATAGTGAAAGCTGTGATATACCTCTATCAAGAGCAGTGACTTGTTGTAGCAATGAGGTTATAATATTTTAGAGTATTAGGAGCATAAAATATAAGGGGCATGTTAAATTTTGAAAATCCTTAGGTGGTTGGAGTATAACCTTTAAATATGTGGGTGTGTGACAGTGTTTAAAGTCATTGGTTTTTAATGGCAATAATCAGTAACAATTAATGGCCATAATCACCAGTAATAAAAAATTCTAAGTTTTTATATTTCTTGGTTATATTTAATATTTAGCACTGACTTGGGCAGTAGTTTTATTATTTTTTTTTTATTGGTGAAACTGGAATTTGGAGAGGTTAATTGTAAAGTTGAGGTCACACAGCTTTATTCCTTTCACAGTCAAGGAAATGAAGGCTCAGGTATGTTACAACTTTCCCACGTTTATACTACTAGCAAGTGGCAGGGCCAGAGTATTAACTATTACCCTTTACATTGCATTGCCTCCTATAGCAGTCCCAAAAGAAATGTTAACCACTTGGCACAATTTTGTCAGGTACAATGAACAACATTTGATGGAAGCATTTGGTTTCTTAAAACACAGAATATAGACTATTTATTTTTACTTTTTAAAATATATTTTTATTGATTTTAGAGAGGAAGGGAGAGTGATAGAGAGATAGAAACATCAATGATGAGAGAGAATCATTGATCAGCTGCCTCCTGCATGCCTACTACTGGGGATCGAGCCTGCAACCTAGGCACGTGCCCTTGGCCGGAATCGAACATGGGACCCTTCAATCCACAGGCTAATGCTCTTATCCACTGAGCCAAACCGGCCAGGGCCAGAATATAGATTATTATGCTGAGGTTTAGTTGCAAATGAAAGCATCATCAAAGACTTACTATAAGAAAAAAGGAGGTTCACAGCTAAATACAACTTTCTCCCTTTAGTTTGAACATTGAGAGATAATAATACTACACGGTCCATGTGCCTATTGATGTCAAGGGTCTCTCCCCCTATGTTGCCTACAATTCAATTAGTCCTTCAGGTTTGGTTAGGAAGATAGGTATCTGGTTTCAGAAAACATCTGCTAAAATGAATATCAACCTAATGGAAATAGTTCCAACAAATGTAGGGGTCTTCTTTATTTGACTTCAGTAATCATTTAGTTGTTTGAAATATTATAAAATAGAGAGAAGTTTCCTAACTGAATGGTCTCTGTGTTGGTAATTTTATGTATCAACTTCATTGGGCCACAGGTGCCAGATATTTGGTCAAACATTATTCTGCATGTTTACATGATTTTGTGATGGTGTTTTTGAATGAGATTAGCACTGAGCTCAGACTCAGTAAAGCAGATTGAATTCCATGGTGAGAGTGGACCCTATGCAATCAGTTAAAGGCCTGAATAGAACAAAACACTGACCATCCCCCTAGGAAGAGAGAATTATTGTGCTTGCGGCCCTTCTAACTAGCACATCAGCTTGTCTGGGATCTGCAGGCATTTTGGGTTCTGGACTCAAGCTAGGATATTGGCTCTGCAGATTTAGGACTTGCCAGGCTCCTCCATAATTGCACAAGCCAACTCCCAAAATCTCTCTCCCTCCCCACCCCCTCTCTTTCACTCTCTCTCTCTTTAACTCTATCTCTATCTCTATCTCTGTCTCTGTCACTATCTCTAATCTCTCATTTATAAATATTTTAGTGGATCACAATACCCAATTAGTGTTTGACAAATAATCAATGACAATAAAAAAATTGAATGGATGAAGGAATTAGGTGATGAGGTGACTGGTAATAAAAAACTAAATCAGGTATAACTGAGAAGATTTAGCCCAGATAAAGGGTCACCAGAAAGGATCAGCAACAGCAAGTGCATAGAAGGAGATGCAATTTTATCACTTTGCTTATGTGAGTATTTTTTCCTGGAGTTTGTCCATGTAGGTGAAAACAAAAAAACCCTCTGTTTTACTCAAACTAAGAGAGAAAGGGCAATGGAATAGAACATGCAGCCTGTGTATAAAGATTTTTCCCTGGACCTTGGAGCTGTCTTAAATATACGTATCAAGTCTGGAGTCATGAGCATTGTTCAAGATCAATTTTCAGCATTAACTTGGGTTTATCTACAACAATAGGAATTGATGCAATAGTCTTGCAAAGCCATCTCCCCAAAGAATCTACTCCCGTGAATCTCTAAGAAGCATTAATCCCGTATCTAAGACAGATTTTCTTGTTCATTTAGATAATGGTAACATCTGATATAAAAAATAAGCTATTCTTAGGAAAACTAGGTTCAGAAATGCAGCTAAATCAAGAATTAAAAAGGCACTTCCTTTTGCTACATTTTAAGTTCACCCTCAGGTAATCACTAGGTAGACTGTAGTATCATTTAGAAATTCTACAATTCCAAGTAAGATTAAAAGATTTTAATTTAAAAACATTTATAACATAAAATGAATATTAGTTAACCTCTAATGTCTTTGCTATGATACATTAGTCTACATAAATAGGAAAGTGTAAACTTCACAGGAATTCTGTTTGTAAAAATATTTGGGTTTTCCATGTTCCATTAAATCTGGGAGAGCTTTTCCTTGTTCAGAAATTTTACCCATACCTCTGCAGAGGACTGCATTTCTACTGAGCCAGATTAGATAAATCATTGTCTTGCTTGATTTTCCTTCCTAATACCAGTAATACACAGGCGAAGTATAGATTAGATGCAGTTCTTTTCTTCTAATTTATCTCAGTTTTTTTTATTCTAATATTTTTCAAGTACCCAGTCTATTTTTCTTACTATGGAGGCCAATGCTTTTCCTTCATTGTTCCACTTGAACCATTTTTATTTTCCTTGTGTTATTATTCAAGGTTTAGTGCTTTTAGCAAAATTATATACATGTACTCTGATATATTGAATACATCAGTTAAAAAGTCCTCAATGCTCCCTTGTCCCTGTATCCATATCCTTTATGGTGTTACTCTGCAGCATTTCCAATCAAGAGCTACAGTTCATTTCTCTGCTCTTGAGTCTAGATTGGAATTTTGATTTGTTTGGACAGTAAAATGTTATTATGCCGGTTCTGAGCCAAAGCCTCATGTAGCCTTACACATGTCTACTCATTTTGAACTTCCATTTCAACAACCCAGGCTTTCCTGCTCTGTGATGGCAAACAAAGTGGAGCAAAGATGAACCATTCTAGCTGAAGCCATCAGAGACCAGCCAGTCCCCAGACAACTTGAGAGCTGACTACAGTGAGCCCAGCTGAGAGCAAAAGAACCACAAGGCAGGACACAGCTTCAATTGCTGGCACACAGAATGTAAGCTGAATAAACGGCTTTTCTTTTAAGCCACTAAGTTTTCAGGTGGCTTGGTATACAACAAAAGCTGCATATATTTATCCTGTATTATCACCATTTTATCTATTAGAATTCAGATTCTCCCTCACAATTATATTCACTCAAGTTAGAATCTGCATTCTGATTTAGTGTTCTACAAGAGATTAGAAAACCAAAAATACATTAATGTTTTGGGCCAAATGTAAGCAACTCTATACATAAATATCCAGGTGGCTTCATAAATATCCACGCTGTTGGCTTGCTTTTACATGGAGACACATATATCCAATAGGCTAAGAGGATGCTTCTGTTTCAACAGTAATAATAATATTATGTAGCCCCTACTGGAGGCTATGCTAAATACTTTATAAGCCTGTCTCAATTTTACCTCATAGCAGCCCATAAACTAAAATTCTTACATTCAATTTTTTGGTAGATAGGAAAATTGAGTCTTAAAGAATTTAAGTAATTTGGAAAAGTAAGAATGAGCTTAAGTGTATAAGCTGTGACTCTAGAGCCTGAGTGCTTAACCATAAAGCATGTTGCCTACAGTGTCCCAGAAATGTAAGGAAGGAGTAGCCTCTTATATCATTTCTAAGTGTGTCTCATCTAACCAAACACAACTGGAAAAACTGATGTAAAAAGGCAGGTAAAGTTCATTTTTCTAAAAGAATTTACTAGTTGTCAAACAGCTTACCAGGCTAACAACCCACCAATTTGACCTGTTCTTGTCATATTATCATAATATAAATACATTCAAACAATGATAAAATATTGGTGGACATAACAATGAATATTGCTCATTATGTAATAACTTGTCCTTAGAAACCAAATGAGCTTACAATGGTATTATATGAAAGTGCAAGGTCCAACTTCATGTTATATAAGGGTAAAAAGTAAAAGAAAAAAACAACAACTAAATGCAAGTTACTTTTACAAATTAATAAACTGTCACTTATATTCTTACACAATCCTATATCTATAGTTTCAACAACTAAAATGCTCTGAAAACTGAAAAAAAAGGTAAGTTGTACTGTATACTCATTGGGCAAGAAAATACAGACTAACTTGATATAAAGCTACTATTATTTATAGAATGTTTATATCACTGAGTATAATTATTTATACATTTTACTAAAGAAATGTTTTTTTATTATATGGTTCTGCTTCAAACACTGTTGGAAGTGTTACGTAATATAGAATATTATGTACTGCATAGATTTTCTAAAGTTTAAAAATGTCTTCACTCTAAAACAATCTGAATACAAAAACTTTAGATAAGTGATTGTAAACCTAAAGAATATTTTGGGCCTGAAATTCAGCCAATGCATCTTTGTTCTTCATGCTTATCCAGTCATTTCTAGTTTAGTCTGAATGAATAATCAAACACTTTCTTAGGAGCATATTGAATAAGCAGTGGAGAAAGAAAAATAGAAATGTGGATTCCTTTTCTTTACATTCACCATAGTTAGTTTTTAAACCACAAATATGTCAAAACAGGTAAAATAAAATATGGCTTCAGGATAGAATATTAATGTTACAAATTTTATAAAGGAAAAGTGTTCAGGTAATAAAAGTTGGGAGGTGGTTAATAGATATGGAGAGACGGGTAGGGACTCAAATATTCTTTTTCTTTTTTTTTTTTAATATATTTTATTGATTTTTTACAGAGAGGAAGGGAGAGAGATAGAGAGTTAGAAACATCGATGAGAGAGAAACATCAATCAGCTGCCTCCTGCACATCTCCTACTGGGGATGTGCCCGCAACCCAGGTACATGCCCTTGACCGGAATCGAACCTGGGACCCCTCAGTCCGCAAGCCGACGCTCTATCCACTGAGCCAAACCGGTTTCGGCATCAAATATTCTTTTTCATGGTGGAGATTCAGGAGATACCGTCTGAGGTTGACGGAGAGGACATTAAAAATGTGTATTATTCATAGTTTAAATGCAAACAGTAGAAAGAATAAATAATAAAACACTCACCAACTTTGGGAGTTAGTTGGAGATGATATTAATGAACTAAAGCTTTATCTTTCAAAGTGGGAAATAAACAGATATGAATAAAGTTGATAGATGAATACATATATAATTTATAGTAAAAAAGTTAACTATGACAAGAAAGAAAAGCTGAAATAGTTCCAAATGGTTGCCTATGGGGAATAAGACAAAAAAAAAAGTAGTCCAAAGACTAATTTTAATGACTTTGATAACTATTTTAAAAATAATAAAGTCAAGATATAATAATGCTAGTTGATTAAAATAAAATAAAACAGTCCCTGACTATACAGGGAGTTGCGGTCACTTTAAATAAGTTGGTCTAAAAGTGACCTGACTTAGGAGGGTGCAGCCAGGAGAAGATCTGGAGTATTGTGCTCCAGGCAGAGTCCCGGTCCACAGAGCTCAGTGGAAGCCAGCGTGGTATACTGGAGGGAAAGACAGAGGCCTTAGCAAGCCAAGGGAAGCACAGTGCTGGACAACACGGGGCTATGCAAGGGCTAATGGTGCAATCCCTTAGAGGTCATGACATGAAGTTTGGATCATATTCTAACTAACATGGTAAGGCATCAAAGGGTTTCAAGTAAGGAAAAAAGTGTTCTGCTTTTGATTTAAAGAGGCAATACCTGCCGTGCTGCTGGGGTCACTGCAGAGGAGACAGTGAGGCAGGGAGGCTGGTTAGGGTGTTCCTGCCATGGACCTGACAGGGAAATGATGATTTATTAACAGGGTTTAAGGTTTGAGATATATTTTGGAAGGAATCCGAACAAGGCCTACTCATGGATTAGATGTAGAGAGCAAGGACATAGGGAAAAACACTGGAAACTTAAAGCAATGGGTGAATGAGGGTGATGTTACCTCACTTGGAAAAGATTGGGGGTTGGGGAGTCAGAAATACTTTGGAGCAGAACCCTAGAGTCTCTTATGTTCACTGTGAAATGTCCATCAGAAACTCAAATGGAGAAACTAACCAGGAAATTTGATATATAAATATGGAGTTAGGGAAAGGGTTAAACTGCTGATATTCTAGAAGGTAATCATCAGCATATCTATACTAAAATAGAGGAATATGCAAATTGTCCAGGACACCATCAGAGTAACAACTGAACAGCAGCGTGAGGCGACAAGGACAGCAGAGGGGGTTAGTGAGGGATGACAAAACGACTGAACAGCAGGCTGTGTGGGGCAGCCATGCTGGCAGTGGAGGCATTTGGGGCAACCAGATGGGGGGGGGGCATTTGGGAGTGACCAGGTTGGCCGGGGGGGGGGCGAGTGGGGGGCAACCAGGCTTGTGGGAGGGGCAGTTAGGGGTGACCAGCCTGGCAGAGGGGGGCAGTTAGGGATGACCAGGCTGGTGGGGGGCAGCTGGGGGCCATCCGGCCAGCAGGCAGAGGCAGTTAGTGGTGATCAGGCTGGCAGGGAGGGCAGTTAGGTTAGGGGCGATCAGGCAGGCAGGCAGGTGAGCAATTAGGAGCCAGCAGTCCTGGATTGAGAGAGGGTGCAGGCTGGGCTGAGGGGACCACCCACATGCATGAATTTTCTGCAGCGGGCCTCTAGTAAGTGATAATTAAGGCTAGAAATGCACTACTATATTACCTGTTTATTACATACCTAACACTCACCTAAATGCACTTTGCATGCTATGTTGGGAGGTCCCCAGCCACCCCAATTTTGATGATTTGTTCATGGAGACAAAGCAAAAGCAGCAAAGGGAAAAGGCACATGGGGCGAAGTTTGAGCAGAGTCTCCTCCCAGTGGAATCCCATGGAATGGATGGACTTGCTTAGTTTCCCCAGCCCCGAGTTATGGTAAAACATGAGAAATGCTGTCCCCCTGGGGAAGTTCATTAGCAACTCTGTGACCAGGGTGTATACTGGGGGCTGGGCTGATTAAATAAGCCACCTCTGCTGGGCATGTACCAAGATATCTGACTCCAGAGGGAATGTAGGTGTCCAGCATAAACCAGATTGGTTTTGTTTTTACTAGTAATCCTCACCTGAGGATACTGATGATATTTTTCCCATTGATTTTTATAGAGTGGAAGAAAGCAGGAGAGAGAGAGAGAGAGAGAGAGAGAGAGAGAGAGAGAGAGAGAGAGAGAAACATCAATCAGCTGCCTCCCTTATACACCACTGTCCAGAATTAAACCCAAAACTATTTGGTTTATGGGATGATGCTCCAAAAAAGTGAGCCACCCAGCCAGGGCCAAACTAGGCTGTTTTTATAAACAGATTAGGTACAGTGAGCCGCTCTTATCCGTTAGGTGGATAGGAACCCTTCCAAAATCCCAGTTTCTAAATTCTAGCCCAGGCCAACCTTGTCAGCAGGCCTTTATAAGGATAGGCAATCAGGCCTGCTCTGTTGACTCCTTTCTGCACATGTGTCTTCAATTATTTAAGCCTCCAACAACCCTCTGAGATAGGTCCTATTATCATCTTTATTTTAAGATGAGGAAACAAGAAAGCTCACTCAGCTCATAAGAGCCTGGGAATTGAAACTTGGCAATTTGGCTCTTGTGAGAGCTCTTGGATACTTTGCAAAGCAGCCTCTTTCAATAGAGAACAGAAAACAGCAGACAGGAGGGTCAAAGGACTGGGTTGGGTGCCCCAACACTTAAAAGTTTAATAGACAACTTGGGAAGACAAAGGAGTGAAACAGGCAGAAAACCAGAAGACCATGCAATCAGTCCCAGGACCAAAAGTGTTGCCAAAGGGTACTTGAGTGAGAACCCTCCTATGTTTGTAGGGTCTTGGGAGTCAGCTGAAATGAGAATTATCAGAAGTCCCCATGGGAGGATGAGAGCTGGTACAGGTTTTATTTGCATGGAGTTACATTTCTCAGGTTCCAAAGTGCCCTGCCTCTTAAGCCAGTATTGGAAAAGGTACAGCTGGGAGTTCAGCAAAGTCAGAAATAGGGCCAGTGTCCAGAGCATCCGTTCTGGTGTGGTTCAGCATCCAGG
Organism: Myotis daubentonii; assembly: GCF_963259705.1. Taxonomy (NCBI): domain Eukaryota; kingdom Metazoa; phylum Chordata; class Mammalia; order Chiroptera; family Vespertilionidae; genus Myotis; species Myotis daubentonii. The sequence continues at coordinate 74,143,253 of NC_081842.1, read as the reverse complement.
CCAGATTGAAGTCCATTAGTCCATGTGTGGAGTCCAGCATGGCTATGTGCCATGTGTGCAGGAGAGTGAATCCCCCTGTAGCAGGAGCCAAGAAAGCCTAGAAGTTTATGTATTTAAATTTCATATACTTGCAGTGGCCATGCCCATCCTGGTCAATTACCTGATTCCAGGTGTGACTGACAGGCCAGCATTTTCCCATGACATTCAGATTTTACTGGGCAACTGTCTAAATTGCCTTTGTCTAGTCCCTGACCCCATCAATCAGCAGGGAACAGAGTTGGGCAGTATTAAATGTAGCTTTTTGGCAAACCTTTATAAATGGCATGCCTGTGTCTAGTCTTTCCTTTTATTCCTTTTCTGTTAAATAATAACGATTACTACAACGGTGTCAAAAGGAGAATTCAAAAGATGGGTTATTTGCAATCCCCATATTGGAAGGGGTACAGTGATTGCTGACAAGGTTAAGTACATGGCCTAACTTTAATTTTGCAGTTCTGTCTCCTAGCCCATCTCGTACACTACCTCTGATCACAGAGGCCATATGCATTTCTCCAGAGATTACCAATATTAAAGCTGACAGTCCTTTACACACTTTCCCTATTATATAAACGCTATTCCCTTATTTTCTAAATAGCAATTTCTAGTTACCTTTCAAATGCTTTACCTTTGCAAAATTCTGCTGCATCTCCCAAACAGAGTTATCTACTTTTTTCCTGGGAGTTTTTTGCTTTAGACTTTTATAGCAGTCTTCTTATTAGTTTCTTCTCTTTTGCTTATTTTTTTCAAAACATCATCCTATAGCCTTCCAGATGATGAAGGGCAGGACATGCATCTTATTCATATCTATTTTCTCAGTGTCTAATGCAGCAACTAGAACATAACAGGTGCTCAAGAAATGCTAGAGAGGGAGGAGAGGAGGTGGAAGGAAGGAAGGAAGGAAGGAAGGAAGGAAGGAAGGAAGGAAGGAAGGAAGGAAGAAGGAAGGAAGGAAGGACTGAGGGAGTGCTATGGAGATGCAAAAAAATTAAACAGAAAAAGTGTATTCAGGTGAATGTATATAAACATTTCTTGTAACTCAAGGCACCCAATGCTTTCTCTGATCAGAAATATTTAAATCATAGTAATGTGAGGATTGAATTTACATTTGCTTAACTGGCGTTATGTAAACAAGTCTATAAATCCTATTTCCCATGTATACACAGGTTCCTGAGAGCTATAGATTGAAAGCTCCTAGGCACTGTTAATTTGTTTTCCTTCCACTGAAAGCTTCCTTGGACTAGCTAAAATGCAAAATATCATGAGAAAAGAGCAAGAAGAATATTTTAAGGGAACAGTACCTTATTCCATAGTGTAAAAGACTGTATCAGCTCTTTGCCTGGGACCTTTCTTTTTCTTTTTTCTTTCTTTCTTTTTTTTTTTTTTTTGAGAAGGGGAAAAAATTATGGGCATACTGGTAATTTAAGAAAGGTAGCCAAATAAATGGGATTACATCAAAATAAAAAGCTTCTGCACAGCAAAAGAAACCATCAACAAAACAACAAGAATGCCCACTGCATAGGAGAATATATTTGCTAATGTTATATCCAATAAGGGCATAATCTCCAAAATTTATAGGGAACTCACACATCTTAACAAAAGGAAGATAAATAATCCAATCAAAAAATGGGCAAAGGACATAAATAGACACTTTTCAAAAGAGGATATACAAAAGGCCAAGAGACACATGAAAACATGCTCAAAATCACTAATCATCCATGAATTGCAAATTATAACAACAATGATATATCACCTCACACCTGTCAGAATGGCTATCATCAACAAATCAACAAATGACAAGTGCTGTCCAGGATGCGGAGAAAAAGGAATCCTCATGCACTGCTGGTGGGAATGCAGATTGGTGCAGCCACTATGGAAGACAGTATAGCGTTTCCTCAAAAGTTAAAAATGGAACTTCCACTTGACCCAGTGATCCCACTTCTAGCAATATATCCCAAGAAAATAGAAACACCAGTCAGAAAGGATATATACACCCCTATGTTCATAGCAGCACAATCTACATTAATAAAAGAGAAAGATGCAAATTGACCATACCTTCACAACGCCCACCAGCCAATCAGGAATGAGTATGCAAATTAACCCAACAAAGATGGTGGGTTAATTTGCATAAGCACGCCCTAAGCAGCTGGGGCCAGGGTAGGACGCTTGCTCTCTGCACTGCCCCAGCTGCTTTGGGCCCCTGGACAGCGTGAGAAGGTGGAAAGGGGGCTCCAGCCGGAGCTAAGGCAGTGCTGGCAGCCAGGGGAAGGAAGGCCCATTCTTGCACAAATCTTCATGCATCAGGCCTCTAGTCTATATATATAAAATGAAGGAATATGCAAATTTGCCCTCACGGTAACGACCGGCTGGCGTGTAATGACCAGCTGGAGCGGGTAGGTGTGGCTACGGACCACATGAGGCTGGGGGACTTGAGATTGCATCAAATAAAATTAAATGCATTCACATGCCTTAAAGCACAAACATCTCACCAGCAGATAACTCAATGCAGGTTATTGTGTAATCACAATGATTACACAATAAACTTATTTTCACCAAAAAAAAATAACATCTTCACTTAAAGATGCCCCAGTAAGGCTGCTGAGGCTTTCACCTGTCCCTTTCTACACCGAAACTACAGGGTTCAAGGATGAAGGGCTCCAGTTTTGTTTTCTCAGCACCCAGCTAGGAGGCCTCCCTGGGGCAGCTCTCCCCTCCAAGCCCTGAGTAGGATAGGCATTTCACTTCAGCCTGGGAGCCCTGAAGGGAGAAAGACTGAAGTGCTTTCCCCCCAGGACCCTGATCTCCCTGGGAGTCCAGCACAGGGGGCGCTCTCCCTGGGAACCCGGAAATCCGCCTCCCTGGGCAACTGTGCAGCAGCAGAGCCTGGCGAGCACCAGAGCAAGAGGGTGACCTACCCATGGGGATGTGTATACTGGTGGAGATCACGCAGCTGCCATAGTTAAAGTCGTCCTCGATGGAGGAGCAGGGGTATCAGGGATCAGAGTGGGCGATGTCAGCAATGAAACCCCAGTTCCCCACCGAAAGACTAGAGCACACGGACCTCAATGGTCCTCAGTCACTTCCTGAGCAGCAGTCATCCCCAACAGGGGATTAAACCCGAAACCTAAGTAGGTGCCCTAACAGAATGGAACCAAAACCTTTGCTGTGGCAGAGGAGCTTCGATCCACAGCAGGGGCCAGGGCACGCCAGAGAGGTTTTGTTGAAGGGCCTTGAACAGGCAGCTCGCAGGGCAGTGGGTTAGAACCGCCTCCTGATACAGCAAGTTTGCGGGTTGGATCCCTGGTCAGGGCACAGACAAAAAGCAGCCAAAGAGAGCATAATAAGTGGAGCAACACACTGGTGTTTCTCTAGCTCCCTTCCTCTCTCTAAAATAATCAATCAATAAAAATTAAAATAAACCCTCTGGCTTGCAGAGTTGCTAAAACAGTTAGAAAGCAAAGTCCCATCCCTTCCCCCGTTCATTCAACAAATACTTCATATTCTCCTATTCTCCTTCAATAATCACACTGGGGATGGGTGTTTGTTTGTTTGTTTGTTTTGGTTAATCCTCACCTGAGGACATTTTTGCTTTTTTTTTTTTTTTTTTTTTTTTTTTTTTTTTACAGATAGTGGAAGAGAGGGAGAAAGACAGAAACTAATGTGAGAAATATCAATTGGTGGCCTCTTGCTGAATCCCCAACCAGGACCCAGGATTGAGCCTGCAACCCAGATATGTGCCCTTGATCAGAATCCAACCCAGTACCCTTCAGTTCACCTGTACAAGCAATATCCACTGAACCAAACAAGCATTTTTTTTTCTTTTTAAATCCTCCTCCAAGGATATGTTTTTTTTCATTGATTCTAGCGAGACAGGAAGGGAGAGGGAAAGAGAAAGAGAAACATTAATCAGTTGCCCAAGCAATCCAATAGGGATGGAACCCACAACCTGTGTATGTGCCCTCACCTGGAATCAAACCCATGACCCTTTGGTGCATGGGAGGACACTCTAACTACTGATCCACACCCACCAGGGTCTGGAGGTACGTTTAAAAAATTTTTTCAGATCTGCCCTGGCAGGTGGCTCAATTGGTTGGAGTCTCAACCTGTACACCAAAGGATTTCCTGTTGGATTCTAGGTTAGGGCACATACTTAGGTTTAGGTTAGATCCCAGTGGGACAGCAGGTGCAGAGGCAGCCTACTGGTATTTCTCTGTCACGTGGATGTTTCTCTCTCTAAAAATCAATTGTAAAAACATCCTCAGGTGAGAATTAAAATATATATATATATATATATATATATATATATATATATATATATATATATATAAATTTTCAGCTCTAAAATTTTATTTGGTTCTTTTTTAAATTTTATTTTTCATTTACAGCTCACATTCAATATCCTATCCTATATTATAAAAGCCTAATATGCAAATCGACTGAACGGTGGAATGACTGGTCACTATAAACTGACCACCGGGGGGCAGATGCTCAACATAGGAGCTGCCCCCTGGTGGTCAGTGTGCTCCCACAGGAGGAGCGCTGCTCAGCCTGAAGCCAGGCTCATGGCAGGCAAGTGCAGCGGCGGTGGCCGGAGTCTTCACGGCAGCACTAAGGAGCAGTGAGCTGAGCAGTAGGGAGAAGCAAGCAGCCGGGTGGTACGAAGCGAAGGGTCCTGGACTGCAAGAGGGCACAGACCAGGCTGAGGTACCCCACCCCCACCCCATGGCACGAATTTCATGCACCGAGCCTCTAGTTTATAATAACTAAGATTTGGAAACAGCCTAAGTGCCCATTAGCAGATGAGTGGATTAAAAAACAGTGGTACATCTACACAATGGAATACTACACTGCGATAAAAAAAGAAAGAACTCTTACCATTCACAACAGCATGGATGGACATGAAGAGCATTATGCTAAGCAAAATAAGCCAGTCAGAGAAAGATAAATATCACAAGATCTCTCTCATTTGTGGAATATAATGAACAACATAAACTGATGAACTAAAGTAGATCCAGAGACAGAGAAGCATTGAACAGACCATCAGACTTCAGAAGGAAGGCATGGGAGGAGGGGCAAGTAAGAAATCAACCAAAGGACTTGTATGCATGCATATGAGCATAACCCATGGACACAGACACTAGGGGAGTGAGGCCCTGTGCTGGGGGGTGGGAGTGGCCGGGGAGAGGTCAATGGGGTAAAAAGAGACATATGTAGTACTATATGTAATGCTTTAAAGAATAAATAATTTAAAAAATAAAAAGAAAGGTAGTCAAAAATGCGAAGAACATTATCTAGAGCTAGGAAAAGCAAATTGCGTACGTCACACAATATCCCATCTTCGGAAATACAACCAGAAATATCTCTCTGTGAAGAATACAATGACGTGGATCCTGTTCCCAAAGAGGTTTAGAGATTGGTGGAGGAAATGCCAGCAATGCGTTACAGGGAGAGCTGGATAGGGACTTCCTAGAGACAGGGAAGACCTGTTAGGGCCGGGGAGGGGGAGGGGGGCAGGCTAGGGGGGAGGGGACCCCTTTCTATCTTAGCCCTGCGGTGGGTGTGGTATGTGTTAAAGGATATTCCTCAGATTGGGTGACTGAGACAAAGGCCTGGAAAGTTGGCAGAGGCACTGACCACAGCTCCAAGTTCTCCCGTGCTCACAGGTGTTTCCTGCCTTCCCCGGCAAGCGCAGCCTCCTCTGAGGCCTCTGGGTGTTCTGGTAAAGGCATCTGCGGTAGCTGGATTCTGTTTCCGAGTCTAACCATCATTACAAGAAGAGTCATGAAGAATTTATTAGAGGAAGCCCTGAGTACAGTGAACTTATTCTCTATGTATTCATTTCTCTTTTTCTTTTCTTTTTTTTATCCACTCCATTTTCATTATGGATAAATTGATTTTCACCGAACTGACTTCTCATGAATGAAAAAAGAGGTAAGAAAAGGAGGGCAAGAAGAAAATTTTGTATCCGATACAATTCTTTCTTAAATGAATACAATTTAAGATATGTCAACATATGCATTCAAAGAAATCAATAGCATTGTAAGTGCACGTTCTGGGGAGTGTATGGGGAGGGGAGTGTATAACTACTCCTGCCCTCTCTGAGCAGCTAAATTGTGATTCTAAGAACAAAGGTGTTTATGTTGCCCAGCATCTTTAACTGAGGACCGAAGGTGTTGTTGGAAGCAACAGTAACCACATTCAGTCAAGAGATCCACACTCAAGTGATAATTCTGTGAAGCTCATCCTGCTTTAAAGCCTCCGTAATTGCTCCTCCTTTCTGCTCAACCCCTGCCCTGCACATCTCAGAGTTCACTGCTCTCACCATTGAGGTCTTGGCTCACAGAGGCTTCCTCCAACCCATATGCCATGTAGCCTTGCCCCCACCTGTCACTCTCATTTCTCCTATTTTCTTTATAGAGTGTTTATCACTATCCAAAACAATATTACTGATTGATGATTGATTTCCTTATTCATCGGAGAAGGTAAGCTCTCTGAAAGTTGGGACATTTGCTGTCTATATTCTGTCTCCAGGGTGTTAGAACAGTGTCTGGCACTTTGGAAGTGCTACAAAACTGCTTGATGAGAAAGTTGGTAGGAAGCCTAAAGCATATACAGCAGACTCTGATACTGTCTCCTCAACAACAACAAAAAACCTATTCATGAGCCTTTACCAATTCTCTAAGAAAACAGTCTGTTTGTTACATGGGAGTCATCTTCTCTGTATAGCATTTCCTTCTGTCCCTACATATTCTATGAGCTGCAAATGCCTTTCTCCTGCCCCTCTAAAGTGATATTTTTATCATGTTTAAGTCCTGAGTCTGCTGGAGTGATATCACAGCTCAGTTTCTCTCACTGAAGGAGCTTGCCAGCTTTATATGTGAGCTTCCTCAATGAGACCAGTTTTACGATCCTCTTCCTGAAAAGAGTCTCTTCCTGTTTTTAATCAAATTTTATATTTGCAAAGCAATCTTTTTCCCTTGAAGCAATTGCTCAGGATGCTACTGGTTAATCATTTTGTATCCCACATCAAGTGAAAAAGTAAAAGCCTGAATCAGCTGTGGAAAGCCATCAGCCCATGGACTGACTCTCCCTCAGACTTGTGCTTGGTCCATCCATTGCTGACCTATTAGGTGTTTTAAATTTCTTCTATTAGCCAGCCTTGCACATGAAATCAAACATTTCAAATGTCTGTTGAAGATCTAAAGTTCTGGGGAAAAGTAGACATGTGTCCCCCAATCTGCTGGGTCAACTGAAACTTCCTCCTGTAGGGAGAGGCGCTGGCTGCCTGAATTCTCAGCCTGTCTGCTGCTGATCTGCACTGAGCCCAGAGTCAGTTCCTTTTCTCATCACAGGCACCTGTGTTCTTCCAGTTCTTTTGACTGCTTAAGCATTGGAGGATCTAAATGTCTGTTTGTGTCCAAAACATTCATAGAAGCTGACATATTTTTTATATTTTGCTTAAGAATAGGCAACCATAACTCAATACTAAATATTAGTAATATATTCATTGTATTCCTCATAAACAAGCAATTTAGAAAAAATATGTGGGGTAGATTGGCCTCTGCAGAAGACTACTATTCCTACAGGGGAAAAAATTCCCATACTGGGTACAGAAATAGTTTTGCCTGAATAACAAAATCAGGATTATAATAAGTAAAGGCATAGGTTCACCCACAGAGTTAAAGAAGTAACATGTTTTCTCTCAGTAGATTTAAAATTTGGTCTGTTAAAGAGGAAAGAGCTTGATTTAAAACCTGATGTTATTCTCTATGAAGCCTTGGCAAGTCACACAGCTTTGTGACTATCAGATCTTTTATCAATGGGATGACAAAACTTACATGTACCACCAGGCAGGGCAACAAGAACTAAATGCTAACATACATAAAGTGCTTAGCCTTAAATCCAACCAAAATAGTTTGCTCTATGTATTTTCATCTTCACCATATAGTCAGTTCCTAAATGCATCTGAGATGATGGCAAGACAAGGATGGAATTTGAAAGAACTAAGGTTAGTAATTTAATCTTTTAAAACTAAAACCAAAAAAAAGTAATATAAATACTAAAATATAAATGCTTACAGCCGAAACCGGTTTGGCTCAGTGGATAGAGCGTCGGCCTGCGGACTGAAAGGTCCCAGGTTCGATTCCGGTCAAGGGCATGTACCTGGGTTGTGGGCGCATCCCCAATAGGAGATGTGCAGGAGGCGGCTGATCGATGTTTCTCTCCCATCGATGTTTCTAACTCTCTATCTCTCTCTCCCTTCCTCTCTGTAAAAAATCAATAAAATATATTTAAAAAAAAAATAAATGCTTACAAACATTTTTTACAAAATATATATATATACCAAACACATACCAAGAGGATTAATTGACTATGGGTATCATATTTCTGGATTCCATGAGGTAGAAAATTGAAAACATAAAATAAAAAAAGATCATAGAACCTTTTTTCTCCAGAGTAAGAAAATAACACACCATGAAACAAAAGAAGTTGCCATTTATTATCCCCAACATCTATAATAATAAAAGCATACTATGCTAATTAGACCATCCTTCCCGACGACCTTCTGGATGAAGCTTAGGCTGAAAGGGAAGCCTGGGTCCTGGGTGCCAGAGGGAAACCAGTGCCAGCAGCTGGGGGAAGAAAGGCCTACTCCTGCACGAATTTCGCGCATCGGGCCTCTAGTTTTATATAAAAAAAAGACACAATAAGCTTCCCCAAAATGGTAAAAAGGACACAATTGCAGAATGAAGGACAGCTCTTTAAATTGAATCAATTTAACCTAATGAAATACTCACCAGATTACTCTTTGTTCTTTTTCCCCCATGGACTATAAAAATGTTTCCCAACCTAAGACCAGAGAGTAGATTGGTGTTTGAGAGCCATTTTGTAGGCTATACTTACAATTCTTGTTTCATTGCCTAAAGTTTACTGTCACATATTTAATTTATATTTAGAAAAACAAAAAACAGCAACAAAAAAGCCCTGACCTAACTAGATGACTTTCTCTCAAACTATCAAACAATCTTCCACCACTGGAATTAATTGAGTGGTTGTAAGTTTCTGTGTTGATGGGTTGAGCGGGGCAAAGAAAAGAGACAAGTTGAATTTCTTCCCTTCTGCACCCTTTCTCCATCTATCCTCCTCAAAAGTTTGTGAAGGGAGTGAGGGGAGTGATGACTGAGACAGCTGGTTGCTTACCAGTCCGTTTTAACTTTCTCCTTTAAGAATAGAGTTCTAAGTATGTTGGGATCAGCAATATGTGCAGCTAAAATTCCTTCATTTATCAACTTCCTTTACAGAAAGTGGTGGCCAGGTGACACCATTCTGGCCAATGAGCTGTTGTAGAAATTGTTGGTGAGGCTTGAGGAAGACACTCTTTAAGAGAGCAGCAAGCTCAGCTGTCTTTTTTCTCCCATCCCTAACTCTTTCTTCTTGCCTTAAATAAATTATGGTTATACTGCATATATTTTAAGATGTTGAATCAAAGGCCTCAAAAATCACAAATCCTTAGTCCTGACATGCTTGAGTTATTGAACCAAGATAGTACCAGAAATTGCCTCTGCCATGATTTGTTGTAATGTGAGGAAAATATAGCCCTCTAAGTTTATGCCACTATAGTCAGATCTCTTACTAATAACCAAACTCAATCCCTAACTCATACAAATATAATCATTAAAAGTGAAGAAATATGCTTTCCTCAGTAGCATAGTAGAAAGTGGTAATAGGAAGGACATATTGTTTTATATCTTAAAGACTTATGGATAATTACATATGTGTCATAATATATTTCTTTTGTTAAATATTTAAAAACTAGAGGCCTGGTGCACAAAAATTTGTGCACTCAGGGCGGGGGGGTCAGGGAGAGGTCCCTCAGCCCGGCCTGTGCCCTCTCGCAGTCTGGGACCCCTTGGGCGTAACCACTTGCTGGCTTAGGCCTGCTCCCCAGGGGATTGGGCCTAAGAGGGCAGTCAGACATCCCTCTGGCAGCCCGGCAGCCCTCGGGGGATGTCCATTTGCCAGCAGGGTGCAGACCTAAGCTGCAGTCAGACATCCTTAGCGCTGCTGAGGAGGAAGGAGAGGCTCCCACCACCACTGCTGTACTGGCAGCCATCAGCCTGGCTTGTGGCTGAACAGAGCTCCCCCCTGTGAGAGCACACTGACCACCAGAGGGTAGTTTCTACATTGAGCGTCTGCCCCCTTGTGGTCAGTGTGTGTCATAGTGACCAGTCTTTCTGCTGTTAGGGTGAGTTTGCATATTACCCTTTTATTATATAGGATAGGGGCCTGGTGCAAGGGGGAGGGGGGCGGCTGGTTTGCCCTGAAGGATGTCCTGGATCAGGGTGGGGGTCCCACTTGGGTGCCTGGCCAGCCTGAGGGCCATTTTTAGGCTGGCGGATGACTGAAGCTCCCAGCCTCTTTTTTTTTTTTCTTTTTTCTTTTTATTCTGGGATTTATTTACCTTCTATAGCTGTCACTGGAGTTGAGAGCCGGCTCCAGTTCCGAGGCCTGGCTTCAGCTCTGAGGCCGTGGCTGGCTGAAAGCAGGTATCTGGGGTTTGTTTAGCTTCCATAATTGAAACATTGTTGCTTCTGGAGCTCAGAGCTGGGCCACGGCAGGTGGGGAACCTTGGCTTCCTCCATCACTGGAGCAAGCAAGCCTCATGTTCGCTTCAGCTATGTGGCTGCCGGCCGCCATCTTTGTTGGCAGTTAATTTGCATATCCTGCTGATTAGCCAATGGGAAGTGTAGCAGAGGCATGGTCAATTACCATGTTTGTCTATTATTAGATAGGATGGAATCTGGATAACCTTATTATTTGTTGTTATACATATAATAAACAAAAGAATCATGCTTAACTTGTATTATGAGTTGACTTGTGTACCCCCCCAAAAAAAATATGTTGAAGTCCTAATTCCTAGTACCTCAAAATGTGACCTTATTTGAACCATAATCAGTGCAGATATAATTAGTTAGATTAAGATGAGGTCATTCCAGAGTAGGATGGACCCATAATCCAAATGAGTGGTGACCGTATAAAAAGTGGCAAGAGAGACACTCAGGGAGGAGATCACCATATGACAACAGAGGCAGAGGTTGGAGTGCTGCAGCTGTGAAAGCTAAAGACCATCAAGGATCAATGGCCATCATCAGAAGCTAAGCAGATGAGACAAGAGAGAATTAGGCAGTCGGGGGACACGTGGCCCTGCCTCCACCTTGACTTTGGACTTCTATATTGCAACCCTGTAAAAGGATAAATTTCCATCGTTTTACATCACCCACTTTGTGGTACTTTGTTACCCTAGGAAACAAAAACAGATGGTGCTTGATTTATGATGGTTCAACTTAAGGATTTTGTGACTTTATGATGGTGCAAAAGTGATATGCATTCAGTAGAAACTGTGCTATACCTTGAATTTTTATCTTTTCCTGGACTAGTGACATCCTGCAGGGTACTCTCTAATGATTCTGGGCAGTGGCAGTGACCCTCAGCTCTCAGTCAGCCATGCGGTCAGGAGGGTAAACAACCAATTCAGCACTCTGCAGTGTCTGTGCTGCCAGTGTTTTTTGAATCTTGTCTTCTGAAAAATTTAAAGAAGGCTAGACTAAGCTGTGATGCTCCATAGATTAGTTGTATTAAATGCATTTTTGACTTATGATATTGTCAACTTAATGATGAGCTTATCGGGCATAACCCCATCATGAATCAATGAGCCTCTGTACTGCACAAACTAAAATATTCTTATTCAAGTGTATTAATGAATTTTATAAGTTGTAATCAAGATAATTGGAAATCTAATTTTAATAACTTTTTCTAGTTACAGATTTTTGGATTTTTTGTATTAAATGATAAAGGAACACTTAAAGTAGAAAATTAAAATTGCCTACAATCTCACAAAAAAAACACACAACATTTTGCAGCATTGGTTTTCATATTTTGTGTATGAAATTTATGTATGATATTTGTATTTATAAATGTGTGTCTGTGAATATATTTATGCATAAGAGAAAGAGAAAGATGTTGAGTAAATAATATATTATATTCCTCCCTCCCTTTCTCCTCCACCTGCCTTTCCTCCCCCCACCATTTGTTTCTTTCTTCCTCACAGATTTACTCAATGCCCAGGCACTCCCCTGGGGAGTGCTAGGGATACAGTGGTGAATATATCAGGCAACATTCCCCTGTTTATATGTTTTACAATTTGGTTCATTTTACAAAATACTTAGCCTGATATTTTCAAAGCAATATGTTAAAACATTGCAGCACAGAGTGTCATGGGAATGCTTCCGCTGGTACTATACATGCAACAGAGAGTTGAAGGCTTCCTGGAGAAGGCCGGGTCTGCTGAGGTCAGAAGGATGAAAAGCAGCACTTAGGCAAGACAAAAAGAGCAAGGTTGCTCCAAGCAGAAGGAGAAGCTGATGCAAAACTGGGCAACCGAGAACAAGATGTATTTGAAGAACATAAAGAGGTCCAGTATTTCAACAGATGAATTATGCAGGGTCAGACCAGGAAGGCCTTCTAATAGAGAGAAACAGTAAGGAGTTTAACTAGAAGAAGTGAAATGATTTAATTTGCATTTCAGGAAGATCTGATTGCTATCAAAGTGGAGGATTAATTGAAAAGGATGGAAGCTACTGAAGTGGTTTGTAACAAAGATGATGACAAGCCCGAAAAGGTTTGATATTATGGATGGGGACAGCATCAAGAGTTAAAAAGAAGTAATTGTTATTGGTCTTACCAGCTCAGTAACTAAAAAGTATTGCAGGTAGAGAAAATGATCAGGGTTAATCCCAGAGTCTGGCTTCTATTAGTGGGAGGATAGTGGTGCCAATCATGAGATAGTATAGGAGATACCTGAAGAAGAGAAAGCTTGGGGTGAATGACATGAAGGACATAATGAATATTTGACATTTTGAATTTAAGGTGATTTTGAGACATCCATGTAGACAGACATTTGGGGAATGTGGCTAACATTCAGTAAAAAAAAAAAAAAAAAAATTGAGCCAGACAATTGCATTTTGAAGCTGTCAGTGCATGTTTGACAGGGTTAAGGTTTTGGGAATAAACAAGAGTGCCCATAGAGAAAGTTCAGAATGAAAAGAAAGTGACAGCCCTAGCTGGTTTGGCTCAGTGGATTGAGCGTCGGCTTGGGGACTGAAAGGTCCCAGGTTTGATTCTGGTCAAGGGCACATGCCTGGATTGTGGGCTTGATTCCCAGTAGGAAGTGTGCATGAGGCAGCCAATCAATGATTCTCTCTCATTATTGATGTTTCTATCTCTCTCTCCCTCTTGCTTTCTGAATTGAATAAAAAAATATTTTTAAAAAAGAAAGTGATAGACTGGATTCTGAGGAACATCAGTATTTAAGGGGTGGGCAAAATAAGAGTAAATTACACCAGAGACAGCAAAGCAGAAGCTAGAGTGGAGAAGAAGCCAGGAGTGTGCAAAGCCATGGATGTCAAGTGGAGACAACACTTCATGGAGAAATCATTACTCAGTTGTAATGATTGGTAGGTCAATGGAGATCACAGTACAGAGAGATAAAAATACCTAAATATATGTGAGATTGTATTCTGTTATAAAAGCAACATTTTAAATTGGTGGCAAAGAGATGGGTTATTTGGTAGATGGATAGGGTTAAGGAGTAGTTGTATGAAAGCATATTTATATATAAGAAATTATCTTTTCTTCTTTCTCTATATCGATAAAACTTCCAAGTACACCAGAAATATAAATAATTATAAGATCATAAAAGTACTTTAAAGTACTTCCTCTCTAAAATCAATAAAAACATATCCTCAAGTGAGGATTAAAAAAAGTGATGTGATAGAGGTGACACAGTAATGTAATGTGGGATAGGAGAAGTCATTCTAAGCATGGTGTGAAAGCCAGAAACCATAAAGGAAAAGACTAATACATACAGGTACATACAAACTTAAAACTTTTTTATAGAAAATGCATCATAAAATGTAGATAAACAAAATATGGGGAAAACTTGCACCATATATGGGAAAATACTACTATCCCTCCTGTGCACAAGGCTCTAAAATTAAAGTAAAAAATAAAATGGTTAAATACCTCAGTATAAAAATGTGCAGAAATATGATTATGCTTCACACAAAAGATAAGATACAAAAGCATAATGAATATATGAAAGTTTTAGGAATCTCTAGTAATAAAAGAAACATAAATAAATGCAGCAATAAATAGCATTTATTGGTTATCAGCCTGAAAAAAATTAGATTGTCAAAGCTAGTGCAGGGGGTGTAAATAGGTACCAGAGTCCTATCTCTTTATCAAAGGGCAGCATAGCAAACAGGTTTTGAAGCCAAGATGCCTGAGTTTGGATACCAGCTCCATCAGTCTCTGCCTGTGTGACACTGGGTGACTTATTTAACTGCTGTTTAAGAGATGGGCTATTTAGTAGATGGTTAGGATTAAGGAGCAGTTGTATGAGAACATATTTATATATAAGAAATTATCTTTTCTTTTTTCTCTATATCAATAAAGCCTCCATCCATAAAAGGGGTAATAATAGTAATATCTACCTCATAGAGTAGTGAGAGCAAAAAATGTATTAATATATCTTAAGCACTTAGTTATTGACATAAATAGCTAGTAGCAGTAGTGTGAGACATTTTTATTGTTTTTATTTTCTTTCCTTCTCAGCTTACATTCTTCGGTCATCATTTTAATATGTCTTTTGAATTCAGGAATATCTTCAATGTTTTTGCTCTATTGTTCTTCCATCCCACATTCTTGAATTTTGATAAATTTAATTGTCTATATTTCAAAAGCATTTCATAAAAAAATTACACAAATCTCATAGCAGATTTTTAAAAGACTGGAAAACTAAATTTTAACATTCTTGTGTAATTCAAACCAAGATTGAGTTTAAGAATTTTCTTACTTTGAATTCTATATTAAGACACATATAGGGTTTTTCTAGCATGCTAGATTTTATGGACACCAAGTTCTGTTCATTTGAGTTCTTCCTCTATCAGTGGTTCTCAACCTTCTGGCCCTTTAAATACAGTTCTTCATGTTGTGACCCAACCATAAAATTATTTTCGTTGCTACTTCATAACTGTAATGTTGCTACTGTTATGAATCATAATGTAAATATCTGATATGCAGGATGGTCTTAGGCGACCACTGTGAAAGGGTCGTTCGACCGCCAAAGGTGTCGCGACCCACAGGTTGAGAACCGCTGCTCTATATGAATCATTCCTCAGGAGTAACTTGGATACTTAGAATGAATAAACCCTGTTTCTGAAAGACTCTAAACCATTCCCACCATGTACAACAGAAATTTGACATAATTGACAATATTTACTAATTTTTAAAACTCTTTTACAAAATGAACTAAATTCATGAAACCATTTTAAACCAATATTTATTTACTGATTTCCTGTTCTTTGAGTCCTTAAAAATATCTCACTATTTGAATATAACAACAACCTCTTAAGTAATCAGAACAAAATTGATTAGTATCTCCATTTACAAAGAAGCTGATAAGATTAAGATAGATGATACAAATTGCTTAAGGTCAAACAGCAAGAAAGAGTCTAGGTTTGCACTGGAGTCTAAATTCAATTAGAAACAGAAGTTCTATCTATTTCTAGTTTTTTTAATGCATTTTTATTTGTTTGTTTCCATTGTTATGATCACATTTGTCCTTAGAAGAGAGAGAAAGAAGACAGAGAAAGATAGAGTAGTATATCATTCCTTTTCTCCATTATTCCATTTTTTATTTTCTCACCCAATGATATTTTCCACTGATTTTTTGAGAGGGGGGAAAGAAGAGAGAAGAGGGGAGAGAAACAATGATATGAGAGAGACACATCGACTGGTTGCCTCCTGCATGTGTCCCAACTGGGGCCTGGGATTAAGTTCGCAACTGATGTGCATGCCCTTAACCAGGAATGGAACCCAAGACCCCATAGACTATGGGCCATCACTCTAACCACTGACTCGAATGGGCCAGGGCCATTATACCACTATTGATCACAAGATATTATATGCTAGACAGTATGTAATAACACTCGGGTGTCATTGCTTTCTGGTCATAAAATGCAAATAACATAGAATCTCCAATTTAAAAACATATTTATGATATTTATTGAGATATTTGTTTGTTAGCAAATATTACTAATCCAACAGTAAGGGCAGTTTGAAGGAATAGTTCTCAGTGCTCAGAGGTAAACTTGAAGGATCTAGCCCCTACGGCTAAGGAGATAGCACACTCATTTTCCTCAGAAGCTGATATTAAAATTAGTTAATAATTTTTTTTTATCAAACATGATCATTTTGGCTTCTTTAGGTAAGGAAATCATAGAGAAAAGCCATTGCACTTTAGATACTGTTTTTATCTTCACAGTTCTTTAAGAAAAAGTGCCAGGCATGGTACAATCAGTATTGATAGAAAGGGGAAAGGGCATCCTCACTCCAGAATTTATCAGTGTAATGTCATCAGGAAGGTGAATCAACAGAGATGGCTAATTCATGAATAGTAGAGGAACACGATAGTAAAGCAAATAGCACCCAGCCATCTTGTCCAGTTTCTCCATCACTTAGCAGTATACAAAGCTCAATAATTACTGAATAAAATAGTAATGCTAAAACCAAGTTAGGACTTTACCAAATTTTCTTCCGTACTCAATTTTGTAATTCTCACCCTATATCTTAAAGTTCAGTCTCTTTTTTCACCTACCACACATTTGCATATTAAACTGCTAGGTAGATGATTGGTTAATTCAAAATGTAGGTGTTTTTTTCCCCCCCAATGTAAATAATTTGGGGACAAGTCCAATCCAATGCAACAGCAGATTAAAAAAAGCCTCAGCAGACACATAATACCTACCCACAATAGATGGGCATTCTCTACCCTCCAGAGAAGGTATGTTGAAATCTCTTGGTGACAAGAAAAACAAATAGGTTTCCCATGGCTGCCAAGGCTAGAGCTGTCCGTGGGATCTAGAAAAACACAGCCCCATGTTTGTGGCTTTCTGACTGAGAGCAATGTTTTCAACACTTCTGATGATCAGTTGGGCTAAATGTCACGTACTAAGTGATTTATGGTTTTATTCCAAAATCATGAAAGCATATTAACCCTTCAACATTTCTTATACTCCCTTTTTACCTTTCCATTGTCACTTCACCTACCAATTCTTAAAACTGTCCTTTTTTTGCTTCCCAAAATAACCTTTTAGCTTCACTTGAAATAGAGGTTGAATGGTAATGAATTAGTAAGGGCTGTTCACTAACCTTCACAGCTAGCTGAAGGACTCAGTAACAGAGGTATTGCTAATGAAAGCAGGGGAAAGGTAAGTGAGTGAGTGAGTATCTTTATTTGTTTTCTAGCTGCTTTTTTTACTGGTGCAGAACAACTGCAGCATGTATCAGAAAAAGAAAGAAAGAAAGAAAGAAAGAAAGAAAGAAAGAAAGAAAGAAAGAAAGAAAGAAAGAAAGAAAGAAAGAAAGAAAGAAAGAAAGAAAGAAAGAAAGAAAGAAAGAAAGAAAGAAAGAAAAGCAGGAAAGGAAATCAGGAAGACAGCCAGAAGATAACATACTGTGGCTGATGAGGCATAAAAATCTGACCTGTCTGGCCACTGCTGACCTATTCTCCTTTCTCCCTGATGCCTTGCTGTGCAAAATTTCAGGGCAGTGACTGAAGCAGCTACTTTCCCCTCCTGTTCCTTGTTTAATCTTCCTGAAATTTAACCACCTGTCTTCCAAACTGCTTTACCACCCCTTCCCGCCGCTGAATGCCACATTTGAATCCACATAATCTTAGAAAGTCCTTTTCCTTACCTCGGGCCCAGTTTTTTCTTGATTAAAATGTTCAAGTATGACAACCGATGACTATGCAAAAAATCCTCCCAATTCAAAAATCAACCAAAAATTTCAGAGTGTGTTACACTGAAAAATAAAAAAATAAATAAAGCAAATATAAAGAAATATTTGATTTAGGGTGAAATGAATGAACAATGCAATTAGCCCATTAGATTGTCAAACTATTTATATATTATGATTATGTACTTTATACAAACCAAGCTAGATATCTATTCTGAAAAAATATACACAGAAAAAGGTTCACAAATGTTAGCTGTTTGCATGTGAAGAAGAATTTTCCTTTCGGTAGTAAAGTTAATTTGATACTTCAGTTTCTTTTTCAAATCATGTATGCATGTATTTTAAAGAAGCATGCACTACTTACATATTTTTTTTTTAGAATAAAAGCAATAAAGGAATTCAAGAATATAGAATTAGATAGCCAAAGATAAATTAATCACCACAGAAAAAGGCACACAAATTTTTTCCTAGTTCATCTAATAAGAATTCCTAACCCTCAGGCTTGCTCTGGGCAAAATTTCAAACAATGATTATTACTCCTAGTTTAACATAGAGCAAAACGTATGTAAAGAAACAACACTGTCACATATAAAGAGTAAGAAGTAAAGGTCCTTTGGCATGTTCAGGACCCAGAGTCACTATGAGCGATCTGAAGTCTCCATGTACATTTCACATTTGCTCTTTTTTCTCCTAAATGGCACTAACACAGAACTTTGGTACAGGGCTTTTACTTAGCCTGGGTCCTGTGGCTCCTCAAAGCATCACTGAATAGACAGAATTCAGGAATTTTATGAACTTGGATGAACAAAAAAGTTACTTTTCTATCTTCATCAAAATCTAATTGAAATTTATCATTTTTTCAGTTACAAATGCTGGCAACAACCATTCTCACACCAGTGGTACCTGCAATTTTTTCAACAAAGGAATCACAGATATTTTTATACCATATTACAGTTGCTGCATATATTTCATAGTATTATTTATGCACATAACCACTTCACAATTATAGTTATTATATCTATATTAGATTATGTTATGTAATGTTGAATAAAACAACACAAATGTGTTTTTTATAATACATTAAGAGGAGTATTTCTTGATTCCCTAAAATTCCCATATATAGTAGTTCCCCTTCTCTGGAAGGTATACATTCTAAGACTTCTAGTAGATGCCTAAAACTGTGGGTAGTACAGAATTTATTATGGTTTTCCTATACATACAGCTTAATTTATAAGTTAGGCACAGTAAAATATTAACAGCAATCCTATATAATAAAAGCCTAATATGCAAATTGTCCCCTCTGGCGGTTGTTCAACTGAGAATTTGACCACTCACTATGATGTGCACTGACCACCAGTGGAGGCACTGCCAGCCCCAATGGGCCCTGATGAGAGCAGGACCCCAGTGGGATGGTGGAGCAGGTGAGCGGGTGGTGCCAGGTCAAGGTGGGTGGGAGCAGGGGCCTGATTGCCCTGCCAATTGCCCTGCAGACGGCGACCAGCTGACAGCAGACCCTGATCACTCGATTGGGGCTGGACCCCAGGCTGGGATGAGGAACTGGGGTGGGTGTCAGTGACCAAACTCCATGGTGCCTGGGCGGGGGGCTGCGACCTCTCGCTGACTACCTGGGGGCGGGGTGATGGGAACGGAGGTGTGGTGACAATGAGGGGTGTCCACTGAGCTCGCCCTCACTCCCCCTGCTACCCTCTCCCGGGACACCAGGCCTCGTGTGCCAGGGAAGCCCCCACGCTCAGGTG
Organism: Myotis daubentonii; assembly: GCF_963259705.1. Lineage (NCBI taxonomy): Eukaryota > Metazoa > Chordata > Mammalia > Chiroptera > Vespertilionidae > Myotis > Myotis daubentonii. The sequence goes on along the minus strand of NC_081842.1, from coordinate 74,123,601 downwards.
CTGGGTCCCTGTGAGGAGCCCGCCCCACATCCACACGGCCTTTTTCAAATGAGCTGCCGGGACTGTAGGCGCCAGTCAGGTTCCCTGTGGGTTCCCGCAGGAGCCAGTCTATGAGGCCAGCCAGGAGAGAGCACGCTTCCCACCCGGCTTCCATGCGGTGCTGCTGGGCAGCCCAGAGGCCCATGCTGAGCTCCAGCCTGCGCATCCAGCCCAGTTCATCTCCACTTGGGGACTCTAGCGCCAGGCCCAGGGACCACACCTGTGCATGAATTTCCTGCACCAGGCCTCTAGTAACTAATAATAGAACAATTGTAACAATTGACAGTTGACCATTGAACAATGGGGAGGTCATGGGAACCAACCCTCATGCAGTTGAAAATCCATGTATAACTTTTGACTCCCCAGAAACATAACTGCTAATAGCCTACTATTGACCCGAAGCCTTACCAATAGCATGACCAGTTGATGAACACATATTTTGTATGTTACATATGTACTGTATTCTTATAATAAAGTAAACTGGAAAAAAGAAAATATTATAAGGGGGAGAAAATACATTACAGTATTTATTAAAATAATGTGCACATAAGTGGACTACTATAGTTCAAACCCTTGTTTAAGCTTCAACTATACTTTAATAAAAGTTATATGAATGTTCTCTCTCTCTCTCTCTCTCTCTCTCTCTCTCTCTCTTTCATAACTGATCTGATAACAAATAGCTGCTAAGAGGTGGAGAGCAGATACAGGGTGGATACACTGGGCAAAGGGATGATTCATGTCCTGGTGGGAAGGAATGATATGTCATCACATTATTCAGAATATTGTGCAATTTGAAACATTAAGTTTTTACTTATTTAATTTTTCACTTAATATTTTAGGACTGCCATTGACTATGGGTAACTAAAACTGCAGGCAGATAAGGGCATGGTACTGTATTTTATTATGCAGATCTAAAAATAATTTTCTAAGAAGGGGCCATATAGATTTTTCAATTCATCAGATTGTCAAAGAAGACCATGGCACAAAGAAAGTTAAGAATCCCTCTTGCTGACATGTACTTCTAAGAGGCCAATTCTCTTTAAATGTCTCTCTTCTTGTTCCATTGACCTTTGCCTACCCCTACCCATGGGCTTACACATCATCATCATCATCATCATCAGTTTATTGTCTCTCTCCCTATGAACAGTGACAGACATCTATACATATAAAAGCTTAAGCGACCATTATGACCAGATGACCGGATGACTGGCTGGTAGCTATGATGCACACTGACCACTAGGAGGCAGATGCTCAATGCAGGAGCTGCCCCCTGATGGTCAGTGTGCTCCCACAGCCAACTTTCTGTGGCCTGCCAACCTCTCGCAGTCCCTCTTCCTGGTCAGCTGGGCCTGATCGGCCCCAATCAGGACTGGGCAAGATGGCCCTGATCGACCCTGATCTCGGGCCAGGCTGAGGGACCCTCCTGTGCACGAATTCGTGCACCTGGCCTTTAGTAAAATATATGGGCATCAAAAGGCTTTGCAAGTGAAATTAAGAAGCAACATGACCAGACTGGGTCCCTGGGGTAGAGAGAGAGCCAATAGTGAAATCATTCACAGCCTTTGCTGGACCCAGTCCCTAGCGACACCAGTAGTAGAGCTGAATTCTGACAATTTGAAACCAGTTTTAGTGCCATAAAAATTATACTAAAAATTTAGAATATTCATATTCTCTCCAGTAAACATTAGTCTTTTTTCCTTATATCCATGACACATTATCTTTATATTTAACATAGTCTGCTTTGGTCTGAGTTGTAAATATGTGTATAAGATCATACATACCTAATTTGACTGATCATATGTACATCCACATATATGCATACATATTTAAGTGTATATGTGTGTGCATTTCTCCCAAATTAAATTATAAACTCCTATAGTGTAAGGATTAAGGATTTTAGTAGAATGAAGGGCTTTTCCTGGAGAAGAGGAATGGATCTGCCAGAAGCTGGGTCATTACCTCAGCTCAATTTTATAGGTTGTCTTTGATACTTGAGTATACCTGAAGACTCCTGCATCCCCATGCCCCCACAGAAATTGCTTTTCTTATGATCCACAGGGAAGGGGGAACTTCATAAAGTAAAAACTTAAAAAATAAAATAACTAAACATTAAAAATTTTTTGTAAAGGAAAATAAAACATTAATATATTTTCAAACAAGGCAAATGTATGTTTTGTATTTTAAAGTTGAGGAATACTCTTTGTTCAAAAGAGCTAAGGTATACTACCATTGAAGACTCCTAAGAGTTATAAGGTTTGTGAAAGTGAGTAAAGCATTGACATTTTTGTTAGTCAAATTTTTAGCATTTAAAACAAAAAGTTCTGTTAATGAAAGTTTTCTCAACAGAATTATATATTTTTTAATCACTAAATCCACCATAATGTTTGGTATCACTTTTTATACATTGTAGGTCTTAGAGTTTGCTAAAATGAAATCAAGTTTGCTAAAATGAACCCATTTCTCATCACCAATAAAATAAAACAGAATCACATGAGCTACATCTCAGTTACTCTGTTTGAGACAGGACTTCGGAAAAGCATATTTAATATGTTCAGATTCTCTCTAGACATATCAGAAAGACTCTGGTAGGTCTTTCTGATGAAAAGGTACCATCAAAACTAATTTGGGAATAACAAAATCCAGATGACTGCATTCTCAAGACACATATGCAGATTATTGACTGCTTTAGGAGAATTATCACAGTTTTTGTTTTGACAATTATTGTAAAAGTTAAGATTTTAACTCATCCTGTACCTGAAAAATCAGATTTCTAGCTCTGTATTTTTATAGGTATTTGAACTCAAAGTCTGCAATAAAACTACTACTAACGAAGCACATTGTTATCAAGTGCACAGATTGATTAAAAAAAAAAAACAAAAAAAAAACAAACAGAAATCAAATCAATAACCTGCATGATTGGGTTCTAGCCTTAATTAATAAGGTGACAATATTTCTGTGGGCTACATGGACTCTTAGGTGCCCTTGGAAGTTCTAACCTTCCACGAAGTCACAGATGAATGATCAAGGATGTCAGCAGTGCCACAGAGGCCTGTCACATCTGACTCTGCTGCTGCAGACATCCCTTCCATTTCTTCACCACATTACTCCCAAATCTCTTTTGACATCAGGTGCCAGGATGGGATCAGTCAAGCCCTAGATTATAACCAGTCAACCATTCCTAGAGTAATGCTCATTACTAAGCAACACAGTTAAACTGAATAGAAAGCTGAAAGGCACCATCCTACACACATGCAAATACACTTTTGAGTGTGAGAAAAGAATTTAAAATGAATTATACTCAGTGGAAACAAAAGATGTAATTAAGGGATAACATAAAGGAAAGATGTTTTTAATTTTTTACTGATTTCAGAGAGGAAGGGAAAGGGAGAGAGAGATAGAACCATCAATGATGAGAGAGAGTCATTGATCAGCTGCCTCCTGCATGCCCCACACTGGGGACCAAGCCCTAGGCATATGCACTGACTGGGAATCAAATCAAGACCTCCTGATTCATAGGTCTATGCTCAAACACTGAGCCACACCAGCCAAGCAGGAAAGATTTGTGTGTGTCTGTGTGTGTGTGCTTAATTATGTATTTGCGTCTTAAAAACAGGTGTGGAGCCCTAACTGGTTTGGCTCAGTGGATAGAGCATCGGCCTGCAGACTGAAATGTCCCAGGTTCAATTCCAGTCAAGGGCATGTACCTTGGTTGCGGGCAACATCCCCAGTAGGGGGTGTGCAGGAGGCAGCTGATTGATGTTTCTCTCTCTCTCATCAATGTTTTTAATTCTCTATCCCTCTCCCTTCCTCTCTGTAAAAAAAATCAATAAAAATATATTAAAAAACAAAACAAAACAAAAAAACAGAGGTGTGGAGAGATTGAATTGGGGTGCTAAAATGAAAAATGGTCTGCTTTGGTTAACTTATACTAGAAAGCAGAAAGCATGATAACAGTCTGGAAATTTTAAAATGCATCTAGAAACCAAACCAAAGATGATCATTGTGTTGTTCACATAAAGATGTGACTCATTCAGTCTTGGCCAGTGTGGCTTGGTAGTTGAGTATCATCCCGTGTACCAAAAGTCACTGGTTTGATTCCTGGTCAGGGCACATACCCAGGTTTCGGTTCTATCCCCAGTTGGGGTTCGTGTGTGGGAGGCAACTGATAGATATTTCTCTCACACATCGATGTTTCTCTCTCTTCTTCTCCTTTCCTCTCTCTCTTTCCCCCCCCAAAAATCAATTAAAAAACATATCTACACTAATAAGAGAGAAACATGAAAATTGGTGTCACTCTGCTATGCCCACCAGCCAATTGGATGAGTATGCAAATTAACCCAACAAAGATGGTGGTTAATTTGCATATGCAGGTGCTGAGTGAAGACTGAAGGCTCAGGCCAGACTGAAGATTGAAGACTGAAAACTGAAGACTAAAGACTGAAGACTGAAGACTGAAGAGGGTTGGCTTCTCCACTGCTGCAGAGCCAAACCTCGCTGCAGCCGGACCAAAGGCCTGGGTCCTGGGTGCCGGAGGAAAGCTTGTGCCGGCAGTAGGGGATGGAAGGCCTATTGCATGAATCTTCGTGCAACAGGCTTCTAGTATATATATAAAATATGTGATTCAGTCCAGTGTCTGCACATCACCCTGTCTGCACATATTAAAGCAACAGGGCCAGCGGCAACACCTTCTCTCTCCTACAAGGGGTACTGTCCATTTCTCAAACTTTAGTGTGCATGAAATAAATTTGGAGGTTTAAGTCTGTATTCTGAATGCTGTCACCAGAGGTTCTTATTCAACAAATCTGTGCTCAAGTTCAGGATTCTTCATTAGAAAATATCCTAGGTTATCTTAACATGGCAAGCCTGGTGACCATATTTTGAGAAGCCACTCAAGTATTTGTTGGGTAAAGGGAAGGTGGGTCTTTTTCTGTTACTAGGCTGCCCTCTTGCACTTCAGTTTCATATTCTACTCTTTTACCAAAGAGTTAGTTGTAACCAGGGATAAGTACAACATAGAAAGAAATAAGCGAATTTCTTTTGATTATCCCCAAAATCCAAGCACATAAAACTGAAAAACTTTTCATGGGAATTACATGTAAGATACATTTGGACCCTTTGTTCTTCTTTTATTCATGGCTGTCCTTTCCAAGTGTAAGCTGCACCTTTTCTTAGGGAAACCTACCATCTGCTCCCTCCTCCTCAATGTCATGCACAGGGTACTTCAATTCTCAAAAGTTCAAAATTGCCAAAGTCTGGATTTTAAGACATTAGTGATAATTCTGCCTGTGGCATTTGCTTATTGGTTGAAATGAATTTCTTTCACTATAAATTACAATCTCTTTAAGAGCGTGGATTCTATTACTTCCTCTTTTTAAACTTTCATACCATAGGCTTCCATATGCAATAGTCCTCATAGATACTGATAAATAGTGGGATGTAGTATCCTAGAGATTTGACAAACAGAAAAGCTAAGTTAAGGTTTTTTATTATTTTAGTTGTTGTTGTTAAGTGTTTTATATATTTTTATTGAATTTACTAGAGACCCGGTGCACGAAATTTGTCCACTGAAGGGGAGGTGTCCCTCAGCCTAGCCTTCACCATCTCCAATCTGGGACCCCTTGTGGGATATCAGTGTCCCACGGTAATCGCTGCAAGCACCTCTGAGAGAAAGTCTCCCTCGAGTTCCTCCTGATGCCAGACAGTCCAGTTTCTCCCTGTATGAGTCTGGGTCCCCAGAGACTCGCCCAGAACTGGAGTTCAGAGCAGTCGGGAGCTTGTGACTCCCTCCCGATTGAAAAAGACAACCACATCTTGAGTTTATTCTTATGTATGGTATAAGAAATTGCTATAGTTTCACTTTTTTTGGCACACATCTGTCCAATATTACCAACACCATTTATTGAATAAAGTATTTGTCCCCATTGTATGTTTTTGTTTCCCTTGTTATTAATATTAATTGACTATAAAAGCTGGGTTTGTTCTTGGGCTCTCTATTCAGTTACATTGATCTATATAATTGTTTTCATGCCATGACCTTGTTGTTTTGCTTATTATGTCCTTGTAGTTTACCTTGATATTAGATAGCATGATTCTTCCAACTTTATTCTCCTTTCTCAAGATTGCTATGGCTATTTGAAGTCTTTTGTGATTCCATATAATTTTTTGGAATACTTGTTCTAGTTCTGTGAAATATGTCATTGGTATCTTGATAGGAATTGTGTTGAATGTATAGATTGCTTTGGATGGTATGATCATTTTAATGATGTTAATTCTTCCTATCCATAAACACAGTATATGCTTCTACTTATTTCTACCTTTTTCAAATTCCTATTAGTTTTCCAAGTACAGGTTTTTACCTCGTTGGTTAAATTTATTCCTAGGAGTCTCATATTTTGTTGTTGCAATAGTAATTGGGATTGCTTTCTTACTTTCTGTTTTTGAGAGTTTATTATTGGTGTATAAAAATGCCACATTTTCTGGATATTAATTTTGTCTTTGCCAAATTTATTTATTAGACCTAATAAGTTTTTAGTGGAGTGTTCACTATATACAATATCATACCTTCTGTGAATATTGGAGGGTTAATTCTTCCTTTGCAATCTGGATGCCTATTATTTTGTTTTGTCTGATTGCTATGGCTTCCAGCACTATGTTGAATAAGAGTAGTGAAAGCGGACATCCCTGTCTGTTCTCGATTTTAAGGGAAATGCTTTTAGTTTTTGCTAAAAAATGCTTTGTCACTTTGTTTCTGAAGAAAGAATATTGCATCAATGATGGCCCTAGAAAATTAATGAGATAGAGTCCTTGAGCATTCCATTAAAGTCACTTTAACAGAATAGATAATGATTCAAAACTAGATTACGTGGACTGCCATACATTTTGTAAGATTTTGGCTAACTACTAGAAGTAATTTAGTGAGTTAAATATTACTTTTGGATATCTCATATTCACTTGGCATTTACAGGGAGTCTCAGATACACAAAAGGGCAGGAAAAAAGATCACACCTCTTAGAGAACTTTGAGTCCCATTACTACCAGAGAAATCTCAGCCTCAGCACATTTTAATTCAGACCAGCAGTGCTTGCAGGCCTTGTAACACTAAGACTGAAGAACAGTTATGCAGATACTTTACTTTGACTTCAAAATGTAGTCATTTGTAGTCTACCTGCTGAGTAGAATGTAAAAAGAGAATAATTGCTGAGAGGTGCATATAATAGAAAACAATTGCACTATGGAATATGGGAATCAAAAACAGTTTATAATCTAATAGACCTAGATTTAAAATAAGGCTTTATTTCACACTAGTAGTATAATTCTGGGAAAAGATAAATTAGTGCTAATTGAATTTCTTAAGAATTTTTAGGTAAATTTTATGCTAAGTGCTTTGCACATATTATCTTATTTGACTTGCTAAAATCAGCTTCCTTATTGGCTAGATATTTCTGTAAGGATGTAAAAAAGATCATAATTTAGAAAGTGTTAAGTATAGTCCATGAAATATAGTAGATGCTCAATAAATTTTAGGTCCTCTTCTTCACTACATAATTGTTTTCTTATCTGTTTTAGTTGTGTGTGTAGTTAAGCTATGTAGACTGTTGGAGGTTATTTATAAAACCATTTTGATACAAAGAAAATCAAATTCTTTGTTTTAATAAAGTTTATTAGGGTATACACCTTAATGGGTCTTGGAAGACAAAAATGTTTCATTTGGAAGCTTCAAATAGGGCCTGGGTTAAGATTATATTGAATAGACAGAAGTTGGCATGATTGAAAAGAAACAGAGGACCGTTCTACTTTCTTTGCCACTCTAGCTAAAATAATCAAAATCATAATTTAGAAAGCCCTACTATTATAAAGTCTGGCATTTATCATGAGCCAATCAGTTCTCTTCACCACAATGTTCCCGTTTTTCTCCTCTCTTCCGTCCTTTGAATATTGGTTTCACATACTTCACTCTGAAAAGGTATATGTATTTAGAAGGTCTTGCCTTGGGTGTTTAGTAGAATTATCCGAGGTAATTATTGAAAGTATAGAAAAGTAAAAAATTACTTTTTACTAGTGTTTATGTTCCAAGATGAGGATAGAATAGCTAAGTAGGCAGAAGCAAATGTATAACCTTTAAATAATATACATATTCCATTTTATTTTCTAGCTAGTCATCTATAGTTCTAATCTTTACTATTTTCATTCATGTGTGATTTTTCTTTTAAGAAATTCATATATTTTAATCCTATATAATAGTACCAATAGTAGCTATATATAGGCTTTCCACTTTTGAGAGATTAATGCACATAGCCATTAAGGAGGAGTTGGTTAAAACACCACTCAAAGGTGAATAAAATATTAAAAACTTATGCAAGTGTGAATAAAAAGATGAAAGAAATAAATGCACCTTAGGTGACAAATCTAGCATATTCTTTTGGAATTAAAAATGGCCCAGTACAGATCCAAAGTTGTTGTAATATTTAGAGACATTAAGAATGAAATTCACTAATCATCTGAAAGCTACCATTGTGTGATTTACTCTGTCAATAGAATAAAATATAGAAAGGAGCAAATCACCTTGGCAATTGATATTGTCTCCATGCTGTTGCAATGTTGGTTAGGCCCTGAGTAGCCTGCAGTGCTTTCCCCTTTGAGAACAGAACTAATTCTATTGATTTTGTTCAGAAGTACATATCCCAAGTGACTCCAGGAACTCAGCCAGGCATGACATCTTCAACTGTTTTCAAAATCACTATACAATTGGCATATGACACAGGGATGTCCAATTAGAAATGAGGAAATACTTGATGGAAGACTTTTTAAAAAAGACATGCAGGAAGAGAAAGCCCTCTGCTGCCTTCATGTCTTCCATGATGCTGGAATTGTGGCAATCCTTCCACCATTGGAGGAGCCAATTTGACATGCGAAACATGGCAAAGTAGAAAGACACCGGGAACTTGGGTTCTTATTGGTGTCACTGAGCTGCTGAATTAAGCAGTCCTTGAACTGCTCTATCTCAGGACTGATTGTTATATGTAAACTTTTGTATTTATTAATAAACCAATTGACCTACTTATTGCTCAAAGCATTTGAAACACAAGCTCATTATAAAAACTTGAGCAAGCACAGAGAAATCTAAATACATTTTTCATGAGCACTATTAGTATGTTCTCTATAAATTATATATTATTATTAAATATATATTGCTTAGCATACTAATTTTCATTTACTAATTTAAAAGTTTTCCTCACGATATTATAAAATTAAAAATATTCGATGCCTATAGATATACCATACTCTACAGAATCATTTTCCCACTGTTATTTATTAAATTCCTTTTTTAATATTTCCATATACAGATTATTCTATGATAAAAGCTAAGCTATTGTATAGCTGAATTGTTTTGATGGGTACTCTGTATCATTCATGCATTCATTGATGTAAAAATATTGATTGAATACCTATTATATACTAAATATGCTAAAATGCAAAATGAAAGAAACAGTTCTTGCTTATGGGTGTTTAAATGTAATGTGAAAGGAAACCATGAATACAGTTGCAAAATAAATTTATAAGTGTTTTAGTGGACTAAGCAAAGTTAAACTAAAAAATGAATAAATGAATAAAAGCTTTAGATAATGAAAATTTACTGAAAATCAATTTTATTAAAAGAAAACTAAATTAGAAGTTCAGATGAGGGCAAAAGATACTTTTATTATAACTGCCTGCAGTGGACATTACTAACTGAACATGTTATATATAACATATTCTGTTGTTATATACTAGAGGCCTGGTGCACAAAAATTTGTGCACGGGGGTGGGGGGGGTGTCCCTCAGCCCAGCCTGCCCCCTATCACATACTGGGAGCCCTCAGGTATGTCCTAGTGATGGCTTAGGTCCACTCCCTGCTCCCCTTGGGGAGTGGGCCTAAGCCACAGTCTGGCCTCCCTTTGTGGGAGGTGACCGGGCTGATCAGGGGAAGGCACCAGCCCCATCACCCCGCTGTTTCAGCCACTGCCAGTCACCACAGCCACCAAGGTCTTTTCATCAACACGGACTCCAGTCCCTTCACCATGAAAAAATGACAACTTTCTTTAGGCATTTTCAAGATGTGTCTTTCATAGGATATGATATTTCTTTCTTTCTTTTTTTTATCCTCACCTGAGGATATGTTTCCATTGATTTTTAGAGAATGTGGAAGAGAAAGGGAAAGACAGACAGAAACATCAAAGTGAGAGGAACACTTTGATTGGTTGCCTCCTGCATGAGCCCTGACCTGGGCCCGGGCCAGGGAGGAGCTTGGAACCTAGGTACATGCCCTTGGTCAGAATTGAACCCAGACCCTGTGATGGGCAGGCTGAGGCATTATCCCCTGAGCAAAACTGGCTAGGGCAGGATATGACATTTCTTAGCCCTCCAGCAGTGGACCTTCCTTTTTTTCTCCAGGAGCGTGGTGAAAAACCCTAGATCACCTTATTGGATTCTTATTACCCAAGGTACTAAGAATATTACCAGTGGCATACAGGGAGCTTAGCCAATGAGCAGTCAGAAAAGATGTTTCCTCTGTAGTTCACACCCATTGCCAGCTCGGCTCTTGCCCAGGCTTAAAGCCTCTGGCCCAGTCCTTAGGCCTAGGCAAGGGACCTCCAACTCCCCCCCATCGCCGGCTCTGCCCCTGCCCAGGCCTAATGCCTCTGACCCAAGGCATTAGGCCTGCACAGGAAACCACCAGCTCCCCGTGATTGCTGGCTCTGCCCCTGCCCAGGCCTAACGTGTGTGGCCAAGTCATTAGGCCTGGGCGGGGGACCCCCAGCTTCTTGCCATTGCCAGCTCCGCTCCTGCTCCCCGTGATTTCTGGCTCCCTCCCTGCTCCCTGCCATCGCCAGCTCTGCGCCTGCCCAGGCTTAACGCCTGTGGCAGAGGCATTAGGCCTGGGCAGGGGACTGCCAGCTCCCTGCAATTGCTGGCTCCGCCCCTTCCCAGGCCTAATGCACATGGCCAAGTGGTTAGGCCTGGGCAGGAGATCCCCAGCTCCCGCAATCGTCAGATCTGCCCCCGCTCCCCGCAATTGCTGGCTCTGCTCTGCACCCCGCGATCGCTGGCTCCACCCCTGCCCAGGCCTAATGCCTCTGGCCAAGGCATTAGGCCTGGGCAGGGGACCCCCAACTCTGCCCCTGCTCCCTGCCACTGCTGGCTCCCTGCCACTGCTGGCTCCCTCCCTGCTCCCCGCCATCCCCTACTCCGCCCCTGCTCCCACCATCACCGGCTCCACCCCTGCCCAGGCCTAACTTCTCAAGGCATTAGGCCTGGGCAGGGGACCACTCAGCTCTGATTGCAGGCTCTAATTGCTGCTGGGCGCCTATGTATGCAAATTAACCGCCATCTTTGTTTGGTTAATTTGCATAATCATCCAATTGGCCGGCTGGCATAGTGAAAGTACGGTCAATTTGCATGTTTGTCTATTATTAGGTAAGATCATTCTCCATATACAATGCCAATTTTGTTTCAGTATCCATAGCTCTTTACTTACCTCAAGTGATTCAAGGCAAGTGAATCAATTTGGGGCTCAAGAGTAGATTATGATCATCAAAAGCAATGATTATAATTTCCCCCCCCCCCAAGACAAGCTTAAGTCTAATTAGTTCATGACAGTACTGTGGTGAGAATTTTTGGCCCAGCCGTAGGTATGTGACAAGCTGACTGAATTAGAAGAGAGGAGGAAACTTGAATATGTCATAATTGATAGAATTTAGTGGTTAAAAAGTAGGTGCACAAGAATTCATGTTGTCCAAATTGCTGCTAAGCCATTGTCATTCTATAAGGAAAAACATCTGAAATACAAAACTAAGACACAAAAGAGAACAGAGTTGAAGAACTACAGAGAGGAATTATACACCATCCCTAATTGCCTGGTGGACCAGTGGATTTCATTGTTCTGAAACCTGTAGCTAAAATCAACCAAATAAGTTACCCTAAAATGTTTAGGAAAGTAACTGAAGTGCAAATTACCCCAAATACATTGGGAAACTTTACATAAGGAAAGCAATTTAAAGAGAGCCAAGAATCCGTGATGTTAGTCTATGTAGTATCTATGCTGCTTACTAGATGGTGATAATAGATTGGTCAATTCACCTAAATTTCATAATCTGTGATTTGGTAGAGTGATTTAAGATACAAAAATTTATTAAGGCCTCTTCTATATCTAAGTATATTGGCCTTTATGATTCAGGTGTTTTATTGAGTGAAACCAAACTGCTGTTTTGATAAAATGGTAGGAATGTCATATATAATGAAAATACATGGATGTGCCTCCACATAAAAACAAATCAATAGATAGATAGGTGATCTGATGGGTGAATGAGAAGGTGCAGAGACAAGTGAATCAATAGGCACACTAGTGGGTGCTTAGACAGACAGGAAGGCAGCATAAAAAAAACAGATAGACAGCAACTCAGATAGATAGAACAACATCCTGATTGCTGGAGACAAATATACTAAAGTTAGAAAAATAATGTTTTCATTAAAGAGATATAAAACCTGTATGTATTATGTATGTATGAACCTTAGTGAAAACAATGTGATGATATATATTTTCACTTTCTTTATACCTATGGTACTACAACTAAATAGCTTGTGCACTTTTATAGCATCAGAAGTGGCAGAGCAGACACTTGAACTAAAGGCTAACCCCCTCCAAAGCCATGTGGTTCTGCATTCCATCAGGCACAACATCGCAAGGCAACCCCCATGGAGCTATCACAGCAGAACAACAGTGATGACAGCAGAAACAACAAAACCCTAACGGCAGCAAATCCTGTTAAAACATAAACTGGTTTTAGAAAATTATATTTAAATAATACAATGAACAATCATGTATATAGATCTAATAAAGATGTAAGTTAAGTGAGGAAACTAAGCAACATCAAGTAAAACTATTTCACCTTTTGAAATGAAATAATTCCATTAACACATTATACATTTTTTAAAAGTCAGGGTTTATTTATGTTTTAGAACAATGAGAGAAGTAACAAATTTAGATATATGCCATATCATAGAAATGCCTATCCTAATATTAAATTACTTTGGCTAATATGGTCTGCACTGTTATGGCAAATGTATATTAAATTAATCAGTGTTTTGGATAAGCATAAGCTAATTATGGTTAACTAGAGGCCCGGTGCATGAAATTCATGCACTGGGCAGGGGAGGAGAGGTTTACTCAGCCTGGCCAGCACCCTCTCACAATCCGGGACTGCTGGTTCCTAACCGCTTGCCTGCTTTCCTGACTCATCACCCCTAACCACTCTGCCTACCTGCCTGATCCCCCCTAACTGCCTCTGCCTCAGCCCCCGCCCTCCATGGTGGTGGCCGCCTCTGTCTTGGCCTCTGCCACATGGCTTCATCCAGAAGGTCATCCAGAAGGACATCTGGATGGTCATTTGCCTCTTTGATCTAATTAGCATATTCAGCTTTTATTATTATAGACTAGAGGCCCAATGCACAAAAATTAGTGCAAGAGTAGGCCTTCCTTACCCTGGCTGTCGGCACTGGCTTCCCTCTGGCACCCGAAACCTGGGCTGGCTTCCCTTGGGCCACCCACAGCCACTGGGGACCCGGGCGGGCTTCTCTCCAGCCCAAGCTTCAACAGGAAGGACGTCTGGAAGAAGTCCGATCTAATTAGCATATTACCCTTTTATTATTATAGATAGCATGTTCAGTAATATGTTGTGAAAAAATGTACAGTAGCTAAGAAAAAATGTAATTAGGATAAGTAGTTCCTTTGGCTCCTGTGGTTTACACCTACAAGTTAAATACACTGCCAAGGTTCATATCACCAGTTACTCATCAGTTGTAGATTAATAATTGGATTAACAGTGGCTTTAGTTAGAAGCCAGTCGCCATTGAAACTCACTTGCTATGAAATGCACAGGGCCAGAGTTTTCATTATAGAGACATAAAATCTAATCTGCAGACCCTTTGCCCTTTGTTGTTTGAAAACTGCGTAAAGCACAGAGCTCATTATTATAATGATATTATTGTTATACTAAGAAGTATTCTAAAAACACATGTTGAGAATTTATGAGAAATGATACATGTAGCTCTGACCTAAAACCTAAAACAGATGTGGATAGCGAGATACTTACAATAATTTTTACCTGAGACGCTCAATGATTTTCCTAGCTCAGCCTACAGAACAGATTGCTCATAAATGTGATTTATAGCATGGATATATCCATATTTTTATATTCTCTCCAATATTTTAAAAGGTCTAAGGTATAGTGTGCAGTAAGAGGCAAAATAACCCAGAAACTAACATTGAAGTTTGGTTGCTCATTTCTTTCATTTTGTTTTAATTACTACATCTATAAAAATCTATAATAATAAAAGCATAATATGCTAATTAGACCAGACGTCCTTCTGGATGACTTTCCAGACAAAGCTGGGGTTGTAAGGGAAGCCTGGGTCCAGGGTGCCAGAGCAAAGCTGGTGCTCACAGCCGGGGGAAGGAAGGCCACTCTTGCACGAATTTCATGCATCAGGCCTCTAGTTAATAATTTCCCAGTAAGGATCACCTGATCTAGATGGTGGTGTGGACAACACAGGATGCTTTTGTACAATTTCTGGCCTGCTAGCCATGGTTCTAACATTTTCTTTCCTACTCAAAATAAAATAAAGTAAGCATGCAAATATGTGACTAGTGAGAGTGACATCATTGCAGGAATAACTGGATCCACTTTCATTTATAAAACTGTAGACTTTGCAAACTTTAGTTCTTTAACCAAGACACCATATTTTATCCAGTTTTTCTATATCTCCATTTCTGCTATGTTTTCTTTGTGGATTTATCTCTTCTCCGTCCTCCCCATCTCTTGTTATTGGTGTGTCTCAAGACATAGTCTTTGAACAGCTTTTCTTATCTATGCTCACTTAATGCTTCATTCTTATCTCATTCTCATCTACTCCTGTGGCTATAACTTCTGTGTATATGCCAATGTCTCTGTAATATCTATCTCTAGCCCAGACCCCTCCCCTGAACTGCAGATTTGAATATTCAATATCTTATACATTATCTCCACCTGGATGTCTAATAACCATCTCAAACTTAACACATCTAAAATGGAGCTACTGATCTTCCATCTACCGCCCTACACGTACACCTGGCAAACGTGGTTTTCTGGTCTCCCTGGTGCTCAGATCCAAATTGCTGGAATCATTTTCATTCCTTTCTCAAATCCCATTCTTTTTTTACACCCTACATTTGATTGTAAATCCTGCCATCTATGCCATCAAAATACATCTAGAATCTAACCACTTATCACCTGTCCAGTGCTACTACCTTGCCCAGGCCATCATCATTCTTTCCCAGGATTATTGCAATGGCCTGACTTTCACACTTGCTCCCTTCCTCTCCACTGTCAATAATGCAGGCAGAGTGAACCCTTTAAAATGAAAGTCAGATCAGGACACTCCTTTGTCCACAAAGCTCCACAGGCTTCCCATGGTGTTCACAGTAACACTCCAGGCCTCCCGATGGCTCACCAGGCTCCGTAGACTGGTCTGTTATCACTCTGACACATATGCTATTTGGCTCCAGTTGCAGCAGTCCTGCTCTTTTTCCTCTAACACCCAGGTCTCTCCTTCAGAGGTTTGACACACTCTCTGCCTGGAATGTTTTTCTTCCAGATATTTACAAGACCAAGTCCCCGTCACTTCATTCAGGTTTTTACTCAAATGTCCCCTTCCAGTTGGAGCCTTCCCTGACACCTTATAAAAAAATGCAACAGCCCATACACTCCACCTGCTTCCCCCCCCCCCCTCATTTTATCCTTCACACTGATTACCATCTAATGCAGTGATAGCGAACCTTTTGAGCTCGGCGTGTCAGCATTTTGAAAAACCCTAACTTAACTCTGGTGCCGTGTCACATATAGAAATGTTTTGATATTTGCAACCATAGTAAAACAAAGACTTATATTTTTGATATTTATTTTCTATATTTAAATGCCATTTAACAAAGAAAAATCAACCAAAAAAATGAGTTTGCGTGTCACCTCTGACACGCGTGTCATAGGTTTGCCATCACTGATCTAATGTATTGCACATCATATGTATCTTATTTAAATTGTCTATCTCTTCACAATAGAAATGGGCTCCAGGGGGGAACTCATAGCTTTCTGTTTTGATCACTGTTATCTCCATCATTTTAGAAACACCTGGCATATGATAAGAGCTCAGGATTTCTCAAATTAAAAGAAAAAGATAACTAATGATTTTTGGCTTGTCTCACAACTGTTGATAGAAACCATAGTTCTAAAGGGCTGAACGAGACATGAGCAAAGCAGATCAGCATTGAAAGAACTGGACTCAGTTCAAAATGTTGTAACTTATCTCAATATCTCCCCCATCGCCAAGACAAAGCTAGTGAAATAGACAATAATTCAAGATTGATTTTTTGTTTGCTTTTGTGTTTATCTAGTCAGAGCAAAATATAGTGTTATATAGCAAAAAAATTCCCTTTTGCCTCTTTGCAGAAAATTATCTACCCTGAAATCCTTACTCCTGGCAAGCAGTGATCTGATTTCCATTCCTGTAGTTTTGCCTTTTTCTGGAATATTGTACAAATGGAATCATGCAGTAGGTAACCTTTTGTTATGTCTTTTTTTCACTAAGCATGATGTGTTTTTAGATTCATACTGTTATCAGGGATATTGAGGTATACCTTTCCCCATTGAGTGCTGTGGGTGGAGTCTTTACAACATCTCAAGAAAAAGAATTTTCTAAGACTTGCATGGGAGGATGAGTGATTTTTATTTGTGTGGAATTACATCTCTGTGTTTCCAAAGTCCCATTTCCCTTAATCCAGTTACAGAAGAAAGATAGCTGGGGATTCAGTGGAGCTAAAAGCAAAGCAAGTATCCAGTTCAGCATCAGGCTAGTTGTAGTCCATTAGTCCATTGTGTGGGGGGATCTACATGGGCCACGTAGGTGAATGCAGAGGAACCAAGAGAGCATGCTCTCCTGCAACAAGAATTCGAAGGGAGAGGAGAACCAAGATGGCAGCATAAGGTATAAACATGTACGTGCATCCTCCCACAACAACATTAAAATTACAACTACAAGACAAAGCAGCTATCATCCAGAACCACGAGAAAGCTGGTCGAGTGGAAGTTCTACAACTAGAAGGAAAGAAAAAAGCACATTGAGACCGGGTAGGAGGTGCAGAGGCCCCAAGAACAGAGGTACAGAGGCGCGCAAACCGGGCTGCACCTGGGTGCGTGTTTCTTTTTCAATCAGAAGGGGATACAAGCTCTCGAATACACTGAACTCATTTACAGAGAGACTCTGGGGTCCCAGACTCCTACGGGGAGAAACTGGACTGTCTTGCAGCAGGTCGGAAAGCGAGGGTGGCTTTCTTGCAGAGCTGCTCACAGGGATCATTGTTGCTGTGGAGGCAGGGGACTCAGAGATGCAGAGATGCAGAGGGATGGGGCACGCAGAGTGTGGAATCACGGAAATATTGACGACAGCCATTGCTGTTTGCCCCACCTAGGTGATTCTCTGAGACCCCGCCCTACTCAATTTACATCCCCATCCAAGCTGTGCTCAGCCGCGCAAAGGAACCACCTGCTCTTTTGCAGCCAAACCTAACAAACTGCAGCTGGGTCAGAGAGCGCCAAAATTTCCAAACCCCAAACAAAGAGGAGAAATTTGCTGATATCGCTGTAGCTCCTGCTGGGTGGACTCACACAGTGGTTGTCTTGGAGATCCAGGAGCCAGGGTACCCCTGGCCAGATACCAGATTTCAACTCCTCACACCCATAAGGGACACACTCAAGAAGCAGACTCAGTGAGCACCAAAGCCCCACTGAAGCAAGTCCTACCCCATAAGGATGTTTCCAGCACAGCAGTTCTTCTACTGTAGACACAGAGGGTCCTCGCAGTCAGCCAAAAATGCGGAGACAAAGAAACATATCACAAATGAAAGAAATGAAGGGAAGCAAACTAATGGAGGACATAGAGTTCAAAACCACAGTTATAAGGCTACTCAAGAACCTTCTACGAACCTCCGAAGAACTTAGTGAGACCTTCAAGGATCTTAATGAGAATGCCAAAAAAATTGGAAAAGGACCAGTCAGAAATTAAACATACACTGACTGAAATTAAAAATATTATACAGAGATCCAACAGCAGACTAGAGGATCGCAAGAATTAAGTGAAAGATTTGAAATACGAAGAAGCAAAAAACACCCATCTGGAAAAGCAAAAAGAAAAAAGAATCCAAAAATACGAAGATAGTCCAAAGAGCCTCTGGGACAATTTCAAACGTACCAACATCTGAATTATCGGGGTGCCAGAAGAAGAGAGAGAGCAAGATACTGAAAGCCTATTAGGAGAAATCATGACCGAAAACTTCCCCTACCTGTTGAAAGAAATAGACTTACAAGTCCAGGAAGCAAAGAGAACCCCAAATAAGAGGAATCTAAAGAGGACCACACCAAGACATATAATTAAAATGCCAAGGGCTAAAGACAAAGAGAGAATCTTAAAAGCAGCAAGAGAAAAACAGTTAACTACAAGGGAGTACCCATACGACTGTCAGCTGATTTCTCAACAGAAACCATGCAGGCCAGAAGGGAGTGGCAAGAAATATTCAAAGTGATGAATAGCAATAGCCTACAACCAAGATTACTCTACCCAGCAAAACTATCATGTAGAATTGAAGGTCAGATAAAGACCTTCACAGACAAGAAAAAGCTAAAGGAGTTCATCACCACCAAACCAGGATTATATGAAATGCTGAAGGATATTCTTTAAGAAGAGGAGGAAGAAGAAAAAGGTAAAGATAAAAATTATGAACAACAAAGTGACAACAAATAAATATCTATCAACAAGTGAACCTAAAAATTAAGTCAGAGTAAACTGGTGAATATAATAGAAGCAGGGGCATAGAAAGGGAGTGGACTGACAATTCTTGCAGGGAAGGAGGTGTGGGGGTATGGGAAGGGACTGGACAAAAATCTTACACCTATGGATGAGGACAGTGGCAGGGGGTAAGGGCATGGGGTGGGGTGGGAAGCAGGTGGAGGGGAGATATGGAAAACAGAGGAACATCTGTAATAATCTGAACAATAAAGATTTATTAATAAAAAAATAAAAATGTACAAAAAAAAAAAAGAATCCCAAGGGAGCCAAGAGCATAAGAGAGGACATTGTTTAGGGGATGAGATATCCCAAATGTCATGCCCTTGCAGTGGCTACACCTATTCTGTCCAATGAGCTGTTCTCAGGTGTAACTGACAGAAAGCAACTTCACTAGCCCCTCCCCCAAACTTTACTGGGCATGCATCTATCTCCCCTTTGTTAGACCATAAAGTTGTAGCTTCCTGGTGAAGCTGCCCAAATGACATGACTATAATATTTGCTCCTTTCCTGTTATTAATAATTAGTTGAATTACAAGCATATCAATACTATTATATGAAAGTTCTACAGTTATTTGCTTTTGCATATGAAAGTTACACACCAATTATTGAAAGTCTTTATCTCCATTTTAATTACCGTGGTACGCTTGTAAACAATAAATTGATCACATATGTGTGTTCTATTTATAGAGTAATCTAGGTCTCTCCTTATGCCATTACCACAGTTTCTTAATTACTATTACTTTGTATTGTTGTAAAATCAAGTAGTGTGAGTAGTGTAACTTTATTTTAATTTGCTATTCTAAGTATTTTGCAAATCCATATACATTTTAGACTCAGTTTGAAAATTTCTACAGCACACACACACGCACAGATATATACTCACACACATGCACATACCCTGCTGAAAATTTAATTTGGAGTGTGCTAAATCTACAAATCAATTTGAGGAAAATTGCAATCTTAACAGGGTAGAGCATTCCAACACATAATAAGAGTATGACTATTTATTTAGCTCTTGCATATTTTCTATAAGCAATACTTTGTAGTTTTTCATTTATTTGTGAGATTGATTTTCATTTTGTGTTTATTGATAATATTATAATTGCTATTTTAAAAGTTATTTTTCAATTGTTTATTACCAGTATATGGTTATAAAATTGATTTTTGCATATTTACTTTGTATCTTGTAAACTTGTTAAACTCATTTATTGGTTTGAGTAACTATTTGCCAGTCATATCATCTGTTAATAAAGCCAGCTTTTTCTTTTTAATCTATATACTTTTTGATATTTTTATTTTTTAAAAAGACTTGGCATAAAAGGACCTACATTCTTTTCTTGTTCCAAATTTTGGGTGAGTGGAGGGGAATTTAGTCCACTATTAAGAATGACATTAGCTATAGATTTTTCATAATTGATCTTTATCATGTGGAGGACATTTCAAGCCTGTTCTTAATGTTCTGAGAGTGTTTGTCATGTGCAGATGTTGAGAAATTTTTAAATGCTTTTTAGGCCTGATTTATTCTGCTAATAGAAATCCTTTTGATTGATTTTCAAATGTTGATCCAGCCTTACATTCCTGGGATGAATTTCACTTGGATTTGTTTTGTTATCCTTTTTATACATTGCTGGATTGGATTTGCTACTATTTTGTTAATGATTTTTGCATCAATGTTAATGAAAGGTATTGATCTGCATTTTTTCCCCTTGTAATGTTTGTCTGATTTTGGTATTAGGGTAATGCTGACCTCTCATAATTTACTAGAGAGTATTTCCTTCTCTTCAGTTTTCTGGGAGAGTTTGTATAGAAATGTATTATTTCTTGTTTAAATGTTTAATTGTATTCATTTCTGAAGCCGCCTAGGCATGAATTTTGGATGTAGGAATGGGGGTTGGTGGGTAGGGGAATACAAAGCTTTTTACTAAATATTCAAGATATTTAACATCTATAGCTTTACTAAGGTTATTTCTTCTTAGGTAGACTTCCGTAATTCTTATCAATTGATAATTTATCTCAATTTAACTAAGTAATTTTTTTGTCACGAAATTTGTTCAAAATTGGTCTTTATCATGTTGAGGAAATTCAAGCTTGTTCTTAATTTTATGGGAGTGTTTATCATTGATGACTGTTAAAGTTTTTCACTTTTTTTTGCCTCTATTGATTTAGTCTGCTAATAGAAACTATTATTATCATTGTTACTTTAACATCTATAGAATTTCTTGTGACATACCCTTTTATTATTAATATTAGTAACTTTTTTGTTCTCTATTTTATTTTCCTTATTATTGATCTTTCCAAAGAATCAGGTTTTAGTTGCACTGATTTTTTTCTTTTCTTCTGCTTCCTAGCACTTAATTGCTCCTCTTTTTCTGCTTTCCTCAGGTGAAAACTTAGATCATTGATTTGATACCTCCTTTTCTCACATAAGAATTTGCTCTACTACTTAATAGTCTACAAAGTTTTAAATGTAGTTTTAAGTTTTATTCCATTTAAAATTTTCCTTGTGATTCCTTCTTTGACTTATAGATTATTTAGTATTGTGTTATTTAATTGAAAAATATTTTGGAATTTTCTAGTAAACGTACATTGCTTTATGTAGGATGAAGCTCTGATAATGACTGCATACTCATTTAGGTTTGCTTCACCTTCTAGATGAATGGACCCACTTTAAAATCTGTAATATCCTGCCCTGGCCAGTGTGGCTCAGTTCATGAGCATCATCTCATACACTGAGAGGTCACTGGGTCCATTCCCTGTCAGGGCACATGCCCAGCTGTGGACTAGATCACCTGTAGGGGGTGTGCAGGAGGCAGCTGATCTATGTTTATCTCTCACATCAATGTTTCTCTCTCCCTCTCCCTTCCACTCTCTCTAAAAAATCAATAAAAACATATTTAAAATGTGTAATATCCTTTTTATCACTAGTAAATTCCTATTTTTAAGTCTAATTTGCCTGATATTAAAAAGGACATTCACTCTTACATGCTTTCTCTCTTTTTGCTCTCTTCTCACATCTTCACCTTTTTAAAAAATTAGTATTGTGTAGTAGTGGGAAGAAGCCATGTTTTCTTTAAAACCTTGCTTAGGGCTGATTGCACATCTTTAAATTATAGTTACTTTCACTTTAAGCCTTAATAATATGCTTATTTAAACAGTTTTATATGCTACAATAGTTTTTTGAAAATGATGAATTATTCTCTAGATTGGGATTCAGTTGTACTTCTATAATTGGTAGTAATAACTGACTATCAAATAACAAATTACAATGTCTATGACATCATAATCAACAAATAATATGTTTAATTAATAAACACTTTCAAAAGACATGTATTTTGTTGGATAAAGTATGGAAATAGATGAAATAAAAATAATGATGTATATAAAAAATATGATTTACAAAATCATCTGTTATTCAATTCTTCCTAATAGAAAAGTTGAAGGGGTTAAGACAATGGCTAAATGTACAAGAAAAAGGAACATGTTATAAGCAGAACTGAGAGGTCCTTTGAAAAATTATGTTTGGGTTAACCAAAATCTATAAGCCTCAGAGCACTTAGTAATGCATGTGAGTGATCTTAGTAATAATGGGCAAATAGGTTGACCTTAAGAGCATAAACTATGGCTGATATACTTTATCATCCATGGTACCTACTAGAATTTCTTTAGGTGATAAGTGTTCATTTAATCTTTATTAAAGATGTGAATGAATGAAGAGGAGTGTCATATAATGACAAAGTGGGATTTATACAAATGAAATTATTAAATATCAATTTGCATGAATATTGTGTCATAGGCTAAAAATTTCTATACATAATAAAGATGATCTTACCATGAGATAATTCAAATCAATCTGAACAATACAAATCAATAATAGGCTTGTTTAACATTGGTAAGGCAGTAAGTCCAGATATTTTGTGTGCTTTCCTCAAAAGAGAAATTGCTTACAATACTGGTAGTTCTGTGAAGAAGTGGCATTAAAATTTTTTAACCACTGTTGGCAATATTTTAGAGGATGCAATTTCCCAAATGTGTCCACAGGCAACAAGAGACCATCTGAGCCCATTTCTTGGGAAATATCTACCTGCAGTGAGAAGCCAAATCTCAGAGAATAAAAGGGCAATGAACATTTGTTGTTTCCCCTGACAGAATTGGGGGCTCTAGACAGAGGGCTAATTCTAGTGATTAAAATGTGAGTTCTTTGGTAGTTCACTGGCTGGTGGGTACAAGTGGTATCCACTTAGGTTACCTTAAGGCAGAGCCAATGGGAACAGGGACATTTGGAGGGTTTGAACAATGGTTATTTGCCAACAAAAATGAGAGCATTTCAATATTTTGAACAACCAGTATAATTTTATCATAATGGATATCAGTCCTGTTTACCTGTTTGTGTAGTTATATACATTTGTTAAATGTTGAGTTAAACAGAGTTAGAGAGGTTTTTTGTTTTGGGGGGGTTTTTTTGTTTTTATTTTTATTTTTTGTTTGTTTTTACTGTGGGAATTCTCAGAACCTGAATTGGTAGTGCACATTGTGAATCTTTCAGAAAGAAATGTGGGATTTAGGTTTTTTAGAACTTACTTGGAAATAAAACCTTTTTACTATAGAACACATCTTAGGATTATCATTCTTTTAAGCTGCATTAATCAGTTCTTAAGTAGACCTATGAACTAGGGCAGTGGTCAGCAAACTCAATAGTCAACAGAGCCAAATATCAACAGTACAACGATTGAAATTTCTTTTGAGAGCCAAATTTTTTAAACTTAAACTATATAGGTAGGTACATTCTTATTAACTTAATTAGGGTACTCCTAAGGCTTAGGAAGAGCCACACTCAAGGGGCCAAAGAACCGCATGTGGCTCGCGAGTCGCAGTTTGCTGACCACAGAACTAGTATAACCGTGTTAAAATCTCAGTGACTTAACACAAAGATTTGTTTCTACCTCAAATCACAGTCCAAGGTAGGATTGGGCTGCTCTTCTGGGTAGCTTTGTTTTACAAATAGTGACTGAGGGATCTAGACATTTTTGTCCACACCCTGAGGATTCCTCAATGTTCTCCACTAGATCTCCTCCACCTGTCCAGCTGATGGGGAAGAAAAAAATCATGTTAGATTGTGAGAAGATGTAGCATATTTTATAATATGCCCATAAAGCATTTCATAATCTTCTCCTCAGAAAGCAGAGACTAATATTTCTTTCCTTGAGAGTAGGCCAGAATTTGGTGACTTGCTTTTAAAGAATTGAATGGGGCAGAAGAGATAATGAGTGACTTCTGAAACTAGGTCATAAAAGGCATTCAGCTTCCACCTTGCTCTCTCTCTCTTTCTTGGATCACCTTCTCTAGGAAAATTCAGTTGCCTGTTAGTGAGGACCAGGTTGGCTTTAGGAGACCTGTGCAGCCTCATAAGCCTCAACTTGGAAGGCTCCTACATTTGTTTTAATGCTCAGTGGTGGCCATATTAAAATTATTAACGCTTTTTAAACAAAGGGCACCACATTTTCACATTGCACTGAGCCACA
This sequence comes from Myotis daubentonii, assembly GCF_963259705.1. NCBI lineage: Eukaryota > Metazoa > Chordata > Mammalia > Chiroptera > Vespertilionidae > Myotis > Myotis daubentonii. The sequence goes on along the minus strand of NC_081842.1, from coordinate 74,099,134 downwards.
CAAATTAAGGATCCAGCTCTGTGGGAGGATATTCAAGCAACTTTATGGAGAGGGACATGTGATCATGAACGATGGCTTCCCAGTGAGGAACTGAAGATTCTTACCAATAGTCATGTCTTGGAATTGAATCCTCAAGCTCTAGTCAAGCCCTCCGATAATCAACAATCATGCTGACACTTTGATTACAACCTCATGAGAGACCTTGAGCAAGAACCACCAAACTGAGCCACTGCTAGACTTCTTACCTACAAAGAATGTAAAATAATATATGCTTATTTTTTAAACCACTTGGCTTTGGAGTAATTTTTATGCAGCAAATAGATGACAAAATAGAGGAATTTTAGAGACTGACCATGAAAGTAGCAATCCCACATTCCATTAATGGAAGTTCAGTCACATGAATTCCACCAACTCCAAAGGTGAAAAGTCAGAATAATTTTGTGCCCTGAATAAAGAAGAGATTGACAAGCATAGAATCATCTTCAGATGCAGTCTGCCAAGAAGTTGTCATTCACATGTAGTAGAATATTATTAGTTGTCACAACTTAAATATAAAGTTGACAAGAGTGTACGGAATGGGAAGAGAAAACCAGTACAAAGCATCAGAGTTCAAGATCTTAAAGGTGACCCAAGGCTGGAATAAAAATATTATGTTGATTTTTTTAAAATATATTTTATTGATTTTTTACAGAGAGGAAGGGAGAGAGACAGAGAGTTAGAAACACCGATGAGAGAGAAACATCGATCAGCTGCCTCCTGCACATCTCCCACTGGGGATGTGCCCGCAACCCAGGTACATGCCCTTGACCGGAATCGAACCCGGGACCCCTCAGTCCGCAGGCCTACGCTCTATCCACTGAGCCAAACCGGTTTCGGCTTATGTTGATTTTTTAACCAACCAACCTTTGCTAGAAATGGAAAATATCCCATAAAAATTATTATTGTCATCAATACTTAAACACACTCTTGGAGGCCCATTGATATAACCATAGGTTTGTATTCAGAACAACTTTAGTTCCTGTCTTCAACCCATTTTCCATGTTAGTCCTTTATCCTGGGCAGGTTACTTAAACATCCAGATCCTTCATTTCTTTGATGAGGAAAATATTGTTGGGAAGCTTAGGTGATATTGTATATAAAGCATGTGTTACAGTGACTGGCACCTATTAAGCACTCAGCAAGTACCAATTATTCTATATAATAAAAGCCCAATATGCTAAGTGTCTGGTCATCCATTCAACCAATTAAAGCATAATATGCTAATGATATGGTAAGGCCGATCAATTGCTCACTATGATGTGCACTGACCACCAGGGGGTAGATTAGCTTGCTGCTGGCTGATCAGGACTGAGTGAGATAGGCCAGAGAGGCCCTGGAGCCCTCCCACGGTCCCTTCCTGGCTGGCCAACCTCCTGCATCCCTCCCTGGCCCTGATTGTGCACTAATGGGGTCCCTTGGCCTGGCCTGTGCTCTCTCACAATCCGGGACCCCTCGGGGGATGTTGGAGAGCCATTTTTGGCCTGATCCTGCAGACCAGGTCGAGGGACCCCACTGGTGCATAAATTTGTGCATTGGGCCTCTAATAATTTTATAAAAACCATAAAGACAGCAGTATTGGTGAAAGTAATAGGTAGTGAAGAGACATAAATAATAGGAAGTAATAGAAACATGAGAGAGTTAGAGGAATTAAGCTTTTTCTGAGAAGCATTAAAACATTTTATTAGAAACCCTAAACCATACATCATTCATGTAAGAAATAATGTGGCTACTAGGAACTAGATATATATACAGTAACAAGTGCTGGGGGTTTTCAGTTCTTTTAGTTGGCATGCTTAGAGATAACCTTAAAGAAAAGGTAAGGCCCTAACCGGTTTGGCTCAGTGGATAGAGCATTGGCCTGCTGACCGAAAGATCCCAGGTTTGATTCCGGTCAAAGGCATGTACCTTGGTTGCGGGCACATCCCCAGTGGGAGGTGTGCAGGAGGCAGCTGATCAGTGTTTCTCTCTCATCAATGTTTCTAACTCTCTCTCCCTCTCCCTTCGTCTCTGTAAAAAATCAATAAAATATGTTAATAAAGAAAAGGTAAGATAATGGACAAGTGGTGACCAAAGTGAGTAGTGGTCGAGGGGAAATAAAAGTTGTTTGGAGGACTGCATGAGGACTGTTTGGAAGATTTCTATGGTATGGGGTATCATATAAGACTTCCCTAAAGAAGTAATATCTAAGCCATTGTTTACAGGTGGAATACACATTCTCTAGACTAAGAATGTATCAGAGCGTTAATGGTAGAGTTGGAAGTCTTTCAGGCAAAGGAAACATAGGAAATAAAGGACTGAAAATGAGCTTCTAAGGATAATACAACAAAGGAGTTTAGAATAAAGACAATCAAACAAAGAAAGTTCCTTAACTGATAGATTATGAAACCAAAACTGATTTGGGGTGAAAGTCAAAATAGGAGGAGATTGATGGATAGAGGAAAAGTTGATGATTTTGGGAGGAGGTGAAAGGAAAGATTGAGTTAGAATACTTGATAGAGTGACTAGAAAGCTAGGAAGTCATGCTCAAAAAAATATGATGTATAAATCAATTATTTTATGGTGATGACAAGTTCCAAGGCATAATAGAGTGGATGGCTGGGACAGAAAGGTGAAAGGTGTCACTGGACATAAGGTGTTCAAGAAACTGAGGCCAAATGAACATTTCAGTCACCAGCCTCATGGCAGGACTTGAAATAGAGAGGTACATTGTGGGTCAGTTGCCAGAATATTAATAGATGACATTGAAAAAAACAGGGTAGAAAGTGATGGTGCTGATATTGTATGTTTGAGAACAGAGTTTGTTTGAATTTGTTTTGCTTTGTGTTTTTATAAGAGAGTAATCACCTTAAAATAACTCTTGTGGCAATGAGTATAAGCCACCTTCACCAATGTCCTAAATGTGTCTTGTAAGTCCTTGATAGTAAACAGAGAATAATTTGAAGTCTAAATGTCCTCAATTCCACCAGAAAAAAATGTGTCTCGATAAAAAAAATTAGCTTTAAATAATATAGTAAAGAAATCTTTAAAGATGGGGTAAATACTGTCAATTATTAATTATAACTTCAAAATTATGTGTGCATATATATAATATGCTAGAGGCCTGATGCACAAAATTTGTGCAAGGGTAGGCCTTCCTTCCCCTGGCTGCTGGCTTTGCAGTCCCTACTTTAGCAGCCCCAGCCCTGCCCCCGCCCCCCTGCCTGCACATCTGCCACCACACACCCCCAGATCTCTGGTCCCACAGAGCCCCCCAATCGATCACCCCACAGAGTGTGGCCTGGGCCTCCCTCTTTGGGGCAATCGCAGAACCCCCTGATTGATCACCATGCCAGCCAGTGGCCTGGGCCTACCTCTGTGGGGTGATTGTGGGGTGATGGTGGGGTCCCCCAACCAATCACATCGCACCCACCTTGGCTGGCATGGCATCAGTGCATGTCATAGAGGTGTCATCTGGATGGTCATTCTGCTATTTGGTCGTTCGGTTGACTTGTATATTACACTTTTCTTATTATAGATAATAGTTATGATATACATACAGATATACTTCAAATAGAGTTAATGTTATTTAATAAAGAAATAATTTCCTAAAAGAAGTCTGTTGTATATATGTCCCACTCCACTTTTTAAACTTGGTCATTTGATTTTTTTAAATATATATTTTTATTGATTTCAGAGAACAAAAGAGAGGGAGAGAGAGAGAAACACCAATGATGAGAGAGAATCATTGATTGGCTGCCTCCTGCACACTCCACACTGGGGATCTAGCCTGCAACCGGGGCGTGTACCCTGACCAGAAATCGAACTGTGACCTCCAGGTTTATAGATCAATGCTCAACCACTGACCCATGCCAGCTGGGCTAAACTTGGTCATTTTAGAAACAAATAAAAATGACTCAACATTTGTCAGCTCTTTTCAAGAAAATAAATTAAGAAGGGTCTGGTTGTAAATGTGTGTTTGAGCATAAAAAATATGCAGAGACTTGTAAAACAGTTATAAGGATTTCGTTTTATAAAAGAAATGTAAAACATAAGTCAAAACACATAACTATCTCACTACCTCCAGACCTCCATTGACCTTTGCATCCTCAATAGCATTCTCTCCAAGGTTTCAATGCTATGTATGTGCCTGCACATTTCAAAACCTAAAACCACCAAAAGAAAAATGTTTTATAAACAAAGCAATTATATATTTCATATTTAATTCCCTCTGCATTTTATAATATTGAATTCTTTATGAAGCTTCTCTTCAGAGGATAAACTGTTTGTAATGAGAAGAAAGGTAAATTCTCCTGCTAATAGCATCATATAAAGTAAGCTGCTGCACCCTTCTACACAAACTAGGAGAGCTGCTGGGCTGGGTGAGGGGGGGCGGTAAACTGTTTTAAAGATCACTGTCAGTAAACAGGTATTATCTCTTCAAGTTGACACCAAAGGACTTCTGAAGTCAGCAAACAATGTAGTCACCTGGATGAGGAGTAGAAACCAGTAAACAAAATAAATAAGTCTTTAGGGCAAAGGAAGGTTATTGGTATTAGGAGAGGCTAATTTATTGCAGAATAAGAAGGAGCGAAGTGAGCTGGGAGGAGACAAACTCAGATGTGGAGCTGAGTTGGTTATTATCCTGGACAGACATAATGTGACTCTAAGTGACTTGACCACCAGAGCGACTTCACCGTTATGTGCTGCCACAATTTAGTGCATTTATCCAAGAAGACCATCACGTTGCAGATGACTAACTCTCACCAGTGATACATGTGAACAGAGCTGGGATTGGGCAGCCCTCCAGGGCTGTAGTGCCCAGTTCTTCAGGGGTCACACTGAAGTAGGACACTGAGCCTAGCTAGTATGAGGCTGGGCTTCCAAAGTCCATTTGAAACTATGCAGTGCCTGCCCCCTCTTTCCTCCACAAGAACAGTAAGAACTGACGTATTTGAGCAAGAGGAGATTCTGATTTAGAAAGACTTCCCTTTTTAAATTCTCTATCAGCTTCCAGGAAACAGGAAATGGATTTTTGAGCAACCTGTGATGGAAAAATAATGATGGACCAAGCTGATTGCACAGTGGTCCTGCTTGCTATTGCTTCAATTATCCTGATCACTCTTAACTCATGTATCATCGATGCTTGTAATTGGCAGCTTCCTTTACTTCAACTCTACACATCAAACATTGGTGTCTCTTTACTTTTTTCCCCTGTTGCTTTTACCTCTATTGTTTATTTTTCCCTGTGCCTCAAAGCACCTGGGAGTAGATCATACAGACAACTAGTGTTTCTGCTGTTTTATTGTAAACTCCATTGGTGAAAGTGTTAGACTCGCACTGCCCTTTTTTTGTTTGTTTGTTTGTTTTTATGTTTTCAATCTTTTTTTGTCTTGCCTCATTATATCCAAATACACATATTCTGTTTAAGAGCGCTTATGTCTTTCCAACAGGACAAACCTGTTTCATCAGGTAGCAGCAAAAATAAGAGTTAAAAGTAGAGCAGTGTGTTCTAACATCTGGGATCTAAACCAGCCATTTTCTTATTCTACGGACTTTCTTTCTGTCATTCGTTTTAACAAGTGATGAAGTTTGAAGCCAGGACAACTCCTGGACAAGGACCTTTAGCTGGCATGGGACAAAGATTAGTCACTTCTCTTCTTTCTCCTGGTAGGCCCTGCAGAGAATATTTTTAACCTTCCTCTCTCAAAACACAGACTTTTGAATAGTTATTTTCCATTCCATTCTTGCCCATTGAAAGTTGAAAATCTGCTGGCAACACACTGAATTTTTTAAAGCCCCTACACTGAGTTGAGTAAATCACCAGTGCCCTCTAGTGTTCATAATAAGCAAAACCTCGGAAACAACATTTTCAGCTTCGGTGCTTTTGTTAATGCCGGGGCTAGAATCTTTTTTGTTAGGAAGAGATGTGGTTTGTTTCTATTATGTTTGGTAACCAAAGAGTTTCAGCTTTTCCCATAAATCCTCTGGAAACAGAAATGCTGCATTTTTTCAGGTCAGGCAATATTTATTTCATAGTTATCTCTAAAAGCACAATGAAATGCAATTATATCATTCTCAAAGGGACTGAGAATAGAAAAAAATTAAATTAAATGAACAATTTCAGCAAGTTTTTCTCTATATTTAAGGAAGGGCAATACCAAAAAATTAATACAGACCCATAATCCATGTCTGAAATTTAGTGTGTGGGTGCGTGTGTGTTTTTTAAATCTGTCTCTAAAAAAATGTGAATGTGACCTGTGTTTACTAATAGGATAATTAATTTGATCTCTAAAACTCTACAGAAGAAAAGTTCTTCTTCTTGTCCTAGAGGGCAAATAAATAAGACATTTTAAAGAGATTCCCCAGGCAAAACCATCTGTTTGAAATCACTCTACTTATACAAGCTGGTGGTTCTTGGTCTCAAGGGAGGCAGATAAAAGGTTGGAATCTTTTTAAAGGGGGTACATCTTCACAGAGCTCCCTCGAAACTGGAAGCATGGAGTGTCCCTCCCCCCACCATGTAGCCACAGGCCCTTCCTGCACCTGCCCCGCCTCCAAGCTCAGAGGAGCTGTGAAGGGTGTGAGAGTCTGAACCACACCTGGACCACTGAGGTGAGCACAGTGGTCCTTGGGGTGTTGTGTATCAGAGGCAGCAATAAGAATGATTAAATGTCAAGAGAAGCATGACTCACAGACTCACAGGAAAACGCTGAAATTTGTTTAGTTTGCCAGAGAGAGATAATAATGGTCAGCAAATATGTGATCCCCAAAGAAGTTGCTTTAAATGGTAGAGATAAAGGACAAAGGCAAAAATGAACTGATAAGGGTGGGGTGACATTGCAAATATTTCCCAACCTTGAAATTTAGGCCATTGTGAAAGTGTTCCCCAGGGAAAGGGGAAGTTTAAATTTCAGGACCTAAATTCCAAGTCAGAGAGAAGCAAGAATAGTCATATTCCAAGGTGTTTTGAAAGTGCTAACGTGTGAAGCATTATCAGCTACAGTGGACTGACCTCTCCTAACAGCTAAATCAAGCAAGAGATCCCATGTACATTTTATACATAAATCTTTCCTTCTGCACTGAAATTTCCTCCTATTATTTTTTCTTTTCCATCACCTCTTTCTCCATACATGTTTTACCTATAAAAACCCTCTCCTTATCCATATGATTCATTCTCTACATCCATTTTTTTCCACAGAAATTTTTCTTCCTACTCCATGCCAGTGATACCTAGGACAATGCATTAGTGTCCTCAGAGGACAGTGTAGATAGCTTGCAGGTGATGACAGTAGCCTGTTGCGATGAATTGAATGTTTGTGTCCTCCAATTCGCATGTCGGAACTTTAATCCCAGTGTGACGATATTTGGAGATGAGGTGTTGGGAGAAAATGAGGTCATGAGAGTGAAGCTTTTATTATGGGTTAGTTATTCTAGACCAGCAGTTCTCAACCTGTGGGTCGCCACCCCTTTGGCGGTCGAACGACCCTTTCACAGGGGTCGCCTAAGACCATCCTACATATCAGATATTTACATTACAATTCATAACAGTAGCAACATTACAGTTATGAAGTAGCAACGAAAATAATTTTATGGTTGGGTCACAACATGAGGAACTGTACTTAAAGGGCCAGAAGGTTGAGAACAACTGTTCTAGACAGCAAGCTAGCTCACTTCCTGCCCTGTGAGGACACAGCAAGGTGTCACTCACGAAGAGCCCCATCATGCTGGCACTCTGGGCTCAGCCGGCCAGCCTCCAGAGCTGGGAGAAGTAGGTGTCTGTTGTTGAAGCTACCCAAGCTAGGGTAGTTGGCTATGGCTTGAGCTAAGATTTCCTGTGGAGCAAAGCTGCTTGGATTTGAACATTTTTATAAAGCCATGCAAATCACTCAACCTCCCTGAGCTTCAGGGTGTAAAGGGGGAAAATTATACTAACAGATGCAAGGATTAAGTGAGTAAACATATAGCTCCTTAGAATAAAGTCTGGCAAAAAAGGACCATGGTTAAAATGTGAATGATTTTTAAAACCATTTTTACTATAATAATAAGAACATACTTTACATTGTGACCGTGTGTGTGCATGTATGGCTCCATATACACACATATGATCACATTATCCTTAAACAAAATTCTATCCTATACTAATAAAAGACAAACATGCAAATAGATGGTACTTTCGCTACACCTTAATCCATGCCCACAAGCCAATCAGAGCGACTATATGCAAATTAACCCAACCAAGATGGCGGCCAGCAGCCACGGAGCTGGAGCAAGCAGGAGGCTTGGTTGCCCCAATGATGGAGGAAGCCAAGCTTCCCCGCCTGCCATGGCCTGGCTCTGAGCTCCACTGAAAGCAACAAAGTTTCAATTATAGAAGGTAAATAAATCCCAGAATAAAAAAGAAAAAAAGGAGAGGCTGAGAGCTTACATTGCCAGGGTGCTTGGCCAGCCTGGAAACGGTCCTCAGCCCCTCACCCAAACTGGCCAGGCATCAGAGTGGGGAACTCCCCACCCTAAAGGGGGTGTGGCCAACCTGAAAACAGCCATCAGCCCCTCACCCAGGCTGGCCAAACCTCCATGGGGTGAGGGTCCCCACTGGGGTGGACATCCTCCAAGGGGTCCCACACTGCAAGAGGGCATAGGCCAGACTGAGGGACCCCCCCGAGTGCACAAATTTTTGTGCACCGGGATTCTAGTCATATAATAATTACTCATGATGTGCAATGCATTCTATTTTATTCTTTTTTGTATCTTGAAAAACCTCACCTCTGATCATGACCCACTAAAAAATTTTGTCTCATTTTCATTTCTTGACCTACAATTTGAAAATCATGTCTTAGGGTATAAGGGTTAGGCTAGAAAGCTTTTTGGGATGTAAGAGGGAAGTAGGGTGCACAGGTCTCAGACCTGGAATTCCTGACATGTCTCATAGTTCTGGTATTTCTTTTGACCATTGCATGCCCACTCCCCAGCACTTCCTTGTGAGAGCAGATTTTTTTTGAACCAACAATGGTAACAGCAACTATTACACTAGCAGCAACAATAAAATTGTCACCTTGTCAGAGTACCCTTGTCATAAGATAATTAAATGACAAAAGTTTCTAGTATTCCATGAAAGATTATGTTAGAAGGAGAAATACATTCTCCAGGACCCCAGTGATACTAAGTAGATTTACTTAACTTGAGAGCCTGTTGTGGATGCTGAATAGGAAGGTAATAGCTTCTTTACCCTCTTCCCTCCAAAACTGTACATCAATTGAACATAAGATCCCCATGACTTCTTAATCCCTTTCAACCATGCATGGTGTCAGATGGGCACTGGATTAAATAGGGTGATCACTTTGTAAGGCATATAAATGTCTAATCACTATGTTGTACACCTGAAACTAATACAATATTATATGTCAACTGTAATTAAAAAATACATTTTAAAAATATTTAAAAAGATCCCATGACTCTGTGTGTGTATATTAGAATGTATAACAAACAGAAATAAAAACTATTGTTTAATAAAACATAAAAGTATGGTTTTATTTAAGTATATGTTTATACCTGCATGGGTAATATAAACTGTATTGCTTACATGGAGCATCAGCAAATAATTTTTAAAAATTCTGTTTCAGATGATGTGACAATTCTATGGGTGGATTCCAGGAGGGCCATTAAGGGTTAATTTCAATTATTAAATAAACTGTGTCTTTTATTTCTCATTGATTTCTCTTGTTCATCCAAAATTCATAAAAACATAAAGATTAAGCAATAATATGCTCAAACAGTGGAGGTGTGCCTGCAACCAAATAAGGAAGAGTCAATGCAATAATAACAATTAAGAACAAAAATTAGCTGTGGTGTGTGTGGCCTATTGGTGCCCTGCAGAAGCTCGTGGGACAGAATGTGGGTGTCCTGGACATAGAAAGAGGTCTGTCCTTAGGGAAATGGTCCTCTGAAAAGGCTGAAGTCTAGTCGCAGCCCTGGAAACAGGTTCTGCTCTCACAGACTCAGTCTCAGGTACACAAGGCTCCAGACAAGCCCTGGCTGGGTAGAACAGTTGGTTAAAGCATCATCCCAAAATGCCAAGGTTGCAGGTTCAATATCTGGTCAGGGCACATACAAAGACTCAACCAATGAATGCATAAATACGTAGAAGAACAAAATCTCTCTCTCTCTCTCTCTCTCTCTCTCTCTCTCTCTCTCTCCCCTTGTCCCTCACCCTCTCCCTTCTCTCTCTCTCAAATCAATATGGGAAACAGTGTGGAGGGGTGGAGGGGGATGGGTGGAGATGGAGGAGGGCATAGAGGGGATAAAAGGTGATGGGAAGATTAAATAAAAAAATAAAAAAATATTATCATACAGTGAAAAACACCAATCAATAAAATGGTTTTTTTGCAATTTATTTTTTTAAAGGGAACAAGCTGAGTAAGAGCTCATATACAAACAGGAGTTAACTACAAAACACGCTCTTCCACAGTTCTCTTTATTTTCATTACCCCCTGCACTGTAGACACAAAACATAATTTAATTCCATAGATGCAACTCTCTGCTGACTATACATACCTCAAGGTCTATCATTTTCCAATCAGAAGGAGCAATTTTCTGCCCTTTCCTGGAAAGTGTTTCATGTCTCTTTATCCAGTAAAGCAGGTGCCAAGGCCTGTGATTTAAACATGTGAATCCAGATGCTCTTAAAGGTCTGTCTAGTGTACTAATTACTACTGTGTCCCTCAAATATCTTCCTGCCAGTGACTGTCACTGCTATATTCTTCATTAAAACAGAAAAAAAAGTAGGGGGTGCTTCAGCTTCTAACAAGGTCATATGACAATGACCAAATAAGCAGCTCACCTGCAAGCCTTGATGTGTATAACTTGTTCGAAATCCAACCTAGGCATAGAATGGTGTCTAAATAATGAATTTATGAGTTCACTCAGGTCAGACAGGTGCTGGTGAATTAATAGTGTATGCTGGAATGGTAGATAGATTGTGCCAATAACACGTAGCAGTGGCCAAATCTCATGGCTTCACACACCATGAGTTTATTTCTTGCTCAATGCTGGAGTTGGCAGGGGTCTCTGCTCACCATAGTAATTTCAGCATCTGAGTTAATAAGATCTGTCTCTATACACACTTCCATGATTACCGCCCACAGTCAGGGGAGGAGAGCATGTCAAATTGTTTAATGGGCACAGACCTGGAAGCAGCATACATCACGTCTGTGCATGTTAATTGGCCAGGGCAAGTCACAGTGCTACATCTCACTTCAGGGAGATGAGAAAATGCAAACTACTGGTGTGTAGAGGGAAAATGAGAAACATTTAGTGAACAACCCCAATGGCTGCCATGTTCCTTATCTTTCACATGTATTTGATGACCAACACTGGTTCATTGACAACTCATCTCAATTTTCTACTTTCCATTCACTTGTTGACTTCATCTATAAGCTCATCATCCTTCAACTGGTTCATGAAAAGCCTTTAAATTCAGTACAATAACATAATTATAATTGTCATGTTGAATTACTTATGGACCAGCAGATTTTCATACCTTTATCTTTCTTTTCACATTTCTCCGTTTTTTATCTCTCCCCGAAAAGATTCCACTTACCTTTCCATAGCCCATCTCAATTTTATATCCTTTATAATGTCTTCTCAGAAACATGTACTTTCCAATTCGTGTTATATTGGTAACACTGTGGTGATTTTCATTATTTGTATTTTTTATTACAAGAATGTATATCTTGTTTATTGCAATTATTAATATGCAATCATTTTATGTTTACAAGAATGCAAACTCCCTGAAAGTAGCAATCATTCTTCCAGAAGAGCTATGATAATGTATTGTCATTCCACATTTCTGGGCCTCTACCCCCATCATTTTTGTCTTTGTGTTCCTGGTGGCTAGAATACTGTCAGAACTCAATAAAATCCAAATTAACCTAATAATTTGTACAAATAAATGTAACTGGCAGGCAGTCCTGATATTCAGTCCATATTAGAAATAAAAGCTATTAAAAATTATTGCAGACACAGAAATACAGCCACACAGAAAGGGACCTGCAGGGTGTTTTGGCAGATTACCATTTAGCCACAGTGGTTGTTCAATACTCTTTGCTGAGCTGACTAGAACACATGTATTAAACTGTGATTATTTGGATGGTGTAGGACAGATCCTTAGAAGTTTGTTTATTTCTAAAACTCTTCTAGAATGTGACTCTCTTAATACAAGTCATTGAAAAATTACTATCACTCATTTCCCCATGTTTATAACTTGATATATTCCCCAGATGCAGCTTTTGTTCACATTCTACTTAGTGGGGCTACTTGATTCCCAATAGTTCAAAGGAAATCATCTCAGTCTCACCCCCACCTCTAGACTAGCAACTATAGGAATTTATTGTGAGATCAGAAGCAGAAACCTTGCTCTCATTGGTCATGAATGGATTTATTTCCTGCAGTGAGGGTTAACACCTTGGTAGCTAGATTCAGTAATTCCCAAGGTTAGGCGTGTAGCAAGATGGAAAGTGAATGTGTGTCTACTCATTTCCCGTGTCTTGTTCTTTTAATCACTTATCATTTGCTTTAGCATCATCCGGCCACTAATGCAGTCTGTGTTTTATAGAGCATTCGCTTACCTAGGGGCCCTACATACTTATGGTATAAGGCAGTGATGGCGAACCTTTTGAGCTTGGCGTGTCAGCATTTTGAAAAACCCTAACTTAACTCTGGTGCCGTGTCACATATAGAAATTTTTTGATATTTGCAACCATAGTAAAACAAAGACTTATATTTTTGATATTTATTTTCTATATTTAAATGCCATTTAACAAAGAAAAATCAACCAAAAAAATGAGTTTGCGTGTCACCTCTGACACGCGTGTCATAGGTTCGCCATCACTGGATAAGGCATTTGAATATCAAGTTAAATCCAGAAAAATAAAACACAATAGTTCATTCACATATCAAACTAATTACAATTACTTTGTTTATTCCAAATCAGCTCATATAAACATTTAAGAATTTCCACTGTAAAAGAATATAATTTCCCTGATCTACACTGTCAAATTTCAATTTAAAGTCTTATTTATGATGAAGAATAACTGTTAATGATATAACAATCATAAGAAGAAGGTCCTTGTGTTTGATTATATATTTTTTTTCCATTTCAAAACACAGATTTTCAGCAAACCAACTGAAATCTCGCTAGAGGTGACTTGTTTTTATGCTGCCATTGAGATAAATTGAGTTCTCTGTAGCTCTGTGTGGGTGTCTTTGAAATAAGTTCTTAAACAATAAGCCCAGATCCACCCTAGAAGAAAATGAAAGATTCTTTATGACTTCTAATAGGAGGAAAGTTTTTGTCTTCCTTTTTTCCCCTTCACTAAAGCATATGCTATCCATACAATAGTTGTACAGTGATGAGCTCAGCTTCTTAGCATTGGTTCCTCCTGGGGAAATACTCTAAAGAAGCTGGAAACATTTGAAGTTTCCCTAATAGACTGGCCATTCTGTGTTGTCAAATCTAATTTTGTAGGAACCCTGAAGGTTCACTCTCTTATATAAATGAGAATGTATAAAGTTGGCATTCTAGAGGAAACTAACAATATATTGGCTGTCATTACCTTTTAGCAACTTCTTAACAGAACCTAATTTTTTTCAAGTCTGTTCTTCCTCCATGTGCCGAGTGGAAACTGAGCTTGCCTGCCTCCACAGGTGCATCATGACGGGTTTTGGAGGGAGGGTTGCATGTGGTCATGACACCAGGTCTTCACAGGACTTCTGGGAAAGGTTTCCTTGCTCTCGAGGTGACGATGTTGAAATCAAGAGGATTTTCTTTCTGCCCATGGACATTGTCACTTCCTGATGTGGTCCAGGAGCTGCTACAGCAACCTGCTCACAGGAAATGAGGCCAGGGGGCTGCCCTGCAGGGAGATGCAGGAATCATGGAATCATGTCCTTGAGGACCTTATTAAATTGCTGATCATACTGCACCTGGGGCCTTCTCTCTTCGTATTCTGCCTTCCAGCTATGAGGGGAAAAAATAAGCCCTTGCTCAGTAAGGTGTTTTAAAACAGATTCGGGGACAATTTATTCCTGCCTCAGTGACTCTGCTGTTACTTCTGGCTGTTGCTCATCACACAGAGAACCAAAGACAAAACTATCTTTATTTCCCATTAGTTCTATTTCAGAGTTGCCAGAAATAATACAAGAAGCCCAGTTAAATTTGAATTTCTGATGAATAATGAATAATTATTTTAGGATAATTATGTCTCATGCAATGTTAGGTACATACTAATAGAAAAACATTCATCATTTATCTGAACTTCATATTTAACTGGGTACCCTGTATTGTTATCTGTTCCATTTGGCAAACCCACTTCTATTAGAATATTAGGAAAGGAACTTTAAAAGTTACTTCTCAATAGAGTAGTGGGAGGAAGCATACACTAGAGGATGAGTGATTTGATTAGCAGGTATCTGATCTGATTTACAAGGCATTTATTTGAGCATGAGGGAAGAAATCTAACTTGAACTTTCACTCATAATATAGATAATATAAACAGTCATAAACTTGTATGTGCAGAAAAGCCACATACATTACCACCAGGTGTATTGGTGGTAATGTGTTGGAAATAATCTAAAAGAAGAGAAATTTTTCAACACAAACTCTGCATTAATTTCACCCTTAAAAGCGTACTTAGAAAAGGCATTGCTTTTAAACTAACTGCCATTATTTTGTTTCCAACTTGGGCTCATGTCTGTTCAGATATATCCCGGGATTTAAGATTTCCAGATATTGAAGTTAGTATCTACATTCACTGGAAGTGATTAGTAAATTTTAATGTTAAAAAAAAAAGAATTAGGGAAAGCATTAACTAGTTTACTTCATGGTAAAAGTCCACTGGAATGTGATCATTAAGTTCTGGGTTTGAGGCCCAGGAAGTAAGAATAAGAAAGTATTGGTAAGAAAATGGGCATGTGTTCTCTTATTTTTATAAAAGTTTATTAGATTTTGAGCAACATCTCTCACCTCTGGTTCTTAATGTCTAAACGGGGGAAATGACTTGTTTATCATATACAATTTTTGGTAAGTTTAAAAGCACTTCCCAACTGAGAGATCCCAGAAAAATTATAAATTATCATTATGAGTACAGTGCTACAATTAAAATAGGTTCCATCAAATCATCAACTAGGGAACTCTAATTCTTCAAATATTCTCACCACTGCAATCTACTTTTAACTTCTCTCATGTCTTAAAAGTCCATTTTACATCATGACTTCTCTCTAAAAGAATCTATTTCTTCTGTGCAGAATCTCATTATCAAACTGTCTTGTGATGCCGACCCTATCAATGGCAGGCAACGGGGTGTTATTACCTCCTTAGTGTCTTTCCAAAGAGCAGATATGGACCTGTTTCTTTTATATTAATAACGATTTGAAAACTTCTCAAGTTTGGCAAGTGAGGATTATTCAACTTAAGTCACATTTGAAACTTTGGTTTTCTAATTTGATTACCCTGACTTTTACATTTCCCTGTAGAACTATAGATAGATTGAATGCTTTATTTTAAGTAATTCTCCTTTAAATAAATGGCAAAAATAAATGTAATGGGTTATTAAGTTCATTTTAAACCTCTGATTATGTTAGAATTAAAAATACATATTCCCTAAAAGCCTATGGAAACTAAAATGTTTTTGAGATTTTCTCAGAGAATATTTATAGAAAGAAATGTTTGTAAATTGTTAATCAGGATAAACACATTCCAATCAAACACACAGAAATTCAACTGTTCTTTAAAACTCATACTTTCAAGATATTGTCAGAGTAAATGATTGTCTTCTAATTATACAATTGTTCTTCCTGCAGCACTTCAGTTTTTAATCAAGACTGTTATGGTATGAAGATATAGATAGAACAGAACCAAATGTCACTATGAACATAAGGAAGTCTATGGTACCACAGCTATGCCTTCGTCACTTCCAGGACCTTTGTCTCTTTTTGCACAAAGGAGACAAGTCAATACATTTGAAAAGTATTCAAATTGAAACTTGATTGTTCTAATAATACAATGGTATATGTCCTTCGGTCAGAAAAAATAATGAGAAAGTCTGGCTTAAAATGTATTTCTGTAACAGAAAAACTCAAATGCAATTTATTATATTCTCATTAAATTTCCTGAATTTAATATCCAAAATATTTTGAGCTCTAGCTATGTGCCAGACAGAATATTAGCAGCTGAAGCTGGAAAAAAAAATTAGGCATAGTCTCTTCTTTTCAGGGCCTTACAAGAACAAATCCTCTATAATCTGTGGATTGTGTTACCAGTATTGTTTGTTTGTTTTTGTTTAATTTCATTTTGTTTAATAAAAAGATCTGTAATCAACTCGGTTCTGATTTTATGGCTATATTTCTGGGTATAAGAATAATTTTGAATTTTATGTAAAGTCATATTGCATGAATCAGTCAGCCATTGGCACCTAGAGCAATTCTTAAATGTTTTATGCCCTGGGAGATTACATCAAGGATTAGAAATAATTTAAATGCTTAGCAGAGTTTATGGCACATGATAGATATTCCATAAATGGTTATTTTTAAAATCAATATCACCGTGGACCTTTATCGCAAATACATTTTTTTTAAAAGCTGTAGTTATAGCTGAAGGAAGAACAGATGCGTTTAAAGGTGATGGTCCTAGATAATAATACAAACAAAAAGAAAAAATATTAATTCCTTAACTCATATTAAAATAAGTTGTGGACATTAAAAAGAAAATCTAAAGTTGTGTGCCAGTGTCAGCTAGAAAATTTTTATTCAAAGGCATACATATAAGTTAAGAAGTCTTTTGTAATATTTGAGCATTTTTAAAAAAGAGAAATAGAAAAAAAGCCATATGAAATAAATAAAATTGTTATTAAGTATGGTGCTCTAAATGGAATATATATATATATATATATATATATATATATATATATATATATATATATATACTAATATATATTCAATGGGCTGAAAGGACAGAGAAACACATGTAACCCATGGAAAGAGCAGAGTAAGCAATTTAATCATTGACCACAGTGATGACATTCCAAGAAACACAAACCATCCAGGAATCTTGCAATATCCCTTCTTATTTATGCAATTTATCTATCTTATACAATCACTAACGCTGAAATTGATGACACAGAAAAAATATGGCAACCACAGCTCGTGTTCCCTTTAGTTCTTCCTTACTCAGCAAGCTGAAGGTTGAGTGTATTGGTAGAAAGTGCAGGTATCAAGAAGCTAAACAGAAACAGTTGAGTTCAATTTGTGAAGCATTCCCATTGTTCTGCAAAAAACAAAATACATACGCACGTGTGAGCTAACAAATATGAATTGTATAATTTTGGTGATTCTGGATGAGTTAAAATGTTCTTACTTTTGCATTTAAGATTAGCATCATACAACATACATATAAGAGTAAAAGATATGCTGAAATTAAAAAATGTTAATTTTTTTAGCATAATATTAAATAGCAAATTGTACAATAAATTCTGACAAATCAAGAAAGAAGCTGCAGGGAAAAGGAAAAGTTTTACATTTTAATACTGTTCACAGCACTTTTTTCTTGTTTTTTGAATTAGTAGCCTCACGTGTTCATTTCACAACAGACCTGGAAGTTGGCCTAATCAAACCCTCCTCAGTAGATGTGACGATGTGACACCTGTTTCATTATGTCAGAATCAAATTATTCTTTCTCTCACAGACCACATCTTATTTGTTTTCCAATAAAATCTTTTGTGGAAGTCCCTACTCTGACTTCAGGGACAACCTTATTCATCTTGTTTAGCTTCAAACATGGCACAAAGATATGTGTCTTTCGTATAAGCAGAGAATTCATGAAAGCTCATGAACTATGTTCATTTTTGGAGCTCACAATTTGTGGAGCAATACTTAAAACCCAGATCAAACTTTGGGAAAAATAACAATAATTATTATCATCCTATATAATAAAGACATAATATGCAAATTAATTCTCACACCCTCACAAGATGGCTGCCTATGACCAGGCCGGCAGGGGGGGTGCAGTTGGGGGCAACCAGGCTGGCGGGGGGCGGGGGGGGGCAGTGAGGGGCAATCAGGCCAGCACGCAGAAGCAGTGAGGGGAGACCAGGTCAGTGGCGGCGGGGGGCTGGTAGTTAGGAGCAACCAGGCAGGCAGGCAGGTGAACAATTAGGAGCCAGCAGTCCAGGATTGTGAGAGGGATGTCCGACTGCCATTTAGGCCCAATCCCCAGGCCTAAACCGGCAGTCAGACATCCCCAAGGGGTCCCGGATTGGAGAGGGTGCAGGCTGGGCTGAGGGGATCCCCCCTTCCCATGCACAAATTTTGTGCACCGGGCCTCTAGTTATTATAATAATTATAGAGTGAATAACCATTTATTGCATGGGAAGCACTGAAAAACTTACTTTGTGGCCTAAGATAGGGAAAACTGGGTAATGGCCATGGAGTGGGGAGCTTGAAGACGGTCTTCGATTATAACAGGGCTATCATAAGAGTAGCTGCCTCTTACTAAGTGTTTGCTAGATGCTAGACTTTCTTCCAGGTGCTTCACCAATCTCAGTTCATTTCTTCCTTGAAACAATGTTTTTGAGATAGGTATTTTTTCCACATTTTATAGATAAGAGAGAGGCATGGAGAACTGGAAGTTCACACAACTCCTAAGATACGGAGCCAGAAATTAAACTTAGTTCTCTCTAGATTCCAAACCCTGGCTTCTAAGCTCTATCCTACAATCAAGGGCACCCATTTGTTTAGAATAGCCCAAAAATTAAAATTAAGAACAATGAGTAGAAATTGTTGGAAGAAAGGTTTGCACTCAGAACCAAAGGATAACTTCTTTTTAACGTTTATGCCTTGTGAACTAACACTTACAACATGGATCAAATCTAAGGGAAACAATCCAGAGAGATTGAGGACTTAGCAGTTTGTTGCATGAGAAACCAGTGAAAGACCAAAGCTCTCTTAGAGCTGCCAGGGAATAGAGTGCCATGTCGCTCAAGTTTATGGGCTCATTGTCACTAATACTATTAGAAACAGGCTCAATTGCACTTTGCAAGAGTATTTGTTAGACATGGTGATGTAGTTTAGAGGCTAAAATCAGGAATGATTTCAGACAAAGAACTTGAAATAGTTTATTATATTTTAGCATTAAATAATTATGAGGCTTTAGGAAATTACTTTACTTCTCTATGAATGTGTTTTCTTCTCTGTACAATAGGAAGTATAATAATACCACATGGGGTCGTTGTGAAGATTGAATGAGACTATGTATGAGGCACCTAAACTCAGTGTCTTGCACAGTAGTAAATGCTCAATAGAGGAAACAATTACTATTTTTGCAATACATGTGTGACAAAGGTAGCAAGGAGAAAGTATTTCTACTCTGAGTAGGAGATGAGAATAGTTGAAGTTAGTAGTTATTACAATTATGAATTTATACAGGAAATGACTCAGTATCTAAAACTGTGAATTTGGCAAGCCAGAGGCTGATGTAAAATATAGATATAAATAAAGTAACTGGGATTTAAGCTGGAACCCTAGACATAGGCAGAGTATAAAGGCAGAATATAAGCAGAAAATGGTATTTCAGCATGTGGGAGATGATTCAGTTGCTCAGGAAGGTGAACAAGGCCTGGAAGTTACATATTGCTCTCAAGCTGTACTGCCCTATATGGTAGCTACTAGAGGCATATGGCTATTTACATTATTTAAAAATATAAAATAAAATAATCAGTGTTTACTGCCACATTTAAAATTCTGAATCCCCACATGGTTACTGCACTAGACAGGGAAGATATGGAACATTTATTTGTAGAAAGTTCTATTGAATAGAGAAATGCAAGTGCTAGATATATTTGAGTCTGTGGTTTTAGCTTCAGAAGAAGTCTCCATATTCTTTTCTTATTCTATACTAGAGGCTCGGTGCACAAAATTTGTGCACTGGATTGTGCGTGGGGGTGTCCCTCAGCCCCACTTGTGCCCTCTCACAGACTGGGACCCCTTGGGAGATAACCACCTGCTGGCTTAGGCCCTCTCTCCAGGTGACAGATGGCAGGCCCGATCCCTCGGTGCCTGCCCCGCCTCCCCGGGGCAAGCACATGGCAGGGCCGATCCGGGGATTGGGGCACCACCCCAGGTCGTGCACACTGCAGGGCCAATCAGGGGGTTGGGGTGCCGCCCTGGGTCGGTTGCACATGGGACGCCTGGGCGGGCCAGTGGATCGCTGCTGCCCCGCCCGGCTGCCCCGGGTCGGGTCGCACACGGGATGCCTGCCACCCCGGGTCGCAGATAGCAGGCCCAGATTGCGGTGGGGCAGGGGGTATGGGGCTGTCCCACCCTGCCTGCAGTATGCAAATTAGCCGCCATCTTTGTTGGCAGCTAATTTGCATATCGTGCTGATTAGCCGATGGGAGGTGTAGCGAAGGTATGGTCAATTACCATGTTTGTCTATTATTATATAGGATGATAGTCTGGATTATTTATTTTCTCCTTCTATACTTTCACTGATTATTTAGAAGAAAAGCTCTATGGTAAGTAGATTTCTAAAAAAGTCTCCAAAATTTTGACCACAGAAATTATAATTCCCAACAAGAAAACAGGGATGTCAGTCCTACAATCAAAAGAAACTGAATTCTGCTAACAAACTGAATGGCCTTGGAAGAGGACCTTGATCCTCAGATGAGAACCCAGCCTCGGGTATCACTTTGATATTAGCCTTGTAGGACCCTGAGCAGAGAACCCAGTTGAGCCATTGGACTTCAGACCAATAGAAAAGTGAGCTAATAACAGGGTGTTGCTTTCACATACTAAGTGCATAATACCATTGCTATTCAGAAATAGAAAGTTAATAAAAGCCCCTAGCAAAAACACACAAACACGCACTCATATACACATACATAGAAACAAACTTGCCCTCCATTCACTCACTTGTTTTTCTCTTTTAAAGCACTAAAAATATAAATTTTGAAAAGTGTTTTTGTTTTATTAGGATTAAAGGTTAAAAAAAAAAAGAGTGTTCAAAATTTTGCTGCAGGCTTTGGCAGAGGAATAGAAAGAAGGTGAGGCAATTAACTGGGACTCGAGCATTTTTACATTCTCCTCAGATAGGATCAAATGTACAGATAGAATCAAATGTACTTGACTCTCAACAACTCAGAAAGGAAAGAATAAATGTTCACTGTAACAAAAAGATGGTGCCGAAAGTGTTTGATGACTGCTTAAAGGTACCAAATTATAACACTTCAGGCCTGAAATTGTTCTCATAGGTTAAGTCATTGTTCCCCAAAGGCCCTGTTAAAATGTAATGTGTTATATGGTGGGTGGGTAGAGAGTGAAAGGATCTCATTAAAACCTTAACACAAACTGGATTATCACTTTCTGAAGCAAGTGGGCGGGGGGGCGGGGGGCGCGCGGTTAGATAAGCTTGGACAGGGAGGAGAAGAAAAGCAAAGGTCAAGCCGAAACCAGTTTGGCTCAGTGGATAGAGAGTCGGCCTGCGGACTGAAAGGTCCCAGGTTCGATTCCGGTCAAGGGCATGTACCTTGGTTGTGGGCACATCCCCAGTAGGGAGTGTGTAGGAGGCAGCTGGTCGATGTTTCTAACTCTCTATCTCTCTCCTTTCCTCTCTGTAAAAACTCAATAAAATATATTAAAAAAAAAAAAGAGGTCAAAAGCTATTCCCAGAGCAGGCAGATCTGGGGCCCCTTCATGAGATGCCTCACTGCAATAGGATCACAAGAACACATGCAGGGGACCCCGGGGGCCCGGGGGGGGGGGGGTGGTGGTGGTTTGGGATGAGGCTTCAGAAAGTGGAGGAGAGGAAGACTCAGACAAACCTACCTGCTGTATAAGTTTCCTCAATGCCCCCTGATGTGTAAACACCCCCTTTCAGTCACATACATATCATCTCCCCGGGGAAGAGAACATCTGAAGGAGACTTGTTTCCCCAAGTGTCTCTTGACAGGAACTTGAGGAATCCACCAGGAGAGGAGGACATGTTTTGACTTAGCAAATGAACCCAATTAACTTTGCCACGGATGAGCGTTGTCACCGTTTTTTATCAGAGAGGGCACGGAAGGCCAGATTCCGAATGTAGACATGAAATAAGTTTGCTGAGGCATCTGTCTAATGGTCTCCTGCCTTCTATTCCCTTTGTATAACATACCTTTGAAGAAGATAATGTTTTGTCAATAATATTATCGCCATATAAGAATTTCACCAGACACAACAGGTCAAGTATGAAATATAAGCAATCAGATAATTGAGAAAAGCTTTTCAAAAACCCAGAACAGGCACCCTGGGTAATGCTGTGTTCAAATTAGTATATGAGACTTTTCATAAAATGGAACATTACAAGTGTGCTGTGCTTTAATTCCATTTGGTGTGTTAGACTTGCTATCCAGTGTGTGTGTGAACTTAGGGATTCTACCTTATTTTTCTTTTGAATCCATCTCAAATCCAGTATCATGCCAGGAAAGGGATAAATTGTTAGTGAAAAGCTGGTGATTATTTAACCATAACCACTGATGCCACGGATCAAGATTTATGATTATTGCAAATACATGTGACACAGTAATATCTTTAAATACACAAAAATACACACCAGGATGCTCATATACCCTTGAAATGTAGAATGAGCACACAGGGAAATACGACAGACGCCTTGTGGACCTCCCTATTCATGGGGGAAAGAAGATGAAAAGCAGCATTTCTGCTCCGCAAGTCTCACCTTGACCTTCCTTCAAACAATGCCATAGCCAATCATTCTGGTTTTGGCTTAGCAGAAGGGCATTTCCCCAAGGTGCATATGCTAGCCTGGTGCAATGTTTTCCTTATAAATCAGGGGTTGTTTGCTTAACCTTGTGTACCTGTAGCATGTGACTGTGTCACATGTTTCAAATGTAGCTGCAGCATGTACTTCAAAGACATACATCATCATACATCAGCCAGAACAGTTAGCTTTTCAATGACGACTTTTCAATTTTCAGACTGAATATAAGATTATTGGGAGCATGCAGCTAATGATAAGAAGCAGGATAAAGATGTGTTGGCAAAAATAAGGTAGGGTAAGGGATTCTGGGCAGCAGTACTATCCATAACTTATAAGAGAGACTTCAGAACACTATTTCAAATGGGCTATCTTGTTTTTCCCAGAATACACTTTCCTGAGTGCATTTACATGAGATAGGATTAATTTTTCTGGCTGAGTTGAACCCATCTTGGGAATTAGATATGTATAAAGCTATTTGGTTATATCATTAGACATAACTTAAGTATGGCTATTGCTTCTTGGAGCCCATAAACAACTGATTAAAATGGTACCATTTTTACAGCCTTGCAGCGTAAGTTTAGAGTTCTCTAAAACTAACGATTTAAGAAGAAAGAAGCAAAGCCTGAAATGTGGGGTCTACTAGTCCTTATTTGCCTTCAGTTTAGAGCCTAAAAGACATAGCGTAATCTTGCCCCTGTGCCTCTATCCAGTCTCATCTTTCTCACTGCATTAATTAGATTTTGTGGTATAACATGAGCTCAAACTCTGTCACTTAAGTAACAATCATTGATACCGCTCAGCGTGGTGACTGGGCTGGATTCAGCAGGACATTTCTCCTAGTCTCCACTGGGTTTACTCATATGTTTGTGATGAGCTGCCAGGTTGCCTTGTAGCAGGGTGTTTGGTGGTGGCCTCAGCTGGAATGGTTGGCTTTGCTCCATATGGTCTCTCATTCTCCAGCAGCTCAGCTAATGCTTGCTCACCTAGTGGCTGGACAGGCTTCCAGGAGAGTGAAGAGAAGTGTCAAGACCTCTTGAGTCTATGCTCACAATTGGAACATTTCTTCTGCTGCATCCTATTGGCCAAAGTAAGTCACAAAGCCAAACTTGGTTTAAGGGATTGAGCTAAAAAGTCATATTGTTAACATCATGGGCCCAGGGAGAGCAATAATTATATCCATTTGTACCATCTACTGTACACCTGGGATTCTAGGTTGCATATGTGTGGTACTCTCATTGTGTCTCCTTCCTCCAAGTCTTTACATAACAGTGACTCTTTTGTGTCTTCCTTCACTACTCCTTTTCTCTAATGACTTTCACTTACACATCAAGATTAGGCCAATATTCCTTCTATGAGGAAGACTGTCCTGAACTCCAGGCTAGGCAGGTTCCCTTCTTCTGTGATCTTAAAATCCTTGGATTAGTCATACTTAAAAAAAAATGTATTATAATTTTTATGGTACTCAAATGCCTCCCAGACTTAAGGAGAATGAAAACATTTTCATCTCTTTATTTCCTACACACAATAAATATTCAATAAATATTTATTACCCAATATTTCCAACAATTAGAAATTCATACAAAATTACCAGCAGTACTGAATAGGTATATATTTTCTAGGTATTAACTTGAAATTCTCTCTCTTAGCCAAGCTTAAGAAATGTGAGAATTCATAAAATTAGTCTAAATAGTCATAGCTTTAAAAAGAGTACAAAGCAATGAAATATCCTACCCAATAACTTCTCCTCCAAAGGATAAAATTGTATCCTTAATGTTATCAACTAATTCAGACACCATAACTTACACAGTATGTTAAAAAGTAATGGGCTTGGTGATCAGTCCTGAAGGACCCCATCTGTCACCTCTCCATGAGGATTTGCTACAATTTACTGCTATCCTATATATTTTAGACTACAATCGCTTTCCTAGCTAGGTTGGCACTTAGACTGAAGTGTAGCATTTTGCTCATTAACTTTTTCATGATAAGACTGTCAAAAGTCTGATTTGAACTCCTGTGAAATTACATCTACTTCGCACCCTAACATGATCACTTGGTCACTGCCACGGAAGGCTATAAATTATCTGATGAGACTCAATTTTCCTTTCAGTGACCTGAGATAGAATTTCCACTTTTGATTCCCAAATACGCCAAATTGTCTATTTCTTGTAAATGACTGAATTTTTGCTTGCTTTAATACAGGAACTTATCTTCTTACCTTTTGTACATAACACATATAGATTATACTCTAGTGTTTTTTCTACCCTGTTGCCAAATTGCTTATCATCCTTTATTTGTGGTTTAATAGCTTTAATTAAAGACCCCCCAAAAAGTTTAATAAAGCTAGTTTTTTTCTCTAAGTCTCAAAACAAGTAAAATACATTACATCATCACACCTGACATATGGAGTTTCTAGACCAATTTTTTATTATCACAGGATAAGCTTTCTTACTTTACATTTCTCATAAAAGTGTACTCAGTTGAAATGAGCGATGGAAGACCTGATGTCCTTCATGCATATTTTTTCATTGCTTCTCTTTTTGCTAAATAAAATATCTCTGTCGTGAAAGTATTTCAGGGTCAACGTTTTATGTCAGGCTGATTTTAAAATTTACTATGGCTTTTTGATGTTCTCTCATATTGTCCCCTTATTTATTTTTGGTCAAAGTGATTTCTTAATGTACTGTCTATGGGAACTTGATAACTACAAAACATACAGATAAAAGTCATTTAGTCACATACCTACTTCACAGGTTTGTTGTGAGAACTAAATGACACAACACAGCACAGAAAATGAACTAGAACAACTGGTACATGATAGGCACTCAATAAACATCTACATTAATAAAAGAGAAAGATACAAATTGACCATACCTTTGTGATGCCCACCAGCCAATCAGGAGAGAGTATGCAAATTAACCCAACAAAGTTGGTGGGTTAATTTGCATATTGCAGATGCCAAAAGGGCCAGGGGTGGGGCAGGATGCTTGCATTATCACCATGGCAATGACACAGGCATTCCACACAGCCCCAGCCACTCTGGGCCTCTGGGCAGCGTGGGAAGGTGGAAAGGTGGCTCCTGGCCAGAGCGAAGGCGGTCCCGGCAGCCAGGGGAAGGAAGGCCCATTCTTGCATGAATCTTTGTGCATTGGGCCTCTAGTTTATTAGTAAAATTAATTCCTGCTTTATATCAAGTTGATAATTTCTCACAGTATCTTTATAGCATCCTCCCTCTTATTTAATTTGAAGTGACAAGACCATCTTCTTAAAAAACCTTGTGAAACACTATTCTTTTTACAATGATTCTTCATGACCTTAAAGTCTAGACATTTTTTTCCTTTGGCTAAACTATTTCTCATTTCTAATTTTTTTCTGTTTTATATTTCAACACCTTCCATTCCTTTCTCAAGGCTAATGTGGGTGTTAAGTAAGTTAGCTCAACTGGGCATTCCACAGATGACACTAGATGCCCCAGCATTCACAGAATCAGGACTTCCCTCATGTTCACAATGAGGACAGGCTGGGGTGGGAGCTGCCTCCTGTTTCTCAGCCCTGCATCAACCCTACTTCTGTATCATGATGACCATTTGCTTCTTGGCCATGGCTTTGAACTGAAGCTTCCTTGAAGCATGAACTTTATCATGCAATAAAATCAGGTTCAAAACCTGGCATGGTTATTTCTAGCCGTGTGACCCTGGGCAAGTTATGCAACTTTTCAGTGTCCCTCTCCTCCTTCATAAATGGATGGCTATTCATCTTGGAGGGGGCTATTGCCTGGCAGGGCTGAGGGCTAAATAAGTTGGGAGATGCATATTTGGCTGATAAATAGAAACCACATATTTCAAGTTAAGACATAAAAATGAGAGTCTCATTCTTAGAATAATTCAAATTGATGAATTTATATGATTTGCCAAATTGACTAATCAGAATATATTACAAATTCATTTTAATTAGATAAGGAATACATGAGTGCATTTCTAAGACAATGAATAACATTACAAATTATATAGAGCTAAAACTAAAATGACTTTTGCATTCCTAGCCCAAGTAAGTTTCTCTTCCTAGAAGTAACCAAATCAACAATTTTATCTACACACATATATGCCTTTTTGCACTTATGTAAACATAAATAAAACTATACTATTATCCAAATACATACATGTATACTTCTTGTGAGGTATCTTTGTTTCTGGGTGTTTTGTTTTGTTTTTTACATAAACAGGGTCATACTTCATTAATTGTTTTACAACTTGTTCTGTTTGGGTTTTAGATTGTTTAAATTAAATTCATTAAGGTAGCATTGGTTGATAATTATATAAATTTCAAATGTAAACTCTATAATACATCACCTGTATATTGTATCTTGTGCTCACCACCCAATGTGTAGTCTCCTTCCCTCACTATATACTCATCCCCTTTATCTTTCCCCAACACCCCCTTCCCTTCTGGTAATTACATTACTGTTGTCTGTGTCTTTTTGTTGATTTTGCTTATTTCTTTGTTTTCCAACAACAGTTTAGGGACCTTTATAGGGAAATACAGATGGATCTTATTCCTTTAAACTACTGCATAGCATTATGTAAGATATGTGTCATAGCTGAGTTCATTTTCCTCTTTTGATGGATACTCAGGCTTCAGTTTTTCACGGCTACAAACAATGCTAAAATGAATACACTTGTGCATGCTTCTGCACACCCAGGGCAGATACCTAAGAATCAAAGGAAATAGCATTTTTCATTTTGATCAACACTACCAAAGTTGCCTTCCACAAGGATGTGTCAATTTATGTCTTCATCTATAATTTATAAACATCTACAACATATGAAAATATTTCTTACCTGTTTTCTCACATGCTTGATATTAGCCAAGTTTTAAATATCTATTAGTGTAGTAATTCAGACATTTTTGTTTTAATTTGTGTTTCATTAATTTGAGATAAAGTTGAGATTTTTTTTCATTTATTCATCGAACATATTTGTTTGTTTTTTGAAATCCTTATTTATATGTTTTCTCCATTCTTTTATTGTTTTCAATTGGTTTTTAGGTAATATTTATAGATTAAAAATTTGTTTTATATAAATATCAAATATTTTCTTTTGCCTTTTTGGATTCTGGTCTTTATATCTTAATTAAGCTAGCCTTTCCTAACCACAAGTGTTCAGAGTTCTACACTTTTTTCTGATATAGTTATAGATTATCTAGCTTTTTCATTCAACATTTATATTTGTTAATGAGAAAGGTATCTTGTTTTCCTCACTCCATATTCTATAGGAAATCAAAACACTTCTTACCTCTTCCACTGTTCTCTCAATGAAAATATACTTTACCTGAACAACTGCACTAGCCTATATAGTCTCCTTTTGTTGATTTGGTTTGGAGCACACAGAATGATCTATTTAAAATGTAAGTCAGATATGTAATTTCTGTGCTCAAAATTATCCACTGATTTTGATCATACTTAGAATAAAATTGTAATTCCTCATTTACACTGTATTTAAGTCCTGTGTATTGGGGCTACTCCATGTTTTTATTTTTAATCTTGTCATGTCCTGTCCTATATGAAAGCAATTTATTTAGGCCTTTAAACTGACAAGGCTAGAATGCTTATTCCCAGATCTATCATTGCTTGTTTCTTCAAATAACAAAGTTTTCTGTTTAAATGTCACCTCTTCAGCAAGGTGTTCCTTTCCATTCTACCTATAACTGTCCCCTCACTCCCCTAACTTTTAATTCGAGATAGCAATTAACTGCAGAAATGATACAATCTGTTTGTTTTTTTAAAAAAATCTCTGGTCAAGATAGTGAAGTAGGTGAATGCTGTGCTCACCTCCTGCGGTGACCACATCAAAATTACAACTAAATTATGCTAAACGAAATAAGCCAATCAGAGAAATATAAATATCACATGATCTCACTCATTTGTGGAATATAATGAACAACATAAACTGATGAACAAAAACAGATCCAGAGACAGAGAAGCATTGATCAGACCATCAAACCTCAGAGGGAAGGTAGGGGAGAGTGGGGGTAAGAGGGGGGGGAGATCAACCAAAGGACTTGTATACATGCATATAGGCCTAACCAATGGACACAGACACTAGGGGGTGAGGGCACGAGTGGGGCGGGGGGTGGGGGAGGTGGGATATGGACAACGGGAAGATAAAGACACATATGTAATACCTTAATCAATAAAGAAAAAAATTTTGAAGAAAAAAAAAGAAATTCTTTCATCACACACACAGAAAAAATACAATTAAATTATAGAACAACCACTCTTGAGAACCAACTGAAGACTAGCTGAAGAGAACTCCCTTAACTAAGGACATAAAGAAGAATCCACATCAAGATTGGTAGGAGGGGAAGAGACATCAAATGCACTGGCCCCACACCCACTTCATTGGAAGTGAAGATGTGAGGCAATATCTCGGCTGTGGGGGTCTCCACTAAAGAGCAAGGGGTCCCCAACCCTCATGGGCTCCCCAGACCAGAGCACCAGTATTGGGAAGAAGAGTCCCCAAAATAGCTGGATATGAAAACAGCAGGGACTCAGTCTGGGTGAGATGGACAGCTGCTGTAGAATCAGGCAACCTCTTAAAGGGCCAAGAACAGACTCACACTCACTCCAAGCTCCACAGAAGGGAAAGTAGCTCCAAAAGTGCCAGAGACATATGTGGAGGGACTGCATTATCTGCCTCAGATTGAGGGTTGGAGGGAGATCTCTCCTGGACTACAGTGTGGGCAAGTGCCATTGTTACTTTGAAGAGCCCTCTCCCCAGACAGCTGGCATGTGCAGACCAGCACCAAGTCTGAGTCTCCATCAACCTGGCTAACACAGCTCTCACCCCACCCTGATGATTTTCTAAGATTTCGCCCCACCCATTTATGCACCCAGACCAAACCTCTTTCACAGGCTAATACACGCAAGGGACTGGCCTGGGCCTGCACTGCAGACTTTCCTAAATCTCTCAGAAGTCCACAAACCCCAAATAAGCAGCAGCTTGGTGTGCTCTGTACCTCGTTCTAAGTGGCCCCAAGCCTGGCACTAGTGGCAGCTGGCCTCTGTTTACAGCATTCCAGAGGATGAGGCCCAGAAATCAGAATTTTGAAAAGATTCCCGGGTGATTCTAATGTGCAGCCAAGGTTGAGAACCACTGGTTTACAGCATAACCATTCTCAGATGCCTTCAATCCCAGAACAGGCAGCTTCCAACTGCAGATCACTTTGTACCTCCTACCAGGTGGCTCTTGGCCAAAAATAGCAGTGGCTGACCTTGGCCTGCACCAGAGACTCTTCCAAGAGGTCCCAAAACCAACACACCTGTTGGCCAGCTTCAGACCACACCAGAGTACCACTCAATTAATACCACAAAGGGCACATCCAAAAGGCGGACTTGGCAGGCATTTAGAGCCCCACTAAAGCAATTCTTGTTCCATAGGATCAGTCCACACACAACAGCTTGTCCACAGTAGTCACACCAGACCTCACAGATAGCCTGAGGATCAATCCCATCCACTGAAGTACCAACAGCAATCAAGGCTCAAACACAAGAGGAAAGACACCCCCCCCACACACACACACACAAAACAAAAACAAAAACAAAAACAAAAACAAAAACAAAAACAAAACACCTCTGGAACACCCAGCTCAGGCGAACTGGGAGACTATGCCACTGGACTGCAGACAACACCTACTATAGGTTGTCCCAAAATTCACGCAAGATTTGAATTTTGCGTGAGCATTAACAACAACAAAACAAAAATAAAAGCCTAATTTTTCTTGGTTTATTGAATCAGTTATAATATCTGTTGCCCTTTGCTTTCAATCCCTTCAATTTAATAAGCATTACCAAGTACCAATTATGGCCAAGGAGCAGAGACAATGAAGACCACGGCTTTGCATATGTGCCAGCAAAGCTGTGGAGGCCATTTACCCAATGTGCTATTCCATACACAACTCTATACTGTATACTTTATGAATCAATAAAAAATTTATAATTTTTAAATATAAACCTGTGTTTTCTATCAAAATTACTTCTTGCGTGAATTTTGGGACACCCTATACATAAGACCACTTGGACAAGACTATGAGACATAGCAGATCTACTTAATACATAGAAACCAACACAGGAAGGAAGCCAAAATGAGGAGAAAAAGACATGTCCCAAATAAAAGAACAGGACAAAACTCCAGAAAAAGAGCTAAACAAAACAGGGGCAAGCAATCTAACAGATGCACAGTTCAAAACACTGATTATAAGAATGCTCAATGAACTTAGAAGAAAAATAAATGATCTCAGTGAGAGCTTAAACAGATAGAAAACATCAAAGGGAAGATTTTTTAAAAAAAATGACATAAAAAAGAACCAGTCATAAACGAAGACTACAATAACTGAAATGAAGAATACATTAGATGAAACAAAAAACATATTAGACAAAGCAGCAGAGAATCAAATAAGCAATTTGGAAGGCAAGGTAGCAGAAAACACCCAATAGGAATTGCAAAAGGAAAAAAAAATTAAAAAAATTTAGATAGCTTGAGGGACCTCTGGGACACCATTATGTGCAATAATATCTGTACCATAGGGGTTCCAGTGAAAAAGAGAGAGAGCAAGAGATTGAAAATGTATTTGAAGAAATAATGGTGGGAAATTTCCCTACCCTGGTGAAGGAAATAGGCTTACAAATCCAGGAAGTACAGAGAGTCCCAAAAAGATGAACCCAAAGAGGCACACACCAACACATATAATAATTAAAATACTAAAGGTTAAAGACAAAGAGAGAATCTTAAAAGCAGAAGAAAAAAGCAGTTTGTTAGCTACAAGGAATTTCACATAAAACTGTCAGCTGATTTTTCAACAGAAAATTTACAGGCCAGAAGAGACTAGCACAAAATATTCAAAGTGATGAAAAACAAAAGCTTACAACCAAGACTCCTCTACTCATCAAGACTACCATTTAGAATCAAAGGATCAATCAAGAGCTTCCTAGACAGGAGAAAGCTGAAGCATTTCATCAACACCAAACCACTATTATAAGAAATGTTAAAGGGACTTCTTTAAGAAGGAAAAATAATTCAAAATATGAATAAGAAAATATTGCAAAGAAAACTTCTCACTGACAAAGGCAAACACACAATAAAATTAGTGGATCAACCAACACTAAAGCTAGTACAAAACGTAAAAGGCAAAAGTAAGAAGATCATATTAATCTAGAACAGCAAATTAAGGGAAACACACAAACACACATGCAAAATAAGTAAAAAAAAAGACATAAACATGGAAGGGGTGAGTAAAAATGATAGTAATTTTAGAATGTGTTCAAATTTAAGTGACTATCCACTTAAAATACACTGCTATACACATAGCTTGATATATATATATATATCTACACTAATAAAAGAGAAAAATGGTAATTGGCGTACGAGCTACCCTTTTCATTGGCTAATCAGGGCTATATGCAAATTAACTGCCAACTAAGATGGCAGTTAACTGCCAACAAAGATGGCGGCTAATTTGCATATGTAGGCACAATGCAGGGAGGCGAAAGGGAAAGCAGGAAGAACCCCCTGCCACTGACAGTGATCAGAAACCCAGAGGGGAGCTAAGAGGTGGGGGGCAGGGCAAAGGCGGCCCCATGATCGGAGAATCAGGCACCTTTGCCGCCCTGGCCAGTGATAGCAGGAAGTAGGGGTGGAGCCAGCGATGGGAGCTGGGCACGGTCAAAACTGGCAGTCCCAGGAGCTAGGGGTCCCTTGCCTGGGCCTAAAGCGGAGCCCACGATCACGGGGCCGCTGCAACTGTGGGTCCCCGCTGCCCGGGCCGGACGCCTAGGCCAGAGGCGTTAGGCCTGGGAAGGTGCGGAGCCTGCAAGCACGGGGAGCTGGGGGTCCCCTGCCCAGGCCTAATGCCTCGGCCAGAGGCGTTAAGCCTGGGCAGGGGCAGAGCCTGCAACCGCGGGGAGCTGGGGATCCCCTGCCCAGGCCTGACACCTCTGCCGGAGGCCTCAGGCCTGGTCAAGGGGCCGATCCGGTGATTGGTGATCTGAGGGTGATGAGGGTCAACTCCTCTGGCCGAGGCATCAGGCCTGGATGGGGGGCTGGGGGTCCCCTGCCCAGGCCTGATGCCTGGGCCAGAGGCATCAGGCCTGGGTTGGGGGCGGAGTCGGGGATTGGAGGGATATGATGGTCCCCTTGCCCAGGCCTGAAGCCTGGTTCAGAGGCATCAGGCTTGGGCGGGGGCTGGAGCAAGTGATCAGAGGGAGATGGGGGTCCCCTGCCCAGGCATGATTCCTGGGCCAGAGGCCTCAGGCCTGGGCGGGGGTCAGAGCCAGTGATTGGGGGGAGATGGGGGTCCCCTGTCCAAGCCTGATACCTCTGGCGGAGGCGTCAGGCCTGGGCAAGGGGCTGATCAGGCAATTGGAGGGTGATGGGGGTCTACGCCTCTGGCCGAGGCATCAGGCCTGGGCAAGGGGCAGAGCCAGCAATCGGAGGGGTCTGGGGGTCCCCTGCCCAGGCCTGATGCCTGGGCCAGAGGCATCAGGCCTGGGTTGGGGGCAGAACCAGTGATGGGGGGAAATGAGGGTCCGCTGCCCAGGCCTGACACCTCTGTCAGAGGCGTCAGGCCTGGGCAAGGGGCTGATCCTGCGATTGGAGGGTGATGGGGGTCAACGCCTGAGGGCTCCCAGTATGTGAGAGGGGGCAGGCTGGGCTGAAGGACACTCCCCCCCACACACGAATTTCGTGCACCGGGCCCCTAATATATATATATATATATATATATATATATATATATATATATATATATATAATCTAATAATAGACAAACATGGTAATTAACCATACCTCCACTATGCTTCCCATTGGCTAATCAGCAGGATATGCAAATTAACTGCCAACAAATATGGCGGCCGGCAGCCACGCAGCTGAAGCGAGCAGGAGGCTTGCTTGCTCCATTATGGAGGAAGCCAAGGTTCCCTACCTGCCGTGGCCCAGCTCTGAGCTCCGGATGCAACAATGTTGCAATTATAGAAGCTAAACAAACCCAAGATACCTGCTTTCAGCCAGCCATGGCCTCAGAGCTGGAGCTGGCTCTCAGCTTCAGTGACAGTTATAGAAGGTAAATAAATCCCAGAATAAAAAAAAAAAAGAGGCTGGGAGCTTCAGTCACCCGCCAGCATGAAAACGGCCCTCAGACCCTCACTCAGACTGGCCAGGCACCCCAGTGGGGACCCCCACCCTGAAGGGGGTGTGACCAGCTGCAAACAGCCATCATCCCCTCATCCAGGCTGGCCAGGCACCCCAGTGGGGACCCCCACCCTGAAGGGGGTGTGACCATCAGCAAACAGCCATCAGCGCCTCACCCAGGCTGGTCAGGCACCCAAGCAGGACTCCCACCCTGATCTGGGACACCCTTCAGAGCAAACCAGCCAGCCCCCTCCCGTGCACCTGGCCTCTATTCTCTAGTAAAAGGGTAACATGCAAACTGACCCTAACAGCAGAAAGACTGGTCACTATGACACACACTGACCACCAGGGGGAAGATGCTCGATGCAGGAGCTGCCCTCTGGTGGTCAGTGCGCTCTCACAGGGGGGAGCTCTGCTCAGCCACAAGCCAGGCTGATGGCTGCCAGTACAGCAGTGGTGGTGGGAGCCTCTCCTGCCTCCTCAGCAGCGCTAAGGATGTCTGACTGCAGCTTAGGTCTGCTCCCCGCTGGCAAGTAGACATCCCCTGAGGGCTGCTGGGCTGCCAGAAGGATGTCTGACTGCCATCATAGGCCCAATCCCTCAGGGAGCAGGCCTAAGCCAGCAAGTGGTCATCCCCGAGGGGTCCCAGACTGTGAAAGGGCACAGGCCGGGCTGAGGGACCCCCTACCCCTGAGTGCACAGTTTTGTGTGCACCGGGCCTCTAATACATACATATATATATATATCTCATGTGCTTCATATATATAGTATATGGTAACCGTAAATCAAAAATCTACAGGAGATATTCAAGTAATAAAGAGAAAGGAATCCAAACACAACACTACAGAAAGCCATCAACACACAAGAAAAGAGAGCAATAGAACAAAAATGGAACAAAGAACTG
This sequence comes from Myotis daubentonii, assembly GCF_963259705.1. Classification (NCBI taxonomy): domain Eukaryota; kingdom Metazoa; phylum Chordata; class Mammalia; order Chiroptera; family Vespertilionidae; genus Myotis; species Myotis daubentonii. Next base: position 74,064,234 of record NC_081842.1, on the reverse strand, counting down.
CAAAACAATTCATAAAATGGCAATAAGCACATACCTATCAGTAATTACTTTAAATGTAAATGGATTAAATGCTCCAATTAAAAGACACATGGAGAAAGAAGTGGTACACATATATATAATGGAATATTACTGGGCCATAAAAAGGATGGAATCTTATCATTTATGACAAATGGACCCAAAAGGTAATATGCTAAGTAAAATAAGTCATATAGAGAAAGACATGTACCATATGATTTCACTTATATGTGGATTCTATTAAAATAGAAACAGACTCATACAGAGAATAAACTGATGGTTGCCAGATGGAAGAAGGTATAGGGAGCTTAAAAAGGTGAAGACATTAAGAGGTACAAATTAGCAGTTACAAAATAATCACAAGGTGTGGCTCCGGTAACCTATGAACCAGGATGTCACGATTCCTGGTCAGGGCACATGCCCAGGTTGCAGGCTCGATCCCCAGTGTGGGGCCTGCAGGAGGTAGCCCATCAATGATTCTCATCAATGACTTTTCTATCTTTCTCCCTCCCTCTCTGAAATCTTCTCTGAAATATATTTTAAAAATAATAATAATCACAAGGATATAAGTTACAGTTTAGGGAATATTCAATAATCCTAGATTTTAAAAGGGTAATATGCAAATGAACCGAACAGCAAAATGACCAGTCACTATGACACACACTGACCACCAGGGGGCAGATGCTCAATGCAGGAGCTGCCCCCTGGTGGTCAGTGCGCTTCCACAAGGGGAGGGCCACTCAGCCAGAAGCCAGGTTCACAGCTGGTGACTGCAGCGGCAGTGGTGGGAGCCTCTCCCACCTCCAGTAGTATTAAGGAACAGTGAGCCAAGCAGTGAGCAGGTAAGAAGCGAGGGGTCCTGGAGGACTGCAAGAGGGCGCAGGCCCCGATGAAGGACACCCCCCCCCCCCCCAGTGCACGAATGTTGTACACCGGGCCTCTAGTATTATAATCTATAATAAAAAAAAGGGTAATATGCTAATTAGACCGGACAGCTGAACAACCTTCCAGATGACCTTCTGGATGAAGCCAGGGCTGCTAGGGCTGAGGCAGCCACCGTGGCTGTGATAGCTGAGGCCCTTGCATGAATTTCGTGCATCAGGCCTCTAGTAACTATATATGGTGTCAGGTATGTGTAAGACTGATTTGGGGAATCATTCATAAGTTATATAAATGTCCAACCACTATGTTGTACACCTGAAAGTAATATAATATTGAAATTCAACTACAATTGAAAAAAATTTAAAAAAAATTTTAACAAGTAAATCAATATATTCTGATATATTTTTTTTGCCCTTAATGTTCCTGTTAATGCAATTTCCATGATGGGAGATATGGATATCATGTAGTGCTAAAACAAATGGTACCTAGAATATATTAAGAATACCATAATTATTATAGTAAGATAATCATACAATCCATTAACTAAAAGATGCTGAAGCTCACAAAATTATCAGGTTGTGGGGATGAATCAATATCTCTTGCCTACATAAATTTAACTGGAAAAAAATCAATAATTCCATCCCAATAAAGTGTTTTCCTCCTGTCATTCTTTCAAAAGGAGAAGCAGCTGTAACATTTTTAATTGTTTCATTAAGACGCTGATCCTATGAGGAGATATGGGTAATTTAGGTGTTTTTTTGTATCTACTCATTAGTCTAAGTTGATATACATTCTCACTGATAAAGGCAAACACACAATAAAATCAGTGGATCAACCAATAATAAAACTGTACACTTTCTTATATGCCTGATATATTTTATTACAAATAGAAATAAGATGAGAAATTTTAGGACAATTAATAAAATATCTGCAAATTAAGATTCAGCATATGCTCTACCCATAAAGTATTACAGTATAACTGATTTATATTTAACAATTCAAAAAATATTTCAGAGCATAAATATTTCCAATGAGATGTTGTAAAAGAACATGCTGTTAATGATAAGAATACAGCACAGTAAAAAAATATTAATATCACTCTTCATAATAAATAAGAAACGTCTTTTCTTATATAAACCCTAAGCAAGACATAAAGAACATGGAGACAAAGAAGTCAACGTGGTATCTAAAATTTATAGTGAGTCTTGAATAATAAAGGCTGATTTTGAAATTTGGAGATCTGATGAGGATGTTGAAGAGAGAGACGTGGGGGTAAGAAAAAAGCTTTAGCAGATGGCAAGTGTAAATTAAAATGTAATCTAAACACCTGAATTTTTATAGAAACACACATTAGCTTAAACTCAGTTATGCAATCTAATTATATTTCTTATAAAACCTTCTTTTAAAATGTTGATCAGTTATTAGCAATTTAATATTTGTAAATACTTGGAACACAGGAGGTAGAGAAAAGACCCAGGGCAGTGGGAGAAACTATAAAATCTGTGTGGCTCATCCATTCAGTTATTATACTTCATTATTATCAAGGAAATGTGCTCAAGTTCATTTGTGATTAATTGGCAAGTCCTCATTACAAAACAAAACCCTTACATGAAAGAAAAATTAACTAATTCTTAACTGGAACCAATTGATTCTGTGCTAAAATCTTTTTCTTTGGGCAAACGTGAAACCTTGCTGGACTGCTTTCTTTGACTGTTGTGCATAAGAACAAAAGCCCCAAAACTAACCAATATGGCAATCTAGATAATTCAGTAAGACACTTTTTCATTTGTTTGTCACCAGGGAATGCCACAGAAACCACCACTATTCCAAGTCAATGTTTGAGTTAATTTGCCAGTATTAAAGTTTCTTTTTAAAAAGTTGGTCTTTGGTTCAGACATACAGTTCATAGTGCCATCAACTGAAATTGTGCACAGATATATAAAGAGAAAATTTCTCCTTTCAGGTTAACTTGCTTTTAAACTCAGAATTTGACTTCTCTATCTGAAATGGGGCTACTTTCACCTAGTCCAAATTGGGGATATGTATCATTGTCTCTTTTTGCCTCGGGTCCATACTGGAAATGAGATGTTTTATTTCAATGCATTTTTTCCAGTTGAAATTGTGTAAATAAATAGATTGGGAAAGATTTGATAAAATCACCAATAGCCTGGAGCCAGCTATTGGCTCTGTGCTAAGCATTTGATATAATCAACTGTCTAAGAGATTGAATATCCGAGGTACTGGGATTTAAGGTTATTATGAGCTCAGAGAAGGGTGGATCTAGAAAGTGGTTAGCACAGTATCTTCAAATACATAGGTTAGGGCAAATGTATCAATAAGTAATCCAGGCTATTTTGACCAATAAAAAGAAATCATATGGATAATTCAAATATTAAAATTCATATTTTAACAGTAGAGGAAAAGCCTGATTCCAATTCAAGAGAACTTAGTTTTCCTTCTTATTTTCTTAATGACTCACTGGTTGCCTTTAAGTAAGTCAAAAGATTTCTCTATGACTCAGTTGTTGTTTTTTAATATATTTTATTGATTTTTCACAGAGAGGAAAGGAGAGGGATAGAGAGTTAGAAACATTGATGAGAGAGAAACATTGATCAGCTGCCTCCTGCACACCTCCCACTGGGGATGTGCCGGCAACCAAGGTACCTGCCCTTGGCCAGAATTGAACCTGGGACCTTCCAGTCGGCAGGCCGACGCTCTATCCACTAAGCCAAACCGGTTAGGGCTATGACTCAGTTTTATAACAAGAAAAATATATGTTTAGAAAATGACTTTTTTACCCAGAACATTAAGGATTGAAGAACACAACAAAGAATGTAACAAAACAAAAAAAATGGATTTGAGCACTTTATCTTTGCATCAACTGTAGCAGTATTACATTCTATTGCATCTTACTTTTTTAATTTGAAGGAGTCCTGTTGCTATAAAATGTTTGAAAAATTAGCAATCTGTAAAAAAAAATAAATAAATTCTAAAGTGACTTCCAGCTCTGAGGATAGCACAAGTATTTTATATAACTTATGTAATTCCCAACTCTACCATTAGTCACCCATGTAGACACAACTTCTGTGACACAGGGATTTTTATTAACACCAATTACATTAGAGAGTAGGCATTACTAAGAGATAAATGAAAGGGAGGAATATAGTGGAGATATACAATGAAGAGCTTTCACTTTGGTAAAACAGAAAATTAGTATAAACATTTGCATGCACTCAGAAACAAGTAGAAAAAAAAATGCTAGTATTTGATAACTTCTCCACTGAATGAGGTATAAAAGAATATGTATATATGAAAGTGATAAGAAGGTTAATCCTTATTTTGTAAAACTACTGTTTGGAATTCTCTGCTATTCTTTAGATGGCCTCTTATTCTAAAAAAATAACTTTGCTTTCTAGCCTGCTTTAGCCTGTTTGAATAATGAGGAAGATAAACTTAGCTGTCTGACCCTGTAGGCCAAATACTAGATACGCCCATACTCTCAATGCCATGCCAGGTGCATTTTTAAATTGGATAGAACTGTGTAGTTTTCAAAGCCACCAGCGAGATAACCACCAAGCACACATAGGGCTGGCTCTTTCATAAAAAAGGGAAGTTCTGCTTGTAGCTCTGCTTAGAATTTGAATTCATTTTCTCTAAGCCCACCGCGGTGAATAAAGTGTAACTCCAAACTCTCTCAGCATTGCTTGATTTATTCTGGTTCTCTGTAACAGTGAGAGAGCATTTTTCTGTAGTGCTAATTAATAACTTAAATTATTTCTAGAGAATTTTTATATTTACATAAATTATGTCTGTTTACAATAACCTTAAAAAACTTTTAGACTAAGTTTTTTGATCAAATGAAATCTTGTTTTATTGAATAGTATGTGAAAGTAGTGAGATTTGTCAGAAATATTTCATTGTTGGACAAAGATCTAATTGCAATAAAATTATATATATATATATATAATATATATTCAAAGCAAATATAAAATTCAGAAATTGATTTTTCTAAATAAAAAATAGAAAATGTCATGCTATCAAAACACATCTCATTTTATGACATTTTGACTAGATACAGAAAACTCAAGTTATATTCTATCACATCTACTCAATTTCCAACTGTTATCTGATATGAAGTACTTTTAAAACAGTCTAATCCTTAACTAGAATCTTGAACATAGGGTTATCCCCAAATCTTCTGTTTGAATTAAAGATATTTTCACTGGGTGATAGGGGAGGCTAGGGGACTGTCTAGGGCGGGGGGATAAAATGGATACATATGTAATACCCTTTGTAATACTTTAAGCAATAAAAAAATAAAAAATAAAAAAAATAAAGATATTTTATAAAAGAAATTAAGCACTTTTAGTAAACAGTATATCATGCCTAACATTCTCATTCATTCTCACATACCTTTTCTTTTAAATATGTTTTTATTGACTTTTAGAGAGAGAGAAAAGGAGAGGGATAGAGAGATAGAAGAAACATTGAGGAGAGAGAAACATCTTCAAATGGCTGCCTCCCGCATGCCCCATGCCTTCTACTGGGGATAGAGCCTGCAATCAGGGCAAGTGCCCTGACCTGGAATCAAACCAGTGACCTCTTGGTTCCTGCGTCAACACCCAACTGCTGAGCCTCACTGGCTGGACTCACATACTCTTAATAACTAAAATGATACAGAAGGCTCCTCCCTATTTACCTGCTTTGATTGATGTTAACAGTGATGGCCAGAGGTCATGTGTTTTTTTAAGGGCAGTCATGTAAACACAAACTATTGTTTTATTTAAAATAATTAAATATGGCAAAAATACAACTAGATAGAAAATTATGTTTCTGGGTGCATACATCTTGCAAGCTTCCATATCACGTTGTGATAAAAAGTTAAATTTTATCGAATCAATTTCCCAACATAAATGTGGATCAGCAGAGAAGCTTGTATTAAAATCCATAATCAGAACAATTTACAGGACTCTGGGAATCTCAGCCAATTGAAGAAAAAGGTTAACATGGAAACATTAAGCCAAAACAACTCTAAAATATTTAAGTTTGATAAAAGTTAGGTATACTAAACACACAAAACATGAATGCAGTTAGGTATGGGGAGGAAAAATGACGTGTTTACCCGAAGTCAAAAAGGTGTAGTCAGACAATTCTCTAACATCATTTCCCACCCAGTCACCCTTTGAAGATAACCATTTCCTAGTTAACTAGCACTTAATTTTATCTTCTTGGACTCAGAAGATTGTGACCATCCACAAAAAAAAAAAAAAAAAAAAAAAAAAAAGAATGTTGCACATTTAGAAATGTTATGACTGACTTCAGTTGAGCAATGAGGAAGTCACCTGATTAAATGAAAGATTTGACTTCAAGTATTATGACACAGCCATAGGTAAATGTCATAAACATAAACCTTCAAAATATTTCAAAAATTAGATTTGAAACAAAAAAGAACAGCTAGGAAATAACTTAAACCAAGGCAACATTAAGTGTATTGATGTAAATCCACAGTGGGGTTATAGTCTCTCTTTTAGATATAGTCCAAATATTTTAATTTTATATTCCAAATGTTTAGCAGTTGTTTACTTCAAAAGATAAGTAGATTGTTGATAAAATCAATAAGCCGGTCTTACATTTGAGTCTGTAATGTTCTTCTAATTAACCAATGAACTTGCTTCCTTTTCCTCTCACTCACCTCACCCCACCCACCCTAGAATCCATAAGTTCCCAGTTAGAATCACATCTTACTGATATGCTCCCAAAATGACAGAAAAGAAAAGGTTGTTCTTCCCTTAGTTGAGTAGTGTCTAAGGCAGATGGTTAATTCATTGCACCTGTAATCAATTAGCCATTCAAAACAACTGATTCACACAGTAAACTATTGCCTTGCCAATCTGAGAAGCAGGTGTATGTACAATAGCTAAATTGCCAAGTGTCTGGGTGTGAAAATAATCCAAATAGAAATGTATTTTATATTAATGTGCAGAAAAGTAATGACTAGTTATAATAATTCCATTCTAAATTAAGAATTTCATTATTTCAGGTTTTGAATCATAAAATTTCCTCTTTTTTAAAATTCCTATTTGGTTAACAAATTAGGCAGATGTTTTTTCAATAAAATTAACTTTCTTTTTAAATAAGAATATTATTTTTCTTTTTCATGAAACAATGTTTTGATTACAATAAATCTATTAAAACATATTACTTTATGTAATAATTCATTTTATACATCTGCTTCAAAACAGGTATCTTCATATGAAGATTTAATTTCCAGCCCAGGCACCATAATTAGCTTAGCCACTGTAGAACTGGGTACAGGATTTTACCCATGCCTTCCCATCCCAGGAATCAATCTTGGTACACATATGGGTGAACATGTCTACATTTCTAGAATTAACCAGGAATCTCCAAGCACCTTTATTTATTTTTTTGTTTGTTTGTTTGTTGTTAATTCTTACCAGAGCATTTTTCCACTATTGATTTCTAGAGAGAGTAGAAGGAAGGGAGAAAAGGGAGGAGGAGGAGAAGGAGGAGGAGGGAGAAAGAGCATGAGAGAGAGAGAGAGAGAGAGAGAGAAACATCGATGTGAGAGAGACACATTGATTGCCTCCTGCGTGCACTCCAACTGGGATCGAACCTATGACTCTTTGGTAAACAGGCCAACACTCTAACCACTGAGAATACCAGCCAGGGCCAGAGGCACCTTTAAACCCATATCTCCCTTTCTCCATCTCACATGTCTCTAATCCTTTGTATAGTACTTTTCACATTCCCCATGTTTTTTATTCCCATTGTCATTCTTCTTCCAACCGACTTGTTCAAAGTATTCACACATTGTTTTCATGTACTTATTCCATAAATATGGATGAAGTATCCACGAGGGGCCAGGCAGGCGGAAGAAAATGGTGAATGACTAATAAGGCAGACAAAAGGTCTTTTAATGGGGTTGATAGCCTAAGGCAGATACTGACAAATAAACCAGTAATTGCAATTTAGTCCTAATCCAGCCCGGAGTCCTAATCAGGAAGTCTTCAAGAAGCAAATGTCTAAGACAAAGCCTAGTGGTGGGCCCCTTCTCCAATTACACACAGAAAGAAGGGATCATTTTCTAGGCAAGGGGAATGATCTGTTTCTTACCTCTTGGCTCTCAATCCGATCCTTCCCAATGCTTACAGATTCTTGTCCTTAAAAATACTTCAGTTCACGGCCATCCTTTGTTTAAAGATTCCCTGTTGTCCACTGAAGACATTACAAACCTGAGATTACATTTCCAGTTTCATCTTCTTCAACAAAGAACACTATAGTTCAATTTCAATTTCACTGTAGTACCAGTCCTTTGACAAAAACCAGGAACAGTTGACCTCTTTTCTTTTGCTGTTCGTGCTATCTGCCATACAGGAAGGCCCACACAGGAATGCCTCAGGCCTCCATTATTTGAAATCTGCTTATTCTTTAAATCTCTTCTCTGGAAGCAGCTTTTCCTTGACCCTCCATTCAGAACTAGGTGCTTATCTTTCTGAAATTCCACAGCCCATTCTTTGCCTCTCTATTGTAAAGTGCCTATTTTATTCTGCCTGCTGTAGGAGGGATTCTCTGTTTATAGGTGAAGCTTGGGCTATCCTAACCCTGAGGAAGTCCCCACATGCCTCTTTGGAATTCCTAGTCTACAGCCCCGTCTAGAAAGTTTTCTTTCTTGATAGCTGCTTTATTGCCACAGTGAAAACAGAATTGCCCACAACTTCCTACCTCCCCGCAAGTAGCTGGACAATTTTGATACCCAAAGTTTGCAGTGGTATTTCTTCTATTAATGCCCACGTTAGCGTCTAGAACTTGACCTTGCCTATGCTTCATTTCTCCTCTCCCCCCTGGTGCTCTGAGTTTCCTGGCATCACATTTCCTCTTAAGTCTCTAGATTACCAGATGAACTCCCATTTAGAACCAGGGCTCTACCTACCACAGAAGACAGAAAACTTTCTATCAAATATGACAAAGCATTCACAGAGATGGACTTGCCCTTAAGATATTGTAAATTTTTAAATCCCTCTAAATATCACATGATCTCACTCATTTGTGGAATATAATGAGCAACATAAACTGATGAACAAAAACAGATCCAGACAGAGAAGCATCGATCAGACTGTCCAACCACAGAGGGAAGGTAGGGGAGGGTTAGGGTAAGGGGGAGAGATCAACCAAAGGACTTATATGCATACATATAAGCATAACCAATGGACACAGACACCAGGGGGGTGAGGGCATGATCGGGCGGGGGGTGGGGTTGGAGGAACAATGGGGGGATAAGGACACATATATAATACTTTAATCAATAAAGAAAGGAAAAGAAAAAAAAAAAAAGACGTGCTTTTTTAGATTTAAAAATCCCTTAGATAAGAAACTCATACCAGACTAAGGCAAACTGGGCTTTTTAAAAATATTCTTCTTCTCTCAAATCTGGTCCCTTAGATATGCCCTGATATTTAGTGTGGTCACAGGAAACCCTCCCCAGGGTTGGGTGGATACCCTCCATCTCAGCCTTTGATAAGGATTTTACATTTAAAGAAAACTAACTCCTTGTCATAATATCCCATTTACAGTTGCCCCAAAGAATATTAGGTCCTTTTTGCAATGAGAAGTCCTAGGAATCCTACGATCTTATTGCCCTGGAGTCACTGATATAAACTCTGATGCCACACATCTCCCCCTGCAACTAGATTATGCCTAATACTGTTGTGCAAGCCTCTCAACCCTATGGAAATCTTGCCTATAATGGTGTTTTGTGCACAGTAGGCACCAAATAAATGCATGCTGATTTGAATTTTCCCAGGGACAAACATATTGTACAGATGACTAAAAAGTGAAAATCCTCTGTAATCTACTGCACTGCCACCTAAGAGGGGAAAATCTTGTTAATGCTCATAGTGACAAGTTTATGTCCTGAAACATGAGACATGATTAGCTTTTTTATTTTAGCTCTCATAACTACTGGTTTTATTGCTGGTCATAAAATTATCCAGCTCATTTTGAAATTCAGCTGCAAAATGAAACTCTTTGATCTGCTGTAATTATGCCAGTTTCTGTGAACATATGACTCCATGGCAGGGGTTTTCCTCAAACTAGGGTTAGGGTAGGATGCTATGTTGAAGAAATCTCTTGGGGGAGTGGGGGTCTCAGGAATGAGAACACTTTGTGTGCATTTGGCTGTGGTACCAGCATAAAGTAGAATGTTATGCCAGGATCTTGCCTTATTAACTGAGATCTTATAGAAACAATGGCAACATCATGGATTCAGTTTCTGTTTGTCACTTCTTTGACCTTGGGCTTCACCCTTAAACTATTGCCCGCAGATACCCATCATTTAGTAGGAACATCACTAAAGCATGCAACACAGGGGCACCAACTTGAAAGCCCATCAATAACTTATTTCATAAATACCTGTGGAGCACCTACTAGGAGTTCTGTGGATAAGCAATAACAGCAACACTTTAGTACTTTTTAAAGTAAACATAAGAACTTTTAATAGATTGTGGAAGGGTCTGACACTGCTCAGATACTTTCACTGCCTAATTGGCTGCCTATCAGATCTAAGACTATTTTGAGAGAAAATCAAGTCCTGGGTTGAGGTCAGCAGGTTTGGTCAGGAAAATAAAAGCAAACTGGAGTCCTGACTGGGTGTCTGGTTGGTTGGAACATCATCCCATACTCCTAAAGTTTGTGGGTTCAATTCCTGGGCAGAGCACATACTTTGCTTGCAGGTTTTATCCTTGGTCAAAGTGAGTATGGGAGACAACATAAATTGGGGTCTCTCGGCTTATCTTAGGTCAATTCACTTAACTAGGCACCAGAACTCTAGGGGGCCAGTAAGCATAAAGTTGAGTCCAACCTTACAGTTTAACCTATAGTTAAAATTGTGTCAAGACAGCTCATGAAATAGGGCTGTGATTGGCTTCCCCCATGACTCCTGGCATGATATTGGGTAGGGAGTGGAAAATTATCCCAACATGTAATAAGAGCAAGCTGTGACCATTCCATACTGAGAAGTGAACGGAAGTTTCCCATAAATTATGAAGCTTTGAGAAACACGGATATATTTACAGGGACTGGAGAAATAGGGTTGGACAGGGAAGGAGAGCCAGACTGAGAGGAATAGGCAAGAGTTCACACTAGCAAAGCTCTTTCGCTGGTGAGAGGAGGGGTAAAGGAAGAATGGCTCTATCCAGTTTGCCTCCTAATTCAAGTGGGGATGTTGAGGGAATTGCCACTGCTCTTCTTTAGAATCTGCTCACAAGATCTGCTCCCAGACCTGCCAACCAAGCTTACTACAGGCTCCAGTGAAGCTATTTTTGACAGAAAGATGAAAAATATAGTAGGATTGTTAGGTTCAATTCCAGAGGCCACCTTTTATGAAAGCTACTCTCTTAATAATCCCCAAGGTTTTTTCTGTCTAGGTCTTTCAAAACTTGCTGCAGCAACAGAGGGCAAGGAACTTCTGGAAGTGGTACCTGGAGATGATATAGGGCAGTGGTCAGGGCAAACAGTTGCAGTACTGATGACTCCTACTCCCTTACCACGTCTATAGACTGTACCGGTATGGTTTTTATTTGCTCCCTTATATATCTTATACCTTCAGCATTATTTCTCCTCAGGATACCAAGTGCCCCAGCTGTGTGAAATGACATGGCCATTATGTTTTTTTCCCCATCTTTAAAGGTAATTGCTTTAGTTGTGTTCTGTTTTTGTGTGTTTTAACTTGGCATCCTTCATTCCTACACTGTGCTCTTAGGAATATGAACAATCTCAGGAATAAATTATCAACTCAGGATTACAGAGCAGACATACATATACATGTGTGCATGCACGCACAAAGAGCTCTGTGCAAACAGCTCTGCCTACCCGGTGTGGCACAGTGGTTAAGCATTGACCTATGAACCAGGAAGTTACAGTTCGATTCCCGATCAGAGCACAGGCCCAGATTTCCCCACCAATCAATGTTTCTCTCTCATCATTTATGTTTCTATCTCTCTCTCCCATTCCCTCCTCTCTGAAGTCAATAAAACTATATATTTTATAAAATAGCTCTTTGTCATGCATAATCTGTCTTCTACTTTGTTCTGCCAATTATGCAGACTCCTCTGATACATGCTTATTAAAGACTAGAGGTCTGATGCACGGATTTGTGCACTGGTGGAGGGTGTGGCCTGCTGTGGGAGCACTGCTCATCCAGTCAGCCAAGCGGTACTCCCTCTGTGGGAGCGCACTGACCACCAGGGGACAGCTCCTGCATTGATTGTCTGCCACCTGGTGGTCAGTGTGTGTCATAGCAACTGGTCGACTAGTTGTTCTGGTCGTTCTGCCATTCAGTCGCTGGGCTTTATGGATGTTAGGAGATGAAAGGGTTTTAACTTGGTCTCTCTATAAGATTACCCTATCACTGCTATGATCCAGAACGGAAATAGAATGCAGAAATTTTCAGGGGTCCCAGGATAATAAAAGGGTTGCGGAGCTCTAGGAAGGTTGGGGGGTTATGGTCAAGAATAATGTGGATTTCTGGGCCTCTAGGTATTGGTCCAGAGTGTGAAGCCATGGCCCGGTTGGCCTGGGTTCAAAGGCCTGAGGAAAGGGCTGACGCACAAATTAATACACAAGACAAGACATATAAATTTGGCCCTAACCGGTTTGGCTCAGTGGATAAAGCGTCAGCCTGCGGACTCAAGGGTCCCAGGTTCGATTCCGGTCAAGGGCATGTACCTTGGTTGTGGGCACATCCCCGGTGGGGAGTGTGCAGGAGCAGCTGATTGATGTTTCTGACTCTCTATCCCTCTCCCTTCCTCTCTTTAAAAAAATCAATAAAATATATATTAAAAAAAAAAAAAAGAAATATAAATTTGGAAATTATGGGGGAAGCCAGATGTGAACTTAGTTCAAGTGACTAAGCTCCGCTGAATCTTCGCACCATCTCTTCTTTTGTTTTTACTAGAATACATAATTGCCTTTTAGGAATGCAAACAGGCATATCAAAGGTAATGTTTAGTAAACAGCAAAAGATTATCAGGTGGGGGGGGGGGTTGCCTTCAGCCATTTAGTCAGCAGCTGGCAATAACATGAAGATATTCAGCCTTCTGAATATCAAAGTCCTATTCAGCCTTCTGACTGGACTTCTCAGATTTGTATTAATTACTGTTGATCTTTGCTTCCAGCACAGAGGACATATTTTTTATTGGACTTTTTAAGCCAGTCCCATATAAAGTCATGTGGTGGAAATCTTTCAGAATAGCTAGGTTTTAAAGAGAAAATGTCTGAACCCTTCTTGAGATACAATATGGAAGAAAATATCCAATAAATAACAAATAACTTCAAATTTCTGCACATCCTGCTTAGCTTTTTGCTATATCTGTTAGTAAGATTGAGTGAACTAAGGGCTCAGTTTATCACCTTGTTCTAGTTTCAGTAAAGTAGTAGGTAATGGAATATATATATATATTTGACACTTCTGAAATCAGTGCACACTGACCTGTCATCATCATGGTGAAATGGTACAAATGCAAAGGCATGCTGTGGTCATTTATCACTGACCCTGGTTTTCCATTTCTCCTGAAATTTTCTACCTTTCTATCTTTCTAAGTTTCAAAGAATTTTACAAATTTTTATAATTAGTGGGCTTTGGGTAGGCTAAGGTCTTTCTAAATATACTGTATTTGGGCTTAATTCATATTGCCTTAGGGATTTTTTTTTTCTTTCAGACTTCTAGAGTATAGAACAAAAAGAGACAGGAAGCCCTAACAGGTAGTTTGTGCATCACACAAACTATTTTGAGCTATGAGCTAGGTCACCTCTTTTCAAAGTTGAGTAAGGGCTTTAATCCTATCTCATATTATCATCATCCTGTTTGCCTATTTCCTAGTCTTTAGGATGTGGGAAACCTTGTTTTTCAAGTCCTTCAACATTTGTCCTGCTGGTTGAAGAATCATGTCAAAATAGATATTATCTGATTAAAGATCACTAGCTTGTGCATAGCAGATAAAATATGTAACTATATTTATTAATGTGAAAGCATGCTTTAAAGAAAAACCACCTTGAATTTATGTGGAGGGATAAGAATATATTGTAAGCCAGCTATATGTTTTCATAATATTTATTTTTTCCTGTTTAATCTCCTTTCATCTTTGTAAAGTGGAAACTAACTTCTTTTATATCAATTGGGTATTTACTTTCAACTTCCTTCCCTCCCACCACAAAATACTAAGAATAATGAGAGAGAGAGAGAGAGAGAGAGAGAGAGAGAGAGAGAGAGAGAGAAGAAGAAGAAGAAGAAGAAGAAGAAGAAGAAGAAGAAGAAGAAGAAGAAGAAGAAGAAGAAGGAGAAGAAGAAGAAAAAGGAGGAGGAGGAGGAGGAGGAGGAGGAGGAGGAGGAGGAGAAAGAAGGAGAAGGAGAAAAAAGGAGAAGGAGAAGGAGAAGGAGAAGGAGAAGGAGAAGGAGAAGGAAGGGAATTGAAATAATGTGAAATCATTTCTACCTACCTATATTTAATCAGGATATACTGGGTGAAATAAAAAATAATCTTATGTCTTAACACAACACAGATGAATTTCTTGTTCATACAGGGACTGCTATGAGCCCAGGTAAAGCTTCAAAATAACAAGCCTACTTGCATAAGGGATTCATCATCCTGTAGTTGCACCATCTGGAACACAGCTTCAGTTGCAAAACAAGGAAGAGTGTTAGAGGTCTCACCATAGCAATTCAATGCTGTGGCCTGCAAGTGACATATACCACTTCTGCTAACAACCTTTGGCAGGAATTGGCCACATGAACTAGGTTAAATGCAAGGACAGATACAGTTACTCTTTCCAATTGCCTGGGAAGGGAGGTAAAAGACATATAGGAGAGCATTCCTACTCCCACACTTCCCACTTCTGTTTCTCCCAAGCCCCCCATTCCTGACTATGATCTAACTTCTTTTAGCCAAGAAGGAGATGTGGGAAGGGGAAGTAGAGATATTGTCAGGAGCAGGAGATGGTTGGAATGGTCTCCAGCTAGTGTACACTAGCTGAGAAGTGGTGCAGAGTTAAAATCATCAAAAGTGTTAAGACCTCATTTCTGCTGCCTTTCCATCTTCCCTATACACATGTGCCTCATACTCTGAACCTATGAGGCAAATTATTCAATAAAAGCACAAGATTAATAGCACTTTTATATGAGAAATATTATTTAGTATCTACATTTTAATATGCAATATGTAATCCTCAATTGTTTCTCAGATAATTACTATAGTCACTACTTACTTTTATTACCACTTTTACTATTAAAACTCTTATAACTACTAGTTAATATTTATTGATAAGGCACTGAGTTAAACAATTGATATAGGTATATCTTTCAAAACAAGTCTATGATGTAAGTACAAATATATATATATATATATATATATATATATATATTGTGGTAGAGAAATTGAACAACAAAAAATTATACAACTTGTTAAATAATGAATCCAGATCTATGTGGGTAATATAGAGAGTAAGAAAGATTTCATCCTCATGTTGTCATGTATAACCAACTATCCTAATAGTTAAAATACCAGAGCATCTCTTATTTGATGAAAATGTTTTTCACAAAGCTTAACATGTTATGAGGATTCAGATAATTAACACCACCATCATGTAACACTACCAGTATCTTTTTAAGTAAGATGAAAATAGATCTTGAATATTGATTTGAATTTGAATCTATTTTTCTGAATCTCAAAGAAACCTACTTCAAAGACATCATTTGCAAATACTGCGTTATAATCACATATTGCCATGGACACCAGGGTATTAATTCAGGTATAAACTCCAATAATTCAAAAAAGTTCAAGGAGCGAGCCCTATTCCTCTCTATCAAATTGGTTGATGATAGCTTATACTTCTAATTAAATATATACATGTGTTGTCTCTCAATTTGAAAACATATCCTTTTAAATCATATTTTAGTCAAAAATATAAAATAGTTGTTATTAATTCTGAGACATAGTCACGTTCTGGAAATTAAGAAATATAACTAGCTTGTTCATTGTTAATCTCTAGAATCTAGCAAATCATCTTGTCTACACTAATAAAAGAGAAAAATGGTAATTGGTGCACGACGATACCCTTTTCATTGGCTAATCAGGGCTATATGCAAATTAACTGCCAACTATGATTGGCAGTTAACTGCCAACTAAGATTGGCAGTTAACTGCCAACTAAGATTGGCAGTTAACTGCCAACAAGATGGCGGTTAATTTGCATATGTAGGCACAATGCAGGGAGGCGAAAGGGAAAGCAGGAAGAAGACCCCTGCCACTGACAGTGATCAGAAACCCAGGGGGGAGCTAAGAGCTGGGGGGCAGGGCAAAGGCGGCCCTGGGGCCACCTTTGCCCTGCCCCCCAGCCATGATCAGAGAATCAGGCGCCTTTGCCTCCCTGGCCAGTGATAGCAGGAAGTAGGGGTGGAGCTAGCGATGGGAGCTGGGCACAGTCGAAGCTGGCAGTCCTGGGAGCTAGGGGTCCCTTGCCTGGGCCTAAAGCGGAGCCCACGATCGTGAGGCCGCTGCAGCTGCGGGTCCCTACTAACCGGGCCGGACACCTAGGCCAGAGGTGTTAGGCCTGGGCCGGGGTGGAGCCTGCAACCGCTGGGATCTGGGGGTCCCCTGCCCAGGCCTGACACCTCTGCTGGAGGCCTCAGGCCTGGTCAAGCGGCCGATCCGGTGATTGGTGATCGGAGGGTGATGAGGGTCAACTCCTCTGGCTGAGGCATCAGGCCTGGGCGGGGGGCTGAGCTGGGATTGGGGGGATATGATGGTCCCCTTGCCCAGGCCTGAAGCCTGGGTTGGAGGCGTCAGGCTTGGGCGGGGGGTGGAGCAAGCAATCAGAGGGAGATGGGGGTCCCCTGCCCAGGCATGATTCCTGGGCCAGAGGCCTCAGGCCTGGGCGGGGGCCAGAGCCAGTGATCGGGGGGAGATGGGGGTCCCCTGTCCAAGCCTGACACCTCTGGCGGAGGCGTCAGGCCTGGGCAAGGGGCCGATCAGGTGATTGGAGGGTGATGGGGGTCTACGCCTCTGGCTGAGGCATCAGGCCTGGGCAAGGGGCAGGGCCAGCAATCGGAGGGGTCTGGGGGTCCCCTGCCCAGGCCTGATGCCTGGGCCAGAGGCATCAGGCCTGGGCTGGGGGCAGAACCAGTGATGGGGGGAAATGAGGGTCCCCTGCCCAGGCCTGACGCTTCTGTCAAAGGCGTCAGGCCTGGGCAAGGGGCCGATCCTGCGATTGGAGGGTGATAGGGGTCAACGCCTGAGGGTTCCCAGTATGTGACAGGGAGCAGGCTGGGCTGAGGGACACTCCCCCCACCCCCACACCTCCAGTGCACGAATTTCGTGCACCGGGCCCCTAGTTATTTAATATTATTCTATATTTGTAGTAAATCTTTTATAGAGTCCAAAGGAATTATACAATTATTTACTATTAAGTTAGAGTTGATGGAATGCAAAACCTACTTAATCTCTACATTGGTCTTTCACTGAGCAGTTTCCTAATTATCCTCACTCCCCTAAGTTACTTGCTTAAAAGAAAAATATATAACTATCCATAAATTATTATGATATGCCTCTATAAAAACCATTAAAGCTAAAAAGAATATAGATATTTATACCTAACTTTGTTTTAAAGATATTTGAAATAACTGATAAAACTTATACACTGAAGTAGCATAAAATAGATGACAAGAAAAAACAAACAGTAAAAATAAGGTAAATAGAAAACAAAATTCAGGGTAAGGTTACCCTGAATGCATACCAAATGCATACCAACATTTCTTTAAATATAAGTCCTCAATTTGCCTGTGAGATCCCACATAGCCAAAGCAAAGTGAAAAATACTATCATTTTAAAAATCACTGAGTCTATAAAGACATTAAATATAGTCAGTTTGGAGGTTATGAGCATCTTTAACCATGTTGTCAATTGACTATATATATATATATATATATATATATATATAGAGAGAGAGAGAGAGAGAGAGAGAGAGAGAGGGGGAGAGAGAGAGAGAGATTGCTTTTCAGCACACAGGAAAAAAATTATTTAGCATCTCATTACTCTAGGATCACATAATACTTTTATAATATGTGCAACAGTACTCAAGGATCACCTACAATATATACCAGTCTCATATTTAAGATGTATTCAAATGGTTTTCAGCGCCCAAATCCAACTTAAAAGTCTATAAATATGTCATGGTAAAAGATATTCAAAAAGTGACAGACAGACTTGGAAGCATTTACAATTTACAAAGAAGTGCTCAGAAATATTTGGAGTGATGTTGATATCTTAGGAAGAGTTGTATAAGGTCTTAAGGTGAATATTTGAGGGAGATAAATGCTTGCTAAGATAGTTTTCATTCTTTACATGCCCAAATGATCATATAGGAGTGGGCAAAATTAGGTCTACAGTTGTGAGTATGCGAAACACAGAGTTTATTCTTGTAATATTACTTATTCATTATAGTATCATTTTCCATATGAACAACTATAAACCTACTTTTGCCCCACCCTGTATTAGATCATGACTGTACACTATTTGGCAGTCCAGGATAAGCAAGGCATTTGCATAGCCTCCTATTTAGTTAAGGGAACAAATAATCAGTTCCTGTCTTCAATAAATATATTTTTAGGTTTTTATATGCTGCTTGTATGCATCTCTTTTTTCTCCTTTAACTGGAATAAAAATTCCTTTAGCAGAGAAAACATAATTGCCTTTTCATTTTATCCTTGGCCACTAGCAAATTACTAGGTGCCAACAAATACTTATTTGATTAATGAACTATCCTCTGATCCCTTGAAACATCAGCAAACTGCCTATCTTTCCAGTCATATGCCAAGTACAAATGTGGCCTCAGAACACATTCCCACACTTATTTTCTTAAAAATTTAGCAGGTTTATAATAAGAAGCTGTAAAGTATATTAAATGTCTTTATAATCTCTTTCTTCTATGCCTTGGGTAAATGCTAATCTGAAAGTCTATAATCTGCGTGACTGGTATAGATGACACCATGCATAATTTACTGATATTATTTTCTCAGGCTATTAAGCTCTGCCCAACCTTTTAAAAATATTACATTGGAAGATTATGTTCCCACCATTTCAAGAAATTGGTAGCGTCACAGCCTAACAACTTGAGAAAATAACATTATTTTGGAGGAGATGTAAAAAGTAGAAATGGCAACAGAGAATCTCTTGTAAGCCTCAGACTGGAAATAGCAAATATCTGTCCAATGGACCCCAAATTTTGTCAATTTAAGCAAAGCAGTAAAAGGAATACTATTGTGATTTATATAACTGATTAGCTCTCCTTCAAAGATCTCTGGTATTTTAATTGCCAACTGTAAATATTAACCCTTTAGTTCTTCTCATAAATCAACAGTTTTCCCTGAGGAGGAAAAAGTAAACTGCTTTGTTCACAGTTGTTACCTGCACTGGGAGAATTTTAAAAAATGCAAAGTGCAATGGGAGAGGTAGGGGTCTATTTAAGGAAGCAATTTAATCAAGACCACAAAGGAATGTATTGCATAACAGTTTTTTAAATATAGTGACATGGAAAATGCTGAGGTGGTCTTGAGTCTCAGTGACCTTTCAAAGTGAAGAAGAACATGCATAACAACTGTGCAATCTTCTGGCTCTTCCAATTAAGTTTGTGACTAGAAGGGAGATGGTAAAGCAGCCGCCAAATAATGCCGGTTTCCTAGCAACCATAGCTCCAGAGGTTTAACTAGATTTTAAATGCAAACGATAAAACTCAAGTACTGAGCCTGAGAGGGGTGTTAAATATCTTGGGGCAAACAATGCAATTCTTCAAAGGAATTGCTCTTCTGAGGCAGTAGTAGGCTATACTGCCAGTCTGTCTCAAAGCTTTCCCCTGCACTCAGGTTCCTTCAATGGGCTCTACATCAATGCTGAGTTATGTTGCTGTAGGATTCTATTGTGGAGTCAGGGGAAATGCATTTTGAGGACCCATGCATAGGAGGAATTGAGACATTGTGGCAAGATTTATTGGGGCTAAAACAAAGGACTGCCCCCCGAGTGCTCAGTGTCTTAACCAGGACCAGGTGGCTTAGCTCAGTCTCCATGCAGAAGAAGTTCTGGGCCTGATGAGGGCAAGTGCCCACCAGGAGGATCAGGATCCAGAACTGTGAGGCCATCACCCTAAGCTCCAGTAGTCCAGCATGGTCTCCTTCAGGCCAGATAGATGCCACGTTGCAGCCTGTGTGGCTGCCACGGAAAGAGAACACACTGAAGGAATGAACCTTGGCCTTTATTAAGTTTTGATTATATTACCTTGGGCTTTGGAATGGGTAAGCTTTCTTTCAAACTAATCAATCTTCTTCCTAATTCTTCCTGGCCTATGCTGAGCACTCTCCCTACATAATCGCTTTCCCAGATTTTCCTAGGCAAGACTCCTCCCCTTTATAGTCACCATCTTGACTTCTATTGCCCATGAACCTCGCAAAGGAATTTCCCATTTACTGGTCTCCCCCACCCCCACTCCTGAATCTGGGGTAACTGACTGGTTGTTCTCTGGGGAGACTGGAAAGCTGGTCCTTCCTCCCAGTTTAGGGGAAGGAGGCTGTTAATCCTTTTGGTGGAGCAATGCAGCTTTCCCCTGGAGTGTGTGGTAACTGTACCTTCCTAGTCAATCAGGCTTAGCCTGTTCAGCTCAATTCTCCTTTGTTAATAACTAACTAGCTGCCCACACTAAACATCACATTGGCTTAAACTGCCCTTAATGCACTGAGGGACCCTACTTGTTTCCAGCCAGAATATAGATTTTAAAAGTTGTGTGTTTCAAACCTGATGTTCATCTACAAGGCTTGTTTACTACTTAGTATTTTGTAGCCTCATTTATTAGACCATAAGTATATTCTTCATAAGTTTGATTTTTACCAATTTTCAGTTTCATTAAGTACTATAGGCCTGGTGCATGAAATTCATGCATGGGGGCTGGGGGTGTCCCTCAGCCCAGCCTGCACCCTCTCCAATCTGGGACCCCTTGTGGGATGTCCGACTGCCCATTTGCCTAAACGGGCAGTCGGACATCCCTCTCACAATCCAGGACTGCTGGATCCCAACCACTCGGCTGCCTGCCTGCCTGATTGCCCCTAACTGCTTCTGCCTGCCAGCCTGATCACCCCCTAACCACTCCCCTGCCAGCCTGATCTATGCCTAACTGCCCTCCCCTGCTGGCCAGGTCACCCCTAACTGCTCTCGCCTGCAGGTCTGATCACCCACAATGCCCTCCCCTGCTGGCCATCTTGTGTCCACATGGGGGCGGCCATCTTGTGTTGGAGTGATGGTCAATTTGCATATTACTCTTTTATTAGATAGGATTATCTCCCATTTTCTAAAACACAGCCTTAAGAGAGTCAATTGAAGAATTATCTTTGGAATGTCTTAAACTAGCATATGTTTTCAAAATAATTATTTTTACAAATTATTAAACAGAATATCAGTGTAAACAAAAAGTTTAAATGGGTGAATATGAGCATCTTTAGAGCTTTTCACTAAATTACACAATATCCTAAATAACTTATGGACATATGTTGAAGCTCTGGAACTTTGATCTGCAGTTTGGTCACTTATAGAAGAGGCTCCTTACTCTCCTCAAGGGAAAACTGGAAGATAATCAAAGTTAAGGAAAAGCCCAGGGTTTTCAGTCTGAATAAAAGCATGATGAATCCTAGCCATTCAACATAGGAAGCATTTCCTGGGAAAATAAATATTTCTTTCTATTAACTAATTTTTCTCTCTTCCTGCCTGATTTATTGAATCTTAGCTTTCTCACATGAAGTATGTATTCAATGTATCTCATATAAAATCCAATTCATCCTTTTCAATAAATAATTAAATAATGATTAGCAAAAACACATGTCTAAGGTCTGACTTGAACTTAGCAACAAAAAGTCGCTACAGTTTTACGTATTATAAATAAAAAGTGTGATTTTTACACATTAAAGTAATTTCTAAAAATTATTTTCTTTGTGATTAATTAGACAAAATGTTAGAAAACATTAGGGAAGTTATCAAGAACAGATGAAAGGGTAATATGAAGACATATCTGCTTAATGTGGTAATAAAGAAAGGATAATGAGAAACCAGAAAACTTGAAATGTATAAATTTGAGGTGTGACAACAGCATAAGTGTTATAACCAGGTTATTTCCTATGGTTTTCCAGAGCCACCAAAACTGGCAAGGTATTGAGAATAAGTAAAAGGTGATTTTATGAAAGTCTCTTTACCAAAGGAAAAGTGTGTTACCAAGGATCTTAAAATAATAAGACAGGAGAAGTTTTAGAGGCAGTTTCTTCAAAATAATATTTTCTTCAGCATTTCATATGGTAAAAGTATTTTTTTCTTTGATAGAAAAAAATGGAGTGCACCAATAGAATTCTCCACATAATCACATTTTAGAGCTTTCCAAAAACATAAAATATATTTTTGGCTTGTTTCAGATTTTAGGGATCATTAACTTAATGTCATTAAGTACATGTTTTTAAAAATTGGTTATTTCCTATGTTCACATTCAAGGTTGTGTTCTGATGTCTTTCTTTTTAGATTTATGAAGTAATGGAAATCTCTATATTCTATATAATACAGACATTGTTTAACATTGGTAAGTAATATATATATATATACTGGAGGCCCGGTGCACAAAAATTTGTGCACTCGGTGGGAGGGGGGATCCCCTAAGCCTGGCCTGTGCCCACTCGCAATCTGGGACCCATCAAGGGAGGACCACCTGCTGGCTTAGGCCCGCTCCCTGGGGGGTTGGGCCTAAGATGGCAATCAGACATCTCTCTGGCAGCCCGGCAGACCTCAGGGGATGTCCACTTGCCAGCGGGGAGCAGGCCTAAACTGCAGTTGGATATCCTTAACACTGCTGAGGAGGCAGGAGAGGCTCCCACCACCATTGCTGTACTGGCAGCCATCAGCCTGGCTTGTGGCTGAGCAGAGCTCCTCCCATGTGAGAGTGCACTGACCACCAGAGGGCAGCTCCTTCATTGAGCATCTGCCCCCTGGTGGTCAGTGTGTGTCATAGTGACCAGTCATTCCCAGTCCTTCTGCTGTTAGGGTCAGTTTGCATATTACCCTCTTACTATATAGGATAAAAGCCTGGTGGGGGCTGGCTGGTTTGCCCTGAAGGGTGTCCTGGATCAGGGTGGGGGTCCCACTTGGGTGCCTGGCCAGCCTGAATGAAGGGATGATGGCTGTTTGCTGCTGGTCACACCCCCTTCAGGGTGGGGGTCCCCACTGGGGTGCCTGGCCAGTCTGGGTGAGGGGCTGAGGGCCGTTTTCAGGCTGGCGGGTGACTGAAGCTCCCAACCTCTCCTTTTTTTCCTTTATTTTTAATTCTTGGATTTATTTACCTTCTATGGTTGTCACTGGAGCTGAGAATTGGCTTTAGCTCTGAGGCTCGGCTCCAGCTCTGAGACCTTGGTTGCTGAAAGCAGGTATCTGGGCTTTGTTTAGCTTCTATAATTGAAACACTGTTGCAACTCCAGCTCTGATACCCGGCTGGCTGAAAGCAGGTTTCTGGAGATTGTTTAGCTTCTATAATTGCAACATAGTTGCTTAGAGTGCAGCTCAGAGCTGGGCTCCAGCAGGCGAGGAACCTTGGCTTCCTCCATCACTGGAGCAAGCAAGGCTCCTGTTCGCTTAAGCTGCCTGGCTGTCAGCCGCCATCTTGGTTGGCAGTTAATTTGCATATCACCATGATTAGCCAATGGGAAGCGTGTTGGAAGTACGGTAAATTACCATGTTTGTCTATTATTAGATAGGATATATATATATATATATATATATATATATATATATATATGGTACTAATAAGATATTTATGGAAGTTGAATAGGTTCATATGGATAGTCTGATTAAAATGGAGAAATTTTATTTCTAAATGCTATTAGGACAAATTAATGTTTTGCTCAGACTGTTTTTAATTTATACTCAAAGAGATATGGTGTCTTTACTTTTTTCCCCTTTTTTCACATACATATTTTTTAATTTTTAATGTTGACTTTATTGCAGGAGTTTCCTCTTTGCCTGCCTCCCCTTTGCTCATCTCCACTCTCCCCCACCTACCCCTTCCTTGCCTTTACCAAATTACTATTCATGGAGTATGCATACATATTCTTTAGCTATTTTCTTGAACTTTATCCAGTGACCTCCACCCTTGGGTGCTGGCCAATCTATTACATGTACTCATGCTTCTGCTTCCATTTTGTTAGGTTATTTTTAATAAGTTGCCTTTGTAACATAGAGACCTCTTCTTTTACTCAGATAAATTGGAAAAAGATACTTTATGATCCTGATGTTCTACACAGACATTCTGAGGGGACATTTGAAAATTTCCACCTGTATCCAAGCTATTTAAAAACAAAACAGAAATAAACAAAACCAACAAATAAAACCTTACCATCCTTTATATCTCCACACCTAATTATTAAGTGTCAATCAAAACTGACACAAGGACAACACAGCCACACAATTATACCGAAGGATACACTTTCAAATGTCGTTTTAAATTTGTGAAATTGCATAGTTTTGCAGTCCTGTTATAAAAAAGTGTCAAAAAATGACACCCATAATCTTTTCTCTGAATAGTGAATACAACAGTTCACATCCTTAATGCATTCACCCTTTATTCTTGCAAACAATGATACAAATCCTGGAGTGTCACTCCTGCCTTTTTATTTCTTGAGGTGAATATGATTATATCATATCTATCAAAATTCTCCTACCCCTCGAAAAGATACATCTTAACTGAATTATGTTAATATTGTTTAACTATAAATATACCCACATAATAAATTATTTAAATAACATAAGAGAAATTAAAGATTGAAATTTAGTCCATTCCCAAACCTAGGCTGCCTAATTCCTATCATTTGGATAACCTGATTACAATGTACAATAATGAATTATTAATAATCCCCTGATCCTTTCAACATGTCCTGTGAATTGGTATATAGATATTTATGGATATGTTTATGTGTAATTATTATTTTTATATAAATTTGTGTAAAATAATTACATATATTTAAATATACTGCATTCCTCCGTGACTGCACCTGCAGAATAAATTCTTAGTAAGGAAATGTCCATGTCTAATTATTTATGCATTCATCACTTAAATTAGTTAATATTCAATTATATTAGCTAAATATGATATATTTTAATATTGTCCACATGCAACCCACTTTAAGAGTTTAAAGTTAATCAACCATAGACCACCGGATGATCATGTTGTAAAAACAAATCAAAACAAAACTTCAACAGAGAAAATGCTCTGGGAAAAAGAGTTGGTGCTCAACATTGGAACTGAATTTTGAAGAGCACAATCCAGTGACAATCATAATCACAACATTTTAAGGTTTAAAGTGAAAATTAACCTAGAACTTGAGCTATATTAGGTTAATAAATTATTACAAAAACAATAATGCATGTGGTTATGTCTATAATTTACATCAATGTAAAAATAACCAAAATTAATTAATGGCAAATGAGATAACATGTCATCAGTGTAGGCAGCAAGTAATTACCCAAACATTTGGATGGTTTCCTGATTAAAGCCATTAATATTGTACAGTTCTCTGAAAATATTAAGTAACTGCAAAACAAAGTGGATATTTATCTCTAATTCCTAATCATTTTTGTTGGCATAGATTAAACTCCTTGTTTAATGATATACTATATTTTTCCTTTGTTCTTTTACTAGAAGAGAGGGAGGCTTACCTGTTTAAATGTTTAGCTGCATTTTAATTAATGATTTTTCTATTTAGAGACATTTAAAACAAGACTTTTTAATTATTTTTTACTTTTGTTTATTTATTGTTTAAAGTATTACGTATGTCTCCTTTTTCCCGATTGACCCCCCACTCCCACCCTTGAGGGCAAGCCCCCACCGCCCCAGTGTCTGTGTCCATTGGTTATGCTAATATGCATGCATACAGGTCCTTTGGTTGATCTCTACTATGCCCCCCCTGACATTTGTCTCTGGATCTATTTAAAATAAGTCTTTTCAATTTTAAAAAAAGTAAGATGTAGAGTAAACAACATGAGGCTGGTAAAGGTGTATTAGTCAGAGTTTTCATAACCAAGGTCAACAGACTTATCAGATCCCTAGTTTCTAGCAAGCATTTGAAAAATGGGGAAATAACCAAAATTGGGAAAGTTTGGACATCAGGTATACACAGGAAGTACAGCTGTGTCCAACTCTTCTGAAAATGAAAATATATGCATATATATGCATATATAATATGCATATATAATAATATATAATCTCTAGACGATTTTAAAAACATTTCACCCTTAAAATGTTTGTTCTAGTTCTTGAGGCCATCTTGTTAAAATTCTTTGAAAATGTGAGTTTCATTTTAAATTGCCTTTCCAATAATCAAGTTTTAAATTTAGCATGTGGTATTTTATATGTATTTATTATCACAGGCACATAATAAAGTAAGTACTCTATTTCTCACTCTCCCTTTCTTTCTCTCTCTCTCTCTCTCTCTCTCTCTCTCTCTCTCTCTCTTTCTCTCTCTCTCTCTCTCTCTCTCTCTCTCTCTCTCACACACACACACACACACACACACACACATACACACACACACATTAAGAAAACTTCTAACTTAATGATTATATTTATTCTAGGGATCACTATGTGCATAAATTACCTGTTTCTGCCTGGTTCCATATAAAGTTACAGCAATAATATCTGAAACAGTATTCATATAAAAAGATACTACCTTTATAATAAAACATCTTTTCCAGGACTTCCATCGTGAATGCCTGAATGATTTAGTGTCCTTGCTTTTCCTTATGTCACATATCTGTACTGCTCTCAGAATTCACTCATCACTTCATCAAGATTCAATTTAGTGTACATGCTATATAGACCATTGTGTTAGGACAATACATTGATCAAAATTTGGGTTTGATTCTTTGCCTGATATTGTATCTGATTTTATAGTTTATACAGAGAAATATAGTCCTTCAGTTCTAGGAGTTTCCAAACTATCTGAGGATTAATGGTACACACACACACACACACACACACACACACACATACACACACAAAGTGAAATTGCAACAACATGATACACACAAATGAATTGGAAAGCAATAGAGTATTGTAGCATTTTTTAAGGAAGAAGGGTAGTCATAACTTCATAGAAGAAATTTACCTAGAACTATAGCTTGATAATGAGTGGGATTCAGACTCCCAGAGGAAAAAGAAAACTCCATTTTAGATGTGGCTAATTGTGTGAGTAAAGGGAGGCGGACTTATGTAAGGCACATTGTAGGGGATTGGTTTAGGGAGAGGATACATGTCCATCTGGCCAGGATAGATTTGAATAAAAAAGAAAAACAGCTGTAGGGTATATTTATTGAAAACCAGTTAGATTCTAGATCATTCCAAACCATAAGGACATGCTAGTCCTTAGGGACACATAATACAGGTCTATGAAAAGAACATTTTGTCCTATTAGAGAACAGAAATTCTTGAAAGTTTTTTATCTGAGGTATTAATATTTTACAAAAATTAACCCAGGTATGAGAAATAACATCGTTTGTTGGATGGAAGATAATATTAAAATTTATCCAGCATTTATGTAACAGCACTGCTAGGTGACCAACATGGACTATTTCATCTAAAACATGCTTAGAGGCTTCTATTATAATAATCCCAATTTACAGGGAGAAGATAAGGCTAAGACAGGTTCAAAAATGTCCCCAAGATCCCCAAACTACACACGTATTATGTACATTTTCTTTGCAGAAACCTGTTTCCTCCTTTTCCTGAAGTATATGGTCATGCTAATGCTAGCCAGTTATCCTAAATTGATTTGACAGAAAATTCAAGATGAAAACAATTTGCAGATGTCTCAGAATACACTTATTTTGTCAGATTGCTCTGTTGGAGATGGTTTGGTTTTGTCTGAATAATTTTCCCCCAATATGTGTTCAGTAGAAATGACATAAACCAGCTTCGCTGATAGGTCCCTTAAGAAAAATTAGTATTGTCCTTATCTGTCTCCTAAAGGCTTCTTTCCAACTGATTATTTTTTTTTTCAGCTTCTTTTGGATCAGACAGAAAGATAGCATTGAAAATCCTGTCACAGTAAACTCTTATAAAATTTCATCTAAAACAGATTTTTATGGAAAAGTAAAAATAACAGTGAGCCCATTGCCTGATTTTTGTCATATCTCACCTTTCTTCTTTGGCAACATACTTACAGAAAAGCTTCACACAAATGATATCTAATTAGAAATATGAATATCTAAACTTGAAGCAAAAGTTTTAAAAGCATTAAATCTGGTGTAACATTTTTCTACTATGAAGTTTTTACTAGGGCATATAGAATATGTTTTATTATCGTAAATATCTATTATTGAATGAGCAATGTAACTTTAACTTGAATACAAGTTCCATATCTATTCTAAAATGCAATTTTTATAAGATTATTATGGGTGATCAGATAAATATATTTTTTCCACACATTTAAGTAAAAACAAGAGTCATGAACATTCTTCTCCTCTGCATAAGTTCCCAAAATGGCGCCACATTTTACTCTGCGTGAGAACCTTGCAATGATCTATGACGGAGCACTAGCTACTTCTCTAGTCTCAACTTTTCTTGCTGCCCCCCTCATTCACCCTGTTCCAGTTCCTTTGGCCTCTTTTTTAAAAAATACTTTATTAATTTTTTACAGAGAGGAAAGGAGAGAGATAGAGAATTAGAAACATCGATGAGAGAAACACCGATCAGCTGCCTCCTGCACACCTCCCACTAGGGATGTGCCCACAACCAAGGTACATGCCCCTGACTGGAATCGAACCTGGGACCTTTCAGTCCATAGGCCGATGCTCTATCCACTGAGCAAAACCAGTTAGAGCTCCTTTGGCCTCTTGACTACTCCTCAAACAAACTAGATGCCTTCTCATATTAAAATATGAATACTGGTTCTTCTTTCTGTCCAGAACCTTCTTCTGTGTTATTCTGTCTTCTTCAAGCACTTGGTAGAAGACATTAAAAAGGCCAACTCTAACCACTCTATCTAAATATTATGCTCCCCCTCCCCCCGCTCCCCCCTTCCCACCACCACCACTAACTCGCCATTTTGGCACTCTTCATCTTGCTAAGCTCCTGGAGAACAAAATGTTTGTTTTGTTCAATATTGACCTCAAGCTGTACTTCAGTGCCTAAATATTAGGCACTGATTTAATATTTGTTGAAGGCAAGAGTGGAAGAATGGAAGCACCTTCATATTCTCCAACCAAAATTGTTCTCTGTCTAGTCATCTTGTGTTTTAGAGCTGCAACATAAAGAGTCAGCAACTACTTTGGTTGGATAATGTTCCACCAGGGAAACATTAATGAGTAGAATTCTTCCAGGGTATATTTTTGCTAAGTGTTTAGAGCAATTACTAGCTTAAGATCGTGTTTTACTGTTGAAGTTTGGTGAGTGTTACTTATAAAATGTCAGTTACGCCCTGGCTAGATAGCTTGGTTGTTTGGAGCATCATCCACATACACTAAAGCAGCGGTTCTCAACCTGTGGGTCGTGACCCCTTTGGCTCTCGAATGACCCTTTCACAGGGGTCGCCTAAGACAATCCTGCATATAAGATATTTACATTATGATTCATAACAGTAGCAAAATTACGGTTATGAAGTAGCAATGGAAATAATTTTATGGTTGGGGGTCACAACATGAGGAACTGTTTTAAAGGGCCAGATGGTTGAGAACCACTGCAAAGGGTTGCAGGTTCAAATCTATTGGGGCGGGTATGGAAGACAACCAATTGATGTTTCTCCCTCATGTTGATGTTTCTCTCTCTCTCTCTCTCTCTCTCTCTCTCTCTCTCTCTCTCTCTCAAAACTGATAAAAGCATATCATCCCATGAGGATTAAGTAAAAAAAATTTAAAGTTTAAAATGTCAATTAAACAAGATGAAGGAGGCACATTTTAAGTTATAAAGAATCAAATTATCTTTGATAAGAGTAGATGCTAAAAAGCATGTTTCTGAGACAGGGAAAATCAACACAATTTACTTCTACATTCTTTAAAATGACCTCTCTCTCATCTTTGAATAAAAGCCTGACACATATTCTCAATAAAAATGTTAATACAAGAACACATTTCAAAAATCCTCTTTATCTAACAAGGATTAAGTGTCAAGGATTCTGCACTTCCACTGCTGAGACTAAGGAAGAGCTCTGGTGGTCCCAAGTCCTCTTCTACCCAGAGAGGAATTTTGGCTAAATGACGTCAGAGCCTCTATTCAGTCAATTTTCTCTTATTTTAACATTTTCACTAGATTATAGAGTTTCTTAGATGAAAGAACACTAACATTAAGATTGGGTGTGTGTTTTTTCTTCAAATGGCCATTCTCCAATTATGGTTCTTAATTTGTGGTTTAAGGAGATGTTCTCTTCACTTCAATTTAAATTACAAGCACCACGTTGAAAGAACTTCAGCACTTCCTTCTCCTTAGTATCTCAATATTGTAGTGTTTCAATACTACACTCCAAAAAGAAAACAGTTCTATATGATAAACATATACTAATACCAGGCTAAATTTCCCAATAACAAAAATAATAAATTCTATCATTTTGGGGTCTGATGCCAGAGCAAAATATTGTGCATTAACATAGTGGCACTGTGTCTAAAGAAAGCAGTGTGAGCTAAATATGGAGTGAAAAGCCTTCAACTGAATCTAGCTTTCAAAAATTTAGTGGAAAAATACTAACATGAGAGAAAGTTAGAAACAGAATATTTAATTTAAAACACCTCTCTTTAACAGTTTTTCCCTTTGCTATCATATAAACTCATATATTTGATTCAAAGTTTTCACCTCAATCCTATTTAGTTAGCCAAAGAAATACTCATGATGCAACTGAAACTTCAGATTCTTTGTTAAGTTCTTTCCATGCAGTTCAATCAGAAGTATTATTTGTAAAAAGTCCTGATATGGCCTGAATGTTTGTGACTCCCAAAAATTCTTATGATGAGACCTAACCCCCAAGGTGATGGCATTAGGTGGTAGGGCCTTTGCAATGTGATTAGGTCATGATGGTGGAGCTCTCCAGAAAGGTTTTATTGCCATCATAAAAGAAGCCTGATTGAGCTCCCCAGCCCCTACTGACCTGTGAGAACACAAGGAGAAATCTGCAACCCAGAAGAGGACCTTCACCTGATCATGCTAACACCTTGACCTTGGACTTCCAGCCTCTAGAACTGTGAGAAAGAAATGTCTGTTGTTTCTAAAACACTCAGTCTGTGGTATTTTGTAAGAACAGCCTGCATGTACTTAAGTTCCCACAACTCTCACCATTTTTTCGAATGCCTATCAATATTCACAAAGACTTATGAATTTTTTTTCTTATAATATAATAATTCCTGGCTGCCTTTCTGTCTAGGAAGTAGATTAGAAGGGAGAGTAATTTCATTAAGGCTTCTTTCATATATTCCTATACTGGCATCCAAGATCCATTTCCCCATTGTGAAGACAAAATAAATAGGATTTCTACTCCCTAAAGATGGGTAAATAAAGTTACTTCACTTAACATTTATTTCTTTTCTCTAGGAACTGTGCTAGGCTCTAAAACAATGTTGTCTATTAAAACTTTCTGTAATGATGAAACTGTTCTAAATCTTTACTATATGATATGGTAGTTACTAAACATGTGTGTATATTGAGGATTTGCTGTGTGATCAGTGTGACTGAAAATGGAACTGTTTATTATTTTATTTTATTTCAATGAATTTAAATGTAACTTTACATAGCTACATGTGACTAGTGGTTAGCACTTTGAATAGTGCAGTTCTAGAGATATATCTCTCAGTAGGGCCAATAGGAGCTCTGCTACCAGAACGTCTATATTCTAATGAACAATTAAATAGTAAAGCATGATAGTGAGTGCAAATACTTAGGGAGCCTCTTTTCAACTGTGTTGTCCTAATATATAAAAACCCTGGGTCCTTCACACTGGAGGCTCAACCAACCAGAAGTCAGTCCTGCGGTCAGCGCTGGGTTGCCCTGGCAACCCAGCGCTGACTGCTGTGGCTACAGGCACCGTGACTCAGCACTGACCGCTGAGGGGGCTGCCAGTCAGGCTGGGAGTGAGGCCTGAAGAGAGAAGCAGGGTCTGACCTGTAGCCTCTGTGGCAGCTGTTGATCAGAACTTGCCTCTGTCTTTCTCTCCAGCAGCTGCACCTCCATTTCTCTCCAGGCCTCCACCATGGCTGCTGATCAACCCCACCTTTCTGATCAAGCTCCGTTGATAGGCCCAGAGATGCTGACTGACATAGAAACTGGCCAATCAAAACCAAAATGGCCAGCAAAGGAGGGCAGTTAGGAGTGATTAGGCAGGCAGAGGCAGTTAGGGGCTATTAAGCCCACAAGGAAGGGCAATTGGGGGTGAGATCAGGCTGGCAGGGGAGGGCAGTTGGGGGCACGATCAGGCCAGCAGGGGAGGGGAGTTGGGGGTGACCAGGCTGGAAGGGGAGGGCAGTTGGAGGTGATAAGGCTGGCAGAAGAGCAGTTAGGTGTTAATCAGGCTGGCAAGGGAGCTGTTAGGGGATGATCAGGCTGTCAGGCAGGCAGAAGTGGTTATGGACAATTATGCAGGCAGGCTAGCAGTTAGCAGCCAGCAGTCCCAGATTGTGGGAGGGATGTCCGACTGCCGGTTTAGGTCTGAGAGGGATCGGGCCTAAACCGGCAGTTGGACATTCGCCAAGGGGTCCCAGATTAGAGACGGTGCAGGCTGGGCAAGGAACAGCCAGCCTAGTCTCTATATATAAAAGCCTAAGAAACCATTCCAACCGAACGACTGGAAAGACCAGTCGCTATGATGCACACTGACCACCAGGGGACAGACTCTCAATGCAGGAACTGCCCCTTGGTGGTCAGTGAACTCACAAAGGGGGAGCCCTGCTCAGCCAGGAGCCCTGCTCAGCCAGAATCCAGGCTCACGGCTGGTGAATGCAGCTCCCGACACCGCAGCAGCGCTGCCAAGCAGTGGCGGCAGACACAACAGGCCGGGATGAGTGCAAGTAGTGCAGCAACAGGCCCCAGCTCAGGCTCTTCTGGCCACCTGCTTCTTGGCGCACTGCTGCATCACTCAGGGGATGTCTAACTGCCAGTTTAGTCCTGATCCCTGCAGGCCAGCCTGGACTGTGGGGATTGAGCCTAAACTGGCAGCTAGACATCCCCTGAGAGGTCCCGGATTGCGAGAGAGCACAGGCCATTCTGAAAGACCCCCCACCCCCGCACTAATACATGCACTGAGCCTCTAATTTAAAATAAAGTGGAAGTCATTAGGAGCAATAAGTATCCAAATCTTGGTGATAAAGCAGGAACCAATACCTTCATTTAAATACTTCTAACAGCCCCGCTGACTTGGCTCAGTGTTTGAGCATTGACCTATGAACCAGGAGGTCATTAGTTTGACTCACATGCCTGGGTTGCAGGCTTGATCCCCAGTGTAGGGCCTGCCAGAGGCTACCGACCAATGATTCCCTCTCATCATTGATGTGTCTATCTCTCTCTCCTTCTCCCTTCCTCTCTGAAATGAATAAAGGTACAGTGGGGCCTTGACTTACGATTTTAATTCGTTCTGAGACAGAGCTCGTTAAGGAGGTCGTTAAGGAGCTCGTTAACTCAAATCACTCTATCAACTCAATGCAAAAAATCAGCCGAGAGACAGCTGGTATCTCAAAAAACTCGATAGTTGGGACACTCATAAGTCAAGGCCCCACTGTATATTTTAAAAAA
This sequence comes from Myotis daubentonii, assembly GCF_963259705.1. Classification (NCBI taxonomy): domain Eukaryota; kingdom Metazoa; phylum Chordata; class Mammalia; order Chiroptera; family Vespertilionidae; genus Myotis; species Myotis daubentonii. Next base: position 74,030,503 of record NC_081842.1, on the reverse strand, counting down.
ATAATAAAATAAAAAACCTTCTATTAAAAATATATAAAATAAAGATAAAGTGAAATAAGCCAGTCAGAGAAAGATAAATATCACATGATCTCACTCGTTTGTGGAATATAATGAACAACATAAACTGATGAACAAAAACAGATCCAGAGACAGAGAAGCATCCATCAGACTGTCAAACCTCAGAGGGAAGGTAGGGGAAGGTGGGGGGTAAGGGGGAGCGATCAACCAAAGGACTTATATGCATGCATATAGGCCTAACCAATGGACACAGACAACAGGAGGGTGAGGGCATGAGTGGGGGGATGGGAGGTAACATGGGGATAAGGACACATATGTAACAACTTAACCAATAAAAAAAATAAATAAACACTTCTAACAAATATCATTTGTGATAAATATATATATATACATATATATATATATATATATATATATATATATGCCTATAAGAAACATTAAAATGTATCACAAAGTGCCTCCCATGAAATTCTGCTCTAGACCACCTTGAGAAAATAACCAGATATAGCCATCTGGTTTTGGCAACGTGATTGGGATCACCAGAGATAGGAAGGAAGTCAATGTTAGGTTGATTTAAAGAAGACATTTCTAATGATTGTTATAAAAAAATGTTATAAAAAAATGTAGTGAATTTCTTTTTTATTTTTCCCCGTTTATTGATGAAGATATTACCAATGTGTCCTCATCCCCCCAATGTCCCCTCATCCCTCCAATCCTGCCCTCACCCTCACCCCCTGTTGTCCACATCCATCGCTTATGCTTATATGCATGCATATAAGTCCTTTGGTTGATCTCTCCCCTTACCCCCACCCTCCCCTACCTTCCCTCCGAGTTTTGAGCATTTCTTAACACTACAATTATTCAAGCGGAGATTGATAAGTTTGAAGAATAGTTTTGGATGTCCCATGTATTATCAAGGAACTTGAATATGAAATTGAACAAATATCTTTGTTTGTTTTTTACCCACCTGGGGCTTAGTTGCCTCATATATATAATGGTCATAGTGACATTGACTGTCCAAAGGCAGGGGACTAGATATTTCAGTTTTAAAAAACACAACTATATGACCTCCTCTGGTCAATGAATTCATCCTATGAATTAACGTTAAAGTTATTTTGCTTTTTCAACTAGTGTTAATGATACTAGCATTACATAGTTGTTATAGATTAAATGAGGCACTAAGACGTCATCAAAAAAATGAAAACTAAAACTAGAAACCAAAAATAAGTAGAAAGCAGTCCCTTAATATAATTTTTTTTCTATCCTTTAATAGCATTAACTCACTAAAAGATTCATTTGTAAACTAATGCAAGTGGTAAGTATATATTGATTTCCAAGCCCTTTCCAGATGCTTATAGTCTCCAGATGCACATGATCTTCATGGTTGTTTTCTTTGTTGTTCAGAAGATGTATATCCAGAGACAAAGGTGAGAACATGAGCATGAGGTAGGGAGGGGATGCAGAGACTATTAAGAAAGAAGGGAAGGAGAAAAAAGAAATTTGCTAACTTCCTTACAAATGGAAAGCTTTCAACAGACCGAAAGCCAGATTTGTGTGTAGATTAAAACATTGTACTGTGTTATCTCATTTTACCTTTATCCATTTTATTTCTCAGTTATTTTGCATGGCACTATATTTCAAAATGGAAGATTGGCTTTGCCCAGTATAAGAGTTAACTGAGATTATCCAAAATGCCTACTTGGCTAGAATGTGCTTTATTTTGCAGGTAACTATTGGAGAAGATGACATGATTGTGGAGGGATGTCCTAATTGATGACTTCTTCATGGAAGAGAGAAAGAGAGAGAGAAGTGCAATGCCAAATGATCCAATTAAAAAGTAGCTAAGAAGCAGACTTACAGGAAAATTAAAATCTAGGTAGTAATAATTAAGGAATTATCTAAGTAGAATGATTTAATGGGATGTGGTTCAAATGCAAAACATTAACTAGACTGAAACTAAATTTGGTTTCCTTGGATGATACTGGAACCTAGTGGCACATGGGGACAAAGGGACAAGAGGTCAGGAGCTGATAAGCAGTGTATTAACACTAGGGAATGTTTACCCGTTTTTCTTAATTCACACATAAATATGGATACCTGTTTGTTCACCTTGCATTATTTTCTGTGAGAACCAGAAATAACTGCTTAACTGAATTGAACTGAATTTTCTCAATATTACTTTCTCCTTCCACTAATGAAGAAAAAGTAATTCTGTGTGTGTCTCAAGAAAATTAAAGAAAAATACTTGATTTATTTAAAATATTTTAGGATAGCTTGTAAACAGATTAAAATAATATTTAAAGAGATATTTTGCTTGATATTATCACTATCCCATGAGGAAAACAGGGTAAATACCATTTTCCACATTTCATTGTAAAGGGAATTAATGCAAAACTGTGATAAATGACTAATGTGATGATAAATGTTCATAATTATTTATCATCAACAACAAAAATGTCTCACACTTTTAAAAAGGGAAAAATATTAAAGAAATAGAATGTTGCTTCTTACCATTCCACCAGTACTTTTAAGTGCTGCTTCTTAATATTCTCTAAGAAATATATGATTTTGCCAAAGAAGTCAATCACTTGACATAAATATTCATCAATTTTTAATAAACATAGAAATAGAGAAATTGGTTAATTTTCCACCTTACAATTTTTTTACTGTCTTTATATCTTTGTTCTGTTATGTTTTCTTTATTGATGTTTTCCCTTACTGCAATTTGGTGTGTGTGTGCGTGTGTGCTTGCTGTCTTCCTTTGATTGGTAAAATTAAATCCAATATTAACTTTGTGTTATTCACCTTTTCTTCAGGATGTAGGAGACTTAATAGACCATGACCCCTAATAAAATAAGATGATGGGGCTTTGGCAATTATATGTTCACTTTTAGAATGGTAGAAAGGCTACTTTTATGGTGAGTCATTATTAAGTGTCAGTATTCGCCTTTTTGTTTTAATGATCTGTAAATTCATATTTAAAAAGCCTCAATTATCTAATGAAACCATTTGGAAATCATTTACTGAAATGAGTAGACTTCCACAAAACACTCTGGTTTTCCCTTTTATACTGTCAATGGAAATCTGTTCCCTACAAAGTTTTAATGTACATCACTTAATAGCCCCGAAGAAAACTCTTTGCCCATTGGACAATTTTTTAGAGCAGAGGGCAGTGCTGTTTGAATTTAAATGATGCTGCACTTGAGTCCAACAATAGTAAGCAAGCTCTGCTAGACTTTCACTACATTTTTTTATCGTCTGAATATAATCATAATCACTGGATGCTAGCTCCCAGAGCCCTATATATAAATATTACGTTTAAGTTTCTCTTCAGAAAAGAAACAAGATTTATGCTGGGGATGAAGGAGTGACTATAGTTAAATACCATGATCTGTTTACCAAAAGTGCCTGCCATCAGAAGAAAGCAACATGCCTGGAAAATGCAAATTGGCTTGACAACTTATTCCTAAAAAAAAAAAATAGTCTACACTATGGATGCATGTCTATATACAGAATTAACCTATTAGCCCACTGTCAAAGGAAAACTTCCAACCGAATATCCAATGACCACTCAAAAGACCACCACAAATTATTTGGGCAAAGGTCTCTGTAAAGGGACCTTCCTGAAGGTCAGGAGAGGAAGTCTATGACTCCATAAGGAGAAGAAAAATACACAAAGAATTCAAAGCACTCTCCTTGTTATTTCTTCAACTCCAAACAAAAGAATATTTTAAATCTATAGGTTACCCAACATCTATCCCAATTTATTTTATTTATTTATTCACTTATTTAAATTTATTTTTCAGGTACAGTTGACATACAATATTATATTAGTTTCAAGTGTACAACAGAGTGATCAGATCTTTATATACCTTATAAGATGAACTAGAGGGTATTATACTAAGTGAAGTAAGTCAGACAGAGAAAGACAAATATTAATTCAAACTGTGGACTTGCATAAAGACAGTGTCTACTGCCACAAGAATGTACTCTCTCTAAGCCCTAAGAAATCCCACAGTGCAGTAAAATAAGTCAAGGGTAAATAAATAATCCACTCTAAAGTAGCTTGCTCAGGATTTAAGTGATTACTCAGGCTTTGATATTGTTAATTGCTTTACACTCATATCCTATTGTTCTCTGTGCTAGCTGAATTTTTGGTGAAAGTAAAAGCTGGTGGACATACAGAAGGCTGAAAGACATATGAAAACCTGCTCAAAGTCACTAATTATACGAGAGATGCAAATCAAAACGACAATGCGTTATCATCTCACACCTGTCAGAATGGCTATCATCAACAAATCAACAAACAACAAGTGTTGGAGAGGATGTGGAGAAAAAGGAACACTTCTCCACTGCTGGTGGGAATGCAGACTGGTGCAGCCACTGTGGAGAACAGTATGGAGCTACCTCAGAAGACTAAAAATGGAACTCCCATTTGACCCAGTGATCCCACTACTAGGAATATATCCCAAGAAACCAGAAACGCCAATTAGAAAGGATATATGCACCCCTATGTTCATAGCAGCACAATTCACCATAGCTAAGATTTGGAAACAGCCTAAGTGCCCATCAGCAGATGAGTGGATTAGAAAACTGTGGTACATATACACAATGGAATACTATGCTGCGGTAAAAAAAAAAGGAACTCTTGCCTTTTGCAACAGCATGGATGGAACTGGAGAGCATTATGCTAAGTGAAATAAGCCAGTCAGAAAAAGATAAATACCACATGATCTCACTCATTTGTGGATTATAGAGAACAACATAGACTGATGAAAAGGGACAGACCCAAAGACTGAGAAACAGCAATCAGGCTATCAATCCCCAGAAGGAAAGTAGGGGAGGGCGGGGGTAAGGGTAAGAGATCAACAGAAGGACTTGTATACATGTATATAAGCCAAACCAATGGACATGGACAACGGGGGGATAGGAGCATGAGTTTGTGTGTGGGGGGGAGGTTGGGGGTTAATGGGGGGGATGAGGACACATTTGTAATACCTTAACTAATAATAATAATAATAATAATAATAATAAAAAAAGACAAAAAAAAAAGCTGGTGACACATCTATTTCAGTAATAAGAGCCCTGACTATTCCCCCTGCTCACCTGATTTTATGTATATATACATGTATAAATGTAATATTATGAAGAAATGTATTTAAGTAAAGGTTATCAGCCTTTAAGAATTGTAGTGAGACAACCAGGTAAAGAAAAAGGGTATAACAAGGTGTATGCTATGCAAAATATAATACAGATTTTCTCTTTTTTGAGGCAGCATCCTAAATCATTTCTGTTCCGTGAAGACTTTAATTCAGTGTAGAAAGAATGCTCTTCAGATTCCCCCAAATCTTTCATTTTACCTGGATTAAACTTCAACCTGCCTGCTTTCATTTTTATTCACAGCCATTCAAACACTGAACAAAATATGAGAATCAATTTTAAAAGAAGTGTACACCTCAGTGACAATAATAATCTACAGGAATTTCATTTGATCTCAAACTAACCAAGACCACATTCAGGCAACAAGACCATGAGATCATGAGCAAATGGATCATTGCTCACATACGTATTAGTGAATGATCAAAACATGTAAAAGAAAGTGGGTACTATATCAAGAGTCAAATTGTCTCTGTTCAGATATTGGCTTTGCCATTTGAGGGTTGGGTGACACTGGGCAAGTTATTTAACCTTCTGAGTCTCAACTTGACTTCTCCAAAATAAGAATAACAATAAGACCTATTTCAAATGGTAGTTGAGGTTGTGAGAGACAATTCCAGTTGACCAGCTGTGACAGACACCATGAGGCCCATAGAGCTCTTAGCACAGTGCCTGGCAAACAGTGGGCATGTGCTCATTTTCATAAAAAGGTTATTATATTGTGAACTAGACAAAATCTAGATATTCTAAGCAATTTCTTTGTTCCATTACCCACCTTCATTGTGCTCAAATTTCTTAGATGCTTTGTTTTAACTAATTAATTTATGTTAGGAATAATCAAGTTTTAATGAAGTATATAGAACATTTTAGGTTCTAATTTAACCTAGAGGTTGCCAATATTTCTTTTCTTCTGAAAATGGACAAACAGTAAATGTTTTAGGCTTTAAAAGCACATAGTCTGTTGCAACTGATCAATTCTGCCATTGTGGGACAAAAATAACTGTAGTCAATACAGAGGATACACGAAAAAATAGGTATGACTATGTTCCAATGAAACCTACTTTATGGAAACTGAAATTTGAATTTTATGTGATTTTCATGTGTTACAAGATATTATCCATCTTTCTTTTTTCAACCATTTATAAAAGAAAAAACAACACTCAAAATGCAGCCTTGGCTTTCTGGACATACACAAACAGGAAGTAAAAGGTATTTGGCCCTCAGGCGGTAGTTTATCTAACTCTGCTCTAATCCAGTATATCTACTAACAATGCTTAACTGCTACATCATGTACTTAAAAATAATTATATGTAAATTCTCTCAAAATTCTTGACTAGTTAGTAGTCAAATTACTAAAAGTGACATATTAATGGGATAATATTGTATCATAATATTAACAGTCCTAATAGCTATCAGTATTAAACACAGTTTAGCATATCCCCTAATTTTGTTTCCCCTGACATGTAGAAAAAAAAGTAAAGGTACTTCAGAAATTGGTACTGAGGTGGTCACTCTGGGATAGACAATGTGAACCTGCCTACCTGATCAATTTAATGAAATGTCAGCTCTGCAGCTGTCAAGTGACACAGCCATTGGAAGAACTGAGGAAAGCTAGGTAATTGGAAAGATAAAAGTCTGTCCAGAAGGGGAACTCTGATCCTGATTGAGATAGGGAAAAGGAGTGGATATGGTCAATCTGATCAAATATTTCAACATTGATATCCAACACAGTCTGGTTAATTGTGTGGCTTTCTTTGAGAATCTGGATTATTCCAGGAGGAAAACTAAACAGGAAGAGATCACTCAGTGAATAAAAGAACTCTATTACTCTGCAACCCTGCTCTTTGAGGAGTATCTTGAGAATTCTATATTAAATATTGTCTGATATTTGTTGCCTTGGAACTTTTTAACATGGGAAATAAGGAAATGGAGATATCAGGAGAAGAAAACTGAAGATAGATAAATTTAAATAGTGACAATATAAATATATATTTAGAAATTCCAGAACCTGATGGTCAGTGAAGATCATTCAAGAACTTTGTTTAGTCTCTGAAGAGATACAAATTTAGAGTATAGATGAATTTCTTGGGAGAACACATTAGTTCCCTAAAACAGGTGTTTCAAACTAGATCCCCAGAGCTATATTCTGTCTCTTCTTGTTTTTGTAAATAAAATTTTATTGGAATATAGCCATGCTTACCTATTATGTATTAACTATGACTGTTTTTGTGCTTTAATGGCATAGTTGACTAGTTGCAACACATACCCTATGGCCTGCAAAGGCTATAATATCTACTGTCTGTCTTTTTGCAGAAAAAGTTGGCAGACCCCTACACAAAATATTACTATTCCAAATGGTGGTCTATAGACCAATAGCATTTTCATCACAAGAGAGACTATTAGAAATTCAAAATCTTAGGCTCCACCTCAAATCTACCGAATCAGAATCTACACTGTCACAAAATCCCCAAATGACATAATGCCACATCAATGACAGAGAAGCGCTGCCCTAAAAACAATTTCTTTTTGTTGAAATATATATGAAACTTATGGGTATAAAGGGACATGATGTTATCCTCTTCTGGCATATACATTTGAGACGGTTAGGCTCTTACTGCTCTCCCATGTGGTTTTAAAGCATGGTATTCATGAAAGTTACCATTTATAGTCTACAACTCAAGCTTTTGATGTGAGAGTTAAAGAGGTCAAAAACAAAGGCTAAAATATTTATAGGAAGAGAATATTCTGATAACTCATAAATTACTATCTCTGAGTCCTGGAAGAAAGTCTTTAAATCACCAACAGGCACTAAATGTACTACAACTAGCATGTTGTCCACATTCAGAAACTGCCTAATTTAAATATTGTTAAGCTATAATAAAAACATTTTAAAAAACTGTTTACAGTTTTGTAGATTAATCAGTTTGAAGCGTTTTATTTTTGTACTGCATTCTCTTAATCAGATGTAAAGACAGAACTTGCACCTCATCGGCACAGGTACATGTTAAAAAGAAAATATAGAATGCACTTTTCTTGGCTGATGAAAATGTAGCTCTATTTAATAGGTGCTTTATATTTAGTATTTTATTATTAAACTTTGTTCAGTATAAATGCACATTTTCAATGTCATGAATACATGGCTTGAATGATGTGACAAGCAATTTGCATTTATATAGCACCGTTCAAAGGCTTGGGATTGAAAAGCAAAGCATAAATGCTTGTGTAACTTTGCAATTAAGAATTCACTTCTAATTACTCCTACTTAAATGTGCAGTCTCTTTTTAATCACAACATTTTTACACCTGTGGTTAAGTGCTCTGACAGAGCCTTAGCCTTATCTCTAAAGCATGCAAATTTCATGACTGGATTTTGTAATGAAGGCTACATTTGCCAGAGGGAAAATAATCACTAATGTGCAACACAAGTATAAATATTAAAGACATAACTAAATTTAATGCATTCTTCTCTTGGATTATGTATTCATACACACACACACACACACACACACACACACACGTGCGCATTCACCTCTGGAGCTTGCACAAGTTTCAGGCCCAGATATACTTCTGCTGTATTACCAGGAAGTTAAGAGATGAGATTTAAAAGCTTGTAAACCTGTGCTTGCCTGTAGTAAATCTTTAGCTACTGGAGCTACAATTGCTAACATGTGTAAGATTCCTAGTTTTCTTGTATAACCAAGGGGCCAGTAAATAACATGGTGTTTTAAAAAAATTATAGCCTGCTACTAGGGGAAAGCACAATTCGGCTGCAACATATGGTTCTGAAGAGCGGCAGCCTGGTACGTAAATGGAACTGGAAAGAAAAGCAATTCTAGGAAGGTGGTTGTAGCTAAAGAGAAAGCCCTGGTGACAGCTATCTACATAACTGACTGCAATAAAACACTAAACTCCATTTTCCAAAGCTGATTAGAATGTAGATTTATTAAGAACCTATAGAGACCTGGGGACCAGTGTAACACAAGTAGACCAGGCATGGTTCCTGCAGCGTGAAAGGCTGCCAGTTGGCAGCAGAACTGGGTGGATCCCAATGCAAACTCATTTCAAAAATCCAGTCAATCATGAAAAATTAGAATAAGTCAGAAGCTCTGACATTTTCAGTAAACCATTAATTGTGTGAAAAACAATTTTAAAATAGACTGATTTTCCATTTAATAAACAAACATTGAGCCCTTCCAAGATATCAGATATTGTGCTCAACTCCAATTAGAAAAGTAATAATAGTAACAGCAACAGTAATTATAATAACAATCATAATGGTGATGATGGTCATAAAGAAGTGCTGGGAAATCTGACAGCACCTCCTGCACTCAGGGAAGTCACAGAATAGAAGGCAGGGGAGAAATAACTAAACAGTGTGATGTGTACTTTTTATAAACTTGTGCGTAGTGCTCGGGAGCAAAGAATAGGGATTATTTAAATCTGCTTGTCTTTGGGAAAGACTCAAGAGAAACAAGGAAATGCCAATAGGAATGTGAAATACCAGTAGGATTCTGTCAACTGCAATATTGGTAAGAGAGAAACAAACATCAGGGAGTGGGAATATTGAAATATGACTTTTCATACAAATTATTTGTGTGACCTTGACTTCATATATAAGCACTAGAGTAATAACACATTAGTTAGGAGTACAGGCTCAAAAGTCTAGTTTCTTCATTCAGAACTGTGTGACTTTGCACATATTATTCAACCTGCCTGATTTCCACTTCTTCATCTCTATAATGGGGAAAGAATAGAATATAGCTCTGAGGATTGTTGTCAGTAGTTAATAATAATGACGAGCATTCAGAATTTTTACATATGACCAATGTTAGCTCTTGAGATTTTTTGTTTGTTTTGTCGTTGTTTGTTTGTTTGTTACCATTACCTCTTTTTAAGTAAAGCTAGAGCCATTCCCATTGTACTGTGTAGCTATGCTATAGCTTGGATATAGTAGTGTTTATTTGCCTCCATCTAAAATCGTACCACATGAAATTCAGATTGCAATTGTATAGAAAGTCACTTGGACATCCAGTGCAGACTTGTTGGCTAACGTATACTAAATTATGACAACATCAACAGCAAAAACACCATAAAGGAGAATCAGACTCTACCCACTTTTTCTCTGATCCAAATCTTTCATTGCTTGCTTGAATCCAATAATTTTGTTTTAGAACTGATGTTCTTAATTTAAAGAATTTCTGGGAGTTAAAATTAATTCTGGATCAAATTTGGACTTTATATATTTTTTAGTAGACAGAGCCTCATTCCCACCCCAATGATATCTCTCCATCTCATTTTTGTTTATTATATGGTATCGAAGATTATGAAAATTTCATTTATTTTTTATATCCTATGTTTAAGGTCCAAATAGACCAAGTGGGTTGATTGAAGGAAGTTGTAGAAATGGGCCATAAAGAGAGTATAAAGACAAATTTGGGGGTCAACTATGATCTTTCCACTAGTGGGCAGGAGATCTGGCAGGATGTCCACAGAGAGTGACAGTGTGTGAAGGGAGATGGAGATAGTGGAAAAGAGTTAAGTGAGAAAAGCATTACTTTTTTCTTACAGACTGACAAAGCACAGACACATCTCTCAGAGAGTTAAAACAGTCACACATGACTCACACCAAGATTTGTTTCCTTTTTATTGAATTTATCAGGATGACATTGGTTATCAAAATTACATAGGTTTCAGGTGCTCAATTCTACAACATATTACCTGTATACTGTATTGTGTTCAGCACCCCAAGTCAAGTCTCCTTCTATCAGCATTTATCCCCACTATACCCTTTTACACCTCTCCCCACACTAAAAATGTTAAAGCCACAAACTTTTATAACAGTCATGTTCTGCTTCTCTTTCTATTCTCACTCAAATGTTTCTTTCTGTGCTTGTATCCTAAAGTTGGCTGGTTAGAGTACAATAGAGTATTAAAAATTTTGAAAGCTAAGAAAAAAAAAGAGACTGTGTGGGTTTTCTAATAAAGGCATAGCATGAGAAATGTTGAATGAAAGGCACAGAGGGGCAGAAATCTATAGATGGACTGGAATTCAGGATGGAAGACAAATTTGTAATCCAGATCACATATGGATTCTACATCTTTCCTATATCGAACAGAGACTACTGGTTCTTAGAAGACAGAGATTTTGGTTTCAGTTCTATTTAACCAACACGATATTGATATTGTACTTACTGTGTGCTTGGTTTCTTATTGTCAGTTTAAATTTTTTCTTTATTGATTGATTTTTTTTGAGAGAGAGAGAGAGAGAGAGAGAGAGAGAGAGGGGGGGGGGCTTTTTGCTCCATTTATTTATGCATTCATCGGTTGATACTTGTATGTGCCCTTACCAGGAAGTGAACCCCAAATCTTGGGCATATTGGGATGACGCTCTAACCAACTGAACTACCTGGCCAGGACTTATTGGCAGTTTAAAACATGGAAAGAGTCACTATTAAAATTGCTTTGGGTTTTATAAATGTAAAAAACAGAATCAATAGCTATATGTGTAGTTTTCTTTGTGTAATATTTTAGCCTAATAACTGAAGAAATTGGAAAAATGTTTCATAACCTTATTTTGCCTGAGATTGCTCCAATTTTACTAGAAGTTTGAAGATGAAATAGTTTGAGAGAAAGTCAGATAATGTATCCATGAAATTTCCACATGGCTAATAATTTCACATTCTGAAGTCAGAAAAACATACATTTGATTCCTGGGTCTGTCACAGTCTAGCTGCAGGATTTTGCATGTCTCTTTGGTAAAATGGAGATAGTAAGGCATTTTATAAAAGGTTTTCCCAGTGCAATAAATTATAACTTTTATGAAAATTACCTAGCATAATTCCTGGCCCCAAATTTTTCAGTAAATATTAGCTTTCTTCTTTCCTCAATATTCAAAGAAAAACAGAAAGCATGAATTGAAATTTCCAGAATCAGTCACTTTCCTCACTATTTCACAGATCACCAGCTGATGTAGCCACTATTTTATTTTCACTCACAGCCACTAGCTTCCTACATGTGTAGAGAATTGCCTTGCTCTTTGGAATGTTGCATAAACCTTTGCTATTTGAGAAATCACTTCAGTTTACCTAGAGGATAAAATAACTTTAAACAAACAATCAAACAAACAAACAAAAAGACAAAGCCACCTCTCCAGGAACTAGGAGACCCAACTAATTCTCTCCACATAATGTAGGGAGAAATCATCAGAGCTCACTTCAAGATAAAATTTCCAAGGAAGAAATTCACATGCTCTTTTGTTCTATTCTGACCTTAAAAACAAAGTGAGATGAGATGTGCATTGCAAGAAATTCCCCCAAAGTTCTAAAATATCTTCCTGCAAGATTTTTGTAATAGTTAAGGTCCCATTTCTTTTCTTTTCTTTCTTCTCACCATGCATGATGGAGCATGGGCTACAGAGCTGAGCATACCTAATTGAAATCCTGCCTGGCCTGTTACTGTATGATCTTCAGAGAGTGATCTTGCCTCTCAGAGCCTTAGTTTCTTTACAGGTAAAGGTAATATAATAGTTTATAGCATAATTATGAGGATTGAATGATGTAAAATATAAACATTTTTTTCCCTGGTGTCTAGTGTAGAGAAATGCTCAATAAATACTAGTGATAATTCATAGCTATTATTATCAGGCAGGGCAAACACATATATAAATACCTCAATAAGTTCACACAAGATTTGAGCTCCATGAAATTCCTTAAGGAGTTAGTTCTATTGATGAACTATTCCAGGACCCAGGACTCTCAACAGCATAGGACATAATATTAAAATATATTTCTCATGACACAAATCCTAAACCTGAGGACATGTTCACAAAGGCACAGGTGGGAGTACAGCTATGAGCTTCTAGGATTACTTGTCCTTGAGAAGTAGCTTATATACTAGAAATGGCACTGACCATCTTGAGGACAGAATGCTTGGGCCACTGTCCATGTCATACTGTTTGTGGCTCTTAAATTCCGATAGCATCAGGGAGGAAAGTAATGAGGGATGCTCAGCTCAGCAAGAGTTTCCCTGAAAAAAAATGTAGTAAAACCCCCTACTGTAAAAGAAAGGGGAATTAAAAATGCACTAAGAAGGCCACTCTGGGTGACCAAAGGGCCCTCCTTCCTCTTTAGGCTCATATTTGGTCTCCTCTCAGAAAACTCTAGTATCAAATCACATCCCAGTTAACCATTAAGCTGTGAGATATTGATCAAGTGACTTTGCCCTCTTGACTTTAGCTTGCCCTTTTGTAAAATGAGTTCTCATTCAGTCCAAAAGTCTGTGATGATACTCAGCTTTAACAAAGCAGTAAGAATTAAATTATTCTCATCTTTCAAGTTGATGTTTTCATATTTGGAGTGAATGGAGCTATTCTGCTGAAGAGAATTGAGTATCTCTGACTTTGGGTACTCTGCAAAAGCATTTTATAGGTCAGTGCCTCTAAAACATTTCACAGCCCAAAGTACTAAGTAATGAAGCACATTCTCCTTAGTAACTGGCTCACCATAATATTGACCACATTTGGGGATGGGACAGTCAGGCATCAAATGCAGAGAGGACATGTGTGGGATGAACACTTCTCAGGTAATTCTCACACCATCTTAGGAATTGCTCTTAGAGTTTGAAGTCACCTACTGAAACATATAGGCTAGGAAAAATGTCAAAAGAAAGAAACTTCCAAAGGATCAGAACAGACCCTGATGGGCCAAACTGGAGATAAATCTACCCCATGCCTTCTCAAGTGAAGTTATTGCATAGCTTCTGGTAGAGCAGAATACTACAATAAAAATAACCAAAGAAAGGAGACTATGAATGAAAAAGACCTTAGTTTTTAAACTATTTTGGTTTTCAATATTAATCGCAAAGTTAATATAATGCTTGATTTAACAAATCAAATAATACAGGTATAGGTAAAAAGAAAACAAAAATTAGCAGGCTTCCTTTATACTTTTCCCCACCAGAAAAAGAATTCACACTGTGAAATGTACAAATCCACATCATTCTCTCTGTTTATACAAGTATATAGATTTGATTTTGACAAAAATATAATAATATCCCAATATATTTACTTGAATTTGTTTTGGAGATTACATACATCATGGTTTTCTTTTAAAGTTAATATATAGTTAAATAGAGATAGAGATGGAGAGAGTGATGAGAAAAATAAAGATTATAGAATATATTTGATAAACCATTCCCTACTTATTAATATTCAAACTTTTTCAACTTTTCTTTTGATAAAAAATAATCTCTTAAAAACATCTTTTTACATATATCCTATATCATTATATATTTTTATTTTATTTTTATGCGTTAGAGGCCCAACCATGGTATTGTTAGGTTAGAGATTATGGTCGTTTAAATTTTAATCTAAATAATGCGAGAATGTTTTTTTAAAAAGTTTATGCTGATTTGCAGTCTCACCATTAATGCATTAGAGCAGTGATGGCGAACCTTTTGAGCTCAGCCTGTCAGCATTTTGAAAAACCCTAACTTAACTCTGGTGCCATGTCACATATAGAAACTTTTTGATATTTGCAACCACTGTAAAACAAAGACTTATATTTTTGATATTTATTTTATATATTTAAATGCCATTTAACAAAGACGAATCACCACAAAAATGAGTTTGCGTGTCATCTCTGACATGCTTGTCATAGGTTCGCCATCACTGCATTAGAGGAACCATTATCCTACATTCCCCAGCAATGAATATAATGATTTTTCTAGCTTTTACTTACTTACTTTATTTATTTTTAAATATATTTTAATTGATTTCAGAGAGGAAGAGAGAAACATAAATGATGAGAGAGAATCATTGATTAGCTGCCTTCTGCATGCCCCCCACTGGGAATCGAATCCAAAACCGGGGCATGTGCCCTGACCAAGAATCCAACCCTGACCTCATGGTTCATAGGTCAATTCTCAACTGCTGAGCCACGCCGGTCGGGCCAGTTTTTACTTACTTTGAAAGTGGAAATGACAACAGCATTATTACTTACTTGTGATCTTTAATTAGTCATTTGCAATTAATTTTCTCTGAACTAGTTGTTTGTGATCATTATTATATTAAGTAACTTATTCTTTAATTTTTAATTTCTAAAAAAATATATTTTGACCATATTCCCAATTTTTAAATTAATTACAAATATTTATTTTGAGATCTTATTTTTAGAACTTTAACAATAATTTTTCCATATACCCACTTGTAATATATAGTTCTGATATTTTCCCATAGCTATGTTGATAATTATTTTCATATGCAAATGAGCATTCACATAAATTTGACTCTTTTCCATCTCACCACCTATAAATATGAGAACCTTATTTTCTATCATGTTCACGTGCTTGTATAAGTTTATAAGATAGTTTGAAATAAATTCAATTTTTCCTTTAATGTGCAAATGTAACATATTGGAAATAGTTTCAAATTCTAAAATCACAGTTAAGAAAAAAATTAATAAATGATTCCTCCTCAAGTAGTTTATCTTCCATATCTATTCATTCAGAAAAATATTCAAAAAAGGTACTTTCCTTTTCAGTTATTATTCTATTTTAATGCTTTCTTTCAAATAAAATTCCATTCCTTCCTCCTGCATTCTTCCTTCCTGCCTCCCTTTCCTCACTCATTATTTTCCTTTCTTTTTTTTAAACAGTATTATTCCATTTAATTGGTTATTTAAATTTAAAATTCTTTCTTTCCTTTCTTTATTTTTCTTTCTTTATTTTATAAATCAGATAATAAAACATCCCCTGAAAAGAAAAAGTAGTTAACAATATATATTCTTTTATCTTCTTAGAAAAAAATGTATTTAAAAGATGGATAAGTGACAAAGACTTTAGGTATCTTAAGCACATTTGAGATACATAGATCAACTTGATGGGACATCATTTCATTGTTTTCAAAATGCACTAGTTAAAGCAGGAGGTATCATTTCTGAGGGGAAAAAAGATTAATGAGAGCCACAGAAATGATGAATTACATGTGTCTGTGATAAAGTCTATTTGCAAAGAAGTCTAGATCCTATCCATCTAATGAAGAAAGATTTTAAAAGAATTCAAGGACCTGCTTTAAAAACATGAATTTTTCAAAGTTATATTCCACAGAATTTATTTTATTTTAGATTTTTATCATTTTTAGCTTACTAGAAGTTAACTTATGAAATATTGGATACTCTTTCCTTTGACACATGTTGATGACCTTGATAGAGGAATGATATTTATTATTATATTATTCAAAGTAGGAGATATTTTTCATAGAAAGACTTTTATAAGTTCTTAGGTATTTATCATTATAACAGAGTGACCCTAAAAATGTCATTACCATGGAGCAAGACACAATATGCTAGACAAAAATAAATTAAATGATGGTGACAGAACGAGACTAAACTTAGGGTGGTAAGCACACAATGCAATATACCAATGATGTATTATAGAATTGCACACTTGAAACTTACATAATCTTATTAACTAATGATACTCCTACAAATTTAATAAAAAAGAAAGAAGGTAAATGATATGTCAATTAAGGGTCTGGACCTGAATTCAGAGAAAAATTGATTCTTCATTGGTCATCATTCAAGGACAACCAAACCATCAAATGACATATCTATTGAGATGTTAAATTAGGCAATTCTGCATTGCCATATTTGCCATCCAATAAATTAGTATACCTTGTAAATTTTTGCAGACATCTAAACAAGGATTGTCCAACTCGCCCCAGAACCCCGTCTGGACCCCGGTCCCGCAGCCCGGCCCGCTGGGCCTCCGGGGCCTGAGGTTGGACCCCACAGGCCATGCCCTGGGGACTCAGCAAGGTCTGTTGAGAGAAGGTGGATGTCCAGTGGGTCTTGAAGGGTGAGGAGGAATTTTCTGGGTGAGGGCTTCATCAGCCCACATCGGGGCACAGCTTTCGTCAGCCACCACGTGTGGGTCGTGGGCCCACAGCCCTGGGTCCTCCCCGGTGCCTCCTGGTACAGCCTGGCCTAGCGGGGACGAGCCGCATGGGAGCCTGGTGAAGGTGCTGTCGCTGGCAGGGGCTGTGTCTGGCCAAGGACATGGCCATCAGCAGCAGGGCTGGTCCCGCCCCCAGGCCCCCCACCCACCCTGCCCCCCTCAGGACCAGGAACTGGAGACGGGCCCCTTATGAGGGGCTGCAGCAACAGCGTGAGGATGAATAATGCATTTATAACACAGCGTCGTGGTAGCCAAAAATGATCTATAAACGGGTGGTAAATGTTTTATAATGTTTTTGTAACCCGTTATAAATGATAAATGGCAGACTATAGATGCCGGATCAAAAAAAAAAAAAAAAAGAAAATAAATAAACAAGGATTGTCATCCTCTATTAACTACAATGATGCTTATCATTATTGTTAACAATGATTAAACATTTACTATGTGCTTAGCATATAATAAATATGAGATTTCCTAACCTTTTCCCTATCAAGGCCACTTAAAATAATTCTGAAAGTTCATTTTATATGGAGGAATGCCTAGTGGAATTGACAGACCTCCACATTCCAACACAACTCAGGCTCATAAAAGGACAGCACCTACATCTTTGGGTTGGTCTAATGACAGAAATCTGTAATTCCTGATGAATTTTGATCCAGAAATGTGTGATGACTAAGGTAATGGGTCCTCTGCATTTTGATAAAGAGTAATCCTCAGGAGTCTTCCTCATAGCCATGAATGTTGCATAACTTGGGCATCAAGAAACAGAGAATGAAAAAAAAAGGAGAAGCATAGAGAAGAAAGAAGAGATCCATTTCAATTTTCTTGAAATTGCAACTGTTGTTCCACTCAGTTTTAATGCAAGTGTATCTGAAGCAGTGGATACACACAAGACTGAAATATTTAGGCTGGTAAAATTCACTGAAATATTGGGATATAGTTTCAAGGATTTTCTGACCGATGATAAAGAGCTAACTGCATTGTTAAGGAGGGCAGGCAAGATGATCAGTACTTTCTTGAAAAACTGGAGGAAAATTTGAAGAATTAATTGAGATTCCCAGAGATATTTACTAATGAATAGTTAGTGGATTCTATTGTATATATAACACTAAGTAGATGATAGATAGATGATATAGATAGATAGATGATAGATAGATAGATGATAGATAGATAGATAGATAGATAGATAGGATGTATGAGTAATTTAAAACTATACTTCCCTCTATTATGACCCCACTATAGTAAGTGATAACATTTTAGATTTCTTAAATTTAGCACCAATTCACTGTCTCTGAGGCTAAGTCGCCAACTTTTGAGCATCATGAAGACAGATGACAGTCTCTTTTGGTAAGAATATAACCTAGGAGGCAATGCCATAGACATAGAATTATTACACTGTTCTCTGCAAGTTTTAGTCAGGGCTCCTTCTGTAATTCTAACATGTATTCGGATTTATCACAGCTCAAGGGCCCATTTTCAGACTTGGTCCTTTCTATCCCATACTGGCTTTATCTTACTTTAAAGGAGAATTTTAGTTTTGATGAAATACTATACTTACACAGTTGCAACTTATATAAATAACACCTATAATCCTTATGCAAAACATTTCCCATATTGTGACAAGCTTAATGGCTATAGTTATTTAGCCTTAGCTAAGCCCAATTTTCTATATTAATGGAAATATTTAGTATATGATGAAATATACAAAAATCATTACAGAGTTAAAGATAAAACCTTTTCACTCTTTATTTTGTAATGCTTTCAGCCTACAGAAAAGTTTCAAATATAGTACAGAGTTGTTTATACTGTCACACAGCTTCCCTAACACTAACATTATATAACCATAGCACAATTATCAAAATCAGAAAACTAACATTGATGAAATACTATTGACTAAGCACAGACCTAATTCAAATTTCACCGATTATTAAATCTTTATTGTTATGCTCAATTACTATTTGACAAAGTAGTCAAGAGCATGCAATGGAATCAACAGTCTCTTTAATAAATGGTGTTGGGAAAATTGGTCATATACATGCAAAAACATGAAACTAGACCACCAACTTACACCATACACAAAAATAAACTCAAAAATGGATAAAAGACTTACATCTTAAATGTAAGATGGGAAACCATAAAAATCCTAGAAGAATCCATAGGCAGAAAAATAGCAGACATATGTCATAGCAATATCTTTACCAATACAGCTACTGGAGCAATGGAAACTAAGGAGAAAATAAACAAGGGACTACATTAAAATAAAAAGCTTCTGCAGAGCAAAAGAAACCATTAACAAAGCAACAAGATAGCCCACTGCATGGGAGAACATAGTTGCCAATGTTATATCCAATAAAGGCTTAATCTCCAAAATTTATAGGGAATTCATACATCTTAACATAAAGAAGATAAACTGCCGGGGTCCAACCCCAGCGGGTCCAGGGGTTCCCAAAGGCGTAGACGGAGTCGGAGAAGAAGGAAGGACACGGAGACAGTGTTCAGTTGATCAGCAGCCTAGCCAGGATCTCTAGCCCGGATCTCCAGAGAGGTTCTGCTTCGGATCTCCAGCAAGGTTCTGTAGCCATGTTCCCTCGCTAGGTTCTCCAGCCAGGTTCTGTCCAGGCTCTCCAGTCAGGTTCAGTGTCCAGGTTCCAGTCAGGTTCTCCTGTCAATCTCTGTAGTCAGGTTCAGTCCAGGATGCCTTGCCATGTTCTCCCGCTAGGCTCTGTCTCTAGGCTCCGAGGCCAGTCCCTCTCCAGGATCCTCCGGCATGCTCTCTCCAGCGAAGTTCTTCTGTCTCTAGGCTCCGTGTAGGTTCTGTCTTCTTGATTCTGTTCTAAGTTCTGAGTGTTTCTGTCTTGTTACAACTGTATTTATACCAGTTGATTCAATCCTATCAATCTCTATTACAAAGGTTAGGGCGTTTCTTATCTCCATTCCAGGGAGAAAAGATTATGTAGTTTAAGCATGATTGTTCGTAGTTAAAGGGATTAATTACCCGCCTGGCACTTAGTTGAGGGGTTTTATTCCCTCCCTAACTTCAGGGGAAAATCCCTACCTGGGGATTCAACCTTTCTCGGAGAGGTGACCTTGGTTAAAACACAGCCTCAAGAAGGTGAGCAAACATATTAAGAACCGTATGCCATATATGCCAGGTCCCTTGAAACAGCAAGGTTGGACCGGCTCCCGGCAATAAACAATCCAAGCAAAAAATGGGCAAAGGACTTAAATAGATACCTTTTGGAAACTGACATACAGAAGGCCAGTAGACATAGGAAAACATGCTCTAAGTCGCTAATTATCTGAGAGATGCAAATCAAAATGGCAATAAGATACCATCTCACACCTCACAGAATGGCTATTATCAACAAATCAACAAATGACAAGTGCTGGCAAGGATGTGGAGAAAAAAGAACCCTTGTTCACTGCTGATGGGAATGCAGAATGGTGCAGCCACTGTGGAAAACAGTATGGGGTTTCCTCAAAGAATTAAAAATAGAACTCCCATTTGGCCCAGGAATCCCACTTCTAGGAATACTGTAGATCCCAAGAAACCAGAAACACCAATTGGAAAGGACATATGCACTCCTATGTTCATAGCAGCACAATTTACAATAGCTAAGATTTGGAAACAACCTAAGTGCCCATCAGCAGATGAGCGGATTAAAAAACAGTGGTACATCTACACAATGGAATACTATGCTGCTGTAAAAAAAAAAAAAAGAATTCTTACTATTTGCAACAGCATGGATGGACCTGGAGAGCATTGTGCTAAGTGAAATATGTCAGTCAGAGAAAGATAAATATCACATGAACTCAGTCATTTGTGGAATATAATGAACATTATAAACTGATGAGCAAAAACAGATACAGAGACAGAGAAACATCAAACAGATTGCCAAACTTCAGTGGGAAGGCAGGGGAGGGTTTGGCAGGGGGCGGGGGGGGGGGGGGGGAGGAAGAGGTGGTAAGAGATCAACCAAAGGACTTGTATGCATGCATATAAGCATAACCAACGGACACAGAACTAGGAGGGTGACAGCATGTGCCAGGGAGTGGGGGTGGCCAGGATTAGGTCAATGGGGGAAAAAGGAGACATATGTAATAGTATATGTAATACTTTAAAATAAATAAATAAATAAATAAATAAATAAATAAATATCTTTATTGTTGAGAGTATTACAGATGTCCCCCCTTTCCCCCATTGTTCCCCTCCACCCAGATCCCAACCCAACCCAGGCCTTCACCACCCTATTGTTTGTGTCCATGGGCAACTCATATTGCATATAGTTTCTTTGGCTAATCTCTTTCTACTCAGTCACCTCCTTTCCTCTTCCCTCTTCTCTCTGAGATTTGTCAGTCTGTTCCATCTTCCCATGCCTCTGGTTCTATTTTACTCATCAGTTTGTTTTGTTCATTTGTTTCCACATGTAAGTGAAATCATGCGATATTTGTCCTTCTCTGACCGGCTTAATTTGCTTAGAAAAATAATTTCCAGGTCCCTCCATGTTATTTCAAATGGTAATAGAGTCTTCTTTTTTGCAGCTGCATATCATTCCATTGTGTAATTGTGCCAGTTATTTTATCCACTCATCTACTCATGGGTACCTGGCTTGTTTCCAGATCTTAGCTATCATAAATAGTGCTGCTATGAATATGGAGTTGGGGGCATATATTCTTTCTGGTTGGTGTTTTGGAATTCTTAGGATATATGCCTAGAAGTGGGATCACTGGGTGAAATGGCAGTTTCATTTTTTAATTTTTTGAGGAAACTCACTGTCATTTTAATCTGCATCTCTATGATGATTAGTGATGTTGAACAATTTTTCGTATGTCTCTTGGCCATCTGTATGTCCTCCATGGAGAAGTGTCTATTCAGGTCCTCTCCTCATTTTTTAATTGGGTTGTTTGTCTTTCTTAGTGCCCTTTTTCTCTTCTGTTCCAGTATCCAATCCAGGATTCTACATTGTATTTATTTGTGTCTTCTCAGTCTCCCCAATTCTAAATATTCCTCTATATTTCCTGTCTTTCATTACCTTGACATTTTTGCAAAGTACTTCTCAGTTATTTTATTTAACTTGGATTTGTTTTCTCATGATTAATTTTGTTTTCTCATGTATGTTGGAAAAAGTACCACAGAAGGGATGAGCCCTTCTCAGTGCATTCTATCAAGAAGTGTGTGATGTTGATATGTCATATAACCTTTGTCACTTGGTTCAAGTCATTTCTATCACAAGTCTCCACTGTGAAGTTACATTATAATTATATTGTACGTACTATCATTACTGTTTTTATAGCTCAAATTATTCCATATTTGGCAATTAGAACTTCCTTTCAATATATCCTTTTATATTTTTCAACACTCCCTTATTCTCTGACACCACAAGATATTCTGAGCTTCTCATAAGTTTTCCTTTGTTCCTGAAATCAACAATTTCTCCAAGGAGCCATGTTTTACATTACTGAAGAATTGACTGTAGAAACCATAATCTCAGCACTAGGTGTGTTCCTTACTATAGAGGTTTCATTGGTTCTTGGCACTTCCCACAGGAAGTTTAGACATATATGTATATATGCTAACCCATGCACACATATACATCTACATTTAATTTTCTACTTATGACTATGTATTTCTATTTGCCTATATAGCTATCTATCTATCTGTCTATGTATTCATCCTAAGAGTTGACAACCCTACCTCATTTTCCAATCCAGCAGAATTCTTTCAAGCCTTCCCCTTTTCTTTATTTTTATCATTTTTCTCCACCAGTGAGATACCTGGTTCTCATTTACCTACAATAAATTTGTTTATTTTTTCAATCCTAGTATAAAGGAATTATTTTCAGAATTTATAACTCATAATTTTGCAAAGAAAAAATTAATAACTAGAAAACAGTAGTGACGTAGTTATTTCTTTAGTCTTAGAGTATGGGGTCAAAAAACTGTTTTTTGAAGTGTTTTAAGTTAGTTCATTTCTTTGAAACTCTCTTTGATGTGTTTCTGTGAGGTGGGAGACCTAAAACTAAGGCCCATTTTAATGGGCTGGATTGACATTTGGTAAAATTAGGAGGTTCAAATGGCTTAACAGGAAGTGCGCCTCCTAGTCAAACACCCTCCTTAACAAGGTGTAAGTGTGGTTCCTGCTTATCTCTGAGAGGCAGGATTCAGTTCTTTGCCACAATGCAGAATGATTCAAACAAGTCAATCATGCCCTCCCTTGGGGAGCAAGAAGCTCTACATGGATTTGTTCACTTCACTTTCTCTAACTTGAATAGTATTGGGTGTGTTTTTTATGTTTTCTATTTTAGTAAAGCCCAGATATTTTCACAGGTTTTTATGTTTGTTTGGTAGTGGGCAAAGGGCTGGTGGGCCCTCCTTTTCTCACAGGACCCTGCATTTTCCCCTTTTGCACCATCCTCCTTCACTACCAAACACTAAGAAGGCTTCTCTCTTCCCTTTGGGCTCCCTTTTTCTTCCTCTGAAGCTAAACCTTTCAAAGATAGCCTTTAATTAACGCATATTTTTGTGGTCCCTTTCCTGTGGTTCATGATTTCAAATCCACTTTAGGTCCCTTTTCTAGTTTCCTTTTTCTGTCCTCCCTACAGTTTTCATGTTTTCTTGGCTCACTAAAAAGCCTAGAATCAGGGCATGGGTGGGGTCAGAAGTGTGAAAGATCATGCACTAGGCTCTGATGAAGTTTTTTGGTGTGTTTTTTTTCCTTTTCTTTTTATTCACAGTTATTTGAAATTTCAGTAGTCTCTGTCTTCAAGTTATTCTGAGGGGATGATTTCTATGATGCTTTATTCTTCCCTTTTTGTATTTTTCTGTATTATTATTGAGAGACAGATCATTAGGCACCTGCAATTGACTTTAGTCCTCAATAATATTTGAGATAATATCTAAAGTTATATGATTCTTTATAACTACTTTATCCTGTACCAACAATTTAATATTCCAATCTCTGTCTAACTTAGTTAGGTGTGGGAGAATTTCTGTGAATAAAGATTTACCAGAGAAGTTGATTTAAAAATTGCTTAGTGTAGATATGCCTTGGGGGCAGTGCAGGGGGAGTGGTGCTATCCTGGGAAGTTAATCTAACCACTAATCTCTGCAAAACTTAAATATTAATCCTACCTGATACTATTTCCAGAAAGAAAAAGACTAAACAAGTACTAACAAAAGAATACCTTCTTATGCATCTATTACTTCTACTTCTTAATATTCTGTTTCACGGAACACCCTGAAATGAATATTAGAAATAAAGATCCATGACAGTCGTTGACATGCAACACAAGATGACTTGTTAACTTGTGTGAAATTGCAGTAGAATTGCTTCAAGGCAATGATTTTTTTGTTTCCTGGAATCAAGGAGTCTGATGATTTTGACAGATTTCCCATTTTTAGATATATTCATCTCCCTGTTTGCAGTGATGTTATGCAACAGTTGCATTTTCTTAGATTCAGG
Organism: Myotis daubentonii; assembly: GCF_963259705.1. Lineage (NCBI taxonomy): Eukaryota > Metazoa > Chordata > Mammalia > Chiroptera > Vespertilionidae > Myotis > Myotis daubentonii. The sequence goes on along the minus strand of NC_081842.1, from coordinate 74,005,915 downwards.
TTTGTCAGTAAAGGGAGCTGATAATACATTGCTTCGTTTTGACTTCTGCTATGGAAGGCTACTATAACGTCAATGTGCCACGCAGTAATGTATGCATTGGTTAACAAGAATGCAAATTTTAAAATATCTATTTTAGTCTTAATCCATTAACCTCACTGGAAATATAATTCAGTTTGCATTTCCCCCTGAAAATTATTTTTAAAATGACTTAAGTGCTTCAAACGTTTGTACATCTAACATCATGCAAAGTATGGAACAATTTACTGATGTATGAAATGTAACACAGAAAGCCTAAAATGCTGTTAAAAATCTAGTTGAGAAATCTAGTTGGGGGAGGGTGGGTGGGTGGGAGGTAATCAACCAAAGATGTTGTAGGCATATATACATAACCCATGGAAACAGACAATAGGGTGATGAAGGCCTGGGGTAGGGGCCTGGGGCGGGCTTAAGGGGGTCAATGGGAAAAAAGGGGACATATGTAATACTTTCAACAAAAAAGATTTTTTTAAAAAAAATCTAGTTGAAAAGGACCAGGGATGACAGAGATTTACCAAAACTGAAAATTGATGAGAGAAGCCAAGGATCACAAACTGCCTTCTACCCACAGGTAGCTAATGGTGAAGTGTGAAGATGAAGATTGGAAACATTTGGGGATTGTCATTTAGTCACTAACAAAAAATAGAATCATTAGAGTACATCTTGATTATTTTATCCAAACTGTGTCTAATTTTAAGATTTCAACTAAGTTAACAATACATTTGGAGAAATTATTCTGCAATATTTTAGCTCATGCAACTCTTCCTATTTATTACACTTCAAGACACTAACATGAAACTTAGAACCAGTTCAGTCAAAGACTCACCAGGCAGCCATTCATCCCTAGATCATGAGAAAGAGCAAAAGAAAAAGATTTTCTTAACTGATTCAAAGAGAGTTCATGGTTTAAGCACAGGGAGCAACTAAAATCTATGATTGATAGGCCAGGTCATACAAATGACCAACATACCTGTAACTGGATACTCTGAAACTCATAAAAGTGACATAACAAACAACTTGTCATCGTAAGAATATTTATGAGGCAGTTGGATTCTGGAGGAATTGCAGGAAGTTATAGTGCCTTCTCAGGAAATGTCTTTTCTGTTTTCACACTAAGCTTCAGAGGCCAGGTGGACATTGCTGAGATGGATAACACTAAAATGGACAGTTTATATACACTCTCAAGTAAAGTCCAGAAATTCTCTGTTAATATGGAAGCATGATTCTGAATTGTTTTCCAGTTTCTCTTGGTATTTTAATATATTGTTTTGATCTGTTTTCTTTTCTTTTCTCCTAGAACCATTTTATTTGAAGTGATGAGGCTACCTACTTATTTGTAAACAGAATTGCATTTAATTCATTTGTTGTCAAACATATAGGAAAGCCCTGACCAGTTTGGCTCAGTGGATAGAGCATCGGCCTGTGGACTGACGGGTCCCAGGTTTGATTCCAGTCAAGGGCATGTACTGTGGTTGCGGGCACATCCCCAGTAGGGGGTGTGCAGGAGGCAGCTGATCGATATTTCTCTCTCATCGATGTTTCTAACTCCCTATCCCTCTCCCTTCCTCTCGGTAAAAAAATCAATAAAATATATTTTAAAAAAACATATAGGAAAGAGATGACTAAAGTGAACACTTTTGTTTGCCAGTTCACTTAGGAAGAAAAAATAGAAACATTAGACTTCATCAAAATTAAAATTGGTTTTGTGTCAAAGGACACTATGAAGGAAGTAAAAAAAAATTCAGAATGGGAGAAAGTAGTTGAAAACCATATATCTGAGGAAGTTCTAATATCTAAAATATTTAAAGAAACCTTGTAGTCAGCAACAAAAAGACAGATGACTCAACTAAAAATTGAGCAAAGGACTTGAATAGACATTTCTCTGAAGAAGATATACAGATGGCAAACAAGCACATGAGAATATGCTTAACATCATTAGTGACTAGGGAAAAATAAATCAGAACCACAGTGAGATATTACTTCATACCAACTAGCATGGCTACTAAGAAAAAAGGAAACAGAAAATAAAAAATCCTAGTAAGAATGTGGAAAAACTGGAACTCTCATACATTGCTAGTGGGAATATAAAATGGTGTGGCCATTGTTTTGGCAGTTCTTCAAAAGTTGGATGTAATCCTATATAATAAAAGACTAATATGCAAATAGACCAAACAGTGGAACAACGGGTCTCTGACACACACTGACAGGAGGAGGCAGACGCTCAATGCAGGAGCTGCCCCCCTTGTGGTCAGTGTACTCCCACAGGGGGCGCACTGCTCAGCCAGAAGCTGGGCTCACGGCTGGTGAGCGCAGTGGCAGTGGAGGGAGCCTCCATGGATGCCCAACTGCCGGCTTAGGCCCATTCTCCACAGGGAGCGGGCCTAAGGTGGCAATCGGACATCCCCTGAGGGCTCCCAGACCGCGAGAGGGTGCAGGCCAGGCTGTGGGACCCCCCCCCCAAAGTGCATGAATTTCATGCACCGGGCTTCTAGTATTAACATATGACCTAAAAATTCTACTCCTTATTATACCCAAGCAAATTGAAAACATGCTCACAAAAATTTGTATATGTGTGTTCATGGCAGTAATATTCATAATACCCCAAAACTGAAAATAACCCAAAAATTAATCATCTGATGAATGGATAAACAACATATAGTATATACATAAATTGAATGTTATTTACTCATAAAAAGGAATGAAGTACTGTTATATGTTATAACACAGATAAACCTTAAAACATTATATTAAAATAAATTAAACATAATTTCATAATTTAATTTATGCTCAGTCACATCACATTAGTAACTAGAAATGTGTCATGGTAGGAGTATTTATACCATGGAAATTGGCAAATTTACACATGAGAGCTGTGTATTCTAGAGAACAGGTAATTAAACATTTATCAACATACCACTGAGAATACTTAAATAAATGAATAAAGTATGCAATGTTCATGGGTTGGAAGATTCAATATTATTGTTAATCATTGAAAATTGATTTATAAATGTAATATCCGTTCAAATCAAATTTAAAGCAGGCTTTTTTATATAGAATGACAAAGTTGTTCAAATATGTGTAGAAATACAAAAGATCTAGACTATCCACAACAGAATTATAAAAGAAAAATAAAATTGAAAACTTCTAGTGGCACAAAATACACTATTTTAAAAAAGCAATAAATTGGTCTTAAAAAAAAATATTATATCATTTTCAAAAGATGTTGTTAAGCAAATAAAAAGAAAGGACACTATTGGACAAAAGTTTGTAATATATTTATAATTACATTATATAAACATACACACACATATATATGAACGAGTAATATCAGAATATATAAAGAACACCAATAATGCATGATGAAAATACAAATAACGCAATAGAAATGGACAAATGATTTCAACAGTCACTTATGAAAATAAGATACAAATAATGCTAATCTGCACAGGAAAAGTACTTAATGTTATTAGATATCAGAAAACCAAAAATTAAAATCACAAATAAAAATAATATTAAATTACTAAAATAGCTAAAGTAAAATATCTATTAATAGTAATACATGTTATGAGGTAGTAGGTAAAGCTACTTAAATTCTCAGAGATAACTGTTGGGAATAAAAAATAGCACAAGCATTGGAAAATAATTAGGCAGTTTTTTCTCATACAGTTAAATATTTAACTTTGATCCCCCAAATCTACCCATAGCTACTATTCACCATAGGAAAAAATATATATATATATTTTAAAAATGTCTCATGACATTAAATCATAGGTAAACATGACCCCCCCCCAAAATCAAAAGATATATCTAAATATATTTTTAAGAAAAAGAAAGACAAAAAGAAAAAAATGAGACATGAATGAGATGAAGGAACACAGAGGCAAAGATTAGAATATTTAACATAGATCTCATGAAATATGTGGAATCTAGAAAGCAAAATAAACAAACAAACAAAACAGAAATAAACTCATAGATACCAAGAAAAAACTGATGGTTGCCAGATGGGAGGTAGGTTGGGAGTCTACATGAAAATGTGAAGGGATTAAGAAGTAAAAATTGGAAGTTACAAAATAGTCATGGGGATGTAAAGTAGAGCATAAGAAATCCTATATAATAAAGAGCTAATATGAAAATGGTCATCGCACCCTCATGCCCTCGCACCCTTGTGCCCTTGTGCCCTCGCACCCTCATGCCGGGGCCAGAAGACCTGAGTCCACGCCCTGCAGGACTTGACAGGGGCAAAGCCAGCCAGGTCGGGTCTTGCACAATTTTGAGGCATGTGTGTGTGGGCGGGAACTTGACTCTGGGTCCCATGGTGCACCCCACTCTGACAGGAGGGAGATTTTCATATACATTTTACTAATTTTCTTTCATCTCTGATACTTCTATTAGAGAGAAAGGGCAAATAGCAATATTAAAATATTTCCTCTAATTAATTCCCTTTTAATGTGCATGAATTTCATGCATTGGGCCACTAGTATAGTCAATACTATTATAAGAACTATGTTTGGTGCCAGGTGAACACTAGACTTATTGGGGGGATTACTTTGTAAGTTATATAAATGTCTAACCACTATGCTGTAAACCTGAAACTAATATAAACTATCATTGAAAAATAAAAATAAAAATTTCAAAAGAGAGAAGTCATATTAGAAGAAATAATGGCTGAGAATATTCCCAAACAAATAGAAAACAACAATGTTCAGATTCAAGATTTCTGTACCCTATGCAGAAAAATTAGAAAACCACCACCAGACAAAGTGGTGAAAATGAAAGCAAAGTCAATATTTAGATTTGATATGTTAATGCTATATACTCCTAGAAAACAGCTAAAACCTAAAATGCTCATATTAGGAAAGAAGAAATACTGAAAAGATATGATTTAATCATCCACCTTAATAGAGTATAGCCTAATATAGCAGCAGGAAGGAAAAGTAAAGAGTAAATATTAGTGAAATAAAACACAGCAGTATCCAAAAATAACATGAGGGGTTGAAAGTGGTTGCTCTGGATTGTAAGCTGATGTACAGTAGAGACACACTTACCCAAGAAATTGCTGAGGCTGATCCTGCTGACCCTAGTCTACCTTCGTCTCCTACATAGGTCATTTCTTCCTAGTCTCCTGTTTGGTAGGAAACAGGACCCACAGAGTGGGTGACAAAAGGAAAGAGGGTTATGGGAGAGAACAAACAAAACCCAGAGTTGAACTTCAGATGATTTCCAGCTCCCGAAACCTAAAATAAAGGAGTGCTAGAGGCCAGCTGGGATTGTGCTTTTTCATTTGCCTAGAAAAACAAACTGCTCCGAAGACCTTGCACCAACTCTGACTAGGGCATTGTGTGGCCCACCCTTAACCAGGCTTTCAGCTGTGTGCTCTCAGCCGTTACTAACTGCTTAAAATATTTATAGTCTTACAGTGGTGTTTTATGATCTATATGCTCCCACAGGCCTTGGTGGGTAGCATGGCTTATGAATTTATTGAATCTGAAAACAGATTTATACATTTCCTTTTGGCTATGTTTTACTGGAGTTTATTCCTAAGTAGGCCCATAGAAGATGGTGCCCTGTCTGGAGGGTAACTTGCCAATCACTTCGTGCTAATGAGCAAAGTGAGAAACAGCAGAGCATTTCAAGCTGAATGCAAATCCATCTTCAGTTAAGTACTTTTTTACAACAGAGAAGAGGAATGTTGAATGCTTGCTTGCTTATGAGTAGAGTGTGCTTGTAAATGAGACAGTTGCTTAATGCTACCTTGTAAATACAGATGGTGATTCACAACTTATGCCCAACAAGCAGAAAAAGAATTCAAGTTGTGAATATTATGCAAAATGCAGGCCTAACAATGGGTAGCAATATGTTGTAATATATCCTAGAAGGTTGAATCAACATAAAAATATATGAGAGTTTTCTTTCATGGAACACTAATTTGTAGCCCCTCATACTACCAAAAATCCTATATAATAAAAGAGATAATACATAAATTGACCATCACTCCAACACACAAGATGGCCTCCCCTGCGGTCAAAGATGGCCACCACAAGATGGCTGGCAGGGGAAGGCAGTTGGGGGGGACAAGGCCTGCAGGGGAGGGCAGTTGGCGGGGGGGGGACCAGGCCGGCAGGGAGGGCAGTTAGGGGCGACCAGGCCTACAGGGGAGGGCAGTTGGGGGAAACCAGGCTGCAGGGGAGGGCAGTTGGGGGGGACCAGGCCGGCAGGGAGGGAAGTTAGGGGCAACCAGGCCTGCAGGGGAGGGCAGTTGGGGGTGACCAGACTGGCAAGGGAAACAGTTAGGGGTGACCAGGCCAGCAGGGGAGGGCAGTTTGGGCCAACCCGGCCTGCAGGGAAGGACAGTTAGGGGTGACCAGGCTGCAGGAGAAGGTAGTTAGGGGCAATCAGACCAGCAGGAGAGCAGTTAGGCATCAATCAGGCTGACAGGGGAGTGGTTAGGGGGTGATCAGACTGGCAGGCAGAAGCAGTTAGGGGCAATCAGGCAGGCAGGCAGGTGAGCAGTTGGGAGCCAGCAGTCCTGGATTGTGAGAGGGATGGTCAACGGGATCAGGCCTAAACGGGCAGTTGGACATCCCTCAAGGGATCCCTGATTGGAGAGGGTGCAGGCTGGGCTGAGGGATACACATACCCCCGTGCACAAATTTCATGCACCGGGCCTCTGGTCTCTCATAAATGTGTATACATATCTGTGTGTACATATGTATGATATATTCACATACAAAACTATGAATGGCATGCAATGCTTAGAGACATTTAAATATCACATCCATCATATATATATATATATATATATATATATATATATATATATATATATTACAACCATTTTGCATTTTTCTGTTTTGGTTAATAAAAAGCTTTATTATAGTTTACTAGAGGCCCAGTGCAAAAAAATTTGTGCACTCAGGGGGACCCTCAGCCCGGCCTGTGCCTTCTCGCAGTCTGGGACCCCTCAGGGGATGTCCACCTGCTGGCTTAAGCCCGCTCCCCAGGGGATTGGGTCTAAGCTGGCAGTCAGACATCCCTCTGGCAGCCCAGGAGCCCTTGGGGGATGTCCACTTGCTAGCGGGAGCCAGGCCTAAGCTGCAGTCAGACATCCTTAGTGCTGCTGAGGAAGCGGGAGAGGCTTCTGCCACCACTGCTGTGCTCGCAGTCATTAGCCAGGCTTGTGGCTGAGCAGGGCTCCCCCTATAGGAAAGCACTGACCACCAGGGGGCAGCTCCTGCATTGAGCATCTGCCCCCTGGTGGTCAGTGTGTGTCATAGTGACCAGTCATTCCCAGTCCTTCTGCTGTTAGGGTCAATTTGCATATCACCCTTTTATTATATAGGATAGAGGCCTGGTGCACAGATGGGGGCCCGCTGGTTTGCCCTGAAGGGTGTCCCGAATCAGGGTGGGGGTCCTGCTGGGGTGCCTGGCCAGCCTGGGTGAGGGTTGAGGGCCGTTTTTAGGCTGGCCAAGCCCACCAGCAGTGACCCTCACCCCATGGGGGTGTGGCCAACCTGGGTGAGGGGTTGAGGGCCATTTTCAGGCTGCCCACATCCCCTTCAGGGTGGGGGAGTCCCGCTGGGGTGCCTGGCCAGCCTGGGTGAGGAGCTGATGGCTATTTTCAGGCTGGCCACGCCCCCCAGTGACCCAAGCTCCCAGCCTCTCCTTTTTTTCTTTATTTTCTATCTATCTTCTATAATTGAAACTTTGTAGCCTTGAGCGGAGCCCAGTTCTGGCCAGGTAAGTTGGGAAGCTTGATTTCCTCCATTGCTGGGGCAACCCAAGCCTCCTGCTCACTCCAGCTCTGTGGCCACCACCACCTTAGTTGGGTTAATTTGCATACTCACTCTTGATTGGTTGGTGGGCGTGGCTTGTGGGTGTGGCTTGAGCATAGTGAAGGGATGGTTAATTTGCATGTTTCTCTTTTATTATATAGGACATTTATCTTCTTATAATAGAAGTATTTCTACATCATTTGAAATTAAAAAGTTATACTTTCTTCTGCAATTCGAATAATTGGACCAGGAAATTGAGATTTTTTGGGGGTGGGGAGATCTTTTAGTCAGGCATTTGCTTATTATGTCCTTCTAAGAAAAAATGTTCAAGAGAATGGAAAATAATTACATATATTTGATCTGAGGTCTTTTAAAGTATATCTGACATAGTCTCCTCTATACTCACAAATGCAGACTGAATTCACTAGAATGACAACAGTGTAGCTAACGGGTTTGCAATTCAATTATCCATCACGTGGAATCGCAGACAGTAGATTTTCAAAAGTCATCCTGGTTTTTCCTGACATCTCCCTTTTGAAGGATCTTGAATCCGTATTTTAATAATTTTAAGTTTAAACAAAATAAATTTTAAAAAGAGGGATCAAGTGATATATGAAGTCAATTATATCTTTGGAACAGAAATACCCTAGTAACTCATTTACTTCTGGACAATCATTACATATGTTTTATAAACTACTATGAAAGAAAGATAGAAATTATAGTTCAAGGGCAATTTTTCTATAGATTTAGTTTTATAGATACATATTTTTTCCTTAGTCCTATCTAAGTGCTATAGACAGTGTCAGTTTCAGAATGATTTACTTTATAGCCATAGAGCAACAGAAGCTTAATCTGAAGAGCTACCAGCTATTTATTTCATTGGTATGTGTAAGAAATAATACATATTCCAATGAAATAAATACACCAGAAAGGTGGCCACACAAAATGGATCTGATATTTAAATGTCTCTAAGGATCGAATGCTGTGCATAGTTCTGTGTGTGCATCTCTGGGCTTGGGGAACTGATAGGCCTCACTGTGCATTTTTGTAACATATTGAATAGATTTGTTATGTGACTGACTTCCATGCTATAACTTGGAGACCAAGGAGAAGAGCATATCTTCACCTTCAAAGCCTGTCTTAACAGCTCCTCAGTTGATGTCTGGGGCATACCTGATAATTGTCAGCATATTATATTAGTTTATTTTTTAATTTTGTGTAACTTTTTCCCCAGTTTAATTGAAATATGATTGACATATAACATGTGCAAGTTTAAGATATATAATATGTTATTTGATTTATTCACATATTACAAAATGATTACCACCATAAGGTTAGCTAATATATCTATCACCTCGCATAACTACAATTTACGTGTGTGTAGGTGTGTGTATATGTGTGTGTGTGTTGAGAACTTTTAAGATCTGCTCACTTGGCAACTTTCAAATAAACAATACAGTATTTTTCACTGGACTTTCCAGTCTGTACATTATATCTCCAGAAATTACCCATCTTGTAACTGGAAGTTTGTACCCTTTGATAACCTTTGCCCATTTCAACAATTATTGATCTATTCTCTTTTCTTATGACTCCGGGCTTTTTAGATTCCACATGTATGTGAGATCATACGGTATTTGTCTTTCTCTGTATGACTTACTTCATTTAGCACAATTATCCATGTTGTTGCAAATTGCAGGATTTCATTCTTTTTAAAGCTGAACAATATTCTATTGTGTGTATGTGTTTTTAATGTGTTGTACATTTTCCTTATGCATTATCTTAGATAGACACTTTAATTGTTTCTACATCTTGGCTATTATAAATAACTAGAGGCCCGGTGCACAAAAATTTGTGCACTCGGGAGGGGGGGGAGGGGGGGGTCCCTCAGCCTGGCCTGTGCCCTCTCGCAGTCTGGGACCCCTCGGGAGATAACGACCTGCTGGCTTAGGCCTGCTCCCAGGTGGCAGAGGGCAGGCCCAATCCCTAGGTGCAGCCCCTGGTCAGGCTCAGAGCAGGGCCGATTGGGGGGTTGGGGCACCGCCCCCTGTCACACTCAAGGCAGGGTCGATGTGGAGGTTGTGGCACCACCCGCTGTCACGCACAGAGCAGGGTCCATCAGGGGATTGAGGAGCTCTCCCCTGTCACTCACAGAGTAGGGCCGATAGGGGAGTTGAGGCACCACCCCCTGTCACACACAGAGCAGGGTGGATCAGGGGGTTGGGGCACCGCCACTGTCATACTCAGGGTAGGGCCGATGGGGAGGTTTTGGCTCTACCCCTTCACACACAGAGCAGGGCTTGTGGGGGGGGGGGGCTGGGGTTGGGGCCCCACCCTCTATCACCCACAGAGCAGGGCTGATCAGGGGGTTGGGGCGCCGCCACTGTCATACTCAGGGCAGGGCCGATGGGGAGGTTATAGCTCTACCCCATCACACACAGAGCTGGGCCCATGAGGGGGGTTGGGGCGCCGCACCCTGTCACACACAGAGCAGGGCCGATCAGGGGGTTGGGGCGCCGCACCCTGTCACACACAGAGCCGCAGGGCTATCACGGGGTTGGGGAGCTCCCCCCTATCAGGCACAGAGCAGGGCTGATCAGGGGGTTGGGGCACCTTCCCCTGTCACGAACAGAGCAGGGCGGATAGGGAGGTTGTGGCCCCACCCCCTGTCACACACACAGAGCCGCAGGGCGATCAGGGGGTTTGGGCGCTGCCCCCTGTCATGCTGATCCCGGTTCTGGGAGGCATATTACCCTTTTACTATATAGGATAGAGGCCTGGTGCACAGGTGGGGCTGGCTGGTTTGCCCTGAAGGGTGTCCTGGATCAGGGTAGGGGTCCTGCTTGGGTGCCTGACCAGTCTGGGTGAGGGGCTGAGGGCTGTTTTCAGGCTGGCGGGTGACTGAAGCTCCCAACCGCTCCTTTTTTTCTTTTCTTTTTTTTTTTATTCTGGGCCAGCTTTAGCTTTGAGTCTTGGCTCCAGCTCTTAGTCCTCCGCTCCTGAAAGCAGGTATCTGGTTTGTTTGGGTTCTATAATCGAAACACTGTTTCAACTCCAGCTCTGAGATGCCAGTTGGCTGAAAGCAGGTTTCTGGGGTTTTGTTTAGCTTCTATATTTTTGTAACAATGTTTCAAACTGCAAGCTCAGAGGCTGGCAGCGGCAGGCGGGGAACGTTGGAGTCCTCCATCACTGAAGCAAGCAAGCCTCAAGTTAGCTTCAAGCTGCCTGGCTGCCGGCCGCCATCTTGGCTGGCAGTTAATTTGCATATTGCCCTGATTAGCCAATGGGAAGGGTAGCGGCGGTATGGCTAATTACCATGTTTCTCTTTTATTAGATAGGATACTTCAATGAACATAGGAGTGAGGACATATCTTTAAGACTGTGTTTTTATTTCCTTTGGCTATAAATCCAGAAGTGAAATTGCTAGATCATATGATAGTTCTGTTTTTAATTTTTTGAGAACCTCCATACTGTTTCCCATAGTGGCTACACCATTTTACATTCCCACCAACAATGCCTTAAGGGCTCTCTTATTTCCACATGCTCACTGTAGCTCTGTCAGTCAGAAATCTGGCATGATGCAATTGGCTCTCAGCTCAAGGAATCACAAGATTGATATCATGGTATCAGCTGATCTGAATCCTTCTTTGGAGGCTCTGGGGGAAAATCTGAGTTCTCTCTTCTCTCTGTAGTCAGGTTCAGTCCAGGATCCCTTGCCATGTTCTCCCGCTAGGCTCTGTCTCTAGGCTCTGAGGCCAGTTTCTGTCCAGGATCTTTTGCCATGTTCTGCCGCTAGGCTCTGTCTCTAGGCTCCGAGTAGGTTCTGTCTTCTTGATTCTGTTCTAAGTTCTGAGAGTTTCTGTCTTGTTACAACTGTATTTATACCAGTAGATTCAATCCTATCAATCTCTATTACAAAGGTTAGGGCGTTTCTTATCTCCATTCCAGGGAGAAAAGATTATGTAGTTTAAGCATGATTGTTTGTAGTTAAAGGGATTAATTACCCGCCTGGCACTTAGTTGAGGGGTTTTATTCCCTCCCTAACTTCAGGGGAAAATCCCTACCTGGGGATTCAATCTTTCTCGGAGAGGTGACCTTGGTTAAAACACAGCACCAAGAAGGTGAGTAAACATATTAAGAACCATATGCCATATATGCCAGGTCCCTTGAAACAGCAAGGATGGACCGGCTCCCGGCACTCTTCTTATTGGCAGAATTCACTTCCTTGCAGTTGGAGAACTGAGACCACCCCCCCCCCTCCTTTTCTTACTATGTGCCAGCAGGGGTTGCTTTTAGTTCCTAGAGGACATTGCACTCCTTGCCACATGGCCCTCTCCAACTTCATGTCAGCAACAGTGTGCCAAATAGTCCTAGTAACTGAATCTCTCCCTCCTGGGAGGGCCACTTTCTTTTAAGAGAACACCTTATTGGTCAGGCTCACTCAAGACAAATTTTCTTTCATGAAATAAATTCATTTGGGTCCTTAATTACATCTGCAAAATACCTTTCATAATAGCTCCTAAATTAGTACTTGGTAAATACCAGGTGTTCCTGGACCCATCTTAAAATTAATGACTGGAGACATTGAGGGCCAATTTAGAATTCTGCAAGCCACACACGCATTTGAACATTTTCTTAAGACACTTTATTACTTCCAGAATGAACCCATGCCATATTTTGATAAGCACAAGCCTAGATTTTTATTGACTATGAACCCCCTGAAGGAAGCAAGCATGCTTTACTTAGTTTGGTATACTAGAAACTCACACTTATCTGTGCAAAATAAATGATAGTTGAATAGATACACAAAAACTTGTTTTTCAAAAGAAAAAACCTCTATTTGCTTACTTAACTAAAATGTCTATTTCTGAAGCTCAAATTCATCCTAACATTAGGATTTACAAAGAACAAGGATAATCTCTATTTCAAATCATCTGAAGTTTTTCATTTTTGATTGATTTCATCTCCAAACTGCATGTGTCTAATTTCATCAGTCTTTCATTGAAGCGTGATTTCCAATCGCCATTACCATCCCATTAATATTTTCTTGGACACTTTAATTTTAGTGTCTACAACTGAACACTATGCTTTAGATACTTTTTTCAATATTGTTCTGATTGTCTTCTTTGTATTTTTTGCTTTGTAATACAAAGGGTTATCGTTAATTGGGCTGGAATTCCATTCCTCTATGAAGCAACTCAAGAGGGAAATAACATTTTTTTAAAGTCATGTAAAAATATTGAGCCAATAATCTATAGTTTAGTTTATCTTAATTTTTTGTAATATATTATGAATTATGGCTACTTAAGTGTAGATATTTGTGGATTCAAGGTATATTGATTCTTATTAAATTACATTATTAAATTCTTTAAGATTTCTTGAGATCCTATTGTGATCATTGAATGCATCATTTGTAAACTTTCTCTTTCTTTTTTTTTACTTCAGAGCATGTCATCCCATAATACACTGACATGGCATATTGATTATTTTGAGATAAAAGCACTTTTGAAACAGCAGTTGCAAGAAGGGCACACTGGCCCTCTTTTTTCTTTCTAAAGATAAAATTCTCATTTAAAAGGCACCCTCCTTGGCCCTAGAGCAGTGGTTCTCAACCTTCCTGATGCTGTGACCCTTTAATACAGTTCCTCATGTTGTGGTGACTCCCAACCATAAAATTATTTTCGTTGCTACTTCATAGCTGTAATTTTGCTACTGTTATGAATCATAATGTAAATATCTGATATGCCGGATATATTTAGGCAACCCCTGTGAAAGGGTCGTTCGACCCCCAAAGGGGTCGCGACCCACAGGTTGAGAACCGCTGCCCTAGAGGGAATCACCAAAGATGAGAATATAGACTAAGAAATATAGACAAATCAACCTTGTTAAACTATCCCCATCTTCCTAGTCACTTCTCCATAATTTACTACCCCAAGCCCAAACCATTTGTCTTATAAATTATTTACAAACTTAATGTGTCTTTGTCCAAAAGGCATAAAAGCTTTCTGCTCTGACTATTTCTTTGGGTCTTCAGTCTCATGTGAAGGCTCCCATGTATGTGTAAAATTTTAATAAACCTTGTATGCTTTTTTCTATGAATCCATCTTATGTCAGTTTAATTCATAGGCCCAGCTGAAGACCCTTAAAAGAGAACTTTTCCTTCTGTACATCTTCACGGTCCCACTGTATGCATGTCCTACTCAATTTATATCTTCCACTAACTCACATATCCATTAACTAACATGCGGACCCAAATAATACTCAGGAGAACACTGCTTTGGCTTCTATATTGACATTGGCTCAATAGGTAGTACTCAGCCAGTTTCCAATATACTTGATTATATTATTGCCAAACGGAAATCTCCACATTTTAACTACAATTACTTTTAAATACTTACCCAAGTCAGATCAATTATATCTATATCTACATCCCTTCTCTAATCAGTCAAATGTCATTTCAACATGGCTTGTCAAAAAAATTACACTAAGGAAACATTTATTGAATATCAGTTTTTACCTACGATTGACTTAGAAGCACACAAGTTTTGGGATTTTATTATATTTTTGTTTTTCTACTTCTAAAGTAAAACAGATATGTTCCACTTGCAAAAGGTATGCTTTAAGATCTAATTAATTTTTAAAGGTGAATATGACCATAAAATGAGAAAGGTATTGTTAACTCATTTGCTTCAGAATTATTATAAAACAAGTGTAGACAAATACATTTTATAGATCTTTTCTAAAGCACCCACACACAATTTATACTCAATTTTTTTCCCTTTTATGTAATGATATTTACTTTGAATTTATATTAGTTCACACAAACACTCCATCCATGCTTTTGTTCTGGCCCTCCGGTCCAGTTTAAGAACCCATTGTGGCCCTCGAGTCAAAAAGTTTGCCCACCCCTGCTAGCCCCAAAGTAAATTGTGCCTCATTTAATCCTATGGTAACTTTGGAAAGTTCATTCCAAATTGAAAACATTTTATAAGTTTATGCTTAAATTTTAAAATCATGTTAAATTCTCAGGAATAGAAGCACTCTTTCAAGATACTTTGTGCAGTAGTTACTGTTTGCTGAGGGGAATTTTGCAAATATAAATACGAATATCCCTTATTTCATCATTCTTGGCCTAAGGACTCTCATCTGTGCTTTCTCCTAAAAATCTCAAGGTATTTTCACACATTTTATTACTCCTCAGAACATAGGTAGAATGAGCTAGGGATCAGGAAACACTGAGTGGTAAGTAGAACCCTTTGAACATCCTATACAGTGTTCTTTTTTTTTTTAATTAAATCTTTATTATTCAGATTATTACATTTGTTCTTCTTTTTCCCCCAAAAAAACTCCCCTCCTCCCAGTTCCCACCCCTCCCTCCGCCCTCACTCCCCACCCACTGTCCTCATCCATAGGTGCACGATTTTTGTCCAGTCTCTTCCCGCATCTCCCACACCCCTATCCCCCCCAAGAATAGTCAGTCCATTCCCTTTCTATGTCCCTGATTCTATTATGATCACCAGATTATTTATTCACTTGATTCTTAGATTCACTTGTTGATAGATGCATGTTTGTTGTTCATAATTTGTATCTTTACCTTTTTCTTCTTCTTCCTCTTCTTAAAGGATACCTTTCAGCATTTCATATAATACTGGTTTGGTGGTGATGAACTCCTTTAGCTTTTCCTTATCTGTGAAGCTCTTTATCTGACCTTCAATTCTGAATGATAGCTTTGCTGGATAAAGTAATCTTGGTGGTAGGTTCTTGGTATTCATCACTTTGAATATTTCTTCCATTCCCTTCTGGCCTGCAAAGTTTCTGTTGAGAAATCAGCTGACAGTCCTATGGGTACTCCCTTGTAGGTAACTGACTGTCTTTCTCTTGCTGCTTTTAAGATTCTCTCTTTGTCTTTTGCTCTTGGCATTTTAATTATGATGTGTCCTGGTGTGGTCCTCTTTGGATTCCTTTTGTTTGGGGTTCTCTGCGCTTCCTGGACCTGTAAGTCTATTTCTTTCACCAGGTGGGGGAAGTTTTCTGTCATTATTTCTTCAAATAGGTTTTCAATATCTTTCTCTCTCTCATCTTCTGGCACCCCTATAATTCGGATGTTGGTACGCTTGAAGCTGTCCCAGAGGCTCCTTACACTATCTTCGTATTTTCGGTTTCTTTTTTCATTTTGCTTTTCTGGTTGGGTGTTTTTTGCTTCTTCATATTTCAAATCTTTGCCTTGATTCTTGCGCTCCTCTGGTCTGCTGTTGGGAGTCTGTATAGTATTCGTTATTTCAGTCCGTGTATGCTTAATTTCTAGTTGGTTCTTTATCATAACATCGAGGGTCTCATTAGATTTCTTGAGGATCTCACTACATTTATCGGCGGCTTCTAGACAGTTCTTAAGAGACCTTAAAAGTGTGGTTCTGAACTCAATATCCTCCATTGACAGTTTTGTCCTGTTTCTTTGTCTCCGCATTTTTTATGCTTTCTTGGTACACCCCCTAGTGGTCTTTGTGCACAGTCTTGTTGTAGCTAAGCCTTGATTGTTGTCGGCAATACTGGGGGTGATTTGACCTCCAGGCTAACTGGCTATGAGAGTCAGCTGTGTCTGTAATGGGAGAGCTTCTGTGCTGGATCTCTAGGGCGGTGCTAATCTAGCCTTTGCCTGAGGCTATCCGGCAAATGGCTCTGCACAGGGCTTGGGCGGGGTGGGTCCCCCAGGATCTACAGGGCGGGCCGGAGTGAGCAGTTATGGCTGCTCTCAGTCCCGTCCCTAGGGGCTCTGCCTCACAGAGTCCCAGCAACCGCTGCAAACCTCGGAGAGAAAGCTGCCTTCGAGTTCCGACCGAAGCCAGACAGTCCCGCTTCTCCCGTTGGAGTCTGGGTCCCTAGAGACTCACCCGGATCTGGAGCTCAGAGTCTGAAACTCCCTCCCGATTGAAAACAACAACCGTGCCCTCTGCCTCCAGCCCGCTCCGCGCACGCACTCCTCATCTGAGTATTTCACTTCAGCACTGCACCTCCTCTGAGTCTGGGTATGATATTTTCTTTCCTCCTAGTCGTAGAATTTCCACTCAGCCAGCCTTCCTGTGGTTCTGGATGATGTCTGTTCTGTCTTTTAGTTGTTTTTTTGAAGTGGTTGTTCGAGGCAGCAATCTCTGGCGTTAACCTATGCCGCCATCTTGGTTTCATTCCTCTATACTCAATTTTATTGCTTAGTTTTTGAAAATTTATCTGTATTGTTGAAAGTATTACAGATGTTCCCTTTTTTCCCCCCATTGACCCTTCCACCCTGCTCCTGGCCCCTCCTCAGTCTGTTTCCACACTATTATCTGTGTCCATGGGTTATGTATATATGCATATAAGTTGTTTGGTTCTCTTCCTATTCCCCTTTCCCTCTGATAGTTGTCAGCATGTTGCATGCTTCCATGTCTCTGGATCTATATTTGTTGGTCAGCTTATTTTGCTCATTAGATCCCACATATAAATGAGATAATATGATACTTGTCTTTCTCTGACTGGCTTATAGCCATTATTTACTAGTTAATGAGAATTTATATTTTTCTTCTTACTAGCAATCTATTATTATCCATGATTGTTTAATAATTCATTGACTTAATAATCCATTCACTCATCAATTATATATTGAACTCTGATATAGAAAGTACACTATGCTAGGTATGCGTAATTAACTTAAAGATAAGTAATAGAATATTTTCTCACAGAACTTAAAAATGTGATTTGTAACACTAGAAAATGTCACCAATGTAGGAGAGAGAGGTAACATCCATGTAACTACCTATTCAAGAAAATCTTACCAATAATTTACTATGTGCCAATAATTGTAGTAGGAGTTAGCGGTAAAGATAAAAAAAAACAGTGTCTCCCTTTGAAGCTTTCACTATCTATGCATAACTTCATAAAATATTTTGTGGAATGGGTGGCTTTTTGAGTTATATTATAAGACCATTGTATGTGCGATAAATTTGGAGCAAGGAATACTGAAAGTAAAAAGACAATTTAGAGGCTATTAGGATAGTCCAGGCAAGAAATAATGAGGTTATGAATTTAGATAACTGTTAGAGAATGCAAAATTAGAAGCTAAATGTGAAAGGATTGATTGGATTAAGTACTCATTTAATGTGAGAAAAAGAACATGGAATATATCATATATGCCCCTGTTTAATTACTGTGTCTATGAGAATGATTCCTTTAATAGAAATACTGGATTTAAGAAGAGAAATTTAATCCTAACTTTCTCTTTAAGATTAAATATCTCCTTAAGATTAAATTATTATCATGAAAAATATAATCATTTTGCATGATTTAATTGAAATTGTGGAATATTTTATGTTGCCACGAATTTCCAGGATGCTTCTTTCCATGTATCAGGGATTCAGACATTAGAGAAGCAGTAAAAGGGCCTGGGCTCTAGAATCAGGCTACCTGGATCTGAATCCTGTCTTTGCCCCTTACTAGCTGAATGATGCTGAGCCCGTTGCTTAACAGTGTATGTCTTTATTCCCTCATTTATAAACTAGAGATAAAAATAATGCTATCTCATATGATTCTCATGAGTAGTAAATGAATTAACACACTTTAAAACAATGCTGGACCATCATAAGCATGCACTATATCTACTCATTAATCTACTTCTCCATCTAGACTAGACTGTTGAATATCAGACTTAAATATGCAACTGACTACTTGACATCTAGTTTAAAATCAGCAGATACAAAAATAAATATATTAACACAATCCCTCTCCATCTTCCTAAAATGCACCAGCCAGAATGGCTCAATTGGTTGAGTATCTCTTTTCATAATGCTTGGAGAATCAACTAACAATTATAATAAAGTTTGGGAACTTATTTCAAAATGCATTAATTATTGAAGCATTATTTTTAATTCTTATAAATTATGAGCCAAAACATTTAATTGGTTTTTTTTTTTGGCAAGTTGCAAACATATCTAAAGGAATTGTAGGAAATGAAACATTAAAATAAATTAATAAACCAATTTACCAAGTCTGCTTTGTTCCACCATTCTGCTTATGGTTTTTGTTTGTTTGGTGTTTTTTTTTCGTATTTAATTACTTGGAATTTCTAGGCTTGGAGACTCTCAGTTTCTTAAAAATTTAATCATATCCTCAATCTGTATTGGAATAGATTATGTTGGAAAGCCACTTATCTTATATCAGACAATGAATTTGGAAGAAACCGTTTTTTATACAAATACTGTTTGCTGCCAACTAGCCCTTTTTCTTGAGTACTCTAACCTCTTGCTCCTATCTGATAAGTCCATTGAGGTAGGCTCCCTGGTAACTGATCAAACCAGGCAAGAATATACTTTCAATGTCTTTTTTTATTTTAATTAACAATGCATCGTATTACAAATTTTATTCTACACAATCTCACATTATGTTCTTTCAGATCTCATATAAATTTCAGAAAAAATACCAAAAACATAGTTTTAAAAGTAATTTTTTTGGAATTTTTATTACCAAAAAATGTCTAGGGATTATGAACTAAGAATAACCTAGGAATTTTGTATTTTATTCACACAATAAAGACCCTTTTGTTACATTATATCTCCAATGCCTAAGTCAGTGCTGAGTTTAGTTTCAATTTTTCTAAATATTTTTCTCTTGTTATGCGTGCAGAATATTTCAAAAGAATAGTGTTCTGTGAACAGTGATGGCGAACCTATGATATGCGTGTCAGAGGTGACACATGAACTCATTTTTTTGGTTGATTTTTGTTTGTGAAATGGCATTTAAATATATAAAATAAATATCAAAAATATAAGTCTTTGTTTTACTGTGGTTGCAAATATCAAAAAATTTCTATATGTGACACGGCACCAGAGTTAAGTTAGGGTTTTTCAAAATGCTGACACACTGAGCTCAAAAGGTTCGCCATCACTGATTTAGAAGATGTTAGAAAAATACAAAACATTTTACATGGGATAAAGATTTAGTACAGTGTAAATCATATTAATAAGCATCTAAGAATAAATGACTGGGACCATGAAAAGTAACCAAAAACTCTAATTCAACCATACAAAAAATCTCAGAAGAATACAAGATGGGGCACTACACTATAAGATACTTTAAAGGTAAGCAGAACATGAATAATGCAGGATAGAAAAATCTAGTCTAGAACTAAGAAAGGTCGATAGTAGTCTAAAGGTTTTCAATCCAAAGAAAGGCACCTTTCTTCCTAGTCCACTGAAGATTGGAGATTACTATAAGAGCCACATGTAGCCGAACCGGTTTGGCTCAGTGGATGGAGCATCGGCTTGCGGACTGAAGGGTCCCAGGTTCGATTCCGGTCAAGGGCATGTACCTGGGTTGCGGGCACATCCCCAGTGGGAGATGTGCAGGAGGCAGCTGATCGATGTTTCTCTCTCATCGATGTTTCTAACTCTCTATCTCTCTCCCTTCCTCTCTGTAAAATATCAATAAAATATATTTAAAAAAAAAAAAAAAAAAAAAAAAAAAAAAAAAAAAAAAAAAAAAAAAAAAGAGCCACATGTATATATGTATTGACTTTTTTTGGCAATTACTTTTTAGGAACTATGCTGAGAATCACAGTGCTCATTGTTCACATTCCAGAGTGTTCCTTCACTTACCAACAGCTAATCATTTCATTGTCTTTTTCACAGAGTTCTAAATTATAAAAACCCATCCAGGTGTTCTTACATAAAGGCATATGGCTTAAGTGGCTCATGCTTGACTATTAGAGTCATTATTATAGTGCAAATTATAGGCAAAATCAAGCAGGCAACATCATTCCTTATGGATTACTGCCTGGGTAGACAATTCCAAGGCAATATGGATATCTCTATAAAGTGTCCTGATTAAAAAGAGCTACATTACAGAACTTGTTGAAAGGAGTTTTTAGGGGTAAAATAGGCAGGTTTAAGGAGTTTTAGGGATTAGAGGGTCCATGGGGGAGAACTGCAGGGCTGCAAAGCTGGGGGATTGGGAGCTCCCAAAAGGCCTACATTCACAGAATAAAGGGAGAGGAAGCCACCCATTCACAGAATAAAGGGCAAAGCCACAGGGAGTAGAAAAACAAAAGTGATAAAAGGAGGGGGATCCCATGTGGGGTTTGAGCTCTGAGGCTGCTTATAGTGACCAATCAGAGGGGATATTAGGACACAAAGCACTGCAGCCTTTATAAACCTTAGGAAAGAGGGACTTAGTGGGTCTCTCCCCCTCCCCACATGGGAGTCTGTGCTTATTTCCCAATAAATTTCCACCTTTTCCTATACCACCTTTTTCCCATGGCTTCATTCTTTGAATCCACATCAACAAGAAACCGGGAAGCCACCTTTGCATTTTGCCCAGAGGAAAACAATGTGTTTCAGTTTAATTTCTGCATTTCATTGTTATAAAATAGTTCTCTATCACTAAAAATTAATAATAAAATTTTCACCTTTCTTCTGAGCCATATAGTATGAATTCACATAATAACTTTCCTATCCTCAAAAGATATTTTTTAAAAATATGTTTTATTGAATTTTTACAGAGAGGAAGGGAGAGGGATAGTTAGAAACATCGATCAGAGAGGAACATCGATCAGCTGCCTCCTGCACACTCCCTACTTGGAATATGCCCGCAACCAAGGTACATGCCCTTGACCAGAATCGAACCTGGGGCCCTTCAGTCCACAGGCCGACGCTCTATCTACTGAGACAAACCAGTTAGGGCAAGAAATATTTTTGAAGTAATTCAAGCTATTAGCTTCTTATTGTATAACCCTATAAAGGTCATGTGGTCATGTTCAGAAACAAGTCTAGTACACACACAAACACACAAACACACACACACACACACACATGCATTCTGATTCTGTAAGGCCCTAAGACCCCCGGAGAGTCCGGCGGAGGAGGCGACGACCCCAAGTCAAACGCAGAGACCGAAACTTGATGCAAAAGCAAGAGGTTCTTTATTACAAGCGCAGTGCAGGGGCTCTCAGGCAGGCAGACAACAACACAAGGGAAGTGCTGGCTGACTGGAGCCCTGAGCAATTGCAGAGCAGGAGTTTATAAAGGCAAAAACCACACGCAGGTGGCCAGGGAAACAGGGAACGGGGTTAACAGTTAACTCATAACTCATCTCTTACAGGGACAGGCCTTTGTTATTAGTTGACTCATTTCCTAGGGGGTCAGGGTGGTCTGGTATGCGCAGACCGATCCCAGGGAGCGATAAGATAGCTATGCTATGACCAAACCAGGGCACCAGAGCTTTACGGGAAGGGTCAGTTGAGACACAGGAGGGGGGAGGTCTTCTCTTTAATCTTACATTAACCAGAGCTTACTGGAAAAGTTGGTTAAGGGAAAAGGGAGGTTTCAGCGGCCTTACAATTCACCCAGAGATGAACATTCAGAAATTCACAGATAAATGTTTTGATTTATTGCAAGACTTGGAGATGATTTCTTTCCAGAAAATAAAAGAAAGGACTTCTCAATTGATTTTATGAAGCTGTTAAAGACAATATAATCAAAAAAGGGAGAGACCAATATCCCTCATGAATACAAATATCATAACAAAATATTAGCAAATAGAATTCAGCAATATAGAGGAATTATACATCAAGCCTGAGTAAAAATATAAGCAATCCAATTAGAAAATGGACTAAAGACATAGATAACATTTCACCAAAGATGATATGTAGATGGAAAATAAGAACATGAAACAATATTAATAACTTTAGAAATTAGGAAGACATAATATATATAAGGCTAAGTGACCATTGCATCTGAAACAACCGAACGGACGACCGAACAGGCTATGTGGAGCAACCAGGCTGGCAGGGGACTTAGTGAGGGATGACCAAATGACTGAGCAGCAGGATGCATGGGGCTACCAGGCCCGCAGGGTAGCAATTGGGGGCGACCAGACCAGCACGGGGGCGGGGGGGCACTAAGGGGCAACCAGGACAGCGGGGGGGTGGGGGGGGGGAGGTTGCAGCAGGCAGGTGAACAGTTAGGAGCCAGTGGTCCCAGATTGTGAGAGGGATGTCTGACTGCCGGTTTAGGCCCGATCTAAGCCGGCAGTCAGACATCCTCCAAGTGATCCCGGATTGGAGATGGTGCAGCCTGGGCTGAGGAGATCCCCCCATGCATGAATTTCTTGCACTGGGTCTCTAGTTAAAATTATAATGAACTATCAGTGTACAACATTCATAATGGCTAAAAAAACTGTGACAACATTAAATGCTGGCAAAAATGTAGAAAAACTGGATCTTTCATATCTTTCTTGTGGGAATGCAAAAGTTACTCTGAAAAACAGTTTTCCAGTTTCTTAAAAACTTAACATGCAATTATCATATGACCAGTGATTGCACTGTTATATATCTCAGAGGAGTAAAGGCTTACATTCACACAAAAACCATATATTAATGTTTATATCAATTTTGCGCACACACACACACACACACACACACACACACACACACACACACTGATTCACCCAGAATCACAATAGTGCTCTCATTTTACTATGTGCAGGTTAGAATTATAATAAGCACTATGCCTTTGGTGGTTTCACATTTCTACTCATCATTCCTTTCTCCCATACGGTCAGCTGAGTTCTTTCTTGTGGTCTACCTTCTAGGGACTATATAGAAGATTACTATCCAATCACTTTTAAAATGTTACTTACAATAGCTTAAGATGTTATGCATCAAAGAGCTACATTATTTTAAACAGGGATATTAAATCTGGATAACACCTAAGAACCCCAGAATGTATCTCTAGCACCAGGTTGCATAAAATTATTTGGGATATACAACCCTACATAGGGTTTCCTTAAAAATCATACTATCTACAAACCACTCCATTCTGGAAAATGTGTGGATGAATCATATACTGACAAAAATATGTGAATGGATCAGCACAATCAATTCCCATCACCAGAAAAAATAATTCAAATCAATGTCAATGTGATGGTGAGTCAGGCATATATAAAGGGATATACAAAAAGTAGCATCTATAAGGCAAGTAAAATGTATCTTAATACAACCTGCTAGCAAAGCCATTATATAGCAACCTATCCACCTGGAAAGTATTTTTTATAGAGAATACATTAAAGAGAAAAATAAAGCTGAGTTCATCAGTAAGCTCCCAGAGGGTTCAAGATAAAGGTGGCACATTTTTTGAAAATCATTTATTTCAGCTGTGTCCATTTAATTGCTAAATCTGGACTGGCCCAAGATAGAGCTTTCACTTATTAGACAAAATTAAAACTTTGTTTGATCAGCATTATGAAACCTGTCAAACTCTGCAGTGATTTGAGACCCATTCAAATCCACTGGGTGAGAAGGGAGCTTTGCTTGGGAACTCTGAGGTCTCTTCATTCCTTTAACTCTAATTCCAAATGGTAACTCTGCTCTCTTATTAACATGAGAAAATTATGAAACCAGAGTGAAAAGAGCATTGAAGGAATTTGGCTATTTTCCCAGTTCCTGAAAGTCCTGCCTCCCTTGTCTCACCTTTCATTATGTATTAAGGAGACTCCCCAAGGGATTCTGTGAGATGTTGGTCTAGGACAGTGGTTGGCAAACTGCGGCTCGCAATTCCACAAAATACCACATGTGGGCGCGCACAGTGCGATTGAAACTTCGTGGCCCAGGCGCAGAAGTCGGTGCTTTGTGGAAGAGCCACAATCAAGGGGCCAAAGAGCTGCATGTGGCTGAGAGCTGCAGTTTGCCAACCAGTGGCCTAGGACAGTGGTCAGCAAACTCATTAGTCAACAGAGCCATATATCAGCAGTACAACGATTGAAATTTCTTTTGAGAGCCAAATTTTTTAAACTTAAATTATATAGGTAGGTACATTGTTATTAACTTAATTAGGGTACTCCTAAGCTGGCCTTTGCTAAAAACGTCCTCAATCTGATTGAGGTACGTTCGCTGAGGTCGACCCCTTCCAGCTCCCCCATCCACATTCGTCTTGGGTACTTGTTTCAGAGAGAGGAGTGTGGACGGGAGAGTTGGAAGGTACCTCAAAACAATGTACCTCCCCTGCGCTGTGTAACCCGCGGCCCGCCTGTGCCGGGTGTCCTGTCGCCCGACTGACCCACACCCCCCACTTCTTCTAACGCCACTTCTTCAAAATAGACTCGCCCAGGTGGAAAACCGACTTCTGCGCATGGGCCACGAAGTTTCAGTCACACTGTACTTGCGCGCCCACACGTGGTATTTTGTGGAAGAGCCACACTCAAGGGGCCAATGAGCCGCATGTGACTCATGAGCTGCAGTTTGCCAGCCACTGGCCTAGGAGATCCAATAGTACTTAGTATGCAGGTTATTAAAACTGATTCCTGCTAAACAAGAGGAGACGGGCCCTGGGACTGTCTAGTGAGTGGTATTTGTGTTGTTTAAACTGCTTCGAGCCTTGGGTCTCTGGATAAAAACAGAAGGGGAAAGATCATTTATAATTCTCCCTTTTCTTTCTGAAGGTGCAGCTCTTAATTCAGCAAGTTAAGAGATGGGCAAGCACAAATAATGCTTTCTCAGCCTTCCTGAAATGTTAACCAAATAAAAAAAATGTTATGCAGCAGTGCTTAAAATGCAATGCCATTTTTAAAAACTAAAACCGTGGGTTCCTAAGTAAAAAAATAAGTACACTGCAAGATAATACTGTAAATGCTCCACAGGCAAAAGAAAGACATTTGAATTCAACTAATCCTGCCCCCAAACAGACTTCCTTCATTAGCCATTCCTCCTCCCTAGATTTTCTATACTGGGAGAGAACAGAAATTTGTTAAAGATGCTTATATGACTCTCTTTCTAGAATATTCTTTGGGTAGAGTGCTTAAGTAAGAATATGAATAAGGGAAAGTTATAAATTGGAAGAAAGAGTCAGAAGTTAATACAGGGTAAATATCATGCAGAAAAAGTAAGGAAAAAAAACATTTTCTAAATGACTTGAACACATTCTAAAACTTCTTCACTACCATTCATCCATAAAATAGTAAAGTAATATATCTAGAGATTCCTGATAAATATATATAATTGTATGTACCATTTGTGATATTTGTTTAAATGTTATTTTGAATGTTAAACTTAAAGCCAAAATGAAAAATCCAGTCCTATAGGAGTGATGCACATTATATTTGAATACGCACATCAACTTCCTTTACTAATCTGCCTCAATTTTTTAATTGAAAAGGTTGATTTTGTGATTTGCTGCTCACAGCATCTCCATTTTTGACCTTTATACTCTACCTTCCAAAAGAGAAATCTATGGCAGGCACTTAGCAATAGTTTGAAGACTATATAGTCAAGCTTGAAGAATTGGCCCCGGGCATTAAATTCACCTCTCTCCCTCCAGAGTTCCACCCCACACCTGCAAACACAAATAGAGCAGATAATGTGATGGTAAACAATTCCCACAAACCTCACTGGAAAATAAATAAGAAAAATATTTTAATCACTAATACAATTTACCACCTCTTTCTCATGAAAAGGTATTCATAATATTGTTTTAGAATGAATAATTTTCACTGCTTGAGAAGTCTACTTTCTCTAGCTTGCTTTTGATTCTAAGGAGAGAAATTTCAAATCAATAAATGACCACCGTTTTGGTGATTTCATAAATAAAATCATATTTTTATTTGCTTCTTTTTTTATAAATGACAAACATTAGCATTGGGATTAGTCACAAAAATCATTGGAACTGATATAAAGAGATTTGGGCTCTTAAATTGAGTAACAGTATATTAGAAAGATAATTATTTTTCAAACTTGGTTTATTTATTTTTGTAGGTATTCTTTAATAGTTTACAATTTGTAAACTCTATTTTCAGCTAAAGTAAGTCCCATTTGTTGCAATCCTGAATCACAATGCTCAGTTCCAAAAAAGGAAGAAATTAAGATCCAATTAATTATTTTTCAGAGTATAATCTGTTGAGTTGGCATCTGATCTCAAACAATAATTTCAAACAAGTTGGAAGCAGTTTTCATATAATTTCATGCTCTATGAAAAATCCATTTGAAAACCATGTGTGACATTTGTTATAAATAGTAAATCTCTATGTACATCCCTCTGATTTTCCATTTTTCATCAACAGCTGCCTAACATATTTGTAGGAGGGGCAAATGCCCGCCATCAGTCTGAAATTACTAGGATATGTTTGTTGCAATCATCATTCAGACTCCCATAACTTTATGCTCTGCACAAGAATTAAAGAGTATATTTAAATAAACTATTGGAGGTTAGAAGATATGTTTCTTTATGAGAGAGGCCTTATATAAAGAGCTGGGTTTCTGTGTACACCTTTCAAAGGATATGCATACTTGCACTGAGTTGGAAATGTCCTAAACTGTAGGAGTGTACTAATATCTCCAGCTTTGGTCAGGTTAATATGTTGTGTTAATTGCTCTTAACTGAGACATAATAAAATTTGAGGTAAAAATTATATATTGACCAACATGGAGGTTACTTTTCCTTTAAGCAAGATTGAAGCAAAAGGAGAATGTTGTTTTTTTTCCCGTTTCTTATTGTCTAATTATAAATATTTATTACTTGCACAACACAACTCCATAAGATTGTGCTATACTATTTGTAGTGCTAAAATATTAACATAAACATGCATGAATCAGTAAGCAATTCATCTGTTTTTCTTGAGAAATAGCTAAAACAAGAGTATGAGCTATTTCTTTTCTCTGGTTATTGCACTCTGATGAACTCCATCCACACTATAACCTCTACCGCCCATTAGTTACACACGTTGCTTTGTTCTAGCATAACCTACATGGAAAGTCACTATGTGTATATGTTTGTGTCAAAGTGCTATTGATCAAAACAGCTGGGAGTGTGTGGTTGGATCAATAAAAATCCATCACTAGAAATAGAAAGGTCAATTATAACTACCAATTGTGTGGGTCAGCAGCTTCATTGTTGCATGCAGCCAAAATTATTGAAATGGACAAAAGAAAGGAAAAATATGACCTGCCTTTCTCTAAGAATTTAAAATCTGACATAGGATGGGAAGTGTGGGGAGGCTAGTTAATCACAAAAGTATATAAAACCAAAAATAAGAAAAATGCAAAATTCACAGACAACACTGGCTCTCTTGCAAAGAGGTTATGTGAGTAGGGCCAGAGAAAGCCATATTCTCTGGACTGCTCTGACTTTCCTCTGCATTCATTGGTGACTACATCTCAGGACTTTATCCATCACAAATATGTGTATTTCCTATTATACTCATAATTTAGATTGTATGGAGCACATAGTGTCATATTTTATTTAACATAGTAAAAAGAAATCACTTTCAATATATATATAATCTCAAGAACATTTTACTTGTATGTTTTTGACATCATGATAATATTATTGCCTTCAATTTTGCAGGCTTGAATGTGGTTTTTAAAGATTAGTGTGTAAGAATACGATTAGGGCCAGAGTGTAATTAATAACAAATTCCAATGAGATTATGACCCATTAATGTACTCACTTCTCACAGGAAGGGTTTAGAATTATTGATACTTTTCTCTCTGACACTGAATGCAAAGCACCTGGCTTCTTGTCTATCCTGTAGCAGCATGATAGCAATAATGATTGTTAGTTTCTTTTATTTCTATCTTCATATGCATTTTCAGGGCTGAAAGATTCCACTGGGCTTTGTGAGAAAAATCAAGAGGTTCAGAAACATTCTGAAGCATTTATTTCTAACTCTCATTCATTCTACAAATATTTTTGGATTTGTTATTATGTTACAATTCTTATTATTTTGGTGCCACCTATCTAGTTCAGCCTAGAGGTATAACAGGCAAATAATAGGGCTTTGAGATGTGGGGTTGTGGACATAAACAATGATGGGAAAGTGATACCAAAACTGTTTTGGAACAATTTCAAAAGAGGGTATAAGACAGTCACATTAGAAATAGCAGGCAGTATAAATCCCCACAGAAGGGGACAGAAAGCATGGAACATTTAGTGAACAGAAAGAACTCTAAGAATTCCAGGAACTAAGTGAATTATGGCAAAGTTATATTTTAATGAGAAACATATTAAGATCAGTAAGACCCAAAATTGTCAAATTATGGGAAATCTAGGTTAGCTGTAGAAACATAATTTTCTACATGAAAAAGAAGCTAGGCAGTTTAAACTATAGCTAAACTTGTGCCACCTACACAACCAGGTATGATATAGGTAAATAAATGGCCTTTCAGTGAGGTAACTCTAAAACCCCACAATATTTCTTTTTTTAGAAATTACTCTTCTTATATCATTAAAGAGGTGAATAAAATAGTATTTATTATATTCATTCTATCATTTTTCTTAATGAAAATAAATAATTTTGAATATCTTTAATTTATTTTAGTGAGAGGAAGAGAGAGAGGAGAGAGAGAGAAAGAGAGAGAGGGAGAGAGAGAGAGAGAGAGAGAGAGAGAGAGAGAGAGAGAGAGAGACATTGATCAGTTACTTGCCTCCTGAAAGCTCCTGACTAGGAATCAAAGTGGCAACCTGGGTATGTGCCCACACTAGGAATTGAACCTGCAGTCTTTCTGTATATGGGATGATGATCCAACCAGCCAACAAACTGAGCTACACTAGCCAGGGTGAAATCAACAATTTTTAATAAAAGCTTCAAATTGACATATTATTTTCACATTAATTCATTCTTCTATAACATTTCCTTACTAATGCAATTTATCCTTCACCAAATTTATAATACCATTTGTATTAAATTATTCTTAGTATAATTTAGTTTAAGTCAGTCTTATGCTAAATGGGGTTTGTTAGTGGCTGAAGCTACAGACTGGATATTGAGTAAATAGAGAGGGTATGCTGTCATCTTCTATAATACACATAAACAAAGAGTTTATAGGATAAGAATTCATATGTCTGTACATAGAAACACAATAATCTCTTTAAAAATATATTTACTTAGATATAATTTAACTTGATAATGTTTGACCTTTACTGAAAATACTGCCATACAGAATAACACAAAGATATATTTAACATAATTTCTTCAAAATCTTGTCCTTTTCACTTTTAATATTTTCTAAGGAAGGAAAAGGGCACATTAACTATCTTTTAAATAAAAAAAAAATACTAGGTAAAGGAATCTGTTTTCAGATTAATTTGAAAGCTTACATTTTGGTCCATCAAGCACTGGGTCATGAGAGTTTCTGACTATGACCAAAACAATCCTTTTTTTTTTGTCCTTTAACTTTTATATATTGATGGAGAATTATTAAACGTCTAATTATTTTTCTTATGGGTATTTTTCCTTAGTTTTATTATTTGACTTACAAGAAATTTTAGCCTCTTGTTACTGTGTATTATAACAAAATTGGGCAAGCAGAACAAAACAAAGAAAATCACTGTGATCTGAGAATGACTTTTTGTTCAGTAAATGGATTTCACTGCCAACAAATCAAAATGAAGAATGATGATTTTTTGGAACATTTAAAACACTAAGTACCCACAGAGTAAAGTTAAAACCAGCAAAGTGGAGAATGGTTAATATAATATATGAAACATCCTAAAACACAGAAGATTTGTGATATAAAAATAGAGTTAATAAATCTAAGACAAAATTTTTCTAACTAAAGCTGGCTTGCAAAGATACAAAATATACCACAAAGCAACAAAGAAAAGTTATTAAGATGCCTCAAATTGCTGATGTTATAAATTAAGTGTGCTTATTAAAGAATGGAATATTAATTAAATAACATTGATAATTAAAATTAAGTGTAGCAATATATTGAAGTACGGTACCTATTTGCTTTGTTTAACAATAGAAAAGTTATTTTGTTTTTCTGAATTATATAAATCATCCCATTCGATTAAATGCCTTATTGATTGTAATGTGAAATCCCATTTGTAGTGGTCATACTGGTTTTAGAAAGCACATTCTTCTGTACCTGGGAAACAGGACAGCAAAATTATCCTAAATTGTTTTAGTGGCCACAGATAATGCGTTTCAATCAACTCAGTGGTTTGAGACTCGAGGACTCTAAATAATGAAATCCTGCCAACGCAGTGGTCTCAAGACCCCAGGGCTCTAGATAATGTGTTCCTGTCAACCCAGCGGTCCCAGATGATGTGTTTCTGTCAACTCAGTGATCCGGAGACCCAAAACTGTAATTAACATGCTTAATTCTGCTTCTGTAAACTGCTTTTTTCCAAACCTTGAGATGTAATCAATACCTTTGTGATCTTTGCCTATATAAGTCTGGATTTTCCACCATCTTATCACTATGAGATTTGGGAATGACCCCTCATAGTCCGGATTGCAATAAATGTGACTCTTTAATTCGACTTCTTGAGGTGTCCTTCTGTAATTCGCAGGGTACGTTACAACAGTATGAGTTGTCCAAGGTTTTAAAACAAAAAGCATTGACTAACAGCTGGTGAAATTAGATGATAGAAAATAAGAAAAATTTGTACTAAGATCAAAAAACTTTTTTTTTTTTAATTCCAGCCCTGAATACCTGAAGCTGAGATACTAGATTTTGCTAAAAGGAGGGAGTGGACTGATCCAAGAGCATCATTGGATCAGACCAGCTTTATGGTTACCTGATGTAGTCATGAGTATGAAGGCATTGGCATAGAAACTAAACCAGAAACCAGCTAGCTCTGCCTCAGTTTAAAACGTGCACACATGGAGTTTTTTTCTGCCTAATATACTAGGCTCAAGAAACTAGTCTGTGTTCTGAAGAAGTCTATAAGTAAGGTGCATATAAAGGAAACAAAAATTAAATACAAATTACAACCTATATTCTTTTATAGCAGTGCAAAAACAAGTTATCATTTGTGAGTATGCCTTCCATAAAAATTTCCAACAAAACAAATATTAGTGTCAAAGCAAAAGTGATCATGACTCTTTTATATGGACAAATACAAAAATTTTAATCTCAGGCATTGATTTGGAATTTGAGGTAATCTGAAACAATTTGAGTTTACTTTTGAAATAACAGTGTTAAGAAAAGTTCTGATAAACAATGCAGTTTAGTAGGAATAATAATAGGACTGATTGGGTTCCTAACTTTTAATCTGAACTATAACACTTCTTAAGTGTGTGAATTTAAGTGAGTTATTAAACATTTTGTGCAAGAAATCCTTTATCTTCATTAACTCTTAGAGACTAATACGTATTAAGCCATCAGTAATATAGCTCATTCTACCATGATTTTAAAAACTAGTGCTACATCAGTATTCAAATAAATAATACATTTTAGGTTTTTTAAGAAACATATAACTCATATGTAGAAAAACCAGCGCCTTAACAGAGCTTTACATGATGTAATTAGCCCAACAAATGGAAAGGCAACTTCAATGCTGCTCTTGCCAGTCTGCCTTTGGTGCAAAGTGTCCTCATCACTGGTGTGACAGAAGGAAAGGTAATAGAACTTGATTTGTGGATCAGAAGTCAATTTGAAAATCTATCCATTTACAATGCTAACTGTTAATTTGAAAATTCAGTACCAGTCTTATTTCTAAAGGGCACGTGTCCATTCAGATAGATAAAAATACGGCTAAAAACTTAACTTGACCTAAACTTGGCACAATGCTAGAAGTGATTGAAAATGAAAATAATGGCCTCATTTTTTACCCTTTCTCACGAAAGAAAACTACCCTCTCAAACAAATGAGACAGGAAAGTGTGAAATCATGACTTGTTGCTTAATGCTTCTCAGGGGTGTTATTCCAAATTCTGCAGAGCTGCCTCTGCAAAAGGAATGCAGACACTCTTTTGAGTTTTCAATCAAAGCCTCAGTAGCAATTCTAATGAAGTCCCACTGAGTCCTTAGTCCAAAACAAGATTTTGAACTTGAATCTGAAAGTAGCTCTAAAATATTTTCTTTATGTAACTTTTTTTCTTTTAAGAAAAAGCCAGTGTTAGGGCCTCTAATGTAGCAGAGCTGATGGTTACTAGAAGATATGACTATGTTATGAGTAAACCAATTTGTTTCATTATAAACACTGAATTTACTGTGTGTTTTTCTAGATTCTTAAATAATATTAATCAATGGAATTCATCAAATTAAAAATTTTTATTTAAGACAAATTCTAATAACCATAAAATGATATTGAATAACTGGAAACAAGAGGAAGCTGTAAGTTGTATAGCATAGGAGGCTACAAATAAACCATGGCATAAAAATAATTTAATAGGATATTAAGAGGAGATTTGAAAATTTCTTTGTGTAGCTTTCAAAGGTGTACACATTTTCTCATCAGCAGCAGCCTCTTATGGCAAATGGAAACTCTGGCTTTTCCCAGTAAAATAAACTCATATACATCTCTGTACCTTTGTCAAAATCGTTCCTGTCTGAGTTCCCACTGTTTAAACCTTTATATCCTACCCTGGAATGATTACTTTAAAATGTATTCATTTTTAATATAAAAATTATTAAAAATTAAATTGTAAAATGCTTTTTGAAGCATTAAACATATTTTTTTCTATAGCTAGAAAGTTTATTTTTAGACCTACCTGTTACTCACAGGTTCCACCTTGATCTACCAATGATAGATCAACACATGTCTGGCCACCTGAGGAAAGAAGCCTGCCAGCAACCTGTTTGCAAGAGGGAATGAAGAAACCATCCCTAGGAATACAGAAATTTCTAGCAGAAGTTTGACTGAATAATAATACAAATATTAGTGTCAAAGCAAAAGTGATCACGACTCTTTTATATGAACAAATACAAAAATTTTAATCTCAGACATTGATTTGGAATTTGAGATCATCTGAAACAATTTGAGTTTACTTTTGAAAAAACAGTGTTAAGAAAAGTCAGGACTAAGTGCTAGTGTTTGTCCTGCCCTGAGCTTCCTGTGAATTTGGATCTTGCAAATGGGCTGTGACTAAAAACTGACTCTAAGACTTGTGATACATTTAGAATCTTTAAGAGCATGATATAGAGAAGGAGAGAAAAAGGGCAACTGTTTCAGTTTTGCCTTCCTGAGGGTGTAGATACAATGCACTGGTAATGAGACCAGTGAAAGTGGCAGCAATGGCATTTTTGGGTGGCAGCACCCAGTGAATGTAGCTGACGTACCATCTGGGAGAAACCCTACCAAAGCCTAGGAAATCACCAGCTGTGTGAACACACAGAGACACTCCCTGAGGACTCTAGCAATTCTTAATGGGACTTGTGTGAACTTGGGGACGTATATTAGTATGCAAGGCAAGAAAGAAGTAGGGAAACAAGGGTATCGATTTCTAGATCAGAAAGGGGAGGTAACATCTGCTGTGCTTAACCTAAAAGATTCTTATCAGGATAACATGAGAAATTATATACCAAGTGATTTACAACAGAAAATCATAACTAATGTATAGCACATTCTAGTTATGGAACAGATAGGGAGAAAGAAAGGAAGGAAAGGAAGCAGGAGAAAAGAAGTAAAATGAAGCTATTTATTCATACGGTTGTTATTACACTTTCAAGAAATTCATCAAATTTCCCCTGAAGTTTCTCTAGTGATGCTCGTCCACATTGGCCATACTTTCTCTTTTTGCTTACTTAGTGTCAGATACTTCAACTAGCATCTTAAATATAACGGTTTTCATCTCTAATCATCTGGACAATAGAATGTGTTATATCTGGACAAGTAGTATCCTCTCTGGTTTGCATTTTAGAGCATTAAGCATTGGCAATGCCTGGTAAAGAACCATAATCAATTCTCAATCATTTACCCACACAATCAGTGGATGAAGCCTATGGGATAGAGAGTCAAAAGACAACTAAAATTGGAATGGGAAAAATGAATTTTCAAACCTCAGCATTGACATTTAGTGCGTATGGAACTTCAGCTTCATTACTTAATCTTCTCTGAGCCTCTTCTTAATCTGTAAATAAAGCACATAAACCGTGCTGAAATGTTGTGCAGATTAAGGAAGATATATGAAAATAATGCATTAAGTACAGTAGATAATGTGTGTTAGGTGAACTCACATTTAAGAAAACTTTAAACTAATTTTTTTAAGTAGTATATAAGCCAAATATGTCCCTAAACAACAAAGATAAGTGTCCAGCATACAGCACAATTCCAGTAGAGAATTTACCCTACAATAATATATTTTAAATCAGATATCTGCAAACAGAGTGAAAGCAGGGCCTGCATACACATAATACATGAATATGTCTCATCAATGAATTGTTTTCTGTGTATGGCTTTTGTGTCCTCAAATAAATTATGAGCTTATTGTGGGCAACAGTCATATCTTACTTTTCCTGTATCATTTGATAAATGGCATAATACTGGGAGCAGGAGATTTTCAATACCATGACTTGATTTGCTAATGAATACAAAGCAACTGCCCAGGAAAAGAAAAATTAGAACCCACAAGCACTAAACTTTGTAATTAGAACAAGTAGCAAGTTTATATTTAATTTTCTTGGTTACATTGTCATTTGTCCTTTTTCTGTTTTAACATGAACATAGACTAAAACTTTAACCCAGGATCACCATATGATAAAATAATCACTGGTGACGTTTTTGAATGTAGTGGGGGAAAACACACCCATGTGACCTTATACCTATTTAAAGGGAAAAAACAAGACAGCTTTAATATGCCTCTGTGTGTATGCAATTTTCAATTGAATGCTAAATAGCACTGTCTCTTTAAAAACTAAAACTTAAAAAGGTTTGCTTTCCATGTTATCCAGGAAAAAGGACCATTTCAAAGGAGAACTCTCTTATGGTTAGGATTTGGTTTAGTTTTAGTTGAGCATTATGGTTAGGCTGAAATGTGAAATTTCCTGTCTATACTTGCAGTGATACTCTCTCAGTTCCCAGCTTATCATATTCTAGATCCTCTACCATCTTATATTTCTCTAAGTGAAAGTACCACAATCTCTTCCTGTGGGTGAAACATTTCCAGAATGTTCCCTGAGAGATTCCCTTGCTAATCAAAATAAAACGTAATTTTTAAAAGGTTCTCTTTTTCTTTATTGATTTCAGAACTATTCAGTTTTTAAATTTGTACATAGGATAACTATATTTCTTTAACTATTGTTTGTTAAATTCTTGAGTCACAAATAATCAGTCTAAAATCTTGTTCTGGTTTAGAGAGCTTTTGCTTCCAGTCCTCACACTACCTGACCAGACATACTTATTTACCCTTATTTATAACATTGGTTATGCTTCTCATTCCAGGGGGAAATGCCAGGCCCAAGCTCCTGTTTAGAGAGCACTAGGGAGAAAGTGTGACTCTGATGCATAGGACTCCTGACCCAGGCTTTGGTTTGTTACCCATGACATGATCTGGTGTGCAAATGAGCAGCGATTTTCAATAGTTCCTTCTCCAGATAAGAATGGAGAAGCATTTTAAGAAGGTGGTTCTTAGAAGCAGAAAATTAAAGAATGCAGAAGCAGGGGATTGAGGCTTTGATAGGCAAAAATTTGTGAAGAAAGTATGAGTAATGAGAAGATCAGATGTAAAGAACAGCAAACAAACGAGAGAGAGAGAGAGAGAGAGAGAGAGAGAGAGAGAGAGAGAGAGAGAGAGTGTCTGGTGGAAATGTACTTGGCATAGCGGCACAGAAAGGAACTGGGCTATGTGAATGTGAAACACTGGAGTTAACAGCCATGCAATGCTTCTTTTTAGACCCCTGTACCTTCTCTGGTGCACACAGGATTTGTGCTTCCTTTGGGCACATGTATGTGGTTAGGCATTACTCACCACCTTTAATTCACTTAATTAACTTACCACCAGATCATAAACATCTAGAGCTCTGAATCTCTAATATTTGGAACTTAGTAAAAGATTACTGTTTGATTCAAAACAACTTTTAGGCCCTATAAATTAAACTTTATTTAGAAATGCAAAGGTAATGATTCCAAATCTTGTTATTTCATGACAAGGCATGCAATTTCTAACATGTTTATCTCTTCCTTTTGTCATTATTATTAAGTATTGGCAGTAATAACTCACAGCACGGCTGGAGCCACGTAACATGGGAGTTTAATCCATACATATTTGAGTTTGATAAACAAGAATTTGTCAAAACTTGTTTATACCAAGAAAAAAATACTATCCTTCAGAAGTTAAAAGCAACAGGAGAGAATAATATTCTTTATTTTATTATCTCTCCTCACTGCTTATTATTTAAAATGGAAGAATGACAAACACAAGTTCAGATTCTTTATTTTATATTTTCATTCCCACACCAAGTTCAGATTTTTTAATGAAAAATTAAACAAAACAGTATAATTAACATAAAATGAGTAAAATGTGCTGGTCACAGGAAAATTTCAAAGTAATACCTTGTTCAACTTCTGTGGAGATGAATAAAACAGTGAATAATCTTGAAATTTGAAATATAACCTCCTTTTCTTTCAATTAAACAGCCCTAACTTCTTTAGAGTTTTCAGAGAAGTCATACTTTTATTCCTTTTACAACTGTGGTCAGTCTTCTCTGAACCAACCAATTTCTCCACATCCTTCTCAGGCAATTTTCACAACTTTGCTATGGCTTGTGTTTAATAGCAGAGTGAGCCAAAGGAATCAAAGATTTATTTGGCTCTTGTTGGCTTGTATTACAACAGTGACAGAATGTTCTGGCTTATAGACAAGAGGAAGCAATAAATATAGCATGACTGACCTTCAGAAAAGTTTTCAATTTTATTATGAATACCATTTTATTCAGCAAGCCAGAAAGCTAATTATCTTCATCACATAATGGGTAGGGTCTCATAAGGCCTCACCCTTTCAATACTGATTTTTGTAATCCTGAACCAAAATAGAGTGGCCCCTTTTACCCATTTCCGAATCCTTGGAGACAGTCTGATTGATGTTCTTTTTGGTGCTCTCCTAAAGACAACCTCTTACATCATGGGCTCTCCTGGCTTACCTGTAGATGAACCAGAATGCACTTCTCCAAACTGCTACTTGTCCTTATTCCAAAATAACATCTTCATAGGTTTCACATAAATTTTACCCAAAGGAATAAGAGAGAAGAAAGCAGAGAATAAAACAAATGGCATAGACTGACAGATCTCAGAGGGCAAGGGGATTGGGGAGGTGGGAAGATATTAACCAAAGATATTACCATATATGCATAACCCATGGACACAGATGATAGTGAGGTAAAGGCTTGGGGTGTGGTGGGAACCTGGTGGAGGTGGGCAATGGTGAAAAAATGGGGTACATCTGTCATACTCCCAACAGTAAAGGCAAATTAAATAAATAAATAAATAAATGAGGAAATTTCAAAACCACAAAGTTAAATTCTTAACATCCCTGGAAATTAATACGATAATTTTAAAATCCTAATTTGGATATCATGGATTTTAGTCATTACCTTGATCTGCACCTGAAACAGGCCCTTTGGGTGTCATTTACATTCCAAGATAGACTACTAAGAGGCAACGCAGGCGAGCTATGAACAGTACCTGGGTACACCAAGGTAAATGTTCATTTTGAATTTGTGAACGTTAGGCAAGATACTCAATTTTCTAGCCTTCATTCTTTCATTTAGGCAATGTACATTGAGTACCCAATGTACCAAGTAGCCTCTTAAGACCTTGACTTCCTCAACTTCACCCAGAAAAGGAGTTGACTTTGGTGACTCCAAACTGCCTTCCACCTTTAAAAGTATATGCTTTCTGGCCCTATCAACATTTGAGGCCAAAGAAATTGTGCTTGGTTACACCATGGCATCTTTATTTCTTTCTTGAGCATTTCTTTTTCTGCTCCCATTCTGAGGTGTTTCACTATGTAATAATCATAAATTCTCAACTGAATTTAATTACCCTATACTCTTAGCTAATTAAGTGTTTCTCTTCAATTAAAAAAAAGAGATTGTGGCCTATAGCATAATTGGTTCCAACTTGCAAAAGCAATGTTCTTTAAAGAGTAAAAAAAGGTTTACATTTTCACATTCTCAATATCCAGTGGTGAAAGGTCTTTCTTAAAAGCTTCAAGAAGGCAAGAGTTAGGTCTCACACCTCTTTATAGCTCTCCCTATGATTAGCAGTGTCCACTGTACCTTGGCCTTACTAATTTTGGACCAGGGCAGGTTTTGAACTCAGGCTTCTGAGCACAGAGTCCATTACTGGCCCAAGGGAGAGGTTGGACCAGATTTCCACTAGCCAGTTTAGTCAAGTGATGCCCATTTGCACTATTGTGTACTGATTAATAAAGTGAAAAATTTTTCAAAATTAATAGAATATGGATTCTACATGCAATTCTGAAACTCATAGTATAAATAATTAAGAAACAAAAGCATAACATTTTAACGCACAAAAATGCAAGTGATTATTTAGCAAGTTGAAATCAGAAGCTATTGTCATTTCATCTGTTTCTTAAGGTAAGTTTACTGTCACACAAAAAATGCACATTACATCCTTTTGATGCAATAATATTTCACATACATTTGATTATCATAAATTAAATACTATAAAGAAAGCAAATATATTCTGCTTCATGAACAAGGGGATGATTAGCAATCCCCAGACTTATTTAAGCTTCCTGCATTTTATAACTTTCATAGCAGGATGAATTAGCACGATGTGTTAAAACATGATGGCAGATCCCAGAGAACACTAAAACTTTATAGGCATAGAAGTAAGAGGACTCCCACATATAACATTAAATAAAATAAATAACTGATTTTCAAATTATTTACTAATCTCATTCTCTCTTCATAGCTACTCTAACACATGTATCATGACCTGGAACTTATATGAAGTTTCATCAAAACCAAGACAGGCAGTAGTGCTGAACACTGTCATATTCTATTATAGTCCAGTGAGGCAGATAAAATGATCATAAAGGGCTGAAATAAGAAGAATACAGCATCTTAGTGATCTGCTGTAAATATGATTCCTAAATCAAACCCTGAAAATTGAAAAGTCACACCCAAATGAGTGTGTTTCTGTGGAGAGAGAAAGAGAGAGAGAGAAGGTAGGCACCGGGGCAGGAATTTAGGGGAAGGAGGATCTCCTCTAAGTTCCTGAAATGGGAAAGATAGAAATGAGGAATATGCTTCAGACAAAGAGATTAGGACTGAAGGCTCATTTATGAAAAGTTAAATTAGAGGGAAGAGACAATAATGGCAATTATAAACCTCACTAGAGTCTGTAGCAGTTAAGACCTTGTTCAAAGACACAAAAAGTACTTAATTTTATGTGCTAGAAAAACATAAAAAAGTTATTAAATTCAGAATCTGTATATATGTAAAATATATACATATATCAACAATTTATATTTTAGAAAAAATAGACCAAATATGGATTATACATGAAAATATAATGAAAAATAGATATAGAAACATGTGATTAATTAACATAATAACATGACTTTGTAAACAAACTGAACCTTCTCTCACTCTCTCATATTTATATACACACTAGAGGCCCAGTGCACAAAAATTTGTGCACTCAGAAGAGTCCCTCAGCCCGGCCTGTGCCCTCTCGCTGTCTGGGACCCCTCAGGGGATGATCACCTGCTGGCTTAGGCCCGCTCCCTGGGGGAGTGGCCCTAAGCTGGCAGTCAGACATCCCTCTGGCAGCCCAGGAGCCCCGGGGGATGTCTACTTGCCAGCGGGGAGAAGGCCTAAGCTGCAGTTGGACATCCTTAGCGCTGCTGAGGAGGCAGGAGAGGCTCCCACCACCACCACTGTACTGGCAGCCATCAGCCTGGCTTGTGGCTGAGCAGAGCTCCCCCTGTGGGAGCTCACTGACCACCAGGGGGCAACTCCTGCATTGAGGGTCTGCCCCCTGGTGGTCAGTGTGTGTCATAGTGACCAGTCATTCCCAGTCTTCCTGCTGTTAGGGTCAATTTGCATATTACCCTGTTATTATATAGAACTAGTAGCCTGGTGCATGAAATTCGTGCACTGGGGTAGGGGGGGAAAGGGGCCCCTCAATCTGGCCTTCACCCTCTCCAATCTGAGACCCCTCAGGGAATGTCCAACTGCCTGTTTGTGCCCACACTTTTAACAGATAACAGCTCCATTGTTGTTTCTTTCTTATGCTTAAAACCATTGGAATTAGTAGGTATTCAAAGTGTGTATACATTTTGGGTGATGCCCTGTATATCTCTAGTCAGCGGTGAAAGAAACCAACAGCAGATTTGGAACCCCCAGATAGGGAACCTCGCTCACTCCCCACATGTCTCCCCACTTCACTTTCCACCTTTGTGGGCAGCAGGAGAATCAACGTTTTCTCTCATTAATTCGGAAAAGCACGTTCTGTCACCCGCTGCCCGGCAGGAGTGCGCTAGGCCCCAAGCAAGCGAGGCTCAGTCAGGGCAGCCTTCGCTCATGGGTGCTGGCACCCAAAGTGCACATTCCTCCTCTACAGTAGCCCCAACTATCCTACTGTTTCACTGAGAGGACGGAATTCCTCTCTGCCTCTGGGTTTTTGATCTTGAACGCTGACTGAAGGCACTTCAGCGAGGGCCGCCCGTGCCCACCAGATGTGTCTGTCTGCATCTGCTCCCGCCTCAGCACCTGCATTAACCCCCTAGAGGTGATCTCATAGCTGCACTGGCCTCCGTGAAAACAGGGCATCACCACTCCGCCCTCTCACTGTCATCTCACAGGCACCCACCCTCAACACCCAGAACACCCAGACACTCTCCAAAGGACGTGAGCGCATCAGAGGGGATGTGTGCACATCCTGTGGGGGTGTTAGGCATGCTGGGTTGATGGAAGTGCGGTGGAGAGGCAGGGGGAACTTGTGCATGCCTTGGTTTGCAACTGTTGCAGGCATGGGAGGGTGACAGTGTGCCAGGGGATGTTCGCATGCCAGGGAGGAGATGTGCATACCGGAGGCCTCTGGCTTTGCAGATCCGCAAACCCCCGTGGTGCGGCCAGGAGGATGTCAGTCTGGCCCACCATGGTGGCTGTCCCTGCGATCCTGCACCTTCAGGGCCAGGAGGCGGACCTTGCATAGCCACTCCTGGGCAATGATGGCCTGCAGGCGCTACTTCAGCTCAGCCTGCAGGCTCTGCTTGGTGCACTCACAGCTGTCACCACCGCCATGTGGGGATTACAGGCTGCCCTCCGCTGGCCTGCCTCCCCTGTCCAGAGGCTCTCTGTGCTGATCACCTGCCCAGAGTGATTGGGCCTGGGAGGAAGCCAGGCGTCCTGCCCTGACCAACCCCGACCGATCCGCCCCGGTGCAAGCTGCCGCCCCGCCGGGAAGGGTCACGGATCCGGGTCCCAGACCGCGGACAGCCTCAAGCACTGCCCCACGCCCGGCAGGGTCACAGATCCGGGTCCCAGGACAGCGGACAGCCTCAAGCACATCACCCGCCCGGCATAGTCACAGATCTGGTCCCAGACTGCGGACAGCCTTGGCCGCTGCCACCTGCCTTCAGTATGCAAATTAGCCGCCATCTTGTTGCTTCAGGGTGGGTATCCCCACTGGGGTGCCTGGCCAGTCCGGATGAGGGGATGATGTCAATTTGCAGCCAGCCACACCCCCTTCAGAGTGGGGTTCCCTAGTGGGGTGCCTGGCCAACCTGGATGAGGGGATGATGACTGTTTGCAGCTGGTCACACCCCCTTCAGGGTGGGGGTCCCCACTGGGGTGCCTGGCCAGTCTGGGTGAGGGGATGATGGCTGTTTGCAGCTGGTCACACCCCCTTCAGGGTGGGGGTCCCCACTGGGGTGCCTGGACAGCCTGGATGAGGGGATGATGGCTGTTTGCAGCTGGTCACACACCCTTCAGGGTGGGGGTCCCCAGTGGGGTGCCTGGCCAGTCTGGGTGAGGGGCTGAGGGCCGTTTTCAGGCTGGCGGGCAACTAAAGCTCACAACCTCTCCTTTTTTTCTTTTTCTTTTTTATTCAGGGATTTATTTACCTTCTATGGCTGTCACTAGAACTGAGAGCCAGTTTTAGCTCTGAGGCTTGGCTCCAGCTCTGAGACCTCCGCTGCTGAAAGCAGGTATCTGCGTTTGTTCTATAATTGAAACAATGTTGCGGTCCTGCTGGCTGAAGCCCGGCTGGCTGAAAGCAGGTTTCTGGGGATGGTTTAGCTTCTATAATTACAACATTGTTTCTTAGACTGCAAGCTCAGAGGCCGGCAGGCGGGGAACCTTGGCTTCCTCCATCACTGTAGCAAGCAAGCCTCCCGTTCGCTTCAGCTGCCTGGCTGTCAGCCGCCCTCTTGGTTGGCAGTTAATTTGCATATCACCCTGATTAGCCAATGGGAAGCATGTCAGAGCTACAGTTAATTACCATGTTTGTCTATTATTTGATAGGCTATATACTTATATATGCATATAACTTATATATAACATATGAAGAGAATCTATGTCATATATATTTAACCAGTGCTCTCATCATCATTGATATCTGCTCGTATCATCCTATATAATAAAAACTAATATGCAAATCAAACAAATGGTGGAACAACTGGTTGCTATGACATGCACTGACCACCAGGGGGCAAATGCTCAATGCAGGAACTACACCCTGGTGGTCAGTGTGCTCCCACAGGGGGAGCACTGCTCAGTCAGAAGCCCTGAGCCAGGCTCACGGCTGGTGAGTGCAGCGGTGGTGGCGGGAGCCTCTCCTGCCTCCCCGGAAGCATTAAGGATGTCCAGCAGTGGGCCTAAGCCATCAGTCAGACATCCCCCAAGGGCTCCAGAACTGTGAGAGGGCACAGGCAGGGCTGAGGGACCCCCAGGCAAGTGCATGAATTTCATGGCCCTGGTCTCTAGTAGTAAATAATGTTAGCTGTTACTTTAAACAAAGATGCAATACAATTAAAGTCATTCTAGCTAAGAAAGTAAATGACACTTATTAAAGGTATGAACTTGAATATATGATTTCACCATGCATAAAGGAGACCATATATATTAAGTTCTCAGCAGAATACCTAGCACAAATTTAGGGTTACATTTACTTGGAACATGGCCTGATATATTTTGTGTTTTTACATTGTTTTATATTTATATATACAAACTGGCATCACCTAATCCTTACTTATCAATTACAGGTTTATTTTGAAGACTTATCCATCCATGAAAAAGACAGACTCACTTTACTAATTCAATATGTACTATGTGTAGGATTGTATTAAACATTAAGAAAAGTGCCTAACCATCCAAAACATGGTATAGTTGACTTGCATTATTAACAAATTGTGTAGTTTTCAGTTGTCTTACTTGCTAAAAATTTTTTGTAACACCAAAACAATCTACCACTTTAGAGTTCATTCTTGAACATACACAAAGGAGTGAAAATTTTGAGCCACCTGACATGCACATCCCCAGCTGAAGGAAACCTCTACCTTCTTATTTCAGGTCTCACAGGACAAAGTGTCCTTTTGGAGATTTATTTAGTGCCATTTTTCACCTTTTTGTTGGCTCTTTTGTTGGCTGTTTTGCTGTTTATAATGGCCCCCATGTGTGGTGCTGAAGTGCTGTC
Organism: Myotis daubentonii; assembly: GCF_963259705.1. Classification (NCBI taxonomy): domain Eukaryota; kingdom Metazoa; phylum Chordata; class Mammalia; order Chiroptera; family Vespertilionidae; genus Myotis; species Myotis daubentonii. The sequence goes on along the minus strand of NC_081842.1, from coordinate 73,961,764 downwards.
TAGTATCCATAAGCATAAGAAGTCTGTGATGTACTTTATGGAAAAAGCACCTGTGTTAGATAAGCTTTATTCAGGCATGAGTTACAGTCTTTTGGCCTTGAAATCAAACTTAATGAATCAATAATATATATTAAATAAGGCATCTTTAAACAGGAGGACTCATAAAACAAGGTTATATGTTGATCAGTTGATGAAAATGTTGGAAACAAAGGTTCCCAGGAACCTAAACCTATATTACTCTTAGAGCAATTGTTCAGAATCCCCTAATTCGGTGTTTGTGGTGACTTTATAGAACACTAGGGTCTCAGTGCATGAATTTGTGCACCTTGAAAAGAACTGTGTGCCGTGAAGATGCAGTGGGCACAGGGGCGGGTCTTGGCCCATCCTCTGCACCCCTGCCCAGCTCATCCCGCTATGGACCCTGGTCCCCTGTGTGTTGGCAGCCCTGCTCCCGCTGCCACGCTCCCATGCACTGATAGCTCACACCCACTGATGTCGTGGAGTGATTGGGGTCAGCGCCAGCAGTGGGTGCAAGCAGTGGCTGCTGCCCCAACCTCCCCTCAAGAGCAGCAGTAGGTGGAGAAGCCCTGAGGCGCGATCAGGGCCTGCAGCTGCTGCTCACACCTGCTGACAGTGCCAAGTGATCAGGGCCAGCGCCAGGTGCTGGCAGTGGGTGCAAGCAGCAGCTCCGGTGCCAGCAGTGGGTGCAAGCAAGGCCCATGCGGACAGCAGGTACAAGTGCCAGGCGGGACCGTGGCTCGCAGGAGCAAAGAATTTTCAGTAACCATCAAGGCTTGCACTGATGACAGCGACTGGAGCTCTGCCTTGGTCTGGCACCCCCACTCACCTGCTCCACCTTCCCACTGGGGCCGTCGCCACCATGTTCCACATTCTGCCGGCTGCTGTCCACTCTTGCCATGTTCTGCGTGCAACCTCTGGTGGTCAGCGCACGTCATAGCGACTGGTTGTTTAGTTGTTCCGCCATTTGTCTATTTGTATATTAGCCTTTTATTATAGAGGATAACTACTGAGAATAATAAAGACTGACTATAACTAATCTTTAGATATTCATAGTTATTCTAGGGAGAGAGAGAGAAAAAAAAATATATATATATATCTCAGAAAGACTGATTGATAGAGATAGTGCAAAATAATAGTCAAGCCAATTATCCAAATCTCAGATTTCTGGTACAGTTATCTGGAATGGCCTTGAGGCTGAAAATAAGAAAAGGCCTCAAAATAGCAGAGCTTTGTTGATGCCCCTGCTTCTCCAAGCCTGTGGCCACTTAGCACTCTGGACTTTGCTTCCTATATATTCATGGTTACTAGGATATTAGAATTATGGCTATTAAAATGGGGATTGGGATGGTGATTTGAGAGACACAGGAAAGACTTGGCTAAATGTAATGATCAGTTAGCTCTGCAAGGAGACGTTGGAAATAAATCTGAGATGAAAAGAGATAATGTTTGGTAAACAAATATTTGCCATCCTATTCAGAGAAAGAGGGACACAGAGGGGAATGTGAACTAAGAGGTCTTGCTAAGTTTCTCCCCCAGGTTACCACACCTAGCCCATACTCTTTCCAGTTACCTCTGGTGATAGGTCTCTTCCTAATTCAGGCTCTCAATTTAAATTCTTTTTTAGACAGTTAATAGAGAGGTAAAACAACAACAACAAAAAACAAAACAAAACAAACAACAAACTTCCTTAGCAACAGATGGATGGACCTGGAAAGCATTATACTAAGCGAAATAAAACAATCAGAGAAAGATAAGTATTGATTTCACTCATATGTGGAATCTAATGAACAACATAAAACTGGTGAACAAAAATAGATCCAAAGACCTAGAAGCACCAAACAAACCGTCAAACCTCAGAGGGAAGGCAGGTGGAAAGAGATCAACCTATGAACTTGTATGCATATAAGCATAACCTAGGAACACAGATAATAGGGTGGTGAAGGCCTGGGGTGGGGTGTGGGAACGGGCTGGGAGAACTCAATGGGGGAAATAGGAGACATTTGTAATACTTTCAACAATAATGATGAAAATATACTAGCCTAAAGTAACCCTCATGCCAAAGAGACACATTAATTTGGGGGTGGAAAATTTTGTTCCCTACAATATTCTGATTCACAGCTCTAGAGTGGGCCAGCCATACCAGGGACCCCAATGCAGATGGTGCGCAGACAGTTTTACAAAGCCCTGATTTATGAGAACATAAAGATTTCTTCATTAGCAGTCTCTCCTTCTAAGATTAGCACATGTTTTATCATTCCTGCCACCTGGACTTTTTTTCTAACACACCTTGTAATTTCAGAAAGACTGAACGTAAGGCTGAAAAATAACATGTGCTCAAAATTCAAATGGAATTCAGAAGACACAGCCAAATCTATTGATGTGGAAACAGATATTCAGTCAGTATTCATTATTAATCAATGCCTCAGGTATTATATTAGATGCTAGGGGTAAAAAAGATTGAGAGGGGAAAAAAGATCCCTATTCTTTTAAATGAGCCATTTCTGCTAAACAAAATGTGCTGAATGTTGTGTGAGATACTAAGCACAGGCTTGTGGGAAATTGTCTTATTTGTTTAGAAACTATTATGTAAACTAGTGACATTTTCTCTTGGGTCTCCTATGAGTTCTTCCAAAGCTACCCTAAAAATTTTAAAAATGTGTGCCATATATAACTTATTTTGCACATTTCAACTTTAATCGCTTAGTTGACAAAGTTCAAAACATGTGCTCAACCAATCTTGGTTTTATTAAAAAAAAACAACTAAATTTTTAATTTCCTAGTGGTTATTATACTGAATTGCTTGTCAAAAATAACAAATTAGTGATTCAAGCTCTATACTGTACTATAAGTCTTGTTTTTAAGTACATGGTCTGTTTTCCTCCTAATATTCAAATTTCTACTGTAGCTCTGATATTTCCTTCTCTTCTATGTTAATAAAAGAATTAAGAATTTATTAGTAGAAGAATACAAAATCCACAGACATTCTTTCCTTCCTCTCCCTGACTTTATTTCTAAATCATGTTGATTAAATTAAAGCAGAAGAGGCAATATTTAGGATTAGTTTATCTGTAACTGCTATGCCCAACAGTTTTTGTCAGAGGACCATGTCAAATAAACAGAGCAAATGATTCTAAAAAGAAATCATTTTCGTTGCAAATAAAAAACCTGGCTTCTCCTGGGCAAAGTCTATGATCTGTAACCTCACTAGCTCAAGAAATATGAAGACTGTTCTGCTTTCATTTATGTTTCACACATAATCAGTTAACCTTACAAATACCAAATAAATGCCACAGAAAAGAGCACAACCCAAAAGTCTCAGAGAAAAAGAACTTCAGGTATATTTTTGTAGTTTACACAAATAAATGTTGGCGGTTTGGGGTGGCAAGTCACTACAGAGAGAGCCTGCCCTGATGAAAACGGGAAAGCAAAGGAAGTGGAGAAAGCAGCTACAGCCACACTAAGAAGTGTAATTTATAAATGCCGCCAGGGCAGCAAATAACACTTTGTTTTTATCCAAATATCTGTGGATTACCCCTGCTCTAGGAGTTCTGATCTTTAAAAAGTTTTCTAGATATGGCTAGAGAATAAAGTTTTCTTTTCAAAGCAAGGTTAAATATAGTACAATTTCTTACTTTTGTTCTAATGAATAGATTAGATAGCCCAGCACTACTCAGAAAATAGTACTTCTATAATGGCGTTGGAAGGACAGAATGTTTATTTATTCCCATCCTAACTAATCTGGGTGGTAGCCAATAATTATTTCCATTTTAGTGCCAATTACTTAGGTAAAGCAGGACCTGAATACCTACTTCCATTCTGTTAAAAAGATTAAAGTTATATTATGTCACTTAGTTTCCAGTGATCATATGGAGGGGGTAGATCATTTTGATCATAAAGTAGGCAAAATATCAGTTATATCAATGCATACATGAAACCTAAAAAGAGAATGAAAAATAACATTTTATTTTTTTAATTTTTTTTAAAATTTATTTTATTGAGTTTTTACAGAGAGGAAAGGAGAGAGATAGAGAGTTAGAAACATTGATGAGAGAGAAACATCGACCAGCTGCCTCCTGCACACTCCCCACTGGGGATGTGCCTGCAACCAAGGTACATGCCCTTAACCGGAATTGAACCTGGGACCTTTCAGTCCGCAGGCCGACGCTCTATCCACTGAGCCAAACCAGTTTCGGCTAGAATGGAAAATAATATTTTAAATTAAGGCCTTAGTCTCCATATAGATATACCAAATTACAAATTTGGATTTTTAAATTCTATTCCATATTTTAGTCAGAATCATTATATCCTGCACTGCAGCCCTTTCCCCAATTTGTAGTAACAATCAGGTAGTACTTCTGACATTTTTACTGTTGTGTTCACTGCATATTATGATAAATACTAGCTATAAAAATCCCAGAGCCTTATTAAACCTTTGTTTTAATATAAAAATTGTTTTTACTACAGGACGTTGAAAAAAGATATAGAGGAAGACATAAACAGATGGAAGAACATACCGTGTTCATGGATTGGTAGAATCAACATCATTAAAATGTCCATACTACCCAAAGCAATCTACAAATTCAACGCACTTCCCATTAAAATACCAACGGCATACTTCACAGATCTAGAACAAACTCTCCAAAAATTCATCTGGAATAAAAAAAGACCCCGAATAGCTGCAGCAATCCTGAAAAAGAATAAAGTAGGTGGGATCTCAATACCAGATATCAAGTTGTATTACAAAGCCACTGTTCTCAAAACTGCCTGGTACTGGCACAAGAATAGGCATATAGATCAATGGAGTAGAATAGAGAGCCCAGAAATCGGCCCGAACCAATATGCTCAATTAATATTTGACAAAGGAGGCAAGAACATACAATGGAGCCAAGATAGTCTCTTCAATAAATGGTGCTGGGAAAATTGGACAGATATATGCAAGAAAATGAAACTAGACCACCAACTTACACCATACACAAAAATAAACTCAAAATGGATAAAGGACTTAAATGTACGACGGGAAACCATAAAAATTCTAGAAGAATCCAAAGGCAACAAAATCTCAGACATATGCCGAAGCAATTTCTTCACTGATACAGCTCCTAGGGCACTTGAAACTAAAGAAAAAATGAACAAATGGGACTACATCAAAATAAAAAGCTTCTGCACAGCAAAAGAAACCATCAACAAAACAATGAGAAAACCCACTGTGTGGGAAAACATATTTGCCAATGACATATCTGATAAGGGCCTAATCTCCAAAATTTATAGGGAACTCATACAACTTAACAAAAGAAAGATAAACAATCCAATCAAAAAATGGGCAAAGGACCTAAATAGACACCTTTCAAAAGAGGACATCCAGAAAGCCAAGAGACATATGAAAACATGCTCAAAGTCACTAATCATCCGAGAGATGCAAATCAAAACAGCAATGAGGTACCATCTCACACCTGTCAGACTGGCTATCATCAACAAATCAACAAACGACAAGCGCTGGAGAGGATGTGGAGAAAAAGGAACACTTGTGCACTGCTGGTGGGAATGCAGACTGGTGCAGCCACTATGGAAGACAGTATGGAGTTTCCTTAAAAAACTGAAAATGGAACTCCCATTTGACCCTGTGATCCCACTTCTAGGAATATATCCCAAGAAACCAGAAACACCAATCAGAAAGGTTATATGCACCCCTATGTTCATAGCAGCACAATTCACCATAGCTAAGATCTGGAAACAGCCTAAGTGCCCATCAGTAGATGAATGGATTAGAAAACTGTGGTACATCTACACGATGGAATACTATGCTGCTCTAAAAAGGAAGGAACTCTTACCATTTGCAACAGCATGGATGGAACTGGAGAGCATTATGCTAAGTGAAATAAGCCAGTCAATAAAGGAAAAATACCACATGATCTCACTCATTCATGGACAATAGAGACCATTATAAACTTTTGAACAATAATAGATACAGAGGCAGAGCTGCCTCAAACCGATTGTCAAACTGCAGCGGGAAGGCCGGGGAGGGTTGGGGGGCAGGAGGTAGGGGGGTAAGAGATCAACTAAAGGACTTGTATGCATGCATATAAGCATAACCAATGGACATAAGACACTGGGGGATAGGGGAGGCTAGGGATCTGCCTAGGGCGGGTGGATAAAATGGATACATATGTAATACCCTTTGTAATACTTTAAGCAATAAAAAATAAAAAATAAAATAAAAAAAAAATTGTTTTTAATATAAAAATTATAATCAATTTTATGTGTATTTTGTCATTAATATAAAAAATGTATGGAACATTAAGTTCCCATATTTTAAGCAAAAAGGAAACAAAAATTTACATTTTAATATTAAAATATGTTTAAAAGTGAAATTTGACATACAGTAGTATAATTATACTGACACCTTTTGTAAGTGATAACACATAATTGAATGGCTTCTATACCAGAAAAACCACAACTATGGAAAAAGACAAAGAGCCTAATTTATTCTGACTAATCAGGATTGATGTTAATTAAAGAAGAGTGCAAGATAATGACTTCTCATTACTACCTGCTAGATGGAAAGAGATTGTTCTTCTTCTAAGTAAAATAGCAATTAAGTAACTTTTGAAAAAAGCATTTATTTTCAAAAGACTTTCTTCTATAATTGGTGAAGTATTTGCATAAAGGTCTTTTTATGAAACCATCCAGAAAAGTTGGATTTCATCAAAGCCTATTTATTCTTTAGTATTTGTCACATTTTGTTGGATATGCACAAGATAAAGACAGTATCTGAATAGGTGGTAATCAGAACAAAATTGACTTGAATTATTCTATGGAATGTATCCCATTAAAGAACATAGTCTAGCCAAATGATTGAAGCTCAAGTTCAAATCCTAATTCCTTCATTAACCAGCTCTGTGACCTGCACCAAGTGTTTTGACCTTTCAAATGCTTAATTTTCTCATCTGTAAAAATTTAAAAACAATAGATCCAATTCCACAGGGCTGTTGTGAGTATTAAATAGAACTATTTATGGGCTATCAGAAATATCTATGTGCACAGAGCCTGGAAATTGATAAATAAATGTTAGCTATTAGAGGATTTTTATTGCTATATAACAAAACAACACAAATTTATCGTCTCACAGCTCCAGTCCAAAAATTCTGCTTCATCACAGTTTACAGGTAGCCTTAGTCTGGACACAGTTGAACTGGGCCTTCTGCTCATAGGAAGTCAAGGTATTCCCTGGGGCTTCTATCTCATCTGAGGCTCAGGGTCTTCTTCCAACTCACCTGTTGTTGGCAGAATTCAGTTTCTTCCGGTTGAGAGACTGAGGCCCTCAGCACTTGCTGGCTGCCCTTCCATGATATGGTGGTTTGTTTTTTCAAAGCCCACAGTGCATCTGCTGGTGCTTTGCTCTCCCTGACTTCTTCCATGTTCAACTTTAAAAATTCTCCTTAACAGAGCTCATCTCATCAGGTCAGGGCCAACCATGATAATCTCCTTTTGATTAACTCAAAGACAGCCAATTATGGGCCTTAATTACACATGCTAAATACTTTCCCCTTTGCCATGTACAGGAACTTAATCATGGGAGTGACATCCCATTGTGTTTACAGTTCTCACCTGTGTTCTAGAGGAGGTGATTCCCACCAAGGGGTACGATTATGGGGCCAATCTTAGAATTCTGCTTACGACAGCTATTTTATTATTGTTGTTATACTAAATAGTAAGTAGAGCATTTTTCATTTAAAATTAGTCTGAGAATATGATTCAGATGTCACTTGACATTTCTTCAAATACCTCCATTAAAAAATATTATTGAGACAACAATATTTGAATGTCTTGAGGATTCAGCTCCTCATCTGAGTGATTTGTCCAAGTTTCCTTTTCCAGGTACTTACATTATGGTGACAAAAATAATAGCATCAGTGAAAAGAAAACAACAACAGCACAACACCACAAAATTATGAAATACCATTCCATAGGCCTTGAAGACAATGATTCTGATATAATAATTAGTTAAGCTATAGAAGCATCACCAAAAAATGCAACTGAAAAGTTAGGAAGATATTTCAAGAAAACAATAATTATGTATCCTACTAGATGATAATTAACGCTCCTAGATTGTCAGAGAAAATGATTGCCTACCAAATAATAAGATTACATCACATACAAACAAAAAAACAAAAAAACTGTTCTGCAAAAAGTTAACACTGCCCTGGCTGGGTGGCTCAATTGGTTGAAGTTTTCTCCTGTACACAGTAGGCAATCTATCCATGTTTCTCTCTTCATTTCTCTCTCTCTAACAATACATTTTTTAAAAATTAACACTACTTGCAAATTAAAAGGAAAGAATAAAAAAGAAAGCACATCATGGATTATTTTCATTTTGAAAGAAACAAAAAAACCTTTTCACTATTAACAGGATTACCTTAATCAAAATAAGGTAATTTGATAGATAAAATAATGGTTAATTTATTTTATTTATGAAAAAAATAAAAATAAATGTAAGCCAAGAAAAACAACAACACTATTTCAGATACTCTTTCCTTCAGGAGAAGGTAAATGGAAGAATTAATTAGAAGATAATCTATTCAAAGTGTAGGATTTAATTGAGTTAAGGTCAGTAATTTAGGAAGGTATATTCAAGTCAAAGGGTCTTAGAGAAAAACAGAGAAAACAAGAAGGAGATAGTAGAGCTGCAAAATAATTTACATTTTTTTCTACAATATTAAGTGGAATCTGGCCAAGTAGAACTCAAGTCTCAGTAAAAGTGAACTGCATATACCTCTCACAATGAACTTGATAGCAGGGTCTTTACCTCATGGCAATGATTTATGAGAGAAAGTCTTATGCAAACGAACTGAACCTGAGTGATGGAACCTGGTCAAACCAGGCTCACCTCAAAGGGATGTACAAGTCACCAGAGGTTTTGTGTAAAAGGTAAAGAATAAGATCAGATAAGTATGAGATCAAAACATGATTTCTACATAACAGTTTGATTAAGCTTATATACTTTTGAGATTTTGGATGCTGGATGTACATACACTGGCTGCCATTGATTTAGTCATGGTCAATACTATTGAATCAAATAGCCTATTCACACATCATTTCATTGGTTCTTCCCTTAGGCTTTGCTTCCTTAAGGAACTTTGCCCAAGAAGAAACCATTCTATTGGTTGGCATTGTAACCAGACTTGGGACTGTACTCATTGCTGTTCCTAATATCTACCAGGGAGTAGAATAGAAAACACTAAGGAAAAATCAGATAAGAAAATAAAAGATCCTTCTAAAAATTAGATATCCTCATTATTTTTGAAAAAACAAAACAAAACAAAACAAAACTGGAACTGGTGTCTATGTTACATAGCAAATAGGACTTTGCAGATGCAATTAAGGTTAAAGACCTTCTGATGGAGGGATTATTTTGCATTATCTGGGTGGTTAATCACAAGAGTTCTTGAACACAGAAATCTTTAGGGCTACAGTCAGAGAAAGATGTGATAAAGAAGAGTCAGACAGATGTAACATTGTGGGCTTTGAATCTTAAGGAAGGGAGTCACTAGCCGAAGAATGAGTGTGGCCTCTAGAAGCTGGACATGGCAAGGAAACATTCTCTCCTACACCCTCCACAGAAAAATGCAACACTGCTAAGATTCTGATGTTAGTCTAATAAGACCTGTATATGACTTCTATCCTACAATATTGTAGGATAAGAAATGTGTGTTGTTTCTGGCACTAGTTTTGTGATAACTTGTTACCAGAGCAATATAAAACTAATATAATTACTAATAAAAATCTTTCAAACACTACTCGACTAGAGTGAAAAATTGTTCTTTCAATAGAGGAGCTAAAGATAGTGTAAAAAATAAGGAATCATGAAAGCAAACCAGGTATTGCTCCCATCTGCTCTCCCATCCCAACCAATACCTATTTCAATACCTCCATTAGGTTAATTGCACTCTCAGGACACTTTAAATATATAGAGAAGTAAGTACAGTGGGGAATGCCTGAGCTGAGGAATCCAATAAGTCTGGGTTTAAATTCCTACTTTGTAACATCTAAGATTTGTGATACTGAGAAAAGTATTAAGGAGTCTGATCCTCTGTTTCTTTATCTCTGTGCTAAAGATGATAATATCAAAAGGGTTGTCAAAATAATTAAAATGGAATGTTTAAATAACAGCCAATATATCGTGCATCCTAAGTAAGTTTTAGCTGTTCATTACCATTGCCTCTTTTCCTGGGGAGTTATATAAACCATAGAGAAGTTATGTGCTTAGCCTAAAGTTCACATCAAGAAACCACAGGGTGAGGAATAAATTTCAAGCCTTCTAGCCTTTGATTTTTTTGTTTTTCAGGAATATTCCTGCAGCCTCCACTGGTCAAAAGATGGCTTATTACATAAGAGAGTTCCTCAAATCATCATTCTAAAAGTAAAGATGCACATAATACTTTGGACACATTTGCATGCTCTTATTAAGGAAAGATTTTAATCATATTCATAGAATTTGGGTTACTATAAGACTGGGAAATAATGTCTAAAACACTCTGTTCATATACACTTTCTGATTGGTGTCTCTGGTTTCTTGGGATATATTCCTAGAAGTGGGATCACTGAGTCAAATGGAAGTTCCATTTTTAGTTTTCTGAGGAAACTCCATACTGTTCTCCACAGTGGCTGCACCCATTTGCATTCCCACCAGCAATGAACAAGGGTTCCTTTTTCTCCGCATCCTTGCCAGCACTTGTCATTTGTTGATTTGTGAGATGGTACCTCATTATTGTTTTGATTTGCATCTCTCAGATAATTAGTGACTTGGAGCATGTTTTCATTCCCATTTGACCCAGTGATCCCACTTCTAGGAATAGATCCCAAGAAACTAGAAACACCAATCAGAAAGGATATATGCACCCCTATGTTCATAGCAGCACAATTTACAATAGCTAAGATTTGGAAACAGCCTAAGTGGCCATCAGCAGATGAGTGGATTATAAACTGTGGTACATCTACACAATGGAATACTACGCTGCTGTAAAAAGGAAGGAACTCGTACCATTTACAACAGCATGGATGGTCCTGGAGAGCATTATGTTAAGTGAAATAAGACAGTAAGAGAAAGATAAACGTCACATGATCTCACTCATTCGTGGAATATAATGAACAACATAAACTAATGAACAAAAACAGATCCAGAGACAGAGAAGTATCGATCAGATGCTCAAACCTCAGAGGGAAGGTAAGGGAGGGTGGGGGTAAAGAGGAGAGGTCAACCAAAGGACTTGTATACATGCATATAAACATAACCAATGGACACAGATACTAGGGGGCATGAAGGCATGAGCGGGGGGGGAGAGTGGGGGAGCGGGAGGTGGAGAGGGAGTGGGAAGATAAGGGGGGCAGTTGGGGGTGACCAGGATGGTGGGGGGGATAGTTAGGGATGATCAGGCAGGCAGGTGAGCAGTTAGGAGCCAGCGGTTCCGGACTGTAAGAGGGATGTCTGACTGCTGGTTTAGGCCTGATCCCCAGGACATCCCCCGAGAGGTCCTGGATTGGAGAGTGTGCAGGCTGGGCTGAGGGGAACCCCCCCGAACCCCCATGCAGGAATTTCATGCACTGGGCCTCTAGTTCAGTAATATAAAACCCAAATGATAACAGTGATGAATGTCAGTATTACTCAAATATCTCCCTCCTGAAAAGAAAGGTTAAAAGAAAGAAGAGCTTCCTACCACAGCAGATATATTTATATCTTGTTTTGTAAGAGATAAGGAACCTCTATTTGACATATAACTTACCTCGTTTCAAAGAAACTGTCACCATTCACTATTTTTGTTTTTCTGCCTTAAAAATCTTCTTCCAAATTCTCATCAACATTTAGATTTATAGGCAAATGATTAACTTGTCTTTATGGAAAAAAACTTAATAGGGCCTTTTACTAAATATTGTTTGGTTTTCTAAGTAAAATTTCCTAAGTGTTAGCTAACATCATCTAAAGAGAATTACAAAAATATAATTAAATTAGGTGACCTATATTTTTAAAACAATCTTTGTTTTTAAATAGGTTAGCATTAATAAATGTAAACTTAAAATTAGTTATAAAATAAATAGTAATTGACTCATCACTGATCTTCAAAAATAACTTCATTTTTATTTATGAATTCATAAGCCACAAATATTAATTTGCCAACATATACATTAAAGCAAATCTCAGCATGTTAGGCAACCTGTTTCCAGACTGGAACACTTGACAAATAAGCACTATATTTTCTACAACACAACTAGAGTCTAAAATCAACCTGTAGAACAACAGAGGGAGTTGTTTAGTAACATTGAGAGTGCAAGGCGTGTCCTGAATGAATCATCTCATCTCATATTCTTTGTCAAAACCTTAAATGAATAAAGTGTTTGGCTCACTGATAAGTGGGATGCACTAAAAGTAATTGAATGCAGTAATCGAAAATTTGTTAAACTTGCCACTGCACATCATTATCAGTTTCAATTCCAACACAGCACAATTAGCTTACAATAGTTATAGTTGAATCAAGTCCATGTTAAGGTTCAGTGAGTAATGTGCACTCTTCAGTAAATTAAATTATGCTCCAAGTAGATGAACAGAATAAAGGTTGCACATGTAAGTGGTGTAAATAAGGCAAAACATAGGATTTATGGTGTGCTAAACCTGTTCCCTGAAGCCATGTGGGCTAAATAGCTTTCATTAACACTTTTCAACTAGCAGACATGTCATAGATCAGGCCAGTGCCTAAAAATAAAATCTGCTTAATTCTGGCCCCTGGCTTATGATTGATATGTTAAAGTAAATGATCAGATATGTAACTGATACATCATATTCTTCTCCTTTCCCCATAGGAGTACTGAAAATTACAAGAGAGGAAGACTAACGTGGTACCTTAAATTTTAGAGGAGAAGGCTTTAGGGGAAAACTAGTTAGTATTTTAATTAAAAAGTATGGTTATACTCATGGCAAAAAATTTATTACAGGGCTTATGCAATGGTGGAAATGATTTGAAATAATTGGTAGGCATATGTTCATTTGCAAGGAAATTAAAGTTATATTGGTTTACATTGGTATGTAAAGAGTTTCAGGTGAAGATATGTGATTTAGAGGACGACTTGGAATTGCCATAAATATGATTAAATAAAACCTAATTAGCAGGTACTGGTGTAACTCAGAAATAAACACAAGACAATTGTGTAAATGCCAACTATTATGCAGTTACAATACTCTACACAATCTGTAAGTTTAATAATTGTTGATCCAGTGGTTATCAAATTTCAAAGTATGCACAAGGAATGTGCAAAGTTAGACTGTTTAGGAGTAAGAATGTGATAAATTTGAAACTAAAGGTAAACCTTAAAAGTGGGCTAGCAAGTTTATCTCCTCAGTATCATGGTATCTGAAAAATTAAATAATTACAATGTCTTATGGTCAACATGTCATGAGAGCAAAAGATGTTTATGGTCTTAATGAATATTTTATTTATTTAAGCTAAGTTAAAAATGGATCAGTCCCTTTAAGTTTCTTGAAACTAGATTGCTATCTCTTTTAGAAAACATATTTGGGAAAATGTTAAATATTGATAATTTTACCCCCAGCTACCTACACCACCATTTAAAAGATTTTGTATATTTCTGTCATTTTATCACATCACACATTCTAGAATTTTCAATAATTGCCTTCTACATTGATAATTTCCTGTTGCCTAACAGCCAGCCTCCTTAATCTTAACAGTAATGTCTACAAATATTGGTACAGAATTGACTACTTCTGGGAAATCGTCATGCAGATAGCTAACCTCACCCTTTGGGTCTTGCTACTTGCAGTAAAAAAGCATGATAGCCTTTGGTAAATGTCCCAGTGTTTTTCTGATTTCTACTTTAGGCATGTTTTGAGGTCTACAAGTTAGAACTGAGCTGATAAATCTATGGCCTATTGACTTTAAAATTAATTTTCATTTTTACCTAGGGATAAAGAAATTTCTTTTTATTTGAGATTTGGTCCTAAATAGTTTATATAGAAGGTAGAAAATATTTCTGTTACTTGGAAGGTTGACTCAGAACCTATCATACTTATGTACAATAATGCTTTCTATTTTTTGTTTATTTGAAGCATTTCCCTTAGCAATTTGAAAGATAAACAAATGATTAAGGGAATATCATTACTTCGGAGCTATGAGTCTATATACTTTTCTTTCTTCCATGACTACTTAAGACCTGTAATATCATCTGATCTTGTCCATGGTTTACCTGGGGTGTTACCTTTCACCGGCACCCTTACAATGGCTAGAAGTTCAGGGACTTTGTGTCCAAGAGACTTAAGTAGCTGTTGATTCTTTTTCTCCTATATAAAAATATAAAAGCTATTTGGAACTTTCTAACATGCAGATCATTTTTTTAATCAAAGATTATTTATTTGAGTAAACTACATAATGTTACTTATACTACTGACTGAGTGAATTAAGTATTATTTGGTGAGGGTCCTGGCATTACCTGAATATTTTAAAAAGCTTTTAAACATATAAATAATTGACACCATCATCATATAAGTATCCCCTGTGTCTATGACACTATACAATATTCTCTGGATAGAGAATGCAAAATTAATAGAAGATGGATCTGATTTTGGGATACTTAATCAAAATGTACATGTAGGAAATAAAAGGCCAATAGATAAAAACAATTTATACACTAGTCCTAGGTGGTATGGTTTTAAGTCAGGCTGTCTATAACAATTAGAGAGTACAAATATACCCTCATGAAAGCACACGCGCCTTCATCACATAAAACAAAGACACTCCAGGCTATCACACAGACCCTGATGGATTGTAAGAGAGGAGAGGTGCTATAACAGTAAATTCAAGCCAGTCAGTTTGCCTTAGTCTTTAGCACTGGAAAAAGTACTTATATTATGGGTGAGCCTGCATGAGCTCAAAATAGACTCTCAGTTCACAACACTCACATAAAACTGGCACTGTGATCTCACAGCAAATCAGGTTTGAACAGGTTTAAGAGACAAAAATCTAAGATGGTTTTAATCACCTCCAGCTTTTTTTCTAGTTACTTTTTTATAAAATTGAAAAAAATAATTAACAGGGTATCCCAATCAACCTGTTAAAGATTCCACAATTAACACTTTTCTATATTTTCATTATCTTATATTTATTCATCTATCCATCCTCAAGGTATCCATCTGTTCATCTATATTTTGAATGAATTTCAAAATAAGTTGCAGGCATCAGTATATTTCCTACCTAAACACTTTGGTATCTCTCTCTCTATATATATATAAGCCTATAATATAAAAGCCCAGACCTGAACGACAGAATGACCAGAGCTACCAGAACAACCAGTTGCTATGATGTGCACTGCGGTGGCCAACCAGCCCGATCAGGGTCCCAATTGCCCCCCTAACTGCCCACAGCCCTTCCCCCTGGCCAGCCCCAACCCCAATTGCCCTCCTCACCCCACTCAGGGGCAGGGCCAGCTGGCTAACCTCCCATGCCCTGCCTCAACCAGCCCCTCCCCCTTTCGCCACCCTCCCATGAGGGTCAGGGCCAACAAACCTCTCGAGGAACCCCCAGCAGGCTAGGCCTGATCGGCACCACCCATCCTAATTGGGGTGAAGCCAGCCAACCAACCTCCACATCACCTTGCCCTGCAGGCCTAGCCCAATCGGCCCCCATTGGGGCAGGCTAGCTGGACCCCATCCTTGCACCAGGCCTCTAATATATATATACACACACTAATAAAAGAAAAATATGCTAATTTACCATACCTTTGCTATTCCCTAAGCCACGCCCACTGGCCAATCAGAGACACTATATGCAAATTAACCCAACCAAGATGGCTACTGGCAGCCACGGAGCTGGAGCAAGCAGTAGGCTTGGTTCCCCGGGCGATGGAGGAAGCCAAGCTTCCCGCCTGCTCTGAGCTGGCTGTGGCCTCTGCTCATGGCAACAAGTTTCAATTATAGAAGCTAAATAAATCCCAGATACCAGCCTCCACTGGGAGCTTGGGTGGCTGGGGGCCTTGGCCAGCCTGCAAACAGCCATCAGCCCCTCACCGAGGCTGGCCACACCCTCATGGGCTGAGGGTCCCCACTGGAGGGCTTAGCCAGCCTGAAAATGGCCCTCAGCCCCTCACCGAGACTGGCCAGGGACCCCAACAGGACCCCCCAACCCTGAAGGGGCTGTGGCCAGCCTGCAAACAGCCATCAGCCATTCACCCAGGCTGGCCATACCCTTATGGGGAGAGGGTCCCCGCAAGCCTGCAAACTGCCATAAGCCACTCACCCAGACTGGCCAGGCACCCCAGCAGGATCCCCCCCCCCAACCCTGAAGGGTGTGTGGCCAGACTGAAAACAGCCCTCAGCCCCTCACCCAGGCTGGCCAGGCACCCCAGGGGGAACCCCCACCCTGAAGGGTGTGTGGCCAGCCTGCAAACACCCATCAGCCCCTCACCCAGGCTGGCCAGGCACTCCTATATAATAAAAGTGTAATATGCAAATTGACCCTAACAACAGAACCACTGGGAATGACTGGTCACTATGACACACACTGACCACCAAGGGGCAGACACTTAATGCAGGAGCTGCCCCCTGGTGGTCAGTGTACTCCCACAGGAGCTCTGCTCAGCCACAAGCCAGGCTGATGGCTGCCAGTACAGCGGTGGTGGTGGGAGCCTCTCCCGCCTCCTCAGCAGCGCTAAGGATTTCTGACTGCAGCTTAGGCCTGCTCCCCCCTGGCAAGTGGACATCCCCTGAGGGAGCCCAGACTGCGAGAGGGCACAGGCCGGGCTGAGGGACCCCCCAAGTGCACCAATTTTTGTGCACCGGGCCTCTAGTATATATGTTTATATATATATATATATACTAGAGGCCCGGTGCACAAAAATTTGTGCACTCGGGCTTGGGAGAGTTGGTCCCTCAGCCTGGCTTGTGCCCTCTCACAGTCTGGGACCCATCAGGAGATAATGACCTGCTGGCTTAGGCCTGCTCCCGGGTGGCAGAGGGCAGGCCCAATCCCTAGGTGCAGCCCCTGGTCGGGCTCAGAGCAGGGCCAATTGGGGAGTTGGGGCACCGCCCCCTGTCATGCACAGAGCAGGGCGGATTGGGAGGTTGCGATGCCACCCTCAGTCACGCTCAGGGTAGGGCCGATTGGGGGGTTGGGGCACCGCCCCCTGTCACACTCAAGGCAGGATCCATAGGGAGGTTGCAGCGCCACTCCTGTCATGCACAGAGCAGGGCCCATCAGGGGGGTTGGGGCTCTGTACCCTGTCACACACAGAGCAGGGCCGATCAGAGGGTTGGGGCTCCTCACCCTGTCACACTGATCCCGGTGCTGGGAGGCCTCGCTGCTCTGCTGATCCCAGGGCCAGGACGCCTCTTGGCTCCCCTGATCCCTGGCTGGAGGCCTCTCGGCTGCTGATAACCATGGCCTGTAGGCCTCTCGGCTCCGCTGATAACTGGGGCCTGGAGGCCTCTCGGCTCCGCTGATCTCTAGCCAGGAGGACTCTCGGCTGCTGATAACCTGGCTGGGAGGCCTCTCGGCTCTGCTGATCATGGGTCTGGGAGGCCTCTGGGCTCCGCTGATCACCGGGGCCGGGAGGCCTCTTGGCTCTGCTGATTGCGGGGCCTCCGACTCCGCTGATCACCAGGGCTGGGAGGCCTCTCGGCTCCGCTGATCACCGGGGCTGGGAGGCCTCTTGGCTCTGCTGATCGCGGGGCCTCTGACTCCGCTGATCGCGGGGCCTCCGACTCCGCTGATCACCGGGGCTGGGAGGCCTCTTGGCTCCGCTGATCACCTGGGCTGGGAGGCCTCTGGACTCCGCTGATCACCGGGGCTGGGAGGCCTCTCGGCTCTGCTGATCGCGGGGCCTCCGACTCCGCTGATCACGGGCCTGGAGCAGGCCGGGAGGCCTCTTGGCTGATCACTGGGGCCGGGAGACCTCTGGACTCCGCTGATCACTGAGGCTGGGAGGCTTCTCGGATCCGCTGATCACTGGGGCCGGGAGGCCTCTCGGCTCGGATGATAACCGGGGCTGGGGGGCCTCTCGGCTCCGCTGATCACTGGGGCCGGGAGGCCTCTCGGATCCACTGATCACGGGGCCGGGAGGCCTCTTGGCTCGGATGATAACCGGGACTGGGGGGCCTCTAGGCTCTGCTGATCAGGGCTGGGCCGACTCTCGCCTCCCTGATTGCGGGGCTGGGCCAACTCTGGCCTCCGCTGATCGTGGGGCCGGGAGGCCTCTTGACTCTGCTGATCCCAGGCCCTGAGGCCTCTCTGCCCTGCTGCTTCAGGGCTGTTTGGCTTCGCTCTGCTTGGAGCCTAAGTATGCAAATTAACCGCCATCTTTTAGCTTCTATAATTGAAACGTTGTATCTTTTGGAGTTGTTGCTTCAGGAGCTCAGAGCCCCGCAGCTGCAGGGATCCTTGACTTTCTCCATCGCTGGGGCAACCAAGCCTCCTATTCTCAGCTGCCTGGCTGCCAGCCGCCATCTTGGCTGACAGTTAATTTGCATATCTCACTGATTAGCCAATGAAAAAGGTATCAGTCGTACGCCAATTACCATTTTTCTCTTTTATTAGTATAGGATATATATATATACTAGGGGCCCGGTGCACGAAATTCGTGCACTGGGTGTGTGTGTGTGGGGAGGGGAGTGTCCCTCAGCCCAGCCTGCCCTCTCTCACATACTGGGAGCCCTCAGGCGTTGACCCCCATCACCCTCCAATCGCAGGATCGGCCCCTTACCCAGGCCTGACGCCTCCGCCAGAGGTGTCAGGCTTGGACAGGGGACCCCCATCTCCCCCCGATCACTGGCTCTGACCCCCGCCCAGGCCTGAGGCCTCTGGCCCAGGAATCATGCCTGGGCAGGGGACCCCCATCTCCCTCTGATCGCTTGCTCCACCCCCTGCCCAAGCCTGACGCCTCTGACCCAGGCTTCAGGCCTGGGCAAGGGGACCATCATATCCCCCCAATCCCTGGCTCCGCCCCCCACCCAGGCCTGATGCCTCGGCCAGAGGAGTTGACCCTCATCACCCTCCGATCACCAATCACCGGATCGGCCCCTTGACCAGGCCTGAGGCCTCTGGCAGAGGTGTCAGGCCTGGGCAGGGGACCCCCAGCTCCCCGCGGTTGCAGGCTCCGCCCCTGCCCAGGCCTAACGCCTCTGGCCTAGGCGTCCAGCCCGGGCAGCGGGGACCCGCAGCTGCAGCGGCCCCACGATCGTGGGCTCCGCTTTAGGCCCAGGCAAGGGACCCCTAGCTCCCGGGACTGCCAGCTTCGACTGTGCCCAGCTCCCATCACTGGCTCCACCCCTACTTCCTGCTATCACTGGCCAGGGCGGCAAAGGCGCCTGATTCTCTGATCATGGCTGGGGGGCAGGGCAAAGGCGGCCCCAGGGCCGCCTTTGCCCTGCCCCCCAGCTCTTAGCTCCCCCCTGGGTTTCAGATCACTGTCAGTGGCAGGGGGCTTCTTCCTGCTTTCCCTTTCGCCTCCCTGCATTCTGCCTACATATGCAAATTAACCGCCATCTTGTTGGCAGTTAACTGCCAATCTTAGTTGGCAGTTAACTGCCAATCATAGTTGGCAGTTAATTTGCATATAGCCCTGATTAGCCAATGAAAAGGGTATTGTTGTATGCCAATTACCATTTTTCTCTTTTATTAGATAGGATATATATACACACACACATATATATATATCTATATATATGTGTGTGTATATATATATATATACATACATATATATATATATATGATTTGTTAAATTAGGTTAAATATTGTGATATGAAATGCACAAATCTGATAAATTTAACAAAAGCATAACCTGTATAAGTTAAACTACCATTTTTTAAAAGACCCTCTCTTGATACTTTGCTATAGAATATCAAGAGGTAGAATATTACCATCAGCTAAGAAAGTTCATTCAAGTTCCCTCCCAATTAATCTGTACTCCTCCCAGACACAATCATTGGACCCCCCCCCCCCATCAAAGGTTAGTTCACTTGCTCTAGAAGCCCTAGAACACCATAAAGATGGGATTATGTAGTATGAACATTTTATTAAGGCTTCTTTCACTCAGCATATTTTTGAGATTCACCCATGTTGCTATATATCAATAATTTTTTTTTCTTTTATTACTGAGTAGCATTCAATCAAATGAATGTAACAATCTATTTATCTATGTACCTATTCATGGACATCTGTTTGTTTTCAGCTTTGGACTATTATTAATAAAACTAGAGGCCTGGTGCACAAAAATTTGTGCACTCGTTGGGGAGGGGGGGGTCCCTCACCCTGGCCTGTGCCCTCTCGCAGTCTGGGACCCTCAGGAGATAACGACCTGCTGGCTTAGGCCTGCTCCCAGGTGGCAGAGGGCAGGCCTAATCCCTAGGTGCAGCCCCTGGTCAGGCTCAGAGCAGGACCAATTGGGGAATTGGGGCGCTGCCCCCTGTCATGCACAGAGCAGGGCGGATCAGGAGGTTGCAATGCCACCCTCAGTCACGCTCAGGGTAGGGCCGATTAGGGGGTTGGGGCAACGCCCCCTGTCACACTCAAGGCAGGGTCGATGGGGAGGTTGCGGCGCCAGCCCCTGTCACGCACAAAGCAGGGCCAATCAGGGGGTTGGGGAGCTCCCCCCTGTCATGCACTGAGCAGGGCCCATCAGGGGGTTGAGGAGCTCCCCCCTGTCGTGCACAGAGCAGGGCGGATCAGGGGGTTAGGGCGCCACCCTCTATCACCCACAGAGCAGGGCCGATCAGGGGGTTGGGGCGCTGCCACTGTCACACTCAGGGCAGGGCCAAAAGGGAGGTTATGGTTCTACCCCATCACACACAGAGCAGGGCCCGTGGGGTGGGGGGTTTTGGGTGCCGCACCCTGTCACACACAGAGCCGCAGGGAGATCAGGAGGTTGGGGAGCTCCCCCCTATCAGGCACAGAACAGGGCCGATCAGGGGGTTGGGGCACCTTCCCCTGTCAGGAACAGAGCAGGGCCGATAGGGAGGTTGTGGCCCCGCCCCCTGTCACACACAGAGCCACAGGGTGATCAGGGGGTTTGGGCACTGCCCCCTGTCATGCTGATCCCAGTGCCGGGAGGCCTCGCGGCTCAGCTGATCCCGGTGCTAGGAGGCATATTGCCCTTTTACTATACAGAATAGAGGCCTGGTGCATGGGTGGGGGCTGGCTGGTTTGCCCTGAAGGGTGTCCCGGATCAGGGTGGGAGTCCCCACTCGGGTGCCTGGCCAGCTTGGATGAGGGGATGATGGCTGTTTGCAGCTGGTCACACACCCTTCAGGGTGGAGGTCCCCACTGGGGTGCCTGGCCAGTCTGGGTGAGGGGCTGAGGGCTGTTTTTAGGCTAGGACTGAATCTCCCAACTGCTCCTTTTTTTCTTTCTTTCTTTTTTTTTTTTTTTTTATTCTGAGCCAGCTTTAGCTCTGAGGCTCCAGCTCTTATGCCTCAGCTCCTGAAAGCAGGTATCTGGTTTGTTTAGGTTCTACAATCAAAACTCTGTATCAACTCCAGGTCTAAGATCCTGGCTAGCTGAAAGCTGGTTTCTGGGGTTTTGCTTAGCTTCTATTTTTGTAACTATGTTTCAAACTGCCAGCTCAGAGGCCTGCAGCGGCAGGCGGGGAACTTTGGAGTCCCCCGTCACTGAAGCAAGCAAGCCTCATGTTAGTTTCAAGCTGCCTGGCTGCTGGCCGCCATCTTGGCTGACAGTTAATTTGCATATCTCGCTGATTAGCCAATGGGAAGGGTAGCGGTCGTACACCAATTACCATGTTTCTCTTTTATTAGATAGGACTAGAAGCCCGATGCACAAAGATTTGTGCAAGAATAGGCCTTCCTTCCCCTGGCTGCCAGCACCACCTTCACCCCAGCTCAGAGCCGCCTTTCTGCCTTCGCATGTTGCCCAGAGGCCCAGAGTGGCCAGTGTGGGGCAGAACGCCTGTGTCATCATCATGGCAATGATGCAAGTGTCCCGGCCCAGCTGCAGCCATCTTTGTTGTGTCAATTTGGATATTCCCTCCTTATTGGCTGTGGGTGCCACCATCTTTGTCACAAAGTGATGGTCAATTTTCATATTCCATCTGTATTAGATAGGATATATCAGAACATTCCTAGATGAACTTTTTTTGTGAATATATATTTTGAGTTCCCTTGGTATAGAATTCATAAATCATAGGATAGGTGTATGTTTAGTTTTATAAGAAACTGTGAGCCTTTTTTTTTCCCCCAAGGGGTAGTAATATTTTATACTGTCAGCAACAAATGAGAGTTCCAGGTGCCCTAGACCAATATTTGGTATTATCCGTTTTTAGAAAATGTTTAGTCATTCAAGTGTGCATGTAATTGTATCTCTTGGTGGTTTTAATTTGCACTTGGTAGCATTAGTCTGGATTGAAACAAGACTTAGAAACCACATGGTGGATGAAATAACTGAGGTTTAATATAAGGAATGATCAAACTATGATAAAAGAGTAACTGTGACAGATAAGAAAACCCTGCATTACCCTAGGACTGAGAGAGAGTGCCCAAGAAAGGACAAACCTGGAAAGGGACTCACTCCTCAAGGCTGGGGTTAAAACCTTGAAGAAAGTATACGGTTTCAGCCCACTGAGCAGTGAAAAATTGCCTGCTTCCTTCCAGGCTAATGGTGGCATGTATCAGTCCCCTGGACTGCAAGCAGGCACCAGGAGGTCAGCCCAGATGGGTGGGCATCCTCCGGGCCCCCTGCCATTCTTGTTCTGCAGAGAGAACAGCAGCAAGGTGGAACCTTCTGAGTCTCAGGGGGTCACATTGTTGCCTTCAGAGGGAATCCTTCTGCCAGCAGGAGGTGTTGGCTGCTGGTTTCCCAGCTGAGGAACGTGGGGAGGTTGCATCAGTCCTGGATGAGACTGTAAGGTCTCTGTGGATCCATGCGCTCTGAGCTTGCGGCTGTGGCAGAGCTCCACTGATGTCCTCACAGCCACGCCACCCACACACCTTGCAGCACCAGGAAAACTGGATGAAAACTCCCTCCCTGGTGCTCCTCCTGCGCCCTCTAATAAGAAAGCTTAACATGTGCTCAGTTTAAAGGAGAAATACTTAAAAGGAATTCTATTATCACAGAGCACGTACTGAAGGCGGAATTTGGAGCTGAGTGGGCATCATTTGATAACTGACACGATGACCAATGATATCATATACTTTTTGTGTGATTTTGCATATCAGTCTTTGGGAAGTGCCTAGTCTAACCTTTCTTGTTTTTCTTTTTAAAGAAATGCACTCAGCATCTTGATCTTGCCTCAGGCCTTATCTGGATGCAGGAATAGCTTCAGCCTTTTTCTGCATTCTGTTACACAGTTTTGACTTTTACAAAGAATTGCTTCACTAGACCCTGATATCTAATATCTAACATAAAGCGTTGCTTACTGTGAAAATATTGTTGGAGAAGGTTCTTAATATTATGGCTATAAAATAGTAGAGATAAAGGTTTAAAGAACAAGATAGCATGAGTAGAACTGACTTTGGAACCTGACCACATACATTTATTGAAATACAGTTTCTCCATTGACTAGCTGTGTAACTTTAGGTAATTTGCTTAAGGTCTCTGTGCCTCTGGTTCCTCACCTGTAAATAAGGGGAATAATAAATAAGCTACTAAATAGGGTGTACTAAATGTACCTCATAAGGTTGTTGTAAGAAATAAATAAATGAGCTAACATGTATAAAGTGCTTAGAATAGTTCCTGGCACACAGTAAATCCCAATAGTGTTTAAATATATATGTATATACTTTATACTTATATACCTATTTATAATAATTATTATCTCTATATATAAAAGGCTAAGTGCCCATGCTTCCCTCCAACCAGTAGCTATGATGCACAATGACCACCAGGGGGCAGAAGCTCAACTCAGGAGCTGCCATGACATGCATTGGCCATTTAAAAATAAATGACAGCACAGACCTGGAGCTGACAAACCAACACTTGGCTTCCCCCAAGTGGGACACAGGCCCCGCCACCACCCCGGAACAACACCCCACCAAATCGCAGCCAACGTTGCTAAGACCCCATGGTGCAAAATGTGGCCCACAGCCCAGCTCATCCCGGAAACGGTGGCTGTGGGCGCCGAGTAATGACATCAGGTAGCAATGCCTGGCTTTCTTTCCCTAGCTACTAGCATCCTTGGAGTTTCTTCAACCCAGGAACACGACTTGCTTTATAGCCAGGTGCGAAAATTTTACAGTTCAACCAAATGTTTGTGATTTCATGTGATCCTCACAGAAGTCCTGGAGTAGGTAGATAGGAGACTTGGGAGAATCCTATTTTCTTTTCATTAGCCAGAAATGGAGATTTAGAAAGTTTAGAAACTTGACCTGATGGAAAAGAAGTAAAAAATGGTGGAGCTTGAAAATGACTTCAGTTTTTCTCACTGTGCAGAATATAGTCAAACACTGATGCAGTTAAATATTTTACCCTTTTTTTCTCCCTGCATGATCTACAATAATGATCTGATTCATGTTGATATTTACTGCTGTGTTGCTGACAATTACCTGAAAGAGAAGTTGGGGTGCTTCACTGGGCTGGAAAAAGTTTAGCTAAATCAGAAAGCAGGTTTAATGAAGCAAGTTTATCTATCTATATATATAAAAGGCTAAGTTGACTCCTGCATGCATGATACATATAAAGCTCTCGCTTGTGCCAATCACACGCATGTGTTTCAATCTGTCATTGTCGATTGTAAATTTGGCTGACACTTCTATTATAGAGAAAGGGCAAACAATGATATTAAAATATTTCTTGTAATTAACTTCCTTTCAATGTGCACAAATCCGTGCACTGTGACACTGGTACTATTAATAATATATTGGGATAAAATAATATGTAAGACTTTATACCTAAAATTTTAATTCAGATTAGCTAATGATAAGACTAGCTAATATTTATTGGGCACTTTTCATGTAACAGGCACTGTACTAAAAACTTTACATACATTATCACATTAAATTATTAAAAAAAAATCCTTTCTGATGAAGAAACAGAGTCATAGTTTAAATCAGTTTTCAGTCAAAATAGTTGATTCAGTTGTAAAGTTGACTCCACCCCCCACATTACCTTCACTCCAGCCAGCTTTACCAAGCAAATAAAAATTCCGGATAAAGTATAACCAATAAAAAAAGAAAGAGAAATTTCCATAAGTAAGAAACAACAAGATAATTCAAACTTAAAGAGGTGAATGGCCCTGCAGCTGAAACGAACATAGAATCATTGAAGCTGTGGCACCCTTGTAGGCCTGGGCATTGATGCCTTCACTAAGTCAGGAGATGAACCCTCAGACCTTTACACAGTGGGGAATTGGATGTCAGTTCTTTACATAAACCCAGGAACCACGATGAGCTGTCAATCCATGAAATAGGGATGAAGCAGCTCCACTTCCTGGCTCTACAAAATCGCAAAAAAAGCCAAGCTGTTGACCAGGAGCCATGGTTGGAAGAAAGAGTGTTATATAAGAACTCAAATCCCAACCTTACACCATCTGTTGATATTGGATCTGAAATTACATTACTCAGATGGAAACCCCAGACATAAAATGAGTAAAATGCATATTTCCCAGCAGAGGAAAGTAAAACTTCTCCACAGGAATGCCTCTACAACCCAGAGCAGGTGGAACAGTAATGGAAGAAGGCATGCTAACCTTATATTCACAGGGAAACTCACAAACTTTACAAGCAAAGAAATCACTGTGGGAGTCTGGAGAACTCGAGCATGAAGAAATGCAATAATAGAATAAAGTTAAAAGGATATTGAAGTAACTATGTCAAACTAATCAGAGGTATAAAAAGAAAGGATTGAAATCATAAGGCAAGAATGGGAGATTATACCTGAATTATTACAATTTTATGGTCAGATGGTAAACAAACTGCAGCAACAACAAAAAAACTAAGCTAAACTGAAAACAAGCAAAGGCAGATTTGAGATGATTTACCATAAGATGTAAAGAACAGATTCAGCATTTGGACTCTGACAATCTAACTTCTAACTACTATGCAACCCCGTCTCTCAAAACAGTATGAGAGTTTATATGGTAATGACATAATCCAAATAGCAACAATATTTTCACTTGCATCTCTTCCATGAGAAATGGAATTGTGTATAATTTTTATCTTGTTCTTTATTTTCCAAGCTTTAAAAATTAACATACATCATTATTAAATCAGTGAATACGTATTTTTTCCTTTGTTATAGCAATAATTTAAATTCAGTATCACAGTTTGTTTTCATCTTGACTGGCACATAATTTTTGGCAGTCACAAAAATTTGCCCAAGAGTACAACTTTAATCTCTTTATAGCCCAATTATCATGGAAACTTTGACTTGTGTAAACTCATATTTTCCAGAATTTTTATTTCAGTTATTTCTCTAGGTAGGTGAAACTATGTACTGGGCAAGACTCTCAGAGAACCAAAAACAAACTAGAAATTTTCATCAATGTTGTACTGAGACATAAGAGAATAGTTTTACAGAATATATTCCTGCATTTAGTTCAGGTTTCAGTTCACAGGATTGTGCATTATGATTGTGTGCATTTAAACTTCTTCCAGCTTTAAATACCCTGTGTTTATCCAAAGCAAATTATCA
This sequence comes from Myotis daubentonii, assembly GCF_963259705.1. Classification (NCBI taxonomy): domain Eukaryota; kingdom Metazoa; phylum Chordata; class Mammalia; order Chiroptera; family Vespertilionidae; genus Myotis; species Myotis daubentonii. The sequence goes on along the minus strand of NC_081842.1, from coordinate 73,935,116 downwards.
TATTTGTTTGCTTTTCTTTTTTCCCCCAGATACTGGGTATCTTGTAACTGATCATTTTTCCCTTTTGGAGTTAATTACTCAAAACCAAATTGGGGTGCCCTTTAATAATGTTGTAGGCTTTATGGCATGGTTTTTATAAGCCACCATAATCATAGTATTTTCTCATTATTATGGTTTTTAGTCCCAATTTCTTTGTTTATTTGTATTTAGTTATTGTACATTAATTTCTATAAAGGCCATAATTTCTGTAAAGGCTCTTTTTGGAAAAAAAATTCAAGATATGTGTCTGTGTATTTGTGTGTGTATGTGTGTAGTATTACACTTCACCTGATGGTGTTTTCCTTGATCACATTTTTTCCCTTTAAACTATATATTACATCTCCCTAAAATAGTGCTTATTTTCCCAGGGGATGAGTACTCACTTCATTTTTACCACATCTGAGGTTAAATTTCAAAAGATTTACTAACCCTGAAGATTATTTAAACCATCTTTTATCTCTAGAGTAGATTATACCTGAATTATTACAAATTTATGGTCATATATTTAATTGGAATTTATGTTTTGATAGATTAAAAATACCCTGTGCTTAGTTTTACAAACACTCATATAGGTTTAATAATGTCAAAGAAAATTTGCACCTGGTGGAATTAAACAGGCAAAAAAGACTATTCCAATAACAGTCAAGCCTACACAATAAGAGAAAGAGACTGAATTGAACTCTAAAGGGCAGGGAGGGTTTGTAAGGCTGGAGTGAGCTAGTGAAAAAGTACTGGAGGACACTGGGTAGAGGGAGAATTTATCAATATAATTAGACCATCTGTGTTTGCTAATTGGCATCTATCAAAGTTAGGCTCTTACCTTCCCACAGAGACTAGGGTAGATAGGTGCTCTCTTTCTTGGTGATGACATTTCAAAAGGATGGCTCCCAGGTCCTTTCGAAAGACACTCCTGGGTTGTAAAACTGGCAAGAGGAGGTCTGTATCTCAAAGTAACAGAGTTTTCTAACTTAAATTCTCTAAGAAAAGGGAGGTTAGGGGCCTATCTTAGGAAAAAATGTCTAAAATTTAGTCAGGCTGTGGAAAACATTAGACCATAGGCCAATCAGTAAGTAGACAACAACGCTGTTTAGTTTTGCTATACATTTAGATCCACAGAAGGAGGTAGCTTAGTCTCTTTAAAGATATATTGTCATATATTTAAAGCATTAATTTAGTGATAGTGCAGTATTTTACACACGTGGTATTTCCCTACCTTTTTTTGTCTTGTCCTGTCCTCTCCCCTAGTGGTTGTCTCCTCCTCCTGTCACTGCTGAGATTTCAGGGGACCATCCTCAGGCATCACTGCCCACATTTTGTCTCAGGTAGCCACTGAGTTTTGGAGCTTCAGTTGCTAAAGCTACTTAAATTGACAATTTTTACCTGAGATGCTCAGCATATACTCTATGAGGTTGTTGTGAGAAATGAATGAGATCATGTATGTGAAAGCACACTACACAGCCCCTGGAAAATAGTGAGTAGGTTAGAGATGCTTCGTTGGTAGTTTAATCTCTTATGCAATTATTTTACCTCTTCTTCCTAGCCCTGCCACTCTGTCTGCTTTTTTTTCCTGTTCAGGGATTCAGCTTCTTGTCTCTCACCCTTCCTTGTGGGAGTGTACCACACCTATTGACAACAGCATGCCCATCTCTGGGTTTTAATGTCTTCCCTCTCTACCTCTGCTCTTTGTCCCTTCTTCATATATATATGTATAGCCAGTGTCCATGATGACCAGAACGACCAGACTACTGGTCATTATGTGATGCATTGAGCACCTCGTGGCCCCTCCCCGCTGCCGGCCTTCCCCTGATCAGACTCTCCCATCCTGATCAAGAGCGGGGCTTCACAGAGCCTGGACCCTTCCTGGCAGCCCCGAGTCCCTGGGGTTGAGAATTCTGATGCCCCTGCCCAGAGAGTAGAGGCACCTGGTTGGCAGGGACAAGGACCACAGGCCCCCAGGGAGCAGCACAGAGTTGGCAAGTAGAGGAGAGAGCCTGTGGAGGGGGAGGAGGTGAAGTCAGCAGACATCAGCCCAGAATCCAGCCCTTTCCCACCAGAGGCAGTGGTCCCTCAACCAAGAACCGCAGCCCAAATCAGAAGAGCCCAAGAGAGGCTTCAGGAAGCTCTACGCAGAGCTGCTCATTGAGAACAAGAGACTTCGTGAGACCCTGACCGAGACCACGCTGCATCTGGCGCAACTCAAGGTGGAGAGATTTGAGCACAGGGCCCTGGAGCGCAAGGTTGCTGAGCTGGAAGAGGAGCTGAAGGGCCTGTGCAACCTCTGGGCTGACAAGCAGCACCTCAAGGATGAGAACGTGGCCCTGATCCACGTCATCAGCAAACTGTACAAGTGACCCCGGAGGACTTGCCCTGTGCCCACATTTATACAGCTGCTTCTGCCACATGCACCCCTTCCCCTGTGTGAACACGAGTGACAGGGCTGCTGGGGAGCCTCTGAGAAGCCATAATCTCCCCTTGGGACACCCAGGCTGGGAGGGGAGGACAGAGCCCCCAGGAGCCAAGGGGGCCATCTGAGGACAGGATGGAGATAGGAGGCTGAGCCAGGTAGGGGGACCAGGGCTACAAGCAGGACCAGGAAGGAACCAAGGACCAGGAAGTGCCAGGACCAATAACCAGGACCAGAGTGGCCACCCAGAGGTCCACTCTCATGTGTGCTGCCACCAGTCACCCCTCCTGCCCCTGAGCAGGAATCTGAGAATGTGCCAAGCATCCTACTGGCCTGGGCTGGGTGGGCCTGTATATAGGGTCCATGTCCAATAGGGGAGGGATGTCTTCTATTTTTTGCTGCCCCCTCCCCAATTCTATCTGGGGCAGGGGGAGAAGGTATTTTTGAGACATAGCACAGGCACCACAAATGAAAGTCATGAAGTTGCCAAAAAAAAAAAAAAAAAAAAAAAAAGAGTAGGGTCTGTGGCCAAATGCCCCCTCCTCCTGGCCACCCCACCCCTGATTGCACTCCCACCCCAATAGGGGGTGGGGCTGGCCAGTCAACCTCCTGAAGCCCCTCCCCCAGCTGGTCACACCCCCGATGACCCCCACCCACCCCAATCAAGGGCTTGGTCCACCAGCCAATCACCTGCAGCCCCTTCCCCCAGCCGACTCAGCCCTGATTGGGCAGGCCAGCCAGCCAACCTCCCACCATCTCCTCCCCCTAACAGACCCAGCCCTGATCAGCCCTGATTGGGACTGGGCCAGCCAGACTCCACCTGTGCATGAATTCGTGCACTGGGCCTCTAGTCTCTCTATATAAAACCCTAATATGCAAATAGACTGAATGACAGAACAACCAAACAATTGGTCACTATGACATGTGCTGACCACCAGGGGGCGCACACGGAACATGGCGGGTATCGGCCAAAGCAAGATAGTGGAGCAGGTGGATGCCATACCAGGGCAGGGTGCTGGTCTCTGTCATTGGGGCGAGCCTCTGGTGGTTACTGAAAACTCTTTGCTCCCGTGTGCCATGGTCCTTCTGGGCACTCGCACCTACTGCCAATGCCGACCCCGCTCGTGCTTTCAGCTGGTGCTGGAGCTGCTGCTTGCACCTGCTGCTAGCTCCCGGCGCCAGTCCCAATTGCTCAGCACTGTCAGTGGGTGCAAGCAGCAGCTGCCAGCCCTGATCACCCTGAGGGCTTCTCCACTTCCCCCTGCTCCTGAGGGGAGATCAGACAGCAGCCACTGCTCGCACCCACTGACAGTGCTGGCTCCACTCACACCCTCTGCTGGCGCAGGCCCTAATTACTCTGCGCCATCCGAAGATGCTAGTGGGGCCAGCACCGTTAGCGCATGGGAGTGGCAATGGCAGGAGAGGGGCTGCTGGCAGACAGGGCATCAGGGATCACAGTGGGAGTGGCCAGGTGAGGGCATGGAGGATGGACTGAGACCTGTCCCTGTGCCCAACGCAGCCTCGTGGCCCACAGTTCCTTTCAAGGTGCATGAATTCGTGCATGGAGCCCCTAGTGTGTACATATAATCTGGTTTTCTCCTGCCACTCTCTACACTACTTAGCAATGAGGGAGGCAAGGCAGACCAGCCCCATTGGCTATAAGAGCAGAATCATCCCTGGCATCTGAAAGTTAGTAATGTGGAGCTGATCCCTGGCACATCCCACACCTGAACAAACAGGCGCAAAAATTAGAAAGATCCATCTGCTATTATGCTTTTGACAAAGTGAAGAGAAGGAAAGTCAAAGAAAAGGTAGGAAAAAAAGATAGAAACTATGACAAGACAAGGTCAGAAAAGGTACAAATGAAAACCGGGAAATAGAATAAGAATTAGTTTAAAAATTAAAAGCAGCTAAGAACTTTTGTTCTTTAGTTTTGTTTTGCTTTGTTTTGTTTTCAAGAACTTGAGGATTGGAATGTTGCAGCCTAAAAGAAGAGCAGAGAAGGACAGTACTGGGCACAAGTTGCCTTGGCAAAGAACAGGAGAGTGGACATTCTGGTGGGAAAATTTCTGGGAAGTTCTTCACAATGAAGTCTAAATTTTTCATATTCTTCAGGCTCCTGCTTTACACACACCCTAAGGGCAAAATAATTCAATTCGTGTTTTATTGATAAAAGTGAAGCCACGGAGAATATTTTTATCTCACTGTCTTCTATTTTTCTGCCTATTCTCTTCAACTCACTTCCCATTTCAGATCAATATTATTTGGGGGCAATTTCTTCAAACCTTCTTCATTCTTTATTCTTTTAATTTTTATTTAATTTTCTGTCCCCATAATTAACATCCTGTGTGTGTCAAGTGTGTGTTCAGCAGAGTAAAGAATGTGTGTAAGTCTAATACACATAGCAACTCTATTATAAATATCTGAGAAACTTTTACTATTTTCTTGCATAATATGTACTATGAAAAATTTAATGTATGAAATAAAAAATGATGAAATAAAAAGAATAAATGCTAATTACCAAGAAACATTGTGACACATCTTGTGCTCACTCTGCCATGACAATAACTTCATGAATGCTTTATGATGAAGAATGGACTGAATAATGACCCAAATAAAATTTTAATTTTATTTCATTTCAAGTCTATTGAGTAGTTATTATTTCTTGCCTTTAAAATGGATAGAATAGTGCTTTCCATTATTCACAAAACAATAGTATATATACTATTATGTAATTATTCCATAGATATCTTCTGTGACACTCAAGGAGTTTTGAATATCCTCTATATAAAATGGGACTTTGAATGTTGATGAAGTCAAAAAACAATAAGCAGGGATGGTTCAGGAAGAATACTCATTATGGAGAAACGTTGGAAATACGGTTATGGAAGAATTGATCACAGAGTCAAAAGTGGCATTTTTCAATGGAATTGGTGCATTTCTCCCATTAAACTTGTAATGACTCAGATCTGAAGCACATTTAATTCATGGATCACTGCTGCAATATTGTGTCAACATGTACTTAGGGAGTCTTCAATGTATGGATCACTTCAATGTATGGATATACTATAATGGCCCCTCATCGATCAAGTTAATATATATCCTCATAGAATGTTAATACAAGGGTTATTGATAAGACACTCCATAATCCATGCTTTATAAGCATTTGGTGATAAACCCTTAACATTATCAGTAGTAAAATTAACAACAACAACAAAAACAGAACTAGTTGCTAAGACATTTTAGGAAAAATATTTATAAAACACAAGCTCTCTCTAATTCCACTCTATGTTAGATGAGCTTTTATTTTAATACTAAGTTTTTCCTAACCTCTATCTTGTTATAAGGTATATTCAGCCTTTTCATTTTCCTGGCCACTTATGTGGGTAATTTTCTTAGACTTTTTTTAATAGGAGGAAAAAGTTATTGATTTGAGGCTGAATAACTAGGAAATGGGGGATCTGGTAAATTAGACAACTCCAAGATGACTATGTACTGATGGGGAGAGGTCCTCAGCCCAACCTGTGCTTGTGGGAGTGGAATTCTTGTGACATCCCAAGAAAAATAATAATTTTCTGAGACTTGCATGGGAGGATGAAATATTGTAGAAAGCCTTACTTTTGTGGAATCAAACCCCTGAGTTTCCAAGGCCTCAGTTCCCACAAGTAAGAAGTCCCATTTTGCATTTGGCAGGGCTGAAATCTGAGCCAGTGTCCAGCGCTTCTGTTGCATGTTGGAGCAAGCCAATCCAGCATCAGGCTAGCTTAGCTTGTGTTCCCAGTTGCAATCCATCAGTCCATTACATATGGGGTCTGCAGGGCCACATGGCTATGTAGGAATCAGGGGTAAATGCAAGGAAGCAGGAACAAGAAAGCCTGTGAACCAAGAAAGAGAGAATTCCTTTGTTTGGGAAATTATGTATCCCCAAATTTTCATGGGCTTGCAGTGGTTTTACCTCTTCTCGTCACTGATTTCTGTTCTGAGGTTTGATTGACAAGTACCTTCTTTAGGTCACTCCAAATTCACTGTGCATGTGTTGATCCTCCCCTTTGTCCAGTCCTGTCCCCCAGTAATCTGCAGGGGATGGGCTGGTAGGTCCCTAGGGAGTGTGAAATGCAGTTTCCTAGTGAAGCTGCCCATATGACATGACTATAATGTCTGACCTTCCCTTTGTTCCTTTTCTGCTTTATTAATAACTAGTTAATTACAACAGTATCAACTATAGTTGGTAAATTAAGCTTGATGCCTACTTTCCTCTCTCAGGCAATAACAAGATATACTACATTACATTATTCAAGAGTTTCTGTTGACATATAATTATTGAGAGATATTCTTGAGCACCCTCCTCTTTACAAGAAATTTCAACATTCTATTTGATAATTCATGTAGAGTATTTTAATTCTCCACAGAACAAGTTCAGACTGTCCTTAATTGACAATTATTCAAAAAAAGTTTATATTGTATAAAATGACAGCAGATAATAGTTATAAAGGAAGATATGTATGAGAAAATATATCAAAATTGCTCTTCCCATTGTTTTCACTTCCATTTCATCAACTCATGTTTATAAAACAAAATCTAATAAACAAATGAGGTACACCTTATAATGAACTACTACTCAGTAATAAGAAAGGAACAAAGAACTGATTCACACAATAGCACAGATGGATCTAAAATGCAATTTTGATTCAAAGAACTCAGACACAAAATGATACATATTGTATGATTCTCTTTATATGACAATAGAGGCCCGGTGCACAAAAATTTGTGCACTCGGTGGAGGGGGGTCCCTCAGCCCAGCCTGTGCCCTCTCACAGTCTGGGACCCCTCAGGGGATGACCACCTGCTGGCTTAGGCCCGCTTCCCAGGGGATTGGGCCTAAGATGGCAATCAGACATCCCTCTGGTAGCCCGGCAGCCCTCGGGGGATGTCCACTTTCTAGCGGGGAGTAGGCCTAAACTGCAGTCAGACATCCTTAGCGCTGCTGAGGAGGCAGGAGAGGCTCCCACCACCACCGCTGTACTGGCAGCCATCAACCTGGCTTGTGGCTGAGCAGAGATCCTCCATGTGGGAGCTCACTGACCACCAGAGGGCAGCTACTGCATTGAGTGTCTGCCCCCTGGTGGAATTGTGTGTCATAGAGACAAGTCATTCCCAGTCCTTCTGCTGTTAGGGTCAGTTTGCATATTACCCTTTTACTATATAGGATAGAGGCCTGGTGCACAGGTGGGGGGCCAGCTGGTTTGCCCTGAAGGGTGTCCCAGATCAGGGTGGGGGTCCCGCTTGGGTGCCTGGCCAGCTTGGGTGAGGGGATGATGGCTGTTTGCAGCTGGTCACACCCCCTTCAGGGTGGGGGTCCCCATTGGGGTGCCTGGCTAGTCTGGGTGAGGGGCTGAGGGCCGTTTTCAGGCTGGCGGGCGACTGAAGCTCCCAACCTCTCCTTTTTTTCTTTTTTTTATTCTGGGGTTTATTTACCTTCTATGGCTGTCACTTTAGCTGAGAGCCGGCTTTAGCTCTGAGGCTCGGCTCCAGCTCTGAGACCTTGGCTGCTGAAAGCAGGTATCTGGGTTTGTTTGGCTTCTATAATTGAAACACTGTTGCAGCTCTAGCTCTGAAGCCCGGCTGGCTGAAAGCAGGTTCCTGGGGATTGTTTAGCTTCTATAATTCCAACATTGTTTCTTAGAGTGAGGCTCAGAGGCCAGCAGCAGCAGGCGGGGAACCTTGGCTTCCTCCATCACTGGAGCAAGCAAGCCTCCTGTTCGCTTCAGCTGCCTGGCTGCCGGTCGCCCTCTTGGTTGACAGTTAATTTGCATATCCCCTGATTAGCCAATGGGAAGCGTGTCAGAGGTATGGTTAATTACCATGTTTGTCTATTATTAGATAGGATTCTATAAAAGGCAAGGCTATAAGGGTGGAAATCAGGTTAGTTTTTGCTAGAGATTGGGAAGAGGGGATGGGATAAAGGAGATATGTGAAAAAATTTTTGACTGATGGAACAATTCTGTACATTGTTGTGAAGATAGAAACATAATTATGCATTTTCCAAAAACCACTGACCTGTTATAAAAGAGTAATAAATAACTGGTCAGAGTGGCTCAATGGTTGAGCATCAACCTATGAACCAGGACACTGTTCGACTGATGGTCATGGCACACACCTGGGTTTCTAGCTCTCAGTGCAGGAGGCAGCGGATCAATGTTTCTCTCTCATCAGTGATGTTTCTCTCTCTCTTGCTCTCCCTCTTTCTCTCTCTCTCCCTTCCTCTCTTGTGGGAGTAGAATTCTTGTGATATCCCAAGAAAAATAATAATTTTCTGAGACTTGCATGGGAGGATGAAATATTGTAGAAGCTTTACTTTTGTGGAATCAAACCCCTGATTGGCTATATTTTATTTTATTTTATTTATTTATTTATTTTTTTTACTTTATTTTTTTTTTTATTGCTTAAAGTATTACACAGGGTATTACATATGTATCCATTTTATCCCCCCGCCCTAGACAGTCCCCTAGCCTCCCCTATCACCCAGTGTCTTATGTCCATTGGTTATGCTTATATGCATGCATACAAGTCCTTTAGTTGATCTCTTACCCCACTACCTCCTGCCCCCCAACCCTCCCCGGCCTTCCCGCTGCAGTTTGACAATCTGTTTGAGGCAGCTCTGCCTCTGTATCTATTATTGTTCAAAAGTTTATAATGGTCTCTATTGTCCATGAATGAGTGAGATCATGTGGTATTTTTCCTTTATTGACTGGCTTATTTCACTTAGCATAGTGCTCTCCAGTTCCATCCATGCCGTTGCAAATGGTAAGAGTTCCTTCCTTTTTACAGCAGCATAGTATTCCATCGTGTAGATGTACCACAGTTTTCTAATCCATTCATCTACTGATGGGCACTTAGGCTGTTTCCAGATCTTAGCTATGGTGAATTGTGCTGCTATGAACATAGGGGTGCATATATCCTTTCTGATTGGTGTTTCTGGTTTCTTGGGATATATTCCTAGAAGTGGGATCACAGGGTAAAATGGGAGTTCCATTTTCAGTTTTTTAAGGAAACTAATGATTGGCTATATTTTAAAAGAGTAATAAATAAAATTGGCACACATTATTTAAACAAGTGATCAATAGTAACATCACCAGTAATAAGACATATCTATGTCTTGTATCCCTGATATGTGCAGAGGAGTGATATTTTTACTAAAAATCCCTAAATTTAATATAACCATAAGGAAGCATTAGATAAATCCAAATCAAGGATCATTCTATAAAATACTGACCAGTACTCTTAAAAGTATCAAGATAATAAAAGGCAAGACAAAGCAGAACTATCACAGATGGGTGGAATGTAAGGAGACATGACAACTAAATGCTATGCTGGATCTTGTATTGACCCTACAACAAAATAAAAGCACTAGTGGATCAATGGTGAAAGCCAAGCAAAGTGTGTAGATTAGTAATTAGTATTGTACTAATGTTAATTTCCAAGTTTTGATCATTTTACATAGTTGTGCATGATGTCAACTTTTTTGAGAGAAAAAAAAAACTATGAAGGATATCTGTATTATCTTTGTCACTTTTCTGTAAGTTGAAAATAATTCAAAGATAAATGCTTTTAAAAATCGAATGAAATTCACTGCAGGGCTACATTCATGTGTGCATCAAGTTGCCATGAGGCTAAAAAGTAAAACCAACAGTCACAGAAACATGACACTGATTTCATGTAATTAAAAAAAAATCTAAATATAATGTGATTTGGATCAAATGCTATCTAAGTCCATCTCTTCTTATAAGATTCTAGAATTAGAATCTATTTTCTGCTTTATGTTTCTAAAAGCATTCGGAGAAGTCTACTGTGGCTGTTGTTTATTCCTATAGATTTATTTAATATCAGCTTTATCAGATTACTGGCCTTTTGAATATATATATATATATATATATATATATATATATATATATATATATATATATATTCACAATGCACAATCGACCTTCCTCAAATCTCAAGTTATTTCTTTCAAAGTCTATTCCAAGACTCCATACCTGAACAGAATCATGGATTCATAGAATACATGAAATATGGGAGAGCTTAGAGAGATTATTTGGCTTAGAAGTTGTCAACTGCTTGAGTTCAAAGATTCTCTAAGATGTTTAACAACTGCCTAGAAGGAAGTCATGTGAATGTTCTTCACTGCTGCTATTTAAGAGTTAGTTTTTGCTCAAATATATAGTATTATTATTTTAACAAGTTTCATTCTAAGAAAAAGATCATATAGTTTAAACATGAATGTTTGCATAGTAATTTTTACTTTTGGAAAATTTATAGTCAATATAGATGGGTTGTAGGGGAGAAAATAGTAATATTTTCTAAAAATCAAAGTAATATTTAATCTCTACACATGTGGGCAAAAATTAGAATAATAAGTCCTTGCATTGGGATGAGAACAGCTCAATGGACAAATGACTCCAAGCAGTAAAATATTGTAATACATAATATTTAGGAATATTTTCAGGAGAAAACATTTTGGATTTGTAAAAATAGACTACATGCTTGATGTGAATAGATTACCTGATTATCTGTGTAATCATAGACTTGACTTGGAATCCCAGTTCAGTCAGAGGCTATTTATGCCTGCTGTGATCCAGAGAAATTTACTTACTTTGTCTAAGCTCCGGTTTTTCATCTCTAAAGTGGAAGCTCCATTAGGGCAGAGATTTTGTCTCCTTTGTTTACTGACATTTTCCTGGCACTTACAGAAGTGCCTGTGTTATAGTAAACACCCAGACACAGAGTAGGCAGAATTTATAATAAAATGGTAGCTTAGTACCTCATAAATAGTAGATATATAATACTTGCTCATTGTTAATTATGCCGGTGGTGGTGGTCGTGGTGGTGTCATGATATGGAGCATAATTTTAAAACAAAATATTAAGACATTGCTATCACTTATACTGATGTAGAAAGCCACTCAAATAAGAGAAGAGTTTGAATGAATCTGTTAGTTGCTGAGTTGCTGCCAAGTAAAGAGTAGTTAGTGTCTTTTAATTTATTATAGGGCAAAAAAACAACAACAACAAAAAAGGCATTTCTACTTGGACATAGAAGGCTACATGAAGGTAATAGCAAATAATTTATCTTCACTTAATCATTCAAACTCATTATCAAAATATTTTCCCCATTCTAAGATTTGTATAAACTAAGAAGTAAATAGGGAAGTTTTAGAGAAATATAACAAGATGTGCATAAATCTAAAACCTTGTACTAAATTAAAATATAATATTATTGATCACTGTCTAAGTTCTACTCTATGGACTCATAAAAATAATGTTCCCCAAATTTTTTATTAGGCATTTGAGTTGAAGTGGCTTGCTATTTCTTCCTGCTCAAGTTTTATTCTAAGCAGTTTAGAGTGTTTCCATTTTAGAGATGGGAATGAGAGTTTTACTATGTGGGGTAGCAGAAAGTCACCCCAAAATATGCCACTTTGGCATAAAGATGTTTTTGAGCTAAAAGCAATTGAGAAGAAACAAATACAAGAAAAATTCTCTGCCCTCCCTCTATTTGCCTAAAAGCTGCACATAAATTTAAAAGAAGTTGTTCCCTCCCAACCTCCAGGAAGGACAAAAGCTAATCACCTGAAACAACTTTCAACCCTTATCAGCACACTGTTGTCACCAGAGAAATCTACATAACAAACTTTACTAATTAGCCCTTATCTTCTATTAGTTTCTCTATTGGTTTTCCTACAACTTGTTGCCCCAAGATACCCAGTCTGTTTCCTTTGTTTTGTCACTTCTCTAAAAACGTATTGTTCCTTGCTGGGATGCCATATAAACCCAAATTCTAAGAATCCCTTTGCATTAATAATTTCTGAATACTCCCATGGGAAGGCAGGATGCTAACAAAGTTTAGTTTTTCCCTCATTAATCTGTACTTTATCAGTCTGATATATAGGGACCCAGCTGGAGGACCTAGTTAAATGTGGGCTTTGGCTTATAGACTTCTTCTTGTGGGTCCTTGTCCAACGAAGATGAAGAACAAATTCATGGACGAACAGATTTCCTTAATAAAAATGTAGACGTTTATTGGAAACATATACGAACTTCATCTGGGCAGGGTGTCCCCAAAGGGGGAAGGGGCCACTGGGAAGGGGCCCCCAAAATGGGAAAAGCCTGTTCTCTCTCTTTCTAATGGAAAAATAAAAACAAATTTCTGTCCCTTCTTCTCAGTTTATATATACTGCAGTTCTTTGTTTGTACCTCACCCTTTCTAATTGGACCTTAAATTAATTTAGGGCCCCCGTGCTTTCCTCATTGGTCATTTTGCTACATAGTATTAGTTTAAAAGGCCAAAGCCCACGTGGTTACCCCCTCTCTTTCTCCCCTTATCTTGCAACATTCCTTTATCTGCTGTGAAAATACGTTTCCTTCTTCCCAATATCCTGTGATTTTTCTTTATTTCCTGTGAATATATGTCTTCCTCCACTCTTATCCTGTGGTATTTCTCAATCCTCTTTACAAGTAAGATAAGCATTTTGGGTCTCTAAGCCTCCACCTATGCATTCCTCTCCCATGGCTCCTTCTTAATTTAGGAATCCCTAAACTATTTTGTCTCTAAAATTCCTTTCACAAGGAATGTAATGGGAAAATAATTGTTTCCTCCCCAACAAATATGTTAGGAATGAAAAGCCTCCAAGCAGCTTGGGTGTTCTCCCAGGGAGGTGTCTGTTTGCTTGGTGCTTGACCTAGCCTCCTGTGTAAGCCACACCATCACTGCAGGGAGGACCTCTTCTCTTGGCACACTGCCCTCGCTCGTCCTTGAAAGCCACCAAATAGTCAATTCAGGCCCTGAAACAACATGGGGATTAGGGGCACTGACCTCTGTGTAACCTTTGTATAACTTAAATAGGGCCTCTACCTGGATTCGAAAATACATAATAACCTACTGTTTAATATTGCATTTGCAAACCAATTAAGGAACTATAAACAACAGAGGGTGAGCGCCTGAGATAAATTTCTAATAATTTTCTAAATAAACATCTAAATATGTTTCTAAATAAACATCTAAAATTGCCTAAGGTTATCATTACTACAATGACAGTCTGGTGCTTGTTCTTCCCAAATAGACCATTAAACCGTCCTCTGTTTATATAATTTAGCCTTTTCTAACAATTTCTATTTGTAGCTGGTAACAGTTTTTCACTTACTGGCAGTCTATACAGAGGGACACTGGCAAATCAATCTGTTAAGAAAGCTGTGCTATACTACTGAGCCCTCCCTATACATGTAAATTTTATTCCAGAATGTTCCTACCCATCCTTTTTCTTGAACACTCTGAAGTATATAATGTTCTATAAAGTAGAAGCAATATTTTTCTCAATCTCTGATTTATGAAAGTGATTTATTATTGTGTATTAGGCATCAGGTAGATTATAAAAGAACTAGAGGCCCAATGCACAAATTCGTGCAAGGGGCTCAGCCCTCACAGCCCCAGCTCCCTTGGCCCATCGCAGCCCTGGCTGCCTCGCAGCCCTACCACCTCACCCACTGGTTTTTCTGGAAGGTCATTCCACCATCCAGTCTAATTATCATTTAGCTCTTTATTATATAGGACTAGAGGCCTGGTGCACAAAAATTTGTTCACTGGCAGGGTGGGGGGTGTCCCTCAGCCCCACTTGTGCCCTCTCACAGTCTGGGACCCCTCGGGGGATAATGACCTGCTGGCTTAGGCCCGCTTCCGAGTGGCAGAGGGCAGGCCCAATCCCTAGGTGCCTGCCCCGCAGCCCCTGGTCGAGCTCACAACAGGGCCGATTGGGGAGTTGGGGCGCCGCCCCCTGTCATGCACAGAGCAGGGTGGATCATGAGGTTGCAATGCTACCCCCAGTCATGCTCAGGGTAGGGCCGATTGGGGGGTTGGGGCACCGCCCTCTGTCACACTCAAGGCAGGACTGATGGGGAGGTTGTAGCGCCACTCCCTGTCACGCACAGAGCCGGCCAATCAGGGGGTTGGGGTGTCTCCCCCTGTTACCCACAGAGCAGGGCCGATCTGGGGGTTGCAGCGCCACCCCCTGTCATGCTGCTCCGCTGATCCTGGTGCCGAGAGGCCTCGCTGCTCCGTTGATCCCGGAGCGTGAGGCCTTGTTGCTCGGTGGCTTCGGGGCTATTTGGCTTCACTCCACCTCTTGGAGCCTGCATATGCAAATTAACCGCCATCTTTGTTAATGGTTAATTTGCATATCACCCTGATTAGCCAATTGGAAGCGTAGCAGAGGTATGGTTAATTACCCCTTTTGTCTTTTATTAGTTAGGATATGCCACCATTGAAACATTTGTTGTTCTCTTTCATGTATATTTGCATTTAGAAGAGTGAGAAATTCATTTTTTATCACTTTTTTTAAAGATTTTTTAATTGAATTTATTGGAGTGACACTGTTTAACAAAGTTATACAAGTTTCAGGTGCACAATTCTACAACACATCATTGTACAATGTATGGTGTGTTTACCACCCCAAGTCTCACCCTATGACCATTTATCCCCCATACTCTCCTACCTTTTTTATTGCTTTTAAGCTATTTGTTTAATTTGTTTTGGTCCCCAAAATTTAGAAGAGGTAGAAGAAATTAGAGAAAAATATATTTCAACATGAGTGGATATAAGATCTGCAAAGGTAGCAGCAAGCCATAGTAAGTTATTTAGAAATTAATTAATTCACTCTTTGAACGCTTAGATTAATTGCATCAAAATTAGTTCTTGCCTCTGGGACAAATAGGTAGTGATAAATTTATTAAATGTCTTTTATTCTGACAAATCCTAAATTGCCAAATGTTGCTTTGTTTATGTGTGTAAATATATGCAAACTAATTCAAACTTTATTTTGAAAGTCTTCAACTTTGTTTATCACTAAAATTGGCTGTCAAACCCAGAAGAGACAATGAGGCAATTTGTTAATGGTTAGAAGTGGAGCCCAGGGAGACATGATGAACAAGGCCCGTGGTTGGCAAACCGTGGCTCGCGAGCCATATGCGGCTCTTTGGCCCCTTGAGTGTGGGTCTTTCACAAAATACCATGTGCGGGCACGCACATACACTGCGATTTAAACTTCGTGGCCCATGTGCAGAAGTCGGTATTTTGTGGAAGAGGTACACTCAAGGGGCCAAAGAGCCACATGTAGCTCGCGAGCCGTGGTTTGCCAACCACTGAACTAGGCTAAAGGCAATGGGAATTTCTTTCATTTAGATTATCTTTCATGATCCTCTAAATTATATGTTGCTTTCTAATCAACTAGATTTAAAGTACTCTGTCTCTTACTACAGACAAGGGCCAATTTATTAATTCTTCTACCCTAATTTATAAGACCAAAGATATCTTAGTAGAAATAGACGACATGTGCTATTAAACCAATTATGATATTTAATACAATCTAAAAAAGCTGTTTTCCTTAAGTAATGTACAGAGGCTGTGCAATGAACAAGCTCGGTAGGCTTAATAAACAATATGCCTCACATTTAATAAAATTATCTAACATGTATTGAGCACTTATTCTGTTCTAAGCACTTTACATGTATTAATTCATTTAATGCTTATAGCAAACATACAGGTAGGAACTAATATTGTATTAATTTGGCAGATAAGGAAACTGAAGCATGGAAATCTTGGGTAATTTGCTCAAGGTCATACAACTCATAAGTGTCAGAGTCACATCCATATTTACACCCAGTCAGAACAATTCCACAGCTTGCATTCTTAATGTTAGCCTGCTTTCTTATAGTAACAAGTATTTTCCAAATGTATGCAGATGCTGCTATAATTAATAAAGTACAGTGAGCAGGACCAGGAAGAGAAAGCAGAGTCCGAGTACATTTATCACCAGGGCAGGGATCCATGTGGAAGCAATTGAAAAGGAACAACAGACACAAAATGGAGTCACTTATGCTAAGCCCCACCAAAACTTAATACTTAACCTACCTGCAGTTTCAGTCTCTTCCAGGAGTGGAATCTTAAACCAATAAATCTGGAATTTCCTGGTCAGCACTAGTGAGGCAGTATGCTTAAGACTCTGCTTTCCCTTAAGAGAAGGTAGCCTTGCCTGAAATACTCCACTCCTTTAACTCCTTGTCACACCTTCCTGTTGCCAATTAAAAACTTCCATTTTGTACAACTCCTCAAAGCACCTCTCTATTTAATATTTGGAGTGTTGCCTGATTCATGAATCATTCAATAACCCCAATTAGGTCTTTAAATTCAGTTGGCTAAATTTTTGTTCTTTAATAAAACTGAGCCAATGCCTGCCTACACATCATGAGTCACCATTAAGGTGACATTCTAATCTAAGGCATCTATTCAACATGTGTGGAGTGAAGGCCACAGCTGCTTGCAAAAGCCTTGGGTCATTCTGCAGAGAGGTCCCCACTTGAATTGCTAAAGTTTCAACATACTTATACGGGGGATGGGACAGTGATGAAACCCACTCCTTATAACAATTACACAACTGTAATGTATTACTCTTACTTTCAATGTACCTGACACTTCTTGGGAAACAAACATTTTCTAGGACAAATAATAGCAATTCCTTTTGGGGTTTTTTGTTTGTTTGTTTGTTTTCCAATTTCTACTTGCTATATCTTCTTTCTATTTCTCAGATACATGGTAAAGATAATTAATTGAAAAAGAGTAGTGTATGTGAAAACAAGAGTAAAAATCCTCATATAATAAGTGAAAACATATGGTGGCTTTGAATGTTGAATTGGAATATTCAGGACATGATTTTAATCACATCTTTGGTTTGTAGATACTTACATAATATTCTCATAATGTATGTTTAACATTGCTATCAAGCTATTTAGAAGAGTTTTCTAAAGAAGTAATAGTACCACAATTAGCACTATTCACATTTCATTCTAATCTTACAATGTAGGCCAGCATAATGGAACTGGTGCACATGTTCTTTCTGCTGCATCATTTCTTTCACTGATGCAAATACTTATTATTAAGGTCTTATCATTTAGTCCAGCCTTCACCCACTAACTAGTCTATGTACTAAAAATGATATGAATGACTAATCAGCCTAAAATGTTCTGAGTAAACCCATTTTTCCCCATTCCTGTTTGGCTTTCTTGCTGGCTGAGCTTTTGTGACCTTGTGAAAAATGGCTCTTTGATCTAAAAACGTGTTTTATTTCTGGGTAATGGACTGTGTCAACTTCCATTTCTTCTGGAATTCACAGAGAACAGTCCAGCATTGCAAGACATTCCTAACATTCTTATTTGCTTGTTCTTTCCCACCACACACTTTAATACAATTGACATTCCAATCTTTACTTATATCCCTTGACTTCAGCAATTGGGTTTTCAATTTCTATGGGTTTCCTTTTATGAAGCACAGACATTTGCTGTAGAACAGTACATTTAGTTTTCCACTCATGTAGCAAGCTATGAAAAAAGAAAGTGTACCTATATCTTAAGGTCCTCTCAGGTAAGTGAATTTGGCTCAATCTTCCCCAGCTTTTAGTTCTTCCATTAGTGTTAGAGAATGCTTCAGTGAAATTTACTTGTATTTCATATAATGGAAGCAACTTTACTCTCACTTTGATGCTGAGAATATTAAAACTGTGTTCCAGGATTATAATTATAAATTTCCCCTGAAAAGTTAGATTAAAACTCTTATATGATGATTTCACTCATATGTGGAATCTAATGAACAAACTGAACTAACAAGCAAAATAGTGACAGACTCATAGATAGAGAGCAGGCTGACAGCTATACGGGGTGGGGCTCAGTCCGGATGTGGAAGGACTGAGCAAAAAAGAAAGGAGTAAAAACTCATGGACATGGACAACAGGGTGGTGACTGCCAGAGGGCAGGGGATGAGGGAGGTGGAAAATGGTATAGGGGAGATAAATGGCAGTGGAAGGAGATTTGACCTGGGGTGTTGAATAACATAATGCAGTGGACAGATGGAGTGTGGTAGGATTGTGCACCTGAAACCTGTACAATTTTGTTAAACAGTGTCACCCCAATAAATTTAATAAAAAAGAACAAACTCATTATTATTGTCATTTGATTTAACAGTATATACTTTAAAAATATGTGTGTGTTATTACTAATTAATTTGAAAAAAAACTATAGTATTCTTAGTCCAGATAGAATAATTTAGTTAGAAGTATTCCCATTGAGGTGACTTTAAAAGATGATACCCAGTGTGTTAATATTCTTAGTTTTCTAATGGATTTAGACTAAAAAAAAATTAATGCCAAAATACAAGTATGTTCTCTGGAGGCTATAGCACTACAACAGCATGGAGGCATAGACCTAGTTCACTAGGAAATGCAATGAAATTATTTCATTTTCCCCTTTCATTCATTTTAGAAAATTAGTTGAACTTTTAAATTTCAATTTATCACTCTTTCTGTGAACAAAGATGTTATAGCTAGTAGATGTTCACTATCCCATTTATTTTTAAAATATTGATATTTGCTCTGTTACCTGATAATTAAATTAAAGTGAAATGTTTAAAATGTTTGCTTTTCTGTACATATTTCTGGTCACAAAAATCTCAAAGATAAAATAATAAAATACATCTTGCATCAGTCAGAGCTCTCAGAGAAGCACATCTAATCTCTCAAAACAAAGATTTATTGTGAGGACTTGGCTCACACAATTACAAGGCCTGAGAAGTCTCACAGCCATTTGCAAACTGGAGTCTTAGAAAGCCAGTGGGGTAATTAGGGTTAAGTCTGAAGGCCCGAAGACCAGGGACCAAAGCTTTAAATGCCATTGCCAGTGCAGAAGATGAGATGAGATGTCCCAGCTCCACAGGGGCAGAAACAGGGGAGCAATCTCCTCCTTTTTCTGCCTTTTGTTCTATTCAGACCCTCAAGGACTACATGGTGCCCACCCAAATTAGGGAAGGCAATCTACTTTACTGAGTCTACTAATTCAAAAGCCAATCTCATCTGGAAACACTCTCACAGACACAAGGTTTAATCCGGGTACCCTGTGGCCAGTCAAGCTGGCACACAAAATTAACCATCACACTTTAAATGAGGAATCTAAGCTGAAGTAATTATCCTTACACTCTGAGCATGTTAGTCACAGCAATGGACCTAGGTACTGGGCTCCCAATTTCTAATTCACAGTTCTTTAATATGTCACTTTGCTTCTGAAATCTCCTATGGAGTAGGTGCTTATTAATTTATACATTTACTTTAAATTACAATTCGAGTTTTTAAAAACAGACATTTCATATGGGAGCAAAGATTTGCAGTCAATTTGCAAGTCCAATTTGTATCATGGGATTGTAGCAGAAAAATAATGCTCTTTATATAGAGAATAGAGGCCCATTGCATGAAGAGATTCATGCAATAGATCTTCCTTCCTCTGGCTGCCGGTACCGGTACCGGTTTTCCTCCAGTACCCGGGACCCAGGCCTTTGGTCTGGCCATAGTGGAGAAGCCAAGCCTCGAAGCTTCTCCGCTCCAACCGCAGCAGAGAAGCCAAGCCTCTTCAGTCTTCAGTCCTCTTCAGGCTTCAGACTTCGCTCCGCTCCTGCATATGCAAATTAACCGCCATCTTTGTTGTGTTAATTTGCATACTCATCCTGATTGGCTGGTGAGCATAGCAGAATGACACCAATTTGCATGTTTCTCTTTTATTAGTGGAGATAAGAAAATGAGGTATGAAGAAATTAAGCTATCTTTCTCAAACCCATGTATTAACAAATATCTAATGCCAAAAATATGTTTCTTATATTCATTACAATTTTTAACATTCATAATATATATGTCCCAAGTTATTCCTTAATGCATTACCTGTTCCATATGCTACAAATATCCACCATTAGCTGCTTTCTCACTTTCTCAACCACATACATCCACTCATCAATAGTATGGCATCCTTGTCCTAATGAATTGTCTCAAATGATAAGAAGAAATAATAACAATTTCTTTTAGTCAACTACATTTCAAGTAGTATACTGAATATTTAATATAAAATATTTCATTTATGCCTCGCCACAATGTATAAGGTAGTTATCATTCCTTTTAAAAGATTAAAAACAAACAAAACCCTAATGTTATTTAGATGACATAATATATAAAAGTAAAAATTAGAAAAATGTTTTTATGTTTAATAAATCTAGACAACTATGATAAGGTAAAAGATAGTGAAACCATTAAAATGATGACTATAAAAAAGTGGACAAAAAAAATTTAAAAAAAGTGGACAAAAAGAAAAATATTTGGGCATATTATATTTAGAAATACACAAAAATCTATATAAGCCCTCATTTCAAATTTTTAGAAATATGCATAGAAGAAAGGAATTCAATAAAAATATAATAAATAATTCAAAGAATTACAATAATTAAATATACTAAAGTTAGCAAATAGAGCATTTAATTTTTTTTCTGATTGATTTTTGTAATATATATATGTAGATTAAAATTCCATGCTCTAAAAAACTGATATTCTGTGTTTATGAAGTGGAAGAATTAGCATTTGTAAAAATGTCTATGCTACCTAAATCAATCTACAAATTCAATGCAATCTCTATCAAAATACCAAAGGCATTTTTCACAGAACTGGAAAACATAACCCTAAAATTTATATGGAACTAAATAAGACTCCATATAGCCAAAGCAATTTTGAGAAAAAAGAAATTTGGAGGTATCATACTGCCTGGTATCAAATGAAACTACAAGTCTATAGTAATCAAAATAGCATGGTACTGGCATAAAATCAGACACATAGATTAGTGGAACAAAAGAACTTATATGTACATATGCAGACAATAGTTAATAAAGGCCTGAGGGTTGGGGTGGGTACAGGGTGGAGACAGTCAATGAGGGAAAAAAGGGAACATCTAGCCCTAGCTGGTTTGGCTCAGTGGATAGAGCATCAGCCTGTGGACTGAAGGGTCCAGGGTTCAATTCCAATCAAGGGCACATGCCTGGATTGTGGGCTCCCTCCCCAGTAAGGGGCATGCAGGAGGCAGCCAATTAATGATTCTCTCTCATCATTGATGTTTCCAGCTCTCTCTCCTTCTCCCTTCCTCTCTGAAATCAATAAAATATGTTTTTAAAAAAGGGGGCATCTATAATATTTTCAATAATAAAGAAACATTTAAAAAACATAGAGAGTACAGAAATAAACCCATGCCTACATTGTCAATTAATCTATGACAAAGGAGGCAAGAATGTACAATTGGGTAAAAACAGTCTTTTCAATACATGATGTTGGGTGAACAGGAGAGATATGCAAAAAAAATTAAATTATACCATTTGATTACAGCACACACACACACACACACACACACACACACACACACAAAACTCAAAATAGATTAAACAATCTTATATAATCAAAGTCTAATATGCTAAGTATCTGGTCATCTGGTCGGCCGTTCAACCAATCAAAGAGTAATATGTTAATGATATGCTAAGGCTGCTCAACCACTTGCTATGATATGCACTGACCACCAGGGGGAAGATGCTCTGACTGGTAGGTTAACTTGCTGCTGGAGTCTGGCCAATCATGACTGAGTGAGATGGACTGGACACACCCAGGAGCCCTCCCGCAGTCCCTCCTCAGCTGGCCAACCTCCCATTTCCCTCCCCAGTGTTGATCGTGCAACAGTGGGGTCCCTCGACCTGGCCTGTGCCTGCTTGCAATCCAAGACCCCTCGGGGGATGTCAGAGAGCCAGTTTTGGCCCAATCCCATCCTATGTAATAAATGGCTAATATGCAAATCAACCAAAAGGTGGAACCACCAGTCGCTATGACACACACTGACCACCAGGAGGCAGACACTCAATGCAGGAGCTGCCCCCTGGTGGTCAGTATGCTCCCACAGGTAGAGCTCTACTCATCCAGAACCCAGGCTCACAGCTGGCGAGCTCAGTGGAGGTGGCAGGAGCCTCTCCCACTTCTGCAGCAGTCAGACATCCCCTGAGGGCTCCTGGGCTGCAAGAGGGTACAGGCTGGGCTGAGGGACACTCCGCCCACCCCCCCGCCAAAGTGTAAGAATTTCATGCACCGGGCCTCTAGTTAAATATAAGACTTGCAACCTTAAAACTCCTAGAAGAAAACACAGACAACAAACCCTTTGACATCACTCTTATCAATAATATTTTAGATATGACTCTTCAGGCAAGGGAAACAAAAGAAGGTCAAATGGAACTACATCAAACTAAAAGTGTTTTTGAAAGTGAAGGAAACCATCAACAAAACAAAGAGACAACCTACTGAATGAAAGAAATTTGCCAATGATAGATCTGTTATAGGATTAATTTCCAAAATATAGGATGCCCCAAAAAATGTATACACACACTTTTAATAATTATAAAGGCAGTGTTTATTAAAATATATTTCATTTTCAAAATTGATCTATCAGTTGTTAATGTGTGTATACCTTCTTGGGACACCCTACATATAAGGACTTATACAATTTAACACTAGATGAAAAAGCAACAATTAAAAAATGGGCAGAGGACCTGAACAGATATTTCTACAAAGAGGACATATAGATGGCCAACACACATATGAAAAGTTGCTCAACATCACTAACCATCAGGAAAATGCAATTATAGCCACAAGGAGAGAGCCTGACCAGCATGGCTCAGTGGTTGAGCATCAACCTAGGATGTCATTGTTCAATTCCCGGTCAGGGTATATGCCCGAGTTGCAAGCTGGATCCCCAGTGTGGGGCATTCAGGAGGCAGCCAATCAATGATTCTCTCTCATCATTGATGTTTTTATCTCTTTCTCCCTCTCCCTTGCTCTCTGAAATTAATAAAGATATATTTAAAAGAAAACAGATGAGGAGATATCACTTCACACCTGTTAGAATGGCTATTAACAATAAATCAACAAACAACAACTATTGGCAAAGATGTGGAGAAAAGAAAATATTCATGTAGTACTGTTGGTATATATTGGTGCAGCCACTATGGAAAACAGTATGGAGTTCCTAAAAAAAAAAAAATAATAGAACTACTAATTTTACTTCTGGATATTTATTTAATGAAGTCCCAAACACTAATTCAAAAAAGATATATGCATCAGTATATTCATTGCAGCATTATTTACAATAGTTAAGATACAGAAGCAACATAAATGCCCCTTGATAGACAATTGGATAAAGAAGATGTGTGTGTGTGTGTGTGTGTGTGTGTGTGTGTGTAATGGATTATTACACAGTCATAAAAAATGAAATTTTGCCATTTGCTACAATGTGGATGGGCCTAGATGGGATTACGCTAAGTGAAGTCAGACTGAAAAAGACAAATACCATATGTTTGTACTTATATGTAGGATATAATAACAAAATAAATGGACAAACAAAACATAAACAAATTCATAGATACAGAGAAAAAATTGATGGCCACCAGAAGAGATGGGTGTTGGGAGAATGAGTGAAAATGTGAAAGGAAAGTAGAATAAATTGCCAGTTAAAAATAGTCATGGGTAAGGAATATAGCCAATAATATTGTACTACTATACATGCTATCAGATTGGTTCTATACTTATTGGGATGGTCATTTTTTAAGGTTCTACATCTGAAACTAAAATATATGTTAATTGTAGAGAAGACAGAACCTACACAGAACCTAGAGACAGAAGAACTTCGCTGGAGAGAACATGGCAAAAGATCCTGGACAGAAACTGGCAACAGAACCTAGAGACAGAACCTAGCGAGAGAACATGGCAAAAGATCCTGGACTGAACCTGACTATAGAACATGGCAAGAGAACCTGACTAGAACCTGGTGAGAGAACCTGGCTGAAGAACCTAGAGACAGAACCTGGTTACAGAACCTGGATAGAACACGGCAAGAGAACCTGACTAGAACCTGGTGACTGAACCTGGCTGGAGAACCTGGACAGAACCTGGCTGGAGAACCTAGTGAGGGAACATGGCTACAGAACCTGGCTGGAGAACCTAGCAAGAGAACATGGACCCAGAACCTGGCTAGAGATTCTAACCAGAACTTCGCTGGAGATCCAGACCAGAACTTGGCTGGAGATCCTGGCTAGAGATCCTGGCTAGGCTGCTGATCAACTGAACGCTGTCTCCGTGTCATTCCTTCTTCGCCGACTCCGTCCACACCTTTGGGGACCCCTGGACCTGCTGGGGTTGGACCCCAGCAAGAAACAATAATTATTTACTAAATATGTTGCAACTATTCATTTGGGTTGTCATTTATTAGTCTTATTTGTGGTATTACTTTTGTAATATGAGAGTTTATAATTTGTATAAAGTCAAAACAAACATACATCTTTTCTATTTTAAGTTCTTGCTTCAGTGTTATGTGTATGCAACCCAGATGTCAGCTTTCCTTTCAGAATTAAATAAGATTTGTATAATCCTTTAAAAATAAAATAAAATAAAATATATGTTAATTGTAAGTGAAAATTAATTAAAATTATTTTAATGAAAAATAAATACTTGGAGGGAAATAATGAACTATACACTTAAGAGCTGTGCAATTCAACATACATAAATTTTATTTCAAGTGTGTGTGTGTGTGTGTGTGTAAAAAGTTGGAGTAACATATAAACCAATCTTTATAGAGGTAATCTATATATATAAAAAAGTAATATGCAAATGAGGTCAGGACTCTGAAAAGGTCACGACCAGCTCAGGAGGAGGGGCTAGGCACAGCCCTGAGCCTGCGAGAACAATACAGAGAGGTGTCTGCTCTTAGCCTCCAAGGCATGGATGGTGGCAGGCCTCCAGCAGAGACATACACACACACACACACACACACACACACACACAGCACCTTCTCTGAGCCTCCACAGCCAGACTGCGGCTTAGGCCTGCTTCCCAGGGAGCAGAACATCCCCTGAGGGCTCCCGGACTGTGAGAGGGGGCAGGCTGGGCTGAGGGACCCCCCAACCCCCAGTGCACGAATTTTGTGCACTGGGCTTCTAGTACAGTATAAACATTTAGAGAACAAGCTTTGAAGCCAGACAAAGGGAATTGTAAACCTAGATCCACCACCTGTTATTCTGTAACACTGGATGATTTACATAACCTATCTGACCTTATGCTCTCCAGTCAGAAAACTGGGGGTGAGCATAATATCTACACATAGAGTTATCATAAAACTTAAATAAAACATTGTATATAAAGTTTAGGAGAGTGTCTAGCATATAGGATGTGATGGAAAGTTACAAAAAATGTTATGATTAAGGTGCAACAGATTTTTTTAAAAAAGAAAAATCATGGTTTCATGCTTAGACTGAATTGCCTTCTATTCAATTGTGTAATATATCCGTGAAATCCACCAGGAGGGATAGACATGGATGAAGGATAAAAGGATAACAGAGCAGATAAAACTGCTGCAGTCAAGGCAGAATGCTAGCATTAGCATAACTGAAGGAGACTGAGGAATTCAGTGCCAGTGAGGATTAAATGAAGTGCAACATGAAAAATTACTTGGCTGGTGTCTGATATGGAATAAACCCTCAATAAGGGGTCAAAATGAATTTATTCGTATTCACAGCCAATTTTTTCAAAAAACAAAACACAGATACTAATAAACATAAAAAAAGCTTTAACAAACCTAATTTTATTCAGAATAAAGGAAAAAAATCATGTAAATCATACCTTAATAGTTCATTCCAATTAGTTGGTATATGGTTTAACAGGATATATTTGGAGCAGATTGGTAGATCTTATGTGGTGGCCTTAAAAAATTCATCCCATTGCCCTCGCCGGTTTGGCTCACTGGATAGAGCGTCGGCCTGGGGACTGAAGAGTCCCGGGTTTGATTCCCGTCAAGGGCATGTACCTTGGTTGTAGGCACATCCCCAGTAGGAGGTGTGCAGGAGGCAGCTGATCGATGCTTCTCTCTCATCGATGTTTTTAACTCTCTATCCCTCTCCCTTCCTCTCTGTAAAAAATCAATAAAATATATTTTTAAAAAATTCATCCCATCATATAAATTCATATAGTTAAGGGAAAGATGTTTTTCTTTAATATTACTCAGTTATATTTATAACTTTTAATCTCCCCCAAATCAAAGCATTTTAATCATTCCTACTGCTTTTGCAATGTATTATTCTTTGTTTATCCAGTTCTAAATGTGAGTAACAATGTTTATATCTCAGCAGGTTTTAATTAGCTTTGGAATTTTTAAACCATTGAAAACTTTGTCAAATAGTTATACTGAATAGATGCTGAAAGCCTTAATATGATTATAATTCTCTCAATTCAAAAAGTTTCCTCTTAATCATGTTGCTTACCACCAAACTTATTTTTATTTCAACAAAGTTCTTTTTATTATTTCCCTCTCAACAATATAATTACACATAGTTTCTTGTTCTATATTTGGCCAAATTTTGAACATTCACAACATAGATTTATAAACTCTGAATTATTTGTATTTTCATTTCTTAGTATTTTGGTAACTTAAAAAGAAAACTCTTCAATATTAGCCTGTTTTAATAATTAACAGCCTTTACAAACCAATGATAAAAGAAGAAACATTAAAAATCAGTTATTACTTTTACTTTTCAACCTCAAATAACCACAATGAAAAAATTAGAATATCTTAAATCTCTATCATAGAATAATTCGGAAAAAAATAGATTAAAAATACATTTTGGATATATTTGTCAAAAACTACTAATTTCATTATTATTAAACCAACTAACTATTTTGGCTTTAGAAATATATTTCATTAATAGATAAGAATGATGTATGATAGCATTAACATGGATTTTACATACAAACTTATTAATAAAGAGATTTTTAGGACAACAACCACCATTCTATTCTTAATAGTGTGATTATATACCCTAAAATCATTTTTACATTAATATATACAAGAATTTTCTTTTTAAAAATGTTGTAAATAACTTTCACATACTAGAACAAAATTTAGCCCAGAACATGAATGAAATTCCACACATTCCATTTTGATATAGCTCAAGTTAATTGTAGAGTTTTAAAGATTTTAATCAACATTGCTAGTCTTTTTCATTCATATATATACACATATATCAGTTCTAAACTTTTCTTAGTATGTGGCAAAAGATCAGTGAAACAAAGCTGTTCTTTTGTTTTGAAGGTCATCTATTTTTATGATCTCTAACTCAACTTTTTTTATCAACATTATTAAAGTTCAGAATTTTTATTTAAAAACATTGGATAAACATGGGTTAAAAAGAATAATCCAACTAACAACAATGCTTTGTTGTTAATGTTTATTTTGTTCTGTTTTGCTTTAGGATATTCCAAGAAAGAATAATAGACAGGAATTTTCTTTCCATAGCCCCTTCATAGATATCACCATTGTGCATCTAATATAAAAGGATAATTTTTCAAAAAGATAAAAATTATGGCTCCCATACAAATTCAAAATTAATGTATATCAAATACTGTATTTAATATATTAGTAAGAAAAAACAGTAAAATATTATAACTCCCTCAAAAAAATTAAAATACTCCCATATATAGGCAATCAGGAATTCTAAAATGAATTTATAAATAGATGCAAAACTGATCAACTTCTACATGACAATAATCAATGGCCTTCAAGCTGACATGTTTGCTTTTCTCTGAACAAAAATTACTTGTATTATTTTCCATTTTCTGAAAATAGCTCAAAGAAAACAAAAAGTAAAGATAGCTGGGTAGGATGCACTAAATAGAATAATGAGTAATCTTGTTTACCTATTTCAAAGTCTTCTACAATTTTTCCTGTCACTATAATATCTCCTTAAAAACCTTAAGCTCATTGAACTTGTGTCCTAATTAGAGCTGGAATTAACAGCTTTATTTTTTCAAGACTCTAGGTGGTAGTAAAAATGACAGTCATGGCTGATAAAGAGTATAAAGATAATGTAGATTTTTTTTTAAAAAAAAGGAGCTTCCTATATGTAAGAAAGAGAACATGACATTGGGATTTTTAACTAGCGTTCTTAGAGGAAAAGATAATGGACTTCTGAAGTAGGAAATACCATTTTTGAGGGCAAAGAGCAAAGATGTGCAGTTGCGTTTGTGTCAGCAGAGAGCGTGAGGGACAGCATTAACTCATGCAGAGCAGCAGAGCCCAATATGGAATAGCAAACCAGCAATGAGAGTTGTATGCTGCATCCAAAGATGTGGTGGTATGAATTGCAACTCCCCCAGGCTAGGACTGAGCTCAACTCCTAGTTTCCCAGATGAACATAAGCTCAGAGTTCTTGAATAGAGGAAATGATCTTAAAAATGGGATCCAAGATGGTGGAGAAGTAGGTGGAAGTTACACTCACCTCCTCCCAGAACCAAATCAGAATTACAATTAAATTATCAAACAATCAATCTGAAAAACCAACTGAAGACTAGCTGAACAGAAGTTTTATAACCAAAAACTTACATGAGAAGCCGCCTCAAGTCTTGTAGGGACGGCGGAGATGTAAAGCAAGCTGATCCATGTGCAATTGTTGAGAATCTGGAGGGTATCTCATCAGCAAAGATTTCCCATGAAAGGTGAGGGTTCACAAACCCATGCTGGGCTCCGCAGCCCAGAGCAGCAGTGCTGGGAGAAGAAGCCCAATAACATTTGGCTGTGAAAATCAATGGGGGCTCCATCCACCAATGTGAGACAGGAGACTGCTAGAAAAGCAGTGTCCTTTTAAAGGCCCAGCACACAAAATCTCATTCATAGGCACTCATTCACCCTGGGCTCCAGTGGAGAGATAGCAGCTCCGAGCAGACTGGAGTCACACAGGGAGAGATTGCGCTGTATGGCTTTGAGGAGAATGGAAGGACCCCTGCCAATGTCTCTGTGCTGAATCCCTCTCACACACCACCCACAGATGCTGTCTTTCCTGGACTGAGCACTCCCCTCAATAAGGCATCAGCCTCAGGAGATATAGTAGCCCAACCCTGTACTGACTCCACAGTGCAGCCTTTCTTGGAAAGCTAACAAGGAAGTCCAGGCAGACTTGGGGAGTGTTAGAAATGCACAAGGAGAAACTGAGTTGTGTGGCTCTCGGGTGAGGACCATTTTTCCCCATGTGCCCTGACTGGTGCCACCATTCCTGTTTAGAACCCTCCCTCTACATCGTCATATCTTAATCTGTTTTAGCCTGATGAACTCTACTAGCCTCACGCTCATGACTCCCTGAGTTTCCAGCTCAACCATTCAGGTGAGTGGTAGCTGACATTGGTGTACCCTCAGACTTTTGTAGAGTTCCTCAGTCCCAGCACTGGTACCAAGTTTGAATCTGTTACAACCTGGTAGCCTTTATATGATGACTCACTGAGAACCTACCTCAGACAACTCATGTACAGCCAAAGGCTCTTTCAGTGACAGAGACTAACAGACAACCAGCAGGCAGAGATAGATCTCAGATTCCCTGCGCCTTTTGCTGACCTGCTCCAGGCTTGGAACTGGTGGAAGCCAGCCTTGGTAGGCATCTCGGCCCCTCCTACATGCACCCAGGCCAGCAGAGGCAGCTACCAGTTATGGATCACTTTGTAGCTATTAACTGGTAGCCCAGAGCCACTCACAGACAGTGTCTAACATGGATCTGCACTGGAGTTCCTTCCAAGAGGCCCCAGAATCAACACACCTGGTGGCTGGCTTCAGATGACATCAAACTGTACTACCCAGTTAGATCTACAAGAGAGAGCAGAGAGTACCCTAAGAGAGATCTCAGCAGACACAAAACCCTGCTGGGACAAATTCTGAATCATGGGGTCAGTCCCTGCACAGCAGTTCACACACTGTGGTTGGAATCAATCCATACAGTTAGTCAGCCTGGGGTAAACCACATCCATAGATGGGTAAACAGTAATCAATATTCAACTACAACAGGAGGGTTCACATAAACCACACTAGAAACATTCCTAAAGCACCTAGCTCAGGTGATTGGAAAGACTGTACTACTGAGCCCCACCATATCAACCAGAAGACTTAGTAGATCTACCTAATACACAGAACAATAATAGAGAGGCAGCCAAAATGGATAACAAAGAAACATTCCCCAAATTAAAAAAGGGAGAAATCCCCAGAAACTTGATTAAATGTAATGGAGGCAAGCAATCTACCAGGTACAGAGTTCAAAGCAATGGTTATAAGGATGTTCAAAAAACTTAAAAGAAGAATGGATGAACTCAGTGAAAAGTTAAATAAAGGGATAGTAAGCATAAAATAAGATATAGAAGCCATAAAAAAGAAGCAGTCCAAAATGAAGAATACACTAGAAGGAATCAATAGCAGATTAAATCAAGCAGAGGATTGAGTTGGATATTTAGAAGACAAGGAAGCAGAAAACATCCAATAAGAGCAGAAAAAAATAAAAAAGAATGTAAAAAATGAGGATTACATCAAGCATGAAATCAAACATAACAACATTCACATCATATGGGTACCAGAAGAAAAAGAGAGTAAATTATAAACCTATTTGAATAAATAATGAATGAAAACTCCCCTAACCTTGAGAAGGAAAATGACTCACAAGTCCAGGAAGTGCAGCGTTCCAAACAAAATAAAACCAAAGAGGCCCACATCAAGACACATCAATTTAAGATGTCAAAGGTTTAACACCAAGAGCAAATCTTAAAAGCAGAAAGAGAAAGATGGCTAGTTACCTGCAAGGGAGCTCCCATAAGACTATCAGCTGATTACTAACATTTCAGGACAGAAAAGATTGGCATGAAATATTCAAAGTAATGAATAGCAAGGACCTAATACCAGGACTAATCTATCCAGCAAGGCTATCGTTAAAAATTGAAAAAAAGAAAAAAAGAAAGAATTTGCCAGACAAGAAAAAGGTAAAGTAGTTTATCACCACCAAACCAGTATTAAAAGAAATGTTAAAGGGACTTTTTAAAGAAGAAATAAATAAAAAAAAGAGGAACATCTATACTAATAAAAGGGTAATATGCTAATTAGACTGGGTCAACCGAACATCTTCCAGACATCTGACTTCCTTCTGGACAAAGCCACAATGGCGGGGGCTGAGGCAGAGGTGGTTAGGGGCAATCAGGCCAGTAGGGGAGCAAGCAGTTAGAGGTGCAATCAGGCCAGCAAGGGAGGGCAGTTGGGGGCAATCAGGCTGGCAGGAGAGTGGTTAGGGGTGATCAGGCAGGCAAGCATTTAGGAGCCAGCTATCCTGGATTGTGAGAGAGATGTCTGACATCCCCCAAAGGGTCCCAGATTGAAGAGGGTGCAGGCCGAGCTGAGGGACACTTCCCTCCACCCCCGCATGAGTTTCACGCACCAGGCCTCTAGTAAATATGTATAATAAAATAGCAGTAAATATATACCTATTAATAATCACTTTAAATGCAAATGGGTTAAATGCTCCAAACAAAGACATAGGGTAGCTTAATGGATAATAAATATAATGCATACATATGCTGTCTACAAGACATCTACTTTATATTGACAGACACACCAAGAATGAAAGTAAAGGGATGATAAAAAGATACTTCATGCAAGTGGAAATAAAGTGTTTCCCTTAAAATCATAAACAAGATAGAGATGCCCATTTTCACCCCTCTTATTCAATATAGAATTACAAGTAGTAGCCATAGCAATAAGACAACAAGAAGAAATAAAATGCATTCAAATTAGAAAGAAATAAAACTGTCACTATTTGTAAGTGACATGATACTGTATATAGTTTACCTTAAATTTTCCACCAAAAATCTATAAAGAAATTCAGCAATGTAGCAGTATACAAATAAATATTCAGAAAATTGTTGTATTTTTATACATCAATAATGAACTATTAGAAAGGGAAGCTAAGAAAACAATCCCCATATTTACATATGCCTCAAAAATATAAAATACTTAGGAATAAATTTAACCTAAGAGTTCAAAGACCTATACTCAAAAATTATAAGACAATAGACACTAAAGAAATAAACTTAAGAAGTACAAATAAATGGAAGCATACATCATGCTCATGGATAAAAACAATTACATTACTAAAATGCCCATACTGCCAATGCAATCTATAGAATTAATGCAATTCCTATGAAAAGACCAATGGCATTTTTCAGAGAACTAGAACAAATAATCCTAAATATAATATGGAACCATGAAGACCTCAAATATCACACTACCGAATATCAAACTATACTGCAATCCTAAACTAATCAAAACAGCATAATATTGGCAAGTATAGAGAGCCATGGAACAGTATAGAGAGCCTAGAAGTAAACTACTGCCTATATGGTCAATTAATTTATGAGAAAGGAGACAAGAACATGCAATGGGGTATGTTCAGAAAATTGGACAGTTATGTGCAAAATAAATAAATAAATAAACCACCTTCTTTCACCATACAGGAATAAATTCAAAATGGATTAAAGAGTTAAATATAAGACTCAAAACCACAAAACTCCTAAAAGAAAACATTGACAATAAAATCTCAGAAATTTCTTGTAGCAATATCTTTTCTGATATACCCCCTTGGCAAGGGAAACAAAATAAAAAATAAACAAATGGGACTACATCAAACTAAAAAGTTTTTACACAGTAAAAGAAACCATCAATAAAGCAAAAAGATAGCCTGCTGAATGAAGGAAGATACTCATCTATGACATATCTGATAAGAAGTTAAAAGCCAAAATTTATTAAAAACTCATATAACTGAATTCCCCCAAAACAAACAATACAATAAAAGAAAAAAAAATAGGCAGACAGTCCTAGCTCGTTTGGCTGAGTGGATAGAACATTGGCCTGCAGACTGAAAGTTCCGGGGTTCAATTCTAGTCAAGGGCATATGCTCGGGTTGCAGGCTCGATTCCCAGTGTGGTGCATGTAGGAGACAGCCAATCAATGATTCTCTCTCATCATTGATGTTTCTATCTCCCTTCTATTTCAAATAGGCAGACAACTTGAATAGACCCTTCTTCGAAGAGAACATATAGATAGGCAATAGACATATAAAAATATGCTGAACCTCACTAATTATCAAAGAAATGCACATTAAAACCATGATGAGCCCAGCCAGCATGGCTCAGTGGTTGAGTGTTGACCTATGAACCAGGAGGTCATGGTTTGATTCTCAGTCAGGGCACATACCTGGGTTGCGGGCTTGATCCTCAGTGTGGGGCATGCAGGAAGCAGCAATGAAATATTACTCAATCATAAAAAAGAATGAAATCTTACTGATACAGCATGCTAAGTGAAATAGGTCAATCTGAGAAAGACAAATACCATATAATTTCACTTATATGTGGAATCTAAAGAGCAAAATAAATAAATGAACAAAATAGATATAGATTCATAGATGCAGAGAACAAACAGACTGATGATTTCCAAAGGAAGGCAGTTAGGGGACTTGGTGAAAAGGTGAAAGGATTAAGAAGTTGATTGGTAGTTATAAAATACTTTACATGGGGATGTAAAGTATAGCATAAGGAATTTAGACAATAATATTATAACTATGTATGGTGTCAGATGCGTACTGGAAATATCAGGAGAGACTCTTTGTAAAGTATATGTTAATTTCAGATGTCTAATTACTACATCTGAAACTAACCCTATATAATAAAAGGGTAATATGCAATTGACCGAATGGCGGAACAACCGGTCACTATGACATGCACTGACCACCAGGGGGAAAACACTCAATGCAGGAGCTTTGACATGCACTGACCACAGGGGGAGCATTGCTCAGCCAGAAGCCAGGCTCACGGCCAGCAAGCACAGCAGCAGTGGTGGGAGTCTCTTCTGACTTGGTGGCAGTGCTAAGGATGTCTGACTGCCAGCTTCCCCCCGAGGGCTCCCAGACTGCGAGAGGGTGCAGGCCGGGCTGAGGACCCCCACTCCTCAATGCACAAACTTTGTGCAGTGGGTCTCTAGTATAAAATAATATTGAATATAAACTATAATTGAAAAATAAAATTTAAATTTAAAAGAATGCCTGATTCTGAATTTCTAGTCTAAACCTCAATACTCAGGATTCAGAGCTGGATTTAATTTGACTTATAAAAGTAGGGTAATGTGACATTTCTGGAACTCAAATATAGTATATTAATCCATTCACACTGTAGTGTTATGTCTTTGGTTAGTGGCATTACAAGAAAGGATTATTTGTTCTGAATTTATTTTTAATTTCAAGGCTGATTTAGCACCAATTTCTTACTTTGGGGAAATAAAGATAGGGAATATAACATTAAAACCTATAGTTATATTGCAGAGGACAGTGATAAACTATTCTCTAAAAATCTTGCAATTTTAGGATTTTTCCAATTATTTTAGGATCATAAATTAGTAATATGTTAAGGAAATTCAATAATGTATGTGAATGAATGAGCTTTTTCTGCCAGTCTATGAAATTTCTATTAGATATAGCTTCACTGAAACTGATTTTACCTCTAGAGGAGCCAACATATTCATTTTATAGATAGTTCAGGAAACAACATGAGTTATCAGAATAATATTAGCATTCTTAAATAGATCATAACATCCAAACACTTAGTGGTTGATTCAATAGTCCATTTAATAGGTATTTCTGCAGTGATTTCTATGTGCAAGACAGTGTTCAGGAACATAGCAATGGACTAAACAAGCAAAGTCCCTGATTTATAGAGCTACTGTTTCAGTGAGGAAGAAAAACTAAAAAGAAATGATATAATGATAAATAAGAATGCAAAAGGGGGAATTGGCGAAATTGCTCAGCTGGTGAGAGGGTTTGCAGCCGGGAAGAGCAGAACTCCCCTGGAAAGGTAAAAAAAAAACAGAGATTTGGGCAGGAAAGTTTGCCAGACCTCTGAGCCCAGAGAGTCGGAGGGAGACCGCGTGGCAGACAGCCGCGTCCCTTGGGACAGGCACAGCCCCTGACGGGGGAAAGGAGAACCGCGGGATTCCTGGCGCCGCCAGGGAAATTGAGAGCTGGGTTCTGTGACCACGGAGGACTGAGCCTAAAGGGGGCAGCCTGAAGAGCTGACCTGACCATACAGTCCCGGTAAGAGAAGAAGCTTACAGAAACCAAGCCTTCCCCGTTTCCGCGGCCGGCATTTGTTTGTCTGTTTTCACTGAATCCTGTTCATGGGACATTTCGGATACAGACACTCACCTGTGCTGAAGAGAGGGAGAGTGTGCGGAGGAGTGGAATCTGGGGAGAGACTGGGGAGAGAGGGGGAGCCGGGAGAGGTAGCAGCGAATTGAGTGCTGAGACACCCCTGAGCCCAAGACTGGGGCAGCCATTCTCTCCAGAGAGTGAGGCTCCTCCCCCCCGGCCCCCAGGCAAGGAGCACAGCCACACCCAGATTCCACCCTGTACGAGATCAAGGATTAAAATAACCTTATCAGTCCCTGGGAGTTAACAGGGTCTGGCCTATAGAGGGATTTTCAATCCCAGCAACAACATAGCGCCGGTAACTAACTATTACGCAGTCAGCTCTGGGCAGTGAACTTCCACTGGAAAGAGAGGCCCTATAGCCCCAGAGGCCAACCCCAGAACACTGCCACCCAGAGGCTGACCCACAAACTGACTCTTTGCTAAACACAAAATAAGGCAGTCTGGGAAATAAATGCGACCTGCTTTAAAATAAGGACTGTGGTTCACAACACAGAGGAACAGTATATCGCAGGGAAACTCAACACTCTCCTGAATACCTGGAAGGTCTAAGGCGAGCCACACTGAAGAATAGAAGAACCGAAGGACCTTCACTACTGCATTTTTTTTTTCTTTTTTCACTTTTTAACTAAGAAATCAATTTTTTTTTAATTTTTTTTTTCTGTTCTTTTTTTTTTTCTTTTTCCATCACCTGATTTTACCCTTTTAATTACTACCTTCTTATTTTTTAACCAGTATTATTACTGCTACCATTTTACCATTTTTTAAAGTGCCATTTTATTTTCTCTTTATTTTATTTTGGGATTAGTGTTCTCCATTCTATTTTCATTGTTATATTATTGGTTGTTTCTAGTTTGCATTCATATCCAGGGAGCTGTTGCTGGAATTTGTTGGGATTAATGGCTGTTCTATAGGAGTATTCTCCTCATATAAAAAGTCTCTTCCCCTCTTCCACTTCATTCTCTCTTTTCACTCTTTTTTTTTTTTCTTTTCTTTTCTCGCTTTTATTTTCCCCCCTCCTTTTTCCCGATTTCATTTTTGCACTCCTTTTTTTGGTCCCTACTTTTCTTTTCTTTTTTTTCTTTTATCTTTTTCTCTTCCTTCTTCCTTATCCCCTAATTCTCTTAATTCAGGTGGTCACCTTTATTTGGAGTTATTATTATCGTGATTACATTTGTGTATAGTGCCTGGTACGTGGTGCCTTGTTGTGTTGTATTTTGTGCCTTTAAATCAATGCAGCAGATCCAAGCAACAGCAACCTCCTGAGCACCACATCCTCTGCTGAGGAACAGCAGCTGTACGTGAAACCTCGCCCCACCAGCCAGAAGAGCCACCACAGCTGTGAACAGCACCCACCAGAGGAGCTGCTGCCAACTGAAGAGCAGCAGCTACCGCAACCGCCCGAAGAGCAACCACAGACCAAAGAGTCACTGCCACCCAGGGAGCAACCACTGAACGACTCAACATCTAGATATGTCAGTGAGATCAAACATGGGTAGACAAAGAAACCCCCAAAGGAAAGAGAAGGAGGACTCTCCAGAAAAGCAGCTAAGTAATACAGAGGCATGCAACATGACAGATAAAGAATTCAGAATAAGGGTCCTAGAGTGCATAAACCGGATGGAGGAAAAAATTGACAACCTCTTCAAGAAGCAAGAAGAAACAGATGAAAAAATCGATAACATATGGAAGAAGCTAGAAGAAACAGATGAAAAAATCGATAACATATGGAAGAAGCTAGAAGAAACAGATGAAAAAATCAACAACTTAAGACCCAAGAAGAAATGAAGAGTGATATAGCTGCAATGAAAAACTCCATTGAAAGTATCAACAGTAGACTAGGAGAAGCGGAGGACCGAATTAGTGAATTAGAAGACAAGGAAGCAAAACACACCCAAAATGTACTGCAATTGGAGAAAAAAATTAAAAGACAGGAGGAGAGCCTAAGGGAGCTTTGGGACAACATGAAACGAAACAACATACGAATAATAGGAGTACCAGAACAACAGAAGGATGAACAAGGATTAGAAAACCTACTTGAAGAAATAATATCAGAAAACTTTCCTGAGGTGGGGAAGAAAAAAGTCACACAAGCCCAGAGAGTCCCAAACAAGGTGAACCCGAAAAGACCCACACCAAGACACATCATAATCACCATGGCAAATGTTCAGGACAAAGAGAGAATCTTACAGGCTGCAAGAGAGAGACGGAAAGTTACATACAAGGGATCTCCCATTAGACTGTCAAATGATTTCTCAACAGAAACACATCAGGCCAGAAAAGAATGGACGGAAATTTACAAAGTGATGCAAAGCAAAGGACTGAATCCAAGAATACTCTATCCAGCAAGGCTATCATTCAAACTTGAAGGGGAAATAAGAAGCTTCATAGACAAAAAAAGGCTAAGGGAGTTTGTCACCACCAAGCCAGCAATGCAAGGAATGCTAAAGGGACTGGTATAAAAAGAAGAAATAAAAAGCTCAGAAAGAAAACAGCCACACACACACACAAAAAGAAATGGCTACAAACAAGTACCTTTCAATAATAACTTTAAACGTAAACGGACTAAATGCTCCAACCAAAAGACATCGAGTGGCTGAATGGATAAAAAAACATGACCCATACATCTGCTGTCTACAAGAAACCCACCTCATTAGAAGGGACTCACACAGACTGAAAGTGAAAGGATGGAAAAATATCTTTCAGGCAAATGGAAAGGAAAAGAAAGCTGGGGTAGCAATACTTATATCGGACAAAATAGACCTCAAAGTGAAGGCCTTAACAAGAGATAAGGAAGGCCACTTCATAATACTAAAGGGATCAATACAACAAGAAGATATAACCCTGGTAAACATATATGCACCCAATGTAGGAGCACCCAAATTCATAAAAAAACTCCTGGAAGATATCAAAGGAGAGATCGACAACAATACAATCATAGTACGGGACTTTAATACACCATTGACAGCACTGGATAAGTCCTATAGACAAACAATCAGCAAAGATATAGCAATCCTAAATGACTCACTAGATCAGATGGACTTAATAGACATCTTCAGAACACTTCACCCCAAAGCCAGGGAATATACGTTCTTCTCAGGTGCTCATGGTACATCTTCAAAAATAGACCACATATTGGGTCACAAGCAAAGTATCCCCAAATTCAAGAAGATTGAAATCATAAAAAGCATCTTCGCAGACCACGATGGCATAATACTAGAAATAAACTACAATAAAAACAACCCAAAATACTCAAACACCTGGAAGCTGAATAGCATGCTATTAAATATTGATTGGGTTACCAATGAGATCAAAGAAGAAATTAAAAACATCCTGGAAACTAATGACAATGAAAACACAACAATCCAAAACCTATGGGACACAATGAAAGCAGTCCTGAGAGGGAAGTTTATAGCTCTACAGGCCTATCTCAAAAAACAAGAAAAAACGGTAGTAAATCATCTAACTCTACAACTCAAAGAATTAGAAAGAGAGCAACAAGAAAAGCCCAGAGTGAGCAGAAGGAAGGAGATAATAAAGATTAGAGCAGAAATAAATGACATAGAGACCAAAAAAACAATACAGAAAATCAATGAAACCAAGAGCTGGTTCTTTGAAAGGATAAACAAGATTGACAAGCCTCTAGCCAGACTCACCAAGAAGCAGAGAGAGAGGACCCAAATAAATAAAATCAGAAACGATAGAGGCGAAATAACAACAGACCCCACAGAAATACAAATGATTGTTAAAAAATACTATGGACAGCTCTACTCCAACAAACTAGACAACATGGAGGAAATGGACAAATTCCTAGGAAAATACAACATTCCAAAACTCAATCAGGAAGAATCTGAAAATCTCAACAGGCCAATAACTATGGAAGAAATTGAAGCAGTCATCAAAAAGCTTCCATCAAACAAAAGCCCAGGACCAGACGGCTTCACAGGGGAGTTTTACCAAACATTCAAGGAAGAACTAAAACCTATCCTCCTCAGACTACTACAAAAAATTCAAGAGGAAGGAACACTTCCAAGCTCATTCTATGAAGCCAGCATCACCCTAATACCAAAACCAGGTAAAGACAACACAATGAAAGAGAATTACAGGCCAATATCCCTCATGAACATAGATGCCAAAATCCTCAATAAAATCTTAGCAAATCGGATCCAGCAGTACATCAGAAAGATCATACACCATGACCAAGTAGGATTTATCCCAGGGATGCAAGGATGGTACAATATCCGCAAATCAATAAACGTGATACATCACATAAAAAAATTGAAAGAAAAAAACCACATGGTCATATCAATTGATGCAGAAAAAGCATTTGACAAAATTCAACACCCATTTTTGATAAAAACTCTCAGCAAGGTGGGAGTAGAAGGATCATACCTCAACATAATAAAAGCCATATATGACAAGCCCACAGCCAACATCATATTCAATGGACAAAAACTAACACCATTTCCCCTAAGAACAGGAACAAGACAGGGATGCCCCCTCTCACCACTCCTGTTCAACATAGTACTGGAAGTGTTAGCCATTGCAATTCAGCAAGAAGAAGAAATAAAAGGCATCCAAATTGGAAAAGAGGAAGTAAAACTGTCCTTATTTGCAGACGACATGATATTATACATACAAAACCCTAGAGATTCCATCAAAAAGCTACTAGACTTAATACATGAATTTGGCAATGTAGCAGGATACAAAATTAACCCCAAGAAATCTGAGGCATTTCTATACACCAATAGTGAACTTTCAGAAAGAGAGATTATAAAAACAATCCCGTTTACCATTGCACCAAAAAAATTAAGCTACCTAGGAATAAACTTAACTAAAGAGGTAAAAGACCTCTACTCAGAAAACTACAGGACGTTGAAAAAAGATATAGAGAAAGACATAAACAGATGGAAGAACATACTGTGTTCATGGATTGGTAGAATCAACATCATTAAAATGTCCATACTACCCAAAGCAATCTATAAATTCAACGCACTTCCCATTAAAATACCAACGGCATACTTCAGAGATCTAGAACGAACTTTCCAAAAATTCATCTGGAATAAAAAAAGACCCCGAATAGCTGCAGCAATCCTGAAAAAGAACAAAGTAGGTGGGATCTCAATACCAGATATCAAGTTGTATTACAAAGCCACTGTTCTCAAAACTGCCTGGTACTGGCACAAGAATAGGCATATAGATCAATGGAATAGAATAGAGACCCCAGAAATCGGCCCGAACCAATATGCTCAATTAATATTTGACAAAGGAGGCAAGAACATACAATGGAGCCAAGATAGTCTCTTCAATAAATGGTGCTGGGAAAATTGGACAGATATATGCAAGAAAATGAAACTAGACCACCAACTTACACCATACACAAAAATAAACTCAAAATGGATAAAGGACTTGAATGTACGACGGGAAACCATAAAAATTCTAGAAGAATCCAAAGGCAACAAAATCTCAGACATATGCCGAAGCAATTTCTTCACTGATACAGCTCCTAGGGCACTTGAAACTAAAGAAAAAATGAACAAATGGGACTACATCAAAATAAAAAGCTTCTGCACAACAAAAGAAACCATCAACAAAACAACGAGAAAACCCACTGTGTGGGAAAACATATTTGCCAATGACATATCTGATAAGGGCCTAATCTCCAAAATTTATAGGGAACTCATACAACTTAACAAAAGGAAGATAAACAATCCAATCAAAAAATGGGCAAAGGACCTAAATAGACACCTTTCAAAAGAGGACATCTAGAAAGCCAAGAGACATATGAAAACATGCTCAAAGTCACTAATCATCCGAGAGATGCAAATCAAAACAGCAATGAGGTACCATCTCACACCTGTCAGACTGGCTATCATCAACAAATCAACAAATGACAAGTGCTGGAGAGGATGTGGAGAAAAAGGAACACTTGTGCACTGCTGGTGGGAATGCAGACTGGTGCAGCCACTATGGAAGACAGTATGGAGTTTCCTTAAAAAACTGAAAATGGAGCTCCCATTTGACCCTGTGATCCCACTTCTAGGAATATATCCCAAGAAACCAGAAACACCAATCAGAAAGGATATATGCACCCCTATGTTCATAGCAGCACAATTCACCATAGCTAAGATCTGGAAACAGCCTAAGTGCCCATCAGTAGATGAATGGATTAGAAAACTGTGGTACATCTACACGATGGAATACTATGCTGCTCTAAAAAGGAAGGAACTCTTACCATTTGCAACAGCATGGATGGAACTGGAGAGCATTATGCTAAGTGAAATAAGCCAGTCAATAAAGGAAAAATACCACATGATCTCACTCATTCATGGACAATAGAGACCATTATAAACTTTTGAACAATAATAGATACAGAGGCAGAGCTGCCTCAAACCGATTGTCAAACTGCAGCGGGAAGGCCGGGGAGGGTTGGGGGGCAGGAGGTAGGGGGGTAAGAGATCAACTAAAGGACTTGTATGCATGCATATAAGCATAACCAATGGACATAAGACACTGGGTGATAGGGGAGGCTAGGGGACTGTCTAGGGCGGGGGGATAAAATGGATACATATGTAATACCCTTTGTAATACTTTAAGCAAAAAAAAAAAAAAAAAAAAAAAAAGAATGCAAAAGGGATGCAAATACCAGACAATGGAGACTGAAATTTATTGTAGTGATCAGGACTTAATGAAAACATATGAAGTGAGCAAAATTCAAAATTGTGGACATGTCATAGGCAAAGAGCTTTGCACAAGACAGATTAAAAAAACACACACACATTTAACAGCAACAACAAATCAACATATACCCTAAGTAAAGAACACAGAGCATGTCTGCTATGGAAGGAATAACAAAGAGGTAAGTATGGCTGGAGCTTACTGAGAGGAGAGAGCGTAGAGGAGCCCAAGGTTAACGAAACATCAGGGATCACTGTGTAAGTTACGGTATATAGCTTACTTACTCTAAATGAAATGAAAAGCCATCTCATGTAACATGTGATGGTAGCAATTCAATTCTAAGACTGATGTTTACACAAGAATAATGTCCATATGTTACATTTAAATTCAATGGTTATAAAATATTAACTTTTGGGATTAATTGTGCAAATTATTAAGTTTCACTATATGTTCAACTGCTGTAAATGAGATCTAAATATCTGTGGTTAAAACTTTATGAATGTTCATTACTTTCTTTCATAAAAATCTAAGCATAAGGTAACTAGCTCTGGCAAGACAGTTCCATAGCATCAGGGCCCCAGGTTCCTTATAACTTCTCTATCTTTAGGATTTTGCCTTTGTCACATTGTCCAGAATGGGTCATGACAACATCACTACTTTGGTGAGTGAGAAAGCAAAATGTAAGGGTCATACCCCATAAGGTATGAGCAGGCAGTTGTACACATCATTTCTTCCCGCATTCATGGAGATCATTTAGTCACAGAGATAACTATAACTAAAAGAGAGAAGAGGATATGTAGTCTTTATTCTGGATGGCCATGTGCAAGGTTAAAATTATGGGTTCTATTATTAGATAAGAAAAGGGTAATAGATATTAGAGACCAAGTAATTGTGTATAAACAAATTCAAATATTTTAAAATGTATTAAACCTCTTAAAGAGTTTAAGGAAACATCCTTAAGATACAAAGGAAAGAGTACTTGACAAAGGCCAAGGA
The DNA here is from genome assembly GCF_963259705.1 of Myotis daubentonii. Taxonomy (NCBI): domain Eukaryota; kingdom Metazoa; phylum Chordata; class Mammalia; order Chiroptera; family Vespertilionidae; genus Myotis; species Myotis daubentonii. The sequence continues at coordinate 73,891,972 of NC_081842.1, read as the reverse complement.
TATTAGTTCTGTTCCAAATCTACCAAGAATTAGCTGTGAAACATTGAATCAAACATTGAACTTCTCTTATACAGTCATTCATCGCTTAATGACAGGGATAGGCTCTGAGAAACACGTTTTTAGATTTTGTTGTTGTGTGAACATCATAGAGTGCACTGACACCAACCTAGGCAACATAGCTTACTACACACCCAAGGTTTATGATATTGTCTATTTCTCCTAGGCTACAAGCCTGTAAAGCATGTCACTGTATTGAATGCTGAAGGCAGCTGTAACATCATGGTATTGAGGTACCTAAGCATATCTCAACATAACAAGATACACTAAAAATATAACATAAAATATTTAATGATAGTACACCATGAATGGAGCTTACAGGACTGGAAGTTGCTCTGGGTGAATCAGTGAGTGAATGGTGAGTGAATGTGAAGGCCTAGGCCATTGAAGTACACTACTGTAGATTCTAAACCCTCTCCCACAGCCCTCCCCTTGCTTCCTCCCAAAAGGGTCAGAAAGAAAACACCAAAGCTGTCAATGCTGCTCCATGAGCAGGGATGTGGGCGGGTCTGATTGGAAATACCAAGGAGAAATTTGCTGGGCAAGGTGTAGATTATGATAATAGTGACTATTGGAAGGGAGTGAAAGGTGGCTTGAGCGTCAGTAGGAATGACAAATCAAGAAGGAGAGAAAGGAACAACGGGGATTGGCATGGCTCTGTTCTTTTGTCTATTGCATGTTGGAGCAGTGGCCAGGTGAAGGAACTTTGCGGTATTCATTAAAAAATATAGGGTGTTTAAGTGGAGAGGGTAGGAACTGAGGACTCAATATTCTGATGTTGGCAGTTTGTTTTTGGTGCCATTGACCCTATCTGGCACACGAGGCTCTCTTTGGCACTAAATTCGTGAAAGAAATAAAATATATCTATTCCTCACAACCTGAACACATGTCTTTCCATAGCACAGAGACAAGCTCTCTGCACCACCACAGACAGCTTTTACTGAAGTGGCAGTGACAATGCTTGTTCAGGTAGCTCCTGTGGGCCTGTGTCCTTGTACAGGGACTTAGGTCCTCCACAAAGAATTTACACCAGTGTGCTCTGAAGACCTTCAAGCTGGGTCTGGGAGGGTGTAGTGTCCTCTGAGTATGTTGCTCTGAGGGGACAGGCTTTTCTGTGCTGAAATTGGTCAGTGGATGTCTGATTAAATGTAATCTTTACACTCAAAATTGAGGTGCTGTGAGTGACAGGAAATTATTGCCAAGACCCATAGCTATTGTTCCCATCAGAGAGAAAAAAATTCCTCCAGAACCACATAGTCTTCCATTTCTTATAGGAAATCCAGCTCCATTATAATCTTATGGGACCACTGTCACATTTGTGGTCCTTCAGTGACTAAAACGTCATTATGTGGTGTAGGACTGTATTCAGTGTGTCACCTGTCATATTTAACTGAAAATTCTCTGCCGCACCTAAACAAAAGATTCTCCCTAAAACTTTAGAAAAATCACTTCTGTCAAAGGCATTGTAATTCTAACATACTTAATCTTCCAATGATATAAAAAAAAAAACAAAAACAGAAATATCTGTCCTCCAGCCCCAAAACTGCCAAATGTGTCTCTTAAAAGCCAATACTACTGTCTTTACTATTGAAAGTTAAAAGTAAAATACAAAACTCAAGGAGAAAATAACTTCTTCTCCCTCTGTCCAGATGGAACTCTCTGCCTCACTGCCAGGGCACAATGACCCGGCTGAATGCACCGCAAGATAACTGGCTGGCATCCCTGAGGTCACAGCTGATACACAAACCAGATCACCTTCCAGCATGGAGATAAGGAATGAGCAGTTTGTCTTTGTACAGCCAATGAATCCATTACCACTTGTATTCATTCAAGAAAAGATATTGAGAATCTGCTAGAGAACTCAAAGAGATGTAAGACATAGCAGAAACTAAGATTATCTGTCATGTGTTGTTTTTTCCAGAGATTTTTGTTTCCTTTATTGAATTAATTTTCTAATAGCCCATGTATCATTGTAGTACCTTGCCCACCAGCTTTCCAATGCTAGCAAAACATTCATTTCCAGGACGAAAGCTCGTTATGCCAAAAGCCAGGTCCTTTGCTCCTCTCCCTATGCGTGTACTAAAGTCTCCTCTGCAAAGGGAGAAAGGAAAGTCTTCCTGTCAAAGTTCCCAGGAAAGCCAGTCAGTCTGGAAAAACAGTGGTTTTTACATAAAATAAACAAGAATATTCTAGTGTCACCTGATTTTGTAGTCTAAAGATAGAAAATAATGTTAAAGGAAAGACCTCACAAAGCAAACAGAAAAACAGAAATATATAAAACATCCCTCCACTTACTTACTAATAATTGTAATAGATCTGAAACAATTATAGTGATTTGATGCTACACTTTTTGTTTTCAATAACTTTCATTTTATTGAGAAAAATGATTAAAATATACACTGCTTATGTAAGTAAGTCAAATGTTCTATGAGAATCAGGGGTGTCACTTTGATGCCTTAATTTGATAGTGTGTTAAAAAGGCAAAAAACGGTAATGATGACAGAGCACAAGTAGATAAATGTTCATACCTGCAACACCAACGACAACCTCACACTAAATTGGACACAGCAGGTTTCTGTGGATACGTTTAATAATTGATGAGCTGAATATACAAAGTTTAACTTATTCTGGTCTACTCCACACAAGGGAGATTGAGTCACTGGAATAAAAATTCTGAACTTTCCCCTCAATCTACAATTTTTTACTTTTAAGTCAGACCATTTGCTACTGTAGTTTGAAAAAAGGATAGTTTCTGTGCACAAAAAAACAAAAAACAAAAAAACAAAAAACATTTCAGGGCCTAAAATTATTTACCCCTACAATAATCACCTTTTTTATGGATATTTTTATAAAGTGGGAGATAGTTACCCCTCCTTTAAAAGAAATCTTCAAAAACTGCTTTTGGTATCCAAACTACAGAAGCGGTTGTATTAAGTGAAAAGACCATTTACTTCAGTGTGATAAAACCAGGATTTGAATCATGGTTTCACCACTTTCACTCTTTGGGTGGGAGGATTCAATGAATATCAGATATATAAGTTAATTGTCATGTTATAGACAATAAACAAATATTAACTTATCTCCCAATTTAATCATGAAGTCTAATATAAGAGATGCTAAAGAATATGGATTAAAAGCATGGACTCTGATACCAGACTGCTTAGGGTGAATCCTGGCTGTTCTTACAGTTTCCCCATCTATAAATTAGAATAATAATAGTATAGACCACATAAGGTTGTTATGAGGTAAAATGAATTTATCGATTTGTTATGAGGAGAAAAACCCTGGAGATCAGCCAAGAAGAGAGGGGGCCCAGAGCTGCATGGAGTACCACCCTTCAGAGTAAAGTGGCTGATATCTTCAGTCCACACTATTGAGCCATAAAGGGGACATGAGACTGGAGCTTCCAAGCTAATCATGGGCCAACAACGCAGGGCAGAGCTTAGCCCCTGAGGAAAAGAGCATGAGCATGTGACCACCAGCCTCATCTTCTGGTGGCAGCCCAAAGATGAGGCAGAATCTTTCAAGATTCTTTGAATCTGATAATCTCCTAGGTTAGGGAGCTGCTTGGGTCGGATGCCTCAGCAGAGGGGCCTGTTGAGGCTACCACCAGTCTCACAAGCGGGGCCCTTTGGCAACAATTTAAACCCGTTGTGATGACAAACAAAAAGAAAGTAATCTCTGCAGGCAGTGGTATTATAAAAAGATAGACAACTGCCCAGGCTGCATAGCTCACTTGGTTAGAGGATCATCATAATATGCCAAGGTTGCAGGTTTGATCCCTGGTCAGGGCATATACAAGGAGCAAGCAATGAATGCATAAATAAGTGGAACAACACATTTTTTAAAATATATTTTTATGGATTTCAGACAGAAAGGAAGAGAGAGAGAGAGAGAGAGAGAGAGAGAGAGAGAGAGAAACATCAATGATGAGAGAGAATCATTGATCAGTTGCCTCCTGCACGCTCTCACACTGAGGATCGAGCCAGCAACGCAAGCATGACTGGGAATCAAACTGTGACCTTCTGGTTCATAGATAAACACTCAACCACTGAGCCATGCCAGCTGGGCAGAATAACAAATTGACGTTTGTCTCTCTACCTCTTCCTTTCTCTCTCAAATCTATAAATAAGTTTTTTTAATTTAAGAAGATAGACATTTGTTTCCTCTTCCTCCTCCCCCTTCAATACAATGGGCACAAGTACTGAAAAGAACTTGACAAATAAAGTACTATCTCCAGTCTGAAGAGCTCACGACCATTTGGTATGACAAGCATTCAAAAAAGAAATATTACACAATTAACTTGAGGACTTCATAATGAGACACTGTTTGTGTTGGGTCTTGGTGATGGTTAAGAACTATCCAAACCAACTAGTGAAAGAAATCTAGAGATAATATGCAATGCAAGTATCATGAGGAAATTCTAAAAGGCATGAAGGTACATAATTTGTTCCAAAAAGAACATTTAATTAGAATTATGGGTACCGGGGGAGGAATAGATGAGGAAGAAGTAGAGAGGAAGCTAGAAAGCAGAGCTCCAAGACTGAAGGCTGGAAAGAGTTTCATTTTAGATATTGAAAGGCTTTCCATTTATGATGAGATAAAGAGTCGGAGATTTATTTTGTAGGAAATTAGGAACCAGCAAGAGCTTGAACACAAGGGAGTGTAACATGGTCAGATTTATATTTTGACCTATATCACCAATGATAATATGAAAAGTGCACTGGAAGGGAGAAACTGTAGCATAAAAAGGAGGTTCAGTAATGCATACCACCAGAACTATGTCCACAATAACTACAGGTCCCCAAAATGAATAGCAATAAAAAAGGGGACTTTTGAGTCCTAAGCATCATAAATTCTCTCCCTTATATTTTTAACGAGGCATACAAATCAACTGTGGGAAATCATTTTAAGAATATCTGATAGAAGAAATTTAAGAAAGGAAATAAATACTCATTGCAAGATTGCAAGGAAGCATACATTTTACTAGAAGACCAGTAATCTCCCCAGGCATTAGTAAACCATCACAAACCATTAATTTCACGGTTGTCTACTCTGTTAAAACCTTTGACTTATTTGCTATATACATTCATACATAATATATATATATACACACATGCATACATAGTATATATATATGCACATGAGTGGAACTAGCCACATGAATACCCCCAAAACATCTGATGCTAATAAGTAAATAGTGCCAATTGCTAGAGGTTCAATTTCACATTGACTCCACTTTAGCTCTTTATTTCACCCCTTCTTCTTTTCCAATTGGGAAAAGAGAAAATACAGTAAATGAGCCATAATTTTTGGCAATGCATATTTAAACTAAGGTCTGCCAAGTTCAAAACTAAAAATGCCGCAACTGTTTGCACAAAACATGGGCCAAGAAATTCCTGCATGACTGACAATATGCTCTTGCTTCTGGCCTCATACTCTCTGACCAGGGTATTTATTTCAGCAGCTGCCAGCTAAACCATGAGAGAAGGAAGGTTTTTCTCACCATAGAGGAGAGATCCCTAAAAGGGAAGGATTAAGTGTTTATAATAAATGGGAGCACTTCTAAGAAGGAAATCTGAATATCTGGCCAGTGAGAAATACATGTGGGAATGGAAAAGTAACCATTCTCACAGTGTAGGTTGATTAGATAGAGCCTATAGCCATATATTTGGAAATTATCTTACCTCTTTTGCAGAAGAGAGCTCCAGGGGCCTATCTCTGGTGCCTAGAACTGGAAAATACTGCTTCTTATGCAGCATGGCAATGCCTTCCTGATGCTGGTCACACCAGGCATCCATATCTCTCTGATGGCAACATTGGAAGTGGCAGTAGCAAACACTAAGAAAGTGTCTAAGGCAGCACCATGTCCCATATCAGCCTGCAGCTGTGATGGGACCAGGGCCAAAGGCATTTGTAGAAAGAGTCCGACAGGGACAATGGCTATCGCCTGCCAAGGGGGCAGCCAGCAGATGGAGAAACACCGCCTAAGGCTCAAAATGTAAAAAAAAAATCCACAGTGATAACTGCAGTTAATAGCACTAAAGGACACAGGGATAATTTGGAAAACAAAAACTTGGGGGAGTTAGAGAACAAATAAGTAACCCTTTCAACCTTCTACATTCAACTTCAATACAGAGACAGAAAGTTAGACAGATGGAAATACAATTATCATACCTACTATGGATAAAGCTGACTGCAGAATGTGGCTCAAGACCTGCAGTTAAAAGAGCTGGTTCAGAATTTATCCTAAATGAGACATTGGCATAGCTGGACAAAAGCAAGCAAGAGGCAGGCTTGTTGGAGAGGACACCAGAATTTTATGCCGGTGGGCAAACTCCCTCTGAATAGTAAGAAGAAGCTTAGCTGGACACATTAGAAATTGACTATTTCTAATATAAAATTACCTAGTCTTTCATCCTTGGGTAAGTGGAACAGAGAAAGGAGAGAGGGTCCCCTCCCTAACTCGCCGTAAGTTTTCCTGTAGGAGAGTCAAGTGGTAATTCCCTCCCCTTGATGAAAATACTATGACAGAGAAAAATTATTACATTAACCATAATAACAATGGCAACTGTCATTTATTAAATGTTTGCTATCTGCCAGCATTGTATTTTGTATACATTATCTAAATTCTCACTCAAACCTGATTAGTAGGTATTGCTTTTAAACCCCAATTTTACAGATAAGTAAGTACACAAAATCTGGAAATCAGGTATCTTGCCTAAGGTTACATAGCTATTAAGAGCCAAAGTCTGGAATCTGTGCTTCAAACCTTTACCTTCACAGGGGTTTAGTGAAGACTTTGAGCTCCTAAGTACTCCACCAAGAAAGCTAAGAAACTCTGTAAGGATTTAAGTGAGCTCTAGTTCTATATAGGGGTGGGCGAAAGTAGGTTTACAGTTGTTTGTATAAATGCAAGAATAAACTCTGTGTTCCATGTACTCATGATTGTAAATTTACTTTTTCCAACTCCTGTGTATTATCAGGGAGCAGGGCAACTGAAAAAAGGCCCTTGGTCTAGTTGTAACCTACCTTCTCCACATGGTTAGTTCTACAGTTCCACTGTTAGATAAATTCTTTCCTTTAAATCCTCTTCTTACTTACTTTTTTATAGCTTTATTGAGATATAATCTATATATATAAAAGGCTAAGTGACCAACTGTAAATCCATCTGACCAGTACATATGATGTGCACTGGCAATTTAAAAATAAACATTGACTCGCGTATGCGCGATACATATAAAGCTTTCGCTGGTGCGTGTAAAAGACTAAGTGACTGACCTGGCACTTCTATTATAGAGAAAAGGAGAAGAGTGATATTAAAATATTTATTCTAATTAATTTCCTTTTGATGTGCATGAATCCATGCACTGGGCACTAGTTGTTATACAAAAACACCTGCATTTATTTAACGTATACAATTTGATGAGTGTGATAGCATCACCACAATCAAGGTAAAAACCATACTCATCATCTCAAAATGTTTGCTTGTGTTATTTGCTAGGGGTGTGTGTGTGTGTGTGTGTGTGTGTGTATGTGTTAAGAAGATATAATAGGAAATCTAGTTTATTTTTTAAAAGTTTAAGTGTACTTACCACATTTTTTAGATTAAATCTTTATTATTCAGATTATTACAGTTGTTCCTCTTTTTTCCCCCCATAGCTCCCCTCCACCCGGTTCCCACCCCACCCTCCTCCCTCACTCCCCCCACACTGTCCTCATCCATAGGTGCACGATTATTGTCCAGTCTCTTCCCGCATCCCCCACACTCCTTCCCCCCCAAGAATAGTCAGTCCACTCCCTTTCTATCCCCTTGATTCTATTATAATCACCAGTTTATTCTGTTCATCAGATTATTTATTCACTTGATTTTTAGATTCACTTGTTGATAGATGTGTATTTGTTGTTCATAATTTGTATCTTTACCTTTTTCTTCTTCTTCCTCTTCTTAAAGGATGCCTTTCAGCATTTCAGTAATACTGGTTTGGTGGTGATGAACTCCTTTAGCTTTTCCTTATCTGTGAAGCTCTTTATCTGATCTTCAATTCTGAATGATAGCTTTGCTGGATAAAGTAATCTTGGTTGTAGGTTCTTGGCATTCATCACTTTGAATATTTCTTGCCACTCCCTTCTGGCCTGCAAAGTTTCTGTTGAGAAATCAGCTGACAGTCCTATGGGTACTCCCTTGTAGGTAACTGACTCTCTTTCTCTTGCTGCTTTTAAGATTCTCTCTTTGTCTTTTGCTCTTGGCATTTTAATTATGATGTGTCTTGGTGTGGTCCTCTTTGTATTCCTTTTGTTTGGGGTTCTCTGTGCTTCCTGGACTTGTAAGTCTATTTCTTCCACCAGGTAGGGGAAGTTTTCTGTCATTATTTCTTCAAATAGGTTTTCAATATCTTGCTCTCTCTCTTCTTCTGGCACCCCTATAATTCGGATGTTGGTGCGCTTGAAGCTGTCCCAAAAGCTCCTTATGCTATCTTCGTATTTTTGGATTCTTTTTTACATTTTGCTTTTCCAGTTGGCTATTTTTTTGCTTCTTCGTATTTCAAATCTTTGACTTGATTCTTGCGATCCTCTAGTCTGCTGTTGGAAATCTGCATAATATCCTTTATTTCAGTCAGTGTATGCTTAATTTCTAGTTGGTCCTTTTTCATAACCTCGAGGGTCTCACTAGATTTCTTGAAATTCTCACTACATTTATCGGGGGTCTCACCAGACTTTTTGAGGGTCTTACTAAATTTATCGGTGGTTTCTAGAGAGTTCTTGAAAAACCTGAAAAGTGTGGTTTTGAACTCTATATCCAGTCGTTTGCTTTCCTCCATTTCTGTCATTTGTGTCCTGTTTCTTTGTCTCCACATTTTTTATGATTCTCTGTGTTGGTAGAGTGGCTTTGTGTGCTAGGTGTCCTATAGAGCCCAGTGGCTCAGCCTCCCAAATTACCTGAGGTGGACACTCTTGGTGCAGCCCTTTGTGAGCTTTGTGCACAGTCTTGTTGTAGTTAAGCCTTGATTGTTGTAGGTATCACTGGGAGGAATTGACCTCCAGGCCAATTGGCTGTGAGAATCAGCTGTGTCTACAGTGGGAGAACTTCTGTGCTGAAGACACTCTTATGGGGCAAGACTTGCTTCATTGGGGCTTTGGTGCTCACTGAGTCTGTCCCCTGAGTGTGTCCCTTAAGGATCTGAGGAGTTGTATTCTGGATGGTCCCACTCTGACCACTGGGTACACTGGCTCTTGGATCTAAGGAGGTGCTAATTTAGCCTCTGCCTGAGGCTACCCAGCAGAAACTATGGAGAGATCTGCAGATTCCCCTTCCTTGTTTGGGGTTTGGAGGTGCCCAAATGAGGCCCAGCTGTGAAGCAATGCAAGCTGCTGTGGGGCCTTGGGCCTTCTCTTGGAAGTTCTGGGCCTGTCTGGCCCAGCTGCAGTTTGTTAGGTAATTTTTAGATTGCAAAGGGCCAAGGCATTCATATGCAAAAGCCTCTGTCACAGCTTGGGTGGGGAGGGGTCTCAGGGGATCAACAGGGTGGAGCAAGCAGCTATGGCTGATCCTCAGCCCTGCCCTAAGGGACCCTGCGTCTCAGTGCCCCGGTAATTGCTTCAAACACCTCCTAGAGAAAGGCACCCTCAAGTTCCGAGTTCTGCCCGCTGCCAGACCGTCCAGTCTCTCCCTGCACGAGTCCGGGTCCCCAGAGACTTCCCAGAACCGGATTTCAGAGAAGTCGGGGGCTTGTGACTCCCTCCCGATTCAAAAAGACAGCCGTGTCCTCAGTCACCAGCCCTTGCCACGTGCGCCGCCGTACCTCTGCACTCCACCTCTGCAGCAACTCTGAGTCTCAGTGTGCTTTTCTCTTTCCTTCTAGTTGTAGAATTTCCACTCAGCCAGCCTTCCTGTAGTTCTGGATAATGTCCATTTTGTCTTTTAGTTGTTTTTTTGAATTTGTTGTGGGAGGCAGCAATTTCTGGTGTTTACCTATGCCGCCATCTTGGTTTTGCTTACCACATTTTTTTATCCACTTGGATATCTTGGCTATAGTGAATAATGCTACAATAAACATAGGAGTGCAGCTAACTCTTTAAGATTCAAATTTCAATTCTTTTTAATATATACCCAGAAAAGAGATTGCTGTATCATACAATGATTCGATTTTTAAATACTGAGGAACCTCCATGCTGTTTTCCACAGTGGCTGCACTACTTCACCTGTGTAATTGTTCCAATTCCTCCACAACCTCACCAACACTTATCTTTTTTTTGTTATAATAGTCATAACATGTGTGGTGACATTTCACTATATAAACTCTTCAATACAAAAATATCAATTCACTGATGCTAAGGATTATTTAATTATATCATGTGTATAGAACACATAGTTCCATATACTAAGCACATGTAAAAAAAAAGCTTGAACTTACACACTTTAATATTAGTATAATTAGTATAATATTAGTTGTGATCAACATCATGAGCCCAGAATCCTTCTGCTTTTACCTGTATCTACAGCTTCTAACCAATGCTGGTGAGAGACAGGTGTCTTTTTGCAAAAGTATATCCTTTTGCAAGTGTAAGGCAACATAATGCCAAATGGACATACTCAGGGTACAAGATATTTACACTGCCATCAGCCTATGAAAAGCAAACCAACATATATAGCTAATTAGATTTTTTACATTAAAGTTATTATAATTCTTTCCATTTAGTGGTAAAAGAGCAAAAATAGAATAAAATATCTATTTGAACAGTTAAATCAGAAACAAAAATATTGGGATATTTTCATATCTCCGTAAATTTGTTCTCATACCAACTGGCCTTCACTTGCTTTTTAAAACTCCAAATTTTCAACATCTGGACAATCCTATCTAATAAAAGAGAAACATGGTAATTAGCCGTACGTCCGCTACCCTTCCCATTGGTTAATCAGGGCGATATGCAAACTGCCAACTAAGATGGCGGTTAACCGCCAACAAAGACGATGGTTAATTTGCATATGTAGGCACGATGCTGGGAGGTGAAAGGGAAAGGATTGAAGAAGCCCCCTGCCACTGACAGTGATCGGAAACCAAGGGGGGAGCTAAGAGCTGAGGGCAGGGCAAAGGCGGTCCTGGGGCCACCTTTGCCCTGCCCCCCAGTTGTGATCAGAGAACCTGGCGCCTTTGCCACCTGGCCACTGATAGCGGGAAGCAGGGGTGGAGCTGGCAATGGGAGCTGGGCAGGGGCAGAACTGGCAGTCCAGGGAGCTAGAGGTCCCTTGCCCATGCCTAAAGCCTTGGCCAAAGATGTTAGGCCTGGGCAGGGGTGGAGCCTGCAACTGTGGGGAGCTGGGGGTCCCCTGCCCAGGCCTAAGGCCTTGGTCAGAGGCATTGGGTCTAGGCAGGGGCCGATCCGGCCATTGGAGGGTGATGAGAGTCAACTCCTCTGGCCAAGGCATAAGGCCTGGGCGGGGGACGGAGCCAGCAATCAGAGGGGGCTTTGGGTCCTCTGCCCAGGCCTGATACCTGGGCAAGAGGCATCAGGCCTGGGCGGGGGGCGGAGCCAGCTATGGGAGGGATATGGGGGTCCCCTGCCCAGGCCTTACACCTCTGGTGGAGGCATCAGGCCTGGGCAAGGGGCCAATCTGGCAATCGGAGGGTGATGGGGGTCGACGCCTCTGTCCAAGGCATCAGGCCTGGGCAAGGGTGGAGCCCGTGATCAGGGGAGATGGGGTTCCCCTGCCCAGGCCTGAAGCCTGGTCCAGAGGCGTCAAGCCTGGGGTGGGGGTGGGTGGGGTGCCAAGCCACAGATTGGTGTGAACTACAGAGGAAGCACCTTTTCTGACCACTCATTGATTAAGCTCCCTGTATGCCACTGGTAATATTCTTAGTAACTTGGGTAATAAGAATCCAAAACGGTAACCTAGGGTTTTTCACCACACTCCTGGTGAAAAAAATGAAGGTCCGCTGCTGGAGGGCTAAGAAATGTCATATCCTGCCCTAGCGGGTTTGGCTCAGTGGATAATGCCTTGGCCTGCCGATGGCAGGGTCTGGGTTCAATTCTGACCAAGGACATGTACCTAGGTTGCAGGATCCTCCCCGGCCGGGACCCAGGTCAGGGCTCATGCAGGTGGCAACCAATCAAAGTGTTCCTCTCATATTGATGTTTCTCTCTGTCTTTCCCTTTCTCTTTCACATTCTCTAAAAATCAATGGAAACATATCCTCAGGTGAGGATAAAAAAATAATAAAGAAATTATTATATGAAAGACACATCTTGAAAATGCCTAAAAAAAGTTGTCATTTTTTCATAGTGATGGGACTGGAGTCCATGTTGATGAAAAAACCTTGCTGGCTGCGGTGACTGGCAGTGGCTGCAGCAGCGGCGTTATGGGGCTGGTTCCTTCCCCTGATCAGCCCGGTCACCTCCCACAAAGGGAGGCCAGACTGCTGCTTAGGCCCGCTCCCCAAGGGGAGCAGGGAGCGGGGCCTAAGCTGTCAATAGGACATCCCCTGAGGACTCCCAGTATGTGATAGGGGGCAGGCTGGGCTGAGGGACACTCCGCCCCCTCCCCCCCCCAGTGCATGAATTTCATGCACCGGGCCCCTAGTAATGTAATATTCCACTAAATAAACACTTTAAGGATGTTTAGAGCACTATTTGCATTAACTATTTTTGGCAGATTAAGAAAATACAATATAAAAATAGCACCTCAAGAAAAGATTAGAGTTTAGAAAATGGCCCCAATAATGCACCTTTCTTCTCTGGTGTCCCCATTTACCATTCTTGCTGTTTTCTCTGTTTTACCCTTTCTGTTGCTCATACTGTTGTCCTAGCATACATACTGACCATCATGAAGAGAAAAAATTACCTCATTAATAAATTAATGTATGTTCCTACATATAATTGTTTTTCTTTGAAGATTAGTCTACATCATGACTACAGAGCTAGTACAAGGCACTGCATCACTAAGGGTAATCTCAAACCAAATAAAGGAGAGTTCGGGAGAGGAAAATCTTTCCAGTTCTCTTAAATTTATGCCATCTAAATGACACCTGTTTTCCTCTTTCCTGAAAGTCAAGACTTATGCCAAGGATATTAGTTATGAAAAATAATTTAAAATGTGTAAGTTCAAGAATAAACAGAGTACTAGAGTGCAGTAACTATGGGAGTTCCCCTGTTCTCACCAAAGTGACTTCTATAGACAGCTGATTGCTAACCAAAATTCCAAAATAAGTTTCATTTTGTTGTTGTCTTTTATAAATGTACATACAACATCCTAAGTTTAATAAAACATCTAACCAACATTTTCCAAGATACTTCTATGTGCCTGACCATGGGAGAGGTACTAAGGATACATACAAATTCATAAAAGGAGCTCAGTAATCAGGTAGGAAACCAGATATGCAAGCAATGAACTAAAAGACAATATAATAGGGGCTGTCCCAGAAGAAACTACACAGAACTGTGGGGGCCCAGAGATGAGAGCAATTGAGTCACCAGGAAAATCTGAGAAGACTTTCTCCAAAGGTGACTTTTTAATTGGATCCAAAAATGAATACAGATTTTGATCAAAGGGAAAAGGCATCAAGCATAAAACTTGAGAACTCTACAATGAGGGGAAGAAACAGGATCTGCACATAAAATAATCTATTTACTTATACCTTCTTTTAGGTCGTAGAGAAAAAAGTATTTCCAAATTCATAGAATATTTATGCATCTCCTCCTACTTAGAGCTAAAGATATATATGTGTATTAATAAACTCATGTGCAACAAATATAAACTATTTTTACTGAGAAAATGTATACCAACAGAGATCTAGGTAGAAGTAGAAACTACTAGATATAAGTAAATAAACATCCAGATATAAATTTATTAAATTGTGTTATTTTTATTTTTCGCCTAAATGAAATTGGCTGAGTATTTATTTGATGTTATTGAATGCCCACCAGTTGCTATATTCTTTACAAGGCACTGGGGACTCACTGGAGAATAAGTCAAGGTAACCTGATATCACGGAGTTTATATTCTTAGAGAAGAAGATGGAAAATAAACATGTGATATAATTCCAAGTGTGGGTGACTTGAAGTATCTTGCAAACAGCTAAGGTATACTTACTATCAAAAACCAATAGTTTTCTCAAGAATAAAGTAGAAAAGCCATATAAAAAATAAACTTTTGACTTAAGGCATTGGGGACTGGCTGAAGCTATTAGAAATTGAGGAGTCAGGATCACAGAGACACAGAACCACAGGGCCAGGGAGCAGACATTCTGTTGGCCATTTTTTTCTCTCAGAGCAATTCTTGGAAGCAAAATTCTGAGAATTAAGTCAGGGGATTACACACCTCTGCATGTGCAGGTGTAAACTGGCACTCTTTGTATTGACCTCTTTGTGGCAGGGTCTGAGGGACTGAATTTAGGAAATTACACTACCTACTGCTATTACCATAAGAACCTGTCCTTTGTCTCTGATCTGGGAGTCTCGTGACTTCTGTTAAGGGACAGAAAAGCCAACAGAGCTTTACATAATCTCATGGGACAAAAACACACAAAAAAATTGGGGCTGCCAATGCATTCAACCATCTATGAGTCATCTTAGTCCTGTTAGGAGACAATTCTTCATGGGTATCTTTGTTCCATACTAGTTTTCAAGAATGTTTTTATAATGAATAGCCATGGTGGTGGTGGTGGTGGTGGTGGTGGTGGTGGTGGTGGTGGTGTGTGTGTGTGTTTGTGTGTGTGTGTGTCTCTCTTTCTCTGGAGCAATGGACAGGTTGTTTATATAAAAATATATATCTATAGAAATCTATAGCTCTATGCATGTTATTTTTCTTGAGTAATCTTTTACAGTGTGTATCTTTTAAGGAATTTGTTCATTTCATATAAATTGTTGAATTCATGGGTATTAAATTATTTATAGTAGAGTAGTCTATGCTTCTCCTAGATAAGAAGATAAAGCTGGAACAAGCTGGAATTATGACTGAAATACGGAAGGGCTTCTTGAATGATCAATGGAAAACTCACAGGAGAGAACCCTGATACCCAAGGACCAAAGATGGAGACTGCATAGGAACTGGAGGAGTGGCAGAGGCGCAAAAGGGCTGGCCGGGCACCCACAGACAGCAACTGAAATCCCAGAGAGATATCTCAGCTGGGATCCCCAGAAGAGAGCACCAAACCGAGGAGGGTACCCACATAACATCTAGCTCTGAAAAGCAGAGGGGTGCTCTCTGCCAGGAAGTGGCAGCTGAAAGTTTGGGCACTCTCTTAAAGGGCCAATGCACAAAAATCCCCTGTGGAGCTACCCACCTTGTGCTCTGGCAGAGGGAGGGTAAAGTAGACTGGAGCTGTGAGAGCAGAACCCAGGACTGGATACTCAGGTTATAGAGCTCAGAAGGCAGACACCCCTAGTTTCCTGGGCCGAGTCATTCCCTCATGCAGCAGAGGACATCTTTCCCACATAGACATCTGCCTTGCCTGGGGGGAAGAGATTTGACACACCCTACTGGAAAACACCTTGCCCTGAGGCCACATAAGAGATTAAAAGTAATAGCCTCCAGGCAGAAGCAACGGCCCCAGCCATTGAAAAAACTCTCCCCACACCAGAGGATGATTGCCTGGGGGGGAAGGGGGGGCAAAATTCAAGTCGGAATCCTATCAGTCTGTAGACAGAGGCGGTTTTTGGAGGCTTTTGAGTCCTTGCCCGATCCAATTAGTCAGAAACAGGCTTTAAACACTGTCTTGCACTAGACCAGTGGTTCTCAACCTTCCTAATTCTGTGACCCTTTAATGCAGTTCCTCATGTTGTGGTAACCCCCAACCATAAAATTATTTTCATTGCTACTTCATAACTGTAATTTTGTTACTGTAAACAATATTTAATTATATATGTGTTTTACAATGGTCTTAGGCAACCCCTGTGAAAGGGTCTTTCAACCCCCAAAGGGGTCGCAACCCACAGATTGAGAACTGCTGCACTAAACCAGTGATGGCGAACCTTTTGAGCTCAGCGTGTCAGCATTTTGAAAAACCCTAACTTAACTCTGGTGCCGTGTCACATAGAGAAATTTTTTGATATTTGCAACCATAGTAAAACAAAGATTTATATTTCTGATATTTATTTTATATATTTAAATGCCATTTAACAAAGAAAAATCAACCAAAAAAATGAGTTCACGTGTCACCTCTGACACGCATGTCATAGGTTCACCATCACTGCACTAGACATTGAGAGGTGTAGAGGATCTACCTAATACAGAGTCACAAACCCAAACAGACAACCAAAATGAGGAAACAAAGAAACAACCCCCAAATGAAAGAACTAGCAAATTCTCCAGAAGAGATAAATGAAGCAGAGATAAGAAATTTATCTGAAACAGAGTTCAGAGTAATGATGTTAAAAATGCTAAACAATATGAAAAAAGATATAGTAACTATGAAAAAGAACAGTCTGAGCTAAAGAATGACAACACAAATAAAGAACACATTGGAAGGCCCCAGCTGGTTTTGCTCAATGGATAGAGAGTCAGCCTGTGGACTGAAGGGTCCCAGGTTTGATTCCAGCTAGGGGCACATGCCTGGGTTGCAGGCTCAATCTCTAGTAGGGGGCATGCAGGAGGAAGCCAATGAGTGATTCTCTCTCATCATTGATGTTTCTATCTCTCTCTCCCTCTCCCTTCCTCTCTAAATATCAATAAAACATATTTTTTTTTAAAAAAAGAACACATTGGAAGGAATACACAGCAAATTAGGTAAAGCTGAGGATTGAATCAGTGAATTAGAAGACAGAGTTGCAAATATCACTCAATTAGAGAACCAAAAAGAAGAAAAAAAACAATTAAAAAACAGGAGGACAGCTTAAAGGAGCTGTGGAACAATGTGAAACATAACAATATTAGAATAGTAGGTGTGCCAGAAGAAGCAGAAAGGGAGGAAGGACTAGAGAAGGTGTTTGAAGAAATGATGGCAGAAAACTTCCCTAACCTGGTAAAGGAAAAAGTCACATAAGTTCAGGAGGCACAGGGAAACCCAAACAAGAAGAACCCAAATAAGCCCATGCCCAGACACATCATAATTAAAACGCCAAAAACTAAAGACAAAGAGAGAATCTTAAAGGCAGGAAGAGAAAAAAAAAACTGTTATCTACAAAGGAGTTCCCATAAGACACCTGATTTCTCATCAGAAACTCTACAGGCCAGAAAGGAATGGCATGAAGTACTCAAGATAATGGAAAGCAAGAATCTGAGACCATGATTACTATATCCAGCAAGGCTATCATTCAAAATTGATGGTCAAATAAAGAGCTTCCAGGACAAAAAAAAAAAAAAAAAAAAAAAAAAGGCTAAAGGAGTTCATCACCACCAAGCCAGCATTACAAGAAATGCTCAAGGGATTGCTGAGAAGAAGAAACAGAGAGAGAAACATAGCCATACAGAATTAAAATGGCTATAAATAAGTACCTCTCAATAATAACCCTAAATGTAAATGGATTAAATGCTCCAATCAAAAGGTATAGGGTAGCTGAATTGATACAAAAACATGACCCAACTATATGCTGTCTATAGAGACACACCTCAAAACAAAAGACACACACAGGATGAAAGTGAAGGGATGGAAAAAATTTTTCCATGCAAATGGAAAAGAAAATAGAAAAGCTGAAATAACAATACTCATATTTGACAAAATAGACTTTAAAAGCATCATGCTAAGCGAAATAAACCAGTCGGAAAAAGATAAATATCATATGATCTCACTCATTTGTGGAATATAATGAACAACATAAACTGATGAATAAAAATAGAGCCAGAGGGAAAAATATTCTAGAATATAAGTAATCCTGTTATTTTTAATATTTCCTACAAGTTTTGTGAGATCATACTATATTATTATACTTAAAATCCTTTTATTCTTGAAATATTAATGTTTATTGCATGTAATATTATTATATGTAAGATCATTTTTCTTGAATAATTGGTGTTTATTGCATGTAATATCATATTTAAAATCATTTTTCTTGAGATATTAATGTATATTCCATGTAACATTATTATATGTAGATAGTTTTTCTTGAAATATTAAGGTTTATTGCAAGTAACATTATTTTAATTAAAATCATTTTTCTTAAAATTAAAAAAAACTGAAAAAAGAAGATAAAGCTGTGTTTCAATGAATTTTATAAAATTAACTGGAAGCATTGAAATTAAATTAGCAAGCACTCTTAAATTTATAGCAGATTATGTCCTAATTAGTAAGTAAGTAACTCATATTTGGCCTCAGTAGTAGCTCATGGCATTTGAGACAGAAAGATTAGGTGTATTCAGTTTGAATAAATCACCTTAGGAAAAAAAAATTCTTGAAAATCTTGGAAAATAGAAGGTTTGGGGGAAGGTTGTTGAACCCAGATCAGTTTCCTACCAGCTACAAAGGCTTGTTTGTAATTAATCTGATGGTGATAAAAAGGCTTTTAATTAGCTTTCCAACACAAAATAGGAAAGGATAGGCTTGGGGTCTGAAACACAGAAGAGTTCAGCCATCTGCTGCCAACTAGTTCTTGCCAACATGTGATTTGCAAGTTAAATTATGCCAGCTGATGACATATGGCACTACTTCCTTCTTTAAATATCTTACTCAAAATGAGTCTGCTGCTCTGCCACTTGGCTAAATGCTAAATGTTCTGAAATGCTGAGGTTGGACTTTCAGAAGTCACAGCAGTTGCCATAATTTTCCTTAGTAAACAGATCTAAGTAAGGAACACAGATCTAAGTTGCTGCCTCATGTGTTATTGTTCTGTGCAGTGTCTGTGAGTTTGAGAAACTTGACCCCTGAGATGGTCGCATTTAGAATTTACAAACTTAAAATTTTCTTCACAGCTTTAGGGTAATGAGCTAGAGGAGACAACAGTCACTTCCCAAGGTTTCAACTCATAGCTGAGGAAAGAGGTCAGGTGGTCTAAAGAAAAGAAGTAAGAAATCTATTCGAATCCATGGCTTCCTCTCAAGCATAATGTGTTTATCACCTGGCTAAAGAGTTGAGACTTATACCGCAGAAGCTCTCAAAAATTTAAGCCATCAACACACTGCACAACAATGTATTCTTACCCCCAGTAGCCTAAAGCTGAAAAGCTCTGTTTCTCTCAAGGTTTCAGACTTGTTAACAGCTACAGTTTGTCCTCAGATATATTGAGACAGTCTGTGTTGAATTAAAGGCACAACCTTTTTCCAGACCCTTTAATTACTCAGTCTCCACAAAAACCTCCATAAACAGTTTTTTCATGAACTAAACAAACCTACATGTGCCAATAACTATAACTGTGTGAGAATATTTTTTACATATCTATATATTGATTTCAGAGAAGAAGGGAGAGGGAGAGAGAGATAGAAACATCAATGGTGAGAGAGAATCATTGATTGGCTGCTTCCTGCAGGCTACACACTGGGAATTGATCCCAAAACCCAGGCAAGTGCCCTGATCTGGAATTGAACCATGACCTCCTGGTTAATAGGTTGGTCATGTGAGGATATTTTGACAAGACATTGGCCTGTATATCATTAAGATAACACATGGATGTAAACTGGTTTTGTGGCAAAGCAGGTGACCATTTGCCGACTTGGTTTGGCTCAATGGATAGAGCATCAGCCTGCGGACTGAAGGGTCCCAGGTTCGATTCCAGTCAAGGGCATGTACCTTGGTTGCGGGCACATCCCCAGTGGGGGGCATGCAGGAGGCAGCTGATCGATCTCTCTCATTGATGTTTCTAACTCCCTCTCCCTTCTTCTTTGTAAAAAAAAAAAAA
This sequence comes from Myotis daubentonii, assembly GCF_963259705.1. Taxonomy (NCBI): domain Eukaryota; kingdom Metazoa; phylum Chordata; class Mammalia; order Chiroptera; family Vespertilionidae; genus Myotis; species Myotis daubentonii. The sequence goes on along the minus strand of NC_081842.1, from coordinate 73,872,152 downwards.
ATCAATAAAATATATTTAAAAAAAATTTTTTAAAAAAGCAGGTGACCATTCACTTCCTGAAGGAAGGCCGAAAACATGGAAATATGAGTTCTTGACAGAGACTGTGAGTGTCCTTAGCCAATCACAAATTTCTCTACCTGTAATCTACATGTTCACCTGCAAGGAATGGACTTGAAGCTATTAGAATGGAATTATGGGGCCTATTGATCATACTTTTGTCTCTTTTGTTTGTATCACCTATTCATCCATACGTTTATAATCTAACTTACTGCTAGCAATAGCAGTTTTCTTTAGATAAGACTTGATCTACTGACATACTTGCAACATTTTCTCAAATTCTCACTGTGGACTACATCATTATAAAATCAAATTTTAGCCCCCTTTTCTTTTTACTCTATTCATCTGAAATAAAGCACAGACTTTATTGTTTTCCTGACCAGGGCAACATATCTTAAACATCCCATTACTGTTTGTCACTGTAATCACAAGAAGATTTAAAAGTCCTTCAATGTCTGCTTTAACCACCATTTGATAACTATTCCTCCTGAACTCAAATCAATTCTGGAAATGCACTGAATTTGATGGCTCATAACAGGATGTGATCAGGAGTGTCCATCTCCACTTACCTAAGGAAGGCCAATTAGAATCATCTTCAGGGGTTGATAAGGCTGCTGAAGAAAAGATGTTTTCTGTGAGATCACAATCTTTATCTTTTTTAAAATATATTTTTATTGATTTCAGAGAGGCAAAAGAGAGGGGGAGAGATGGAAACATCACTCATGAGAGAGAATCATTGATAAGCTGCCTCCCACATGCCCCACACTGGGGTTGAGCAAACAACCCAGGCATGTGCCCTGACTGGGAATTGAACCATGATCTCCTGGGTCATAGGTCGATACTCAACCACTGAGAAACACTGGCCGGGCAAGATCCGAATCTTTAAGGACCAGCCGAGTCAGGAGCTTCCAGGAGCCACCTTGACATGACATGGAGACAGCCTGAGAATAAAGCCAAGAAGAGGTGAGCACGGCATGATTTAGAGTTGTGTCCTCTCAGAGAGTTGCCACCAGCCACGTGTGGCTTTTTACATGGGACTTCATTAAAATTAAATCGAATCATTCACTTACTGAGTTGCTAATAGCCTCACTTCAATGCTCAATAGTCATACAGGCTGTTGTATTGGACAGTTCAAACAGAACAGTTCTTTCATCACAGAGCATTTGGTCAGACAGCATGATCTAGAGCAGGAGTAGGAAACCTTTTTTCTGCCAAGGACCATTTAGATATTTATAACATCATTCACCAGCCATACAAAATTATCAACTTAAAAGTTAGCCTGATATATTTGTTCAACTACTTAATTAACTTACCCCTAATGCCCTGGCAGGGCAAGACCAAATGATTTTGCAGGCTTTATAAGGCCCAAGGACCAGACATTCCCCACCCCTGGTCTACAGAAAGAAAGAGTGCTTACTTAAAGTTGGATCCACCTTAAATTCCATTTTGGCTTAAGCTAAAATAATGAAATCTTGTTTAAGTTACATTTCTAACCTTTGAAAAATTTATGAGCAGAAGCTAGCCCTCAGGCCTATTTCTCAGAAGCAGAGTCAGAAAATAGACAACTTTCTCACGTTTTCCCAATTTCTTCCCATGACCTTTCCTGACAAGACTCAGCCTCACCCTCCTCTTCCCCACCTCTTAGACGAGATCTGGGGTAGGAGTTTGGTAGGTGTTACCACAAGCCAGTCTCTACATCTCAAAAATAAACAAAACTGGGCCTCAGTTAGAACTAATAATAGGGGAAAGAGCTGAGCTCCATTCTGATTTTCACAGAGGTGACTGGGCATTTTAAAAAGGAGAATAGGGTGTAGAGAATGGGAGTAAGCAGAAATTCAAAATTACAAAGGATGAGTGAGTGTAACGGTGATTGGAACAGACAACTGTCCGCTTGTTGGGAGATTACTGAAATTATCCTTCCAGGGAACCTTCCTGAAGACTACATCTCAAAGGCATGGCTTTTCAGGTCCCTGAGAAAGAAGCTCCTGCCTTGTAGGAGATGCATCTACATCTCAAAGGATTAGAGAAAGGATTTGGGATTGTAAACCCTTTTTAGTAAATGTTCTAAGAAAGTGAGATCAGATGTTGACTAGAACCAACAGTCTATTCTTCTGATAGCCCTAAGCTTTTCCAGACAGGGATTTCAAAAGGGACTTAGTTGTCTCAGGAACCACAGACCTTAGGCTATCAGAAATCATGATAAAGTTTGGCCAAGCTATTTAGTGCAGGGATTTGAATGGGGTATTTGTGCCAGGAGTTCTTTGTAGTTTTTGCTATACAGATTTTTCCAGAATGCACAGGCAAACATAAATTATGTAATTTAATACACAAGGCAACCCTCTGATGTAGGAATCATTATTCCCATTTTATAGTTAAGGGAACCAAAGCTCAGAGGGCTTAAATCACTTGTCCAGGTCACATACTAATACACTGAAAAGCATATTGGAACCCAGATTTCTCTGAGAAAATACCGTGTTTTTCCTTATATCACCCATAACTTTGTCTCCCTACAGATCTCCCTAATTTTTCATGCATGTTTCTGTAACTAGTTTTCACAAAAGTGCTCTTGCCTTTAAATGACAAAGCCCATAACATATGAGTAGGAAAAAAGAAACCTCACAAAATGTCAGAAACTTGTGATTAACAGGCAGCAGGTGTACAAACTGCAAATTCGAGACTCACATCCATTGTCATCTCAGCAAATGGCTTGTTCCCAAAGTTGCTGAAGGGGGAAATTTGATTATCTTTGCTTCCCCAGAAGACTGATAAATCGAATTCAGACTGCTATTGTTCCAGATACAGCCCGAATCTTCCATAGGATTTTAATCAGCAGCAGCATTATGTAGCATATGGGAGCTATTTGGCTGAAAGGAGACTCCAACTGTCAGGGGCACATCCGCCCAACATGAAAGGAAAATAATAATACGGAATAATAGGACTTTCTTATCCATAGAGAAGCTTCCCTCTGAGAAACTCCAAGGTTTATGGTCCTATATCTTCACAGCATCCGGTTTGGTGGGTCAGGGAACTACTTGACTGTATTCTTGGACGCTGACTGGCTGCTTCCACCATTTTCATCTCTTATAAAGCTCTCTCTCTCTATTCCCATCTATAAATCCTATCTCTTTTCAACTTTCTGTCTCTTCTATTCTCTTTAGTTTAATGAATAACTCTCACTCATCCTTCCTCTTTTATACCCCTCTATCCTTCATTCCTCTTTCTGATTACTAATTCTCTTTCTTTACTACTCTATTTTACTAAAAGCCTAGATGGGAAATCAGGGTTAATCAGAAATTAATTCTATAGCTCAATATATTGTCCTTTATAATACCTCAGTGGTCAAATGTAGAGATCACTTCACTTATTCACTCCCATAGACACCCAAAGTTTAGTGATATTTGTTTCAGGACTCAAAGATGAGTAACATGGGGCCCTTTCTTTCAAGCATGGAAAATAAATATGAACAGCTAATGACAACGCAATGTGGTAAGTGCTATCATCTTAATGAGCCCATTGAAGTATAGGAAAAGCAAAGAAGGTTAGCAACGTGGTGTCTGTGGTGGTTAGTTCCTAGAGCTTTCAGGTCTGGTTCCAGAGCCAGGCTCAGAAATCAAACATAAGACTTCTTTTTATTCCCCCTTTCTCTCTCTTGATCTTTCTTGACATACTTCAACCACCACACACTCAGAAAGGTTGTGAAAGGATCTTTTGAGAGATTGCTTAACAATCTTACACATGCCAGAGACTGGCATTGACCAAGCTCATCTGTGAGTTGATGAGTCAGCTCTTTATTTTAAGTTACCTAGGAGTGAAATCAAAAGCTCTTGATATATATATATATATATATATATATATATATTTTCCAAATGCAGGAAATTTGAAGAATTAACTATTGGTGCTAGTAGGAAGCAAAACAGGATTTTAAAATAAAGTGTCAAGACCTGAGTATCACTTCCCTGTATTTTGTCCAAAATGTGAAATCCAAAGTAGTGAGCTAGCAAATGTCAGTGTTATGCCCTCAGGTAACAGACAGACTTCAGCAGATGACAGAGAGAAGGATGGTTGAAAAGAGAAATGGCCAATGAGTGACATACTTCATTAGTGCTAGACCATGTCAGAAGATGTGATTTCTTTCCCTAGATCTAGTTAACTAACACCAAAATTTCAACTGCCAGAAGTTATAGGAGCTGTTTTCTTTACCATGGTATTGACATCAAAGTACTCAAACCATGAAAAGGAATGCCTAAAGTAATGGGTGCTTTCAAAAGAAAATCTACATTGATTTTGTACAAGGATGGGAATTCAGTAAAATTGAATTCTTCTTCCAGAATCAGTAATGAGAAAAACAAACAAAACCCTCTTCCATTAGCATCAGATCTTAGGAACAATCAGGTAGAAGAACAATTATGGGTGTCTCAGACAAGGCCTGAAAATAAGGCTCTGATCACCTGTGATTCTGAGAGGGGTGATAGTGTTGAGGTTTGATATTGAGCATAAAAGTTAGGGTCAATAGGGTTAAGGTTAGATTGTAATATAGTCCATTAAGTTTATAAATTGAAGATATAATCATTTTTTTCCTGCTTTTATAAACACAGTGCCTGGGACAAAATAATGCTAAATAAAGGTTTGTTGCATGCATGAATGAGTAAACAAACAAATAGATACTATTACCAAATGCTTCAAAATAAGATTAAAAATGATTTGCTTAAAAAATTGTAAAAAGACTATAACAGACTGCCCTTGACTTAATGTTGGTTTTACTTTATGATGGTGCAAAAACAATACACATTCAGTTAGAAACCATAGTCAAATTTTGAATGTTGATCTTTTCCCAGGCTAGCAACATGCAATAAAATACTCTCTCATGATGCTGAGCAGTGGCGGTGAGCTGCAGCTCCTACTCAGGCACACGATCACTGGGGCAAACAGTATTCTCCAGTGCACTGAGTTTTAGTGCTTTATGGATGTGGTGCTTTGTGTTTGCATATCCCACCATGTCTACACAATGCCCATCTCTATCTCCCACTTGGGTGAGAAGAAGAAGAAAAAAGCAATTATTCTTGAAATGAAACTCAAATCATTGCCTAAATGCAGGCTAATGTAACTATTCTGAACAATTTAATGTAGGCTACTCCAAGCTATGACATTCAGTAGGTTTGGTGTATTAATTGCATTTTTTACTTATAATACTTATTATTAATTCATGATGGGTTTATGGTGGGTTTATAACCACATCGTAAGTATATGCAAAAGCCACATGCAAGGAACTAATGAAAAAACTATACATACTAATAAAAACTCCCAGACCTCCATATTAAACTCCCAAATTTATTAATCTTGATTTGCACAAACAACACTGCTCTTTCAAAACTGATACATGTTAGGCTTACTGGATAACTGTTCAACAAGTATCCCCAAAAGTCCATTGTCTTCACACAATGGAATTTTTTTTTCTAACATCATTGAGGGAGTGGGATTTAGGGACAAAGAGTTCTGCACTATGAAGTTATTCAGGGACCCTAATCTTTTAGATCTCCTACCACCAGTGATGGCGGACCTTTTGAGCTCGGCATGTCAGCATTTTGAAAAAACCCTAACTTAAATCTGGTGCCGTGTCACATATAGAATTTTTTTGACATTTGCAACCATAGTAAAACAAAGACATATTTTTGTTATTTATTTTATATATTTAAGTGTCATTTAATAAAGAAAAATCAACCCAAAAAATGAGTTCGCATGTCACCTCTGACATGCGTGTCATAGGTTCGCCATCACTGCCTACCACGAAGTTCTCTGCTGGGTCTCCTACATTCAGCCAGCAAATGGTGGAAGGCAGAAAGCCTGTGGCCTGTCGTGTAGGAGGTTTTGTGGTCCAGGCATGAATATAAGGACATCAATCTCTGACCGCACTCCACTGGTCAGAGGTCAGTATTTGACTTTAAGGTAGAAAGGCTGAAGAGTTTCATTTTGATTAAATAACAAGCACTGTCAGTTTTTAAGTGAGGAAATTTCCAAGATGAAAGTGGGGAATTATACTAGCCATGTTGAATAAAAGAAATTAGCAAGGGAGGGGATAAACTAGAGACAGGGAGACCTGTTAAGAAGCTACTGCAGAGAAAACTAAATATGGCCTCTTCCATGAGGAACCTGTTTCGTGATCACAGCAGATATGTGGAATCTTTTTTGAGGTTTCTCAACAATTCCACAGAATACCAGTGCATGCAGGAATTCACCGATAAGAAGCTGCCAGGCAGAATAGCAAGGATCAGAGACAACAAATCAGAAATTAAGATTCTAAGCATTGACAGAGGTGAGATGAACTTGACCTTCAAATTCTCTCCAAAGTGCAGGCTCAATACCCAGGAGTTCAAATCAACAATGAAGTTGTTGAACCACGTGCTAAACAAATTGCCAAGTACAAAGAGTTTGAAGCCAAGTCATAAGACCACAAGGACATAAAGTTTGCTTGGTATAATATAAGGCGACGTCATCTAAATGTCAAAATAGAATGATGGAAAAAAAGAACTTCAGAAAAGGTAATTTATTCATATGATTCAGATTCTGTATTATGTAAAAGACATCCCAGTTTTCCTGAAATTCTTCCATAGTCTCTTAGATACCAAGGCTAAGATTCTCATTATTCTTGTGTCAGGAACCAGCGTCTGGGACAAGCTATGGAAAAAGTGCAGATCCCGCTTACCCTGGAATGACCTCTGCCAGCATGTCACGTCGACCAGTCTCACTCAGATGCTGGGCAATTTGGGGATTAAGTATGAGTGTTATGAACTTCTGACTGTTTCATTGATGACAATGAAAATGGAGACCTGCTTTGGGATTTTTTTACAGAAACCTGCAACTTTAATACAACAGCACCTCCCGATCTCAAAACAGAAATGTGAAAACTCTGAAAGAGCCTGAATTCACTGTAAAAAAAGAAGGAAAGGTTCTTTCCAATAATAGTCTCAGTTTCATAGTAGTTGACGCATAAATATCAATCATAAGAGTGTATTCAAAAAGTTAATTTTAAACAATGTTGATCATTTATCCCTGTATTAAAATTACAAATATATCCCAAAATATAAATAATTGCCTTTTATATGTAAAATCTATAAATATTCCAAGACATTCTTGGACTTCCATGTACTATCTATAATAATGAAAACATAATATGCTAATTAGACCAGATGTCCTTCCGGATGACCTTCCGGATGAAGCCAGGGCTGGGAGGGAAGCCCAGGTCCCGGGTGCCAGAGGGAAGCCAGTGCCAGCAGCTGGGGGAAGGAAGGACTTCTCTTGCATGAATTTTGTGCATCGGGCCTTGAGTTTATTAGTATAAACTAGTATATAAAACCTAAGCGACTATTATGACTGGTCGACCACTCAACTGGTTGACCAGTCGCTATGATGTGCACTGACCAACAGGGTGCAGATGCTCAATGCAGGAGCTTCCCCCTGGTGATCAGTGCACTCCCACAGTCAACCTCCCACAGTCCCTCCCCCTGGCCGGCCAGCCCCGATTGATCATGATTGGGACTGGGTGAGACAGCCCAATCAACACCGACCACTGGCCAGGCCAAGGGACCCCACCTGTGCACGAGTTTGTGCACAGGGCCTCTAGTCATATATGATATTGTTGACCTTATCCTACCCCTTCTCCAGGTAAAGAAACCACCTGCAGGCTAAATACCACAACTAAGTTTCATTGGCTTATCCTATCTAATAAAAGAGAAACATGGTAATTAGCGTACAACCGCTACCCTTCCCATTGGCTAATCAGCGAGATATGCAAATTAACTGCCAGCCAAGATGGCGGCCGGCAGCCAGGCAGCTTGAAACTAACATGAGGCTTGCTTGCTTCAGTGATGGAGGACTCCAACGTTCCCCGCCTGCCTTGCAGGCCTCTGAGCCTGCAGTTTAAGAAACATTGTAACGAATATAGAAGCTAAATAAAACCCCAGAAACCAGCTTTCAGTGAGCCGGGATCTCAGAGCTGGAGTTGATACAGAGTTTCGATTATAGAACCGAAACAAACCAGATACCTGCTTTCAGGAGCGGAGGCCTAAGAGCTGGAGCCTCAGAGCTAAAGCTGGCCCAGAATTTAAAAAAAAAAAAGAAAAAAAGGAACGGTTGGGAGCTTCCGTCACCCGCCAGCCTGAAAACAGCACTCAGCCCCTCACCCAGACTGGCCAAGCACCCCAGTGGGGACCCCCACCCTGAAGGGTGTGTGACCAGCTACAAACAGCCATCATCTCCTCACCCAGGCTGGCCAGGCACCCCAGTGGGGACCTCCACCCTGAAGGAATTGTGACCAGCTGCAAACAGCCATCATCCCCTCACCCAGGCTGGCCAGGCACCCAGTGGGGACCCCCACCCTGATCCAGGACACCCTTCAGGGCAAACCAGCCGGCCCCACCCATGCACCAGGCCTCTATCCTATATAGTAAAAGGGTAATATGCCTCCCGGCACCGGGATCAGCGTGACAGGGGGCAGCGCCCAAACCCCCTGATCGCCCTGCGGCTCTGTGTGTGACAGGGGGTGGGGCCACAACCTCCCTATCGGCCCTTCTCTGTTCCTGACAGGGGAAGGCACCCCAACCTCCTGATCAGCCCTGCTCTGTGCCTGATACAGGGAGCTCCCAAACCCCCTGATCGCCCTGCGGCTCTCTGTGTGACAGGGTGCGGCGCCCCAACCACGCCCCCCACACACACACGGGCCCTGCTATGTGTGTGACGGGATAGAGCCATAACCTCCCCATCGGCCCTGCCTTGAGTGTGACAGTGGCGGCGCCCCAACCCCCTGATCGGCCCTGCTCTGTGGGTGATAGAGGGCGGCCCCGCAACCCCCTGATCCACCCTGCTCTGTGACAGGGGGCAGTGCCCCAACTCCCCTATCACCCCTACTCTCTGAGTGACAGGGGGGAGCTCCTCAACCCCCTGATGTGCCCTGCTCTGTGCGTGACAGGGGGGAGCTCCCCAACCCCCTGATGGGCACTGCTCTGTGTGTGACAGGGGGGAGCTCCCCAACCCCCTGATCGACCCTGCTCTGTGCGTGACAGGGTACGGAACCCCAACCCCCCTGATGGGCCCTGCTCTATGCGTGACAGGGGCAGCACCCCAACCCCGTGATCGGCCCTGCTCTGTGTGTGACAGGGGGTGGCGCCACAACCTCCCTATTGACCCTGCCTTGAGTGTGACAGGAGGCGGTACCCCAACCCCCCAATCGGCCCTACCCTGAGCATGACTGAGGGTGGCATCGCAACCTCCCAATCCACCCTGCTCTGTGCATGACAGGGGGCGGCGCCCCAACTCCCCAATCGGCCCTGCTCTGAGCCCGACTAGGGGCTGCACCTAGGGATTGGGCTTGCCCTCTGCCACCCGGGAGCAGGCCTAAGCCAGAAGGTCGTTATCTCCTGAGGGGTCCCAGACTGTGAGAGGGCACAGGCCGGGCTGAGGGACCCCTCTTCCCCCCGCCCCCGAGTGCACAAATTTTTGTGCACCGGGCCTCTAGTTGACAATAAAATCCTTTCCATTTGTCAATTGTACTGGAATTTCCTAGAACACCAAAAAGTATGTACTATTGCTTACTGATACTTGGAACACTGAGAAAGTATATGTTTATTGATTTTCCCCTTTTGTGAAGAAACATTTGTCTTGTACATTCCTCCATTATAGTTTCTATTTTATTTTTAGCGATTACTAAAAGTAAGCACTTTAGGATATTACAATTTTTTTAAAAAGCTATTGCAGTAATAAGGGCAAAAAATGAAGAGGCCAAGACCAACACAGTAGAAAAAGAATGACAAGAAAATTATAAATATGAGTTTGCTGCTTTGAACAACTACTTCAAAAGTGAAACCAAAAAACGAAAGGGACATCACCCAGAACCACAGGAACGCTGGCTGAGTGGAAGTCCTACAACTAGGAGGAAAGAGAAACGCACACGGACACTCAGAGGAGGCGCAGTGCTGAAGTCAAATTCTGAGGTGCGGAGTGCGCGGAGTGCGCGGAGCGGGCTGGTGGCGGAGGGCGCGGTTGTTGTTTTCAATCGGGAGGGAGTCGCAGACTCTGAGCACCAGATCCGGGCAAGTCTTTAGGGACCCAGACTCAAACGGGAGAAGCGGGACTGTCTGGCTTCGGTCAGAGTGCAGCTTTCTCTCCGAACTTTGCAGCGGGTGCTGGGACTCAGAGAGGCAGAGCCCCTGGGGACAGGACTGAGAGCCTCCATAACTGCTCTCTCCGGCCCACCCTGTTGATCCTGTGGGACCCGCCCCGCCCAAGCGCTGCACAGAGGCATTTGCCGGATAGCCTCAGGCAAAGGCTAGATTAGCACCTCCCTAGAGGACAGAAGTTCTCTCACTGCTGACACAGCTGATTCTCATAGCCACTTGGCCTGGAGGTCAAACCCTCCCTGGAATTAGCTACAACAATCAAGATTTAACTATAAGACTGCAAACAAAGACCACTAGGGGGTGCACCTAGGAAGCATAACAAAATGCGGAGACAAAGAAACAGGACAAAATTGTCAAAGGAAGAAATAGAGTTCAGAACCACACTTTTAAGGTCTCTCAAGAACTGTTTAGAAGCTGCCGATAAACTTAATGAGATCTACACGAAAACTAATAAGACCCTCGATCTTATATTGGGGAACCAACTAGAAACTAAGCATACACGGACTGAAATAACGAATATTATACAGACGCCCGACAGCAGACCAGAGGAGCGCAAGAATCAAGTCAATGATTTGAAATGCGAGGAAGCAAAAAACATCCAACCGGAAAAGCAAAATGAAAAAAGAATCCAAAAATGCGAGGATAGTGTAAGGAGCCTCTGGGACAGCTTCAAGCGTACCAACATCAGAATTATAGGGGTGCCAGAAGATGAGAGAGACCAAGATATTGAAAACCTATTTGAAGAAATAATGACAGAAAACTTCCCCCACCTGGTGAAAGAAATGGACTTACAGGTCCAAGAAGCGCGGAGAACCCCAAACAAAAGGAATCCAAAGAGGACCACACCAAGACACATCATAATTAAAATGCCAAGAGCAAAAGATAAAGAGAGAATCTTAAAAACAGCAAGAGAAAGAAACTCAGTTACCTACAAGGGAATACCCATACGACTGTCAGCTGATTTCTCAACAGAAACTTTGCAGGCCAGAAGGGAGTGGCAAGAAATATTCAAAGTGATGAATACCAAGAACCTACAACCAAGATTACTTTATCCAGCAAAGCTATCATTCAGAATTGAAGGTCAGATAAAGAGCTTCACAGATAAGGAAAAGCTAAAGGAGTTCATCACCACCAAACCAGGATTATATGAAATGCTGAAAGGTATCCTTTAAGAAGAAGAAGAGGAAGAAAAATGTAAAGATACAAATTATGAACAACAAATATGCATCTATCAACAAGTGAATCTAAGAATCAAGTGAATAAATAATCTGATGAACAGAATGAACTATTGATTATAATAGAATCAGGGACATAGAAAGGGAATGGACTGACTATTCTTGGGGGGGGAAAGGGGTGTGGGAGATGTGGGAAGAGACTGGACAAAAATCGTGCACCTATGGATGATAGTGGGTGGGGAGTGAGGGCGGAGGGTGGGTTGGGAACTGGGAGGAGGGGAGTTATGGGGGGGAAAAAAAAGAGGAACAAATGTAATAATCTGAACAATAAAGATTTAATTTAAAAAAAAAAAAGAAAATTATAAATATGAAAGATATATTGACTGATTTGTTGAGTGAGCAAAAATAAACAAAAAACAAATAATAGTTCTGAGTTTTCTATATGTATATTTAAATTTGCATGGTCTTTTAGTTGATTGATACATGTTTTGTTGATTTGATATGCCCCACCCCAAATTAAATTAGGATAATAAAAGAATATTTAGATGTGAAGAAGAGTGACTAGAGTATGGTATCCAAGGGTGTCAAGGAAATCTAATGAGGAATCAAGGAAAAAAAACTAATAGAAGAAATGTTTTGGGATTCTGAGTGTTTTGAAATCAATGTGTGACAGGAAATTGTGTCATCAGAAATCAATGTGTGACAGGAAATTAAGTGTCAAAAGTGAAAAAATTGCACCCAGAACATTTCTCCATATTTGTTATGTTGCTATTCGCCATAATTGTCAAATACTCAGATGCAGATAAATGTTTGAATAAATAATTCCATTTTAACTGTGGCAACTGGCTTATAGCATACATTTTGGAGGATTCTGCAAAGATGTTATTTTTAGTGCTTTGAAGAGAAAAATTGTACCTGGGGAGGCTCACGGGTAACCAATTAATCAGATTGATCTAATGAGAATGAGATTTAATCACATTGCTGGCATGCATCATAGGCATTAACTAATGCTCCATAAGTTTAAAATACACAATGCAAAGCCCATTATTAGACCAAAAGCAGGGTGCCATTAGTCCCTGGGAAAATAAATATGTACTTTTTAAAGCCTTCCTGCAACCATGCAGCAGTTTGTGACAGATATGAGCACAGCAGCTTGGCTGAGCACACGGCAATCCTGTTGGTGAGAGTAACAGCCAGAGTCAGGAACGGAATGTGAACCGGCATTTCAGTCTCCTCACACATGCCAGCCTCTCCTCTGAGCCACACCTGGGACCGATTTCCTGAGAATTCCAGGATATTCTCCCTATATTGTGCCAGCCAAGGTAAAAGAAGAGAGGCTTTTTTTTCTCTGGGGTGTCTACACATTTAATTATTTTTATTATTACTATTTTAAAGAGAATAGTTTAATAAACTATTAATGTGTCAACCAAGAGAGCATGCTTTACAGCCCTTCTACTTCTTAAAGAACATGGGCCCAGCTGCTGGGCTCTGATGGTGCTGAGGTGGCACCACCCCAGGGCTGGGCCCCTCAACGAGGCAGGGATGCTAAGACAAGCCTGACTGGTGACTTTCACTGAAGGCCCACTGTACTTGGGCACACTGTCCTTAGACTCCAAGACAGGGTTAAGGTCAGAAGTAGAATATTGGGGACAGCTGTAATTATCCTATATAATAAAGAGGTAATATGCAAATTACCCTCACAAGATCAGGCTTAAACCGGCAGTTGGACATCCCCCCAAGGGTCCTGGATTAGAGACGGTGCAGGCTGGGCTGAGGGGAGCCCCCCCCCCCCGCATAAATTTTGTGCACTGGGCCTCTAGTAAGAAATATTAATCATGCTCTGTCAACAATGATTGTTTTGGTTTGATTAAAGAAAGCACATTCTAACCTGGTTGGGAGTTGCTCGGGGGACCTGGGAGCTCACCTGGAAATTCAGCCCATCCTCTATATCCAGGACCTGCCTATTATCATGGAAAGATTAATAACCAGGTTGCAGAAACCAGAGGTGCCATCCCTTTGCATAACCCCATGCCTTTGCAAAGCCCAGCCCACACTGCTTGTAAACTGCCCATTTTGCATACCCAATCTTATCCCGTTTGCCTACTTTCCCATGTAACCTTCCTCTTTCTATACAATATAAGCAGCTGGCTTATGGTGGGGGGTGAGGGGGCAGGTTTTGTGACTGACCTGCTGCTCTCCCGTACTGCTGGCAGTATTAGAATAAATGCTCATATATGATTCAACCTTGTCTCTGCTGAATTGGCACAAGTACTGATAGGCAGCCCAGACCCATTGACTCTCCGGTTTCAACAGCACTGAAATCTCAGATGCACTGACTATACCCTCCCTTCTTCCTTCCTTCACTGAGTGTCAGACTTGCATTTAGAATGATGCTTTCCCAGCCTTTCTGGCTCCTTCTCTATTTCCTTTCTCATAGCCATTTCCTCTAATAAAATAAAACCTTTAATCTTATCTTGGTGTCTATTTCTTGGAGCACCTGGACTAATAAACCCCATATCCCCAATATCTTCCAGTCGACAGTTATCAATATTTCTCCACATTTGCTTCAGCTATCCTTTCCTCATCCTCCCCGCTGCCTCCCCCAAATAATTTAAAGGAAAAAACTTAATTATTTTTATAAGAAGAAACAAATCTACATCTACCCTTCAGTTGTTCAATACAAAATTTATAGAGATATTTTGAGGCATCTATGTTGTCTCTAGGCAACAGGAACATTTTTAATAAAATTTTCATTAACTTCTCAACAATCACTCAATAATCCACATGCACAAGTACTCTATCAAAAATGAATGCCTTTATTATACACATTCATGAAATAGAATTGGAAATGTTTAAACACACACATTTAATATACCCCCAAACAGTGTAATAGATTTAGAGTGGAAAACGGAACAGAAGATTCCCTAAACAGGAATATGTCATGGCTACCAAATAACAGAGCACTAGAGAATATTTGAGCTACTATGAACCAAGCACTCTCTACTTAATCCCTTCTCAACCGAATGAGGTAGGTACTAACATTATTCTCAATTTACAGATGAGAAAATTAAAGCATAAAGTGATAAAGTAACTCACTGTAGGTCATACACTTTGAAAGTGGCAGAGTAAATGTAGGACTGGACTGGATGCAGACTCTGCCCTCTTGATCATTTGCCTGTGTCTTGGACCAAGAGCACAGGGTTTACTCCCCCATCAGGAGCAGCATGTGTGGCTTGTGGGTTGGGTGGCAGCGCATAGGCAGGAGGAGGAGGGCAAGGAATGAGGCAGAAGTGATAAGCAGAGGTCAGGCCATGAACAAACTTGGACTACAAAAAACGATAAAACTGTTGTTAATGATTCCAATAAATAATGGTGATAGTCATTAGTGTGGGATTTGATGATACATGCACAAATGTGGTGGATAAATCAGTTGGGGCCTCAGCCAACTGCATCTATTTTCTGTCTTTTGAAAAATAATTATTGCTCAATTGCCCCCCATTGACAGAGACTGGGCAATAAGAAAGATTTGTTCAGTTGTAATTAACATGAGTCATTCTTCCCGAATTGTTGCTTAGTTGCCAAAGAATTGTATCCACTCTGTTTTCAGAAGTTTCTGCCAAGTGCTATCCTCACATTACTGATTGTAGTTTCTTGGGTAAAATTCTCTATTACATTCTCAAGACCCACCAGGGTACAGACTGTTCTATATCACACATGTTTCTATGAGACCAATTAGTTCATATTTTCTTTTGATAAACCAAAACACATCTCATAACCTTACATACACAGTTAAATTTCTTTGGCACTATTACCCATAGTAGAGCCTCAATCACTCATGCATGTTATAATTTTTAATGAAGTAACTAATTTTTATTTCAGAGAACCAGAAGGTAGGTAATTGAGAACTGCCATTTGGCATATTAAAAATGTTTAAATGCACACCAAAAGATTTAATTACAATTTCTTAAAGTGTATGTATGGATAGATAGATAAATGATAGATGATAGGTAGAGAAAGATAGATAGATGATAGATGGATAGATAGATAGATAGATAGATAGATAGATAGATAGATAGATACAATACAAAGTATCCCAGCCTGGACTATCCAGGAATCAGATCCAGATGTGAAAATGAGCGTGGTGGAAAATTATTAGGGAGTGATTTTAGGATCAAGACCTGTGGAAGAGAGAGTAGGGAAGGAAGTAGAACTGAGGTGCAGGTCCAATGAAAACCCCAGGTGACCACACATCTCAGGATTGAGATAGCCACTGAACGTTGTCTCAGGTTGACAAAAGGGATCTTCATATGCACATATGTCATTAGTCATTGGATGTAAGCTGCACATGGAAAATGTTACCATCAGCAGGTCAGGTTTCTTTAATTGAGGTACTCTTCTAAATGGACTAAGAACCTTCTTTTAGAAGCATTTTCAGCTCCTGGATGAATAAATATATTAATCCTTAAGAAAGATCTGTGTGGCATATAACAGTATTCACCAAAAGTATAGAAACTCTGTAACATGCAAAAATTTTTTTAAAAGGGTAAATATAATATATATAAAGTATGTATATATTATGTATTAAAACTATATACATATATATTAAATATGTATCCTATATAATAAAAGCCTAATATACAAATTGTCCCCTCAACCAGGAGTTTGACCGGGAATTCGAGCAGGAAGCAGGGCTGGTCAGCCAACTGCCCACGGCCCCTCCTCCGGGCTTGCCCTGGCCAGCGGCTGAAAGCAGCCCGGGGCAAGGGAGACCCCGGCCAGCAGCTGGCAGCTGCTAGGGACCCTACTTGTGCATGGATTTTGTGCACTAGGCCTCTAGTTTATATATATTCTTCATGCATGGTTACCAATGTCTCAGTATTTTATCTTGCATATAAATTATCCAAGTATCCCAGATTAGTAATTAAATAGATGATTTAATATAAGTCTAACATTGTTAAATTAATTAAAAATTCATATATATATATATATATATATATAAATTATCAGACTTATTTAATTTAGTAGAACACATCTTTAGAAATCTTTAAGCATTGTATGGGAATGATGTTATTTATCTGAGCAATATATCAGCAGAAGTTTAGGATGTTTAAATAAAATGCACACAGACAAAATCAGGGAAAAGACATATAGATATCTTTAAACAAAAATTGTCAAAGCAGTCAGAATTATCTAAGAATTCACTTTAATCCTGGGAGTGGGAATTCCTGAGTTCTTTTAAGTGCTTTTAAACTGGCATTTTCTGTTTCGTTTTTAAGGGTACCATATTTAGTATACTAGATGTTTAGTTTCTTTATTCTTTAGGGGTTCTTATGTTCCCTCATATTAGACTTATGTAAAACTTATTAGCTTCTACAAATCAAAAAGCAGCTCTTTATAATTTGTTTATTTATTTCTCCAGATGTAGGAGAATATTTCAAAAACAAAATGAGTAAAGGCTTTTCTCAATTATAGACACACTAGAGTCCCAGGGCACAAAAATTTGTGCACTCTGGGTGGAGGGGGGTCCCTCAGCCTGGCCTGTGCCCTCTCGAAGTCTGGGACCCCTCGGGAGATAACTACCTGCTGGCTTAGGCCTGCTCCTGGGTGGCAGAGGGCAGGCCTAATCCCTAGGTGTGGCCCCTGGTCGGGCTCAGAGCAGGGCCAATTGGGGAGTTGGGGCGCCGCCGCCTGTCATGCACAGAGCAGGGTGGATTGGGAGGTTGTGATGCAACCCTCAGTCACGCTCAGGGTAGGGCTGATTGGGGGATTGGGGCACTGCCCCCTGTCACACTCAAGGCAGGGTTGATGGGGAGGTTGTGGCGCCACTCCCTGTCACGCACAGAGCAGGGCCAATCCGGGGGTTGGGGCTCTGCCCCCTGTCACGCACAGAGCAGGGCCCATCAGGGGTTTGGGCTCTGTACCCTGTCACACACAGAGCAGGGCCTGTCAGGGGGTTGGGAAGCTCTCCCCTGTCACTCACAGAGTAGGCCGATAGGGAAGTTGGGGCACCGCCCCCTGTCACACACAGAGCAGGGCGGATCAGGGGGTTGGGGCGCCGCCACTGTCACACTCAGGGCAGGGCCGATGGAGAGGTTATGGCTCTACCCTGTCACACACAGAGCAGGGCCCGTGGAGGGGGGGGGGGGGGGTTGGGGCGCCGCACCTTGTCACACAGAGAGCCGCAGGGCGATCAGGGGCCTGGGGAGCTCCCCGCTATGAGGCACAGAGCAGGGCTGATCAGGAGGTTGGGGCGCCTTCCCTTGTCATGAACAGAGCAGGGCGAATAGGGAGGTTGTGGCCCCGCCCCCTGTCACACACAGAGCCGCAGGGCGTTCAGGAGGTTTGGGCGCTGCCTCCTGTCGCGCTGATCCCGGTGCCGAGAGGCATATTACACATTTACTATATAGAATAGAGGCCTGGTGCATGGGTGGGGGCCAGCTGGTTTGCCCTGAAGGGTGTCCTGGATCGGGAGGGGTTCCCACTGGGATGCCTGGCCAGCCTGGATGAGGGGATGATGGCTGTTTGCAGCTGGCCACACACCCTTCAGGGTGGGGGTCCCCACTGGGGTGCCTGGCCAGTCTGGGTGAGGGGCTGACGGCTGTTTTCAGGCTGGCAGTGACTGAAGCTCCCAACTGCTCTTTTTTTTCTTTTTTCTTTTTTATTCTGGGTCAGCTTTAGCTCTGGCTCCAGCTCTGAGGCCTCTGCTGCTGAAAGCAGGTATCTGGTTTGTTTGGGTTCTATAATCTCGAAACACTGTATCAACTCCAGCTCTGAGATCCCGGCCACTGAAAGCTGGTTTCCGGGGTTTTGTTTAGCTTCTATATTTGTTACAATGTTTCAAACTGTAAGCTCAGAGGCCTGCTGCGGCAGGCGGGGAACGTTGGAGTCCTCCATCACTGAAGCAAGCAAGCCTCATGTTCAGTTTAAGCTGCCTGGCTGCCAGCCGCCATCTTGGCTTGCAATTAATTTGCATATCACCCTGATTAGCCAATGGGAAGGGTAGCTGTCGTACTCTAATTACCATGTTTCTCTTTTATTAGATAGGATAGCCACAGCTTGCAGCTTCAGTTCTATGCCCTTAGTTATGAACTGAAATAAACACAGAGAATAAAACTCAAAAATTCAGAACTCGGAGTTAATTCTTCACCTTTCCAGTGGAAGTTGATATATCTTGAATATACAAGCATACCAACAAACAAAATTTTCTGTCAGCTCTCATCCAACAAGATAGGCCATAAAACCAAATTCACAAACATACCTGGAAAATAACTCCCGAGTTGCAAAGAAACCCGAACCAGAAATAAAAACAAAAACACAGAATTTTGGGGGAAAGAGAAACAAAGAATCAGTGAAATTTCTATTGCAACTTAGGCTTTGCTTTAGGAGCCATGAAAATATGCTTATCACCAGGCTACACAGTTTAATTGACTCTGGAATGCGCATTTATTTAGACATCTTTGTGGAACCGCCAAAGCTATCAAAGCACAATGTTCAAAATGTTTAAATATGAAATAGGAATGGCAACTAGTGGTCATTGGCATCAATTCAATGCCACCAGGAATCTGCACTTTGGGGTGCTGTGAAGAAGCAAAGCTTATTCAGTGCAAAACAGCGCAATGGTGAAATAGCACAGCAGGGGGACAGCTCCGTTGTGATCCATGGCTGTGAGGCAGCCCTGGGGCCAGGCCCCTCTTCAGCTAGGCACCTCAGCGCAGCTCTGGTCTGCTCTGCTCTGCTTTGCTCCAAGGAGAGGTCTTCAGCGGTTCAGCTGTGGCTACAGCCAGGAAACTGTAGTCATCAGTTTTTGGTGAAAAAGGACGTTTCCTACCGGAACCAAATGGCAGCTGGCTTATACATACAGAAGTCTCCACTTTGGTCCCTAATTGGTCTGTCCTCATGCAAATGAGGACTCCAAATTCTCACAGTTTGCTTGGTCCAAAAGGAACTGTCCTAATAGGTTATAATAGGGCCACTCCGGTTGCTCAGAGCTGCCAGCTCTGATTGGATGGGGGAAAGCCTCAGTCCTATTGGTTGAAATGGGATTCTAGGAACTCCTTTATAAGGGCTGGCTTAGGTGGAAAAAACACAGTGCAGACAGGTAGTTCAGTGTAGAGGCAAGTATTTCAGTGTTGGCTTCTCCCGTAAGTGTAGTTTGTGTGAGAGGCCTCTGTGCAGAAATGGCTGCTGGACTCTGCTTTTTAAAAATTTGAGTCTAGTTAGCAATCAGGAGCCCTCTTTAGTAGGTGTCTTCTTTCTCAGGGTTCACAGAATTAACTTGTGAAAAGATTTATTCAACTCATTGATGAAGGACGACAGTAAAATTGGTTCATTAATTCTGTATGTAAAAAATTTAAAGTAATACTAAACTCAGCTCTCCAAGCAGGGAGCATTCCAGTTTTTCAAGGTTCAACCTCGGAGCAGGTTGTCCTTCTGTGACCATCTTAATAAAAGCTGCACTGGCTCAACATCCATTTCCATCTACTGTCTTCATGCCACAAGTTATTCTACCCTAAATCCTGACTATGCCTCCATCTGTGTTGAGTTGCTTTCTGGTTTACTCATGTTATCATCTAGAATACCTATAATTGTTTTTATTAGTATTTGGTAACACGCTTTTATTAACTCAATTTTTCTCATAATGTACATTTTTTCATTTTGTATGTGTGAACATATATATATTCATTATATGTAAATTTTCAGGTATGGACATATGTGTTATAATAGAAACACGTAATTTTTCCTCTTTTCATAAATTTTTGTACATCAAAAGTAGAAATGAAATGGCTGAACTCAACCTCTCATAGGCTAAGTAAAAAATGTATTCAAATTTTATTCAAAATTCTTGAAACATCCAAGAATCCAGAGCCTCTTTTATCTAGTGTCTAATTTGATAAAAATTCATCCATGCATGATGACGTATCCTCCATCCATCAGTCATATTCCTACAAATTAGCGCGACACTTTGGCAACCAGAGGGAAGAGCAAATATTGAAGCAAGGAGTATTTTCAGACTTTTTCTCTGTTTGTTATCTAGGGATTTGTACTCCAGTAAATAATGAAGCACTCTAAAACCTATTCTGAAATTTTTCTGATTTAAAGTTTCTGACACAGCGTGATATGGCTGATTGTGCCAATGAATTTATCCCCTTAAGTCAAGAAAAACGGTGCAACAATAATTACCTAATTAAGATTTGCATAATTATGATTACTAAATTCCAAGAGAACTGTTATAGTAACAGTATAACAATTTATCTAAGGCCAATTAAGTTGTGTTTGCTTTGTGCTATAATTTATTTTAATCCAAAAGAGCAATGAACAGGATATGTCTAGTTGATGATTTAATTCAATGTATATTAAAAAGTTAGGAATTTTTATGATGCTGAAAACCTTAATGTCCTTCAAAGCTAGAATGAACTTATTCCTTATTCCCTAAAAAGTTTAGGACTTTCCAAAGTAATACTATGATTCAAAATAAGATCAATATACTACAAAACTTAATGGTTCTGGGGTACTCATTTAATAACAGACAGGGAGAGAACATGAAAAAAATATTTTAATGAAATTAATACCATTATAATTAACCTAGTTATTAATAACAGGAAAGGAGCAATGGAAGGCCAAGTATTATAGGCATGTCATTTGGACAGCTTCACCAGAAAGCTACAACTTTACACTCCCCAGGGGTCCGGCAAAGGGAAGATAGACTCAGACCAGGATGATGCATGCCCAGTGAAGTTGGGGGACTAGAAAAGGTGCCTGATGTCAGTGCCACCTGGGAACTGAGGTCATTGCACAGATTGGGTATGGCCACTGCAAGCATGGAAAGATATGGGATTTTTAATCCCCTAAACAAAGGCGTTCAGTTCTCTCCCTTGTGCTCTTGGCATGTTGCACTTGACTACTGGTTTGCAGGACTTCCTCTTGCTCCTGCTTCCATGTCCCATGGCCTATGTGGCCACAATGGACTAATGGACTGCAACTAGCCTGTTGCTGGACTGGACCGGGCTCCAACATGGAACAGACACTCTGGATGCTGCCTTTGCATTTACACTTCTGCTATGACTGGAATGGGACATTGGAAACCCAGGGATTTAATTCCACACAATTAAAAATCACTCATCCACCTGCACGAGTCTCAGAAAATTCTTTCTCTCAAGATATTGTAAGGATTCCACCCCCAGCACCCAGTGGGGAAGCGGATACCGCAACATCCCCGATTACAAAATGAAAAGGGTTAGTGTCTTTGAAAGTCATACTGGAAAAGCAATGCAAAGTTGAAACTCCATTTACTTTCTGAAATGGACAGACGCATTAGAGGACATATAAAATAGGATCAAAGTGAAGGTATGAAATGGATTTTGTTCAGGATTTTTTATTCCTATGGTTTGAAAACATCTCTGAGACTATTTTTGGAGAGAAGGACAAGAGAAATTGGATGTTAAAATTTTCAGTGTGTTTCACAGTCCAAAATCAAAGGCAGTCAACAAAATTAGTAAAGGAAGAAAATCCCAGAGAAATATTGAGCTAGAGTCATCTAATTATGCTGTTAAATATCTGAAAATGTTTTCTTATTCTTTTGTTATGGCCCTAGGTTACAGAATGCATTAGTTTCATAGCTATCAAAATGTGATCACATAATCAATCACTTATATTTTATAACAGCTATATGCAGTCTGAGAATATGTCAATGCCCACACCTATCCATTCTTGGTTGAAATTTCAATTATTCTTCCCGATATTTCTGAACATAAGTAACTCTTCATCTGCCCATTTATTAAATTTTTCTTAATTTCCCAGTTAATTCTCTTTTAAGAGATAAATCAGCATAATTCTATTTCCTTTTGACTATAATGGGCTGATACATTCAGTTAAAAAAGCACCACCAAAATTTTCTATTAAATTCCAGAATTGCATTCACTTTCTTTAAAACCATCCATTTTTAACATTTCCCGAGGATGATGGGTTATATGGTTTTACAAAGCTGTCATCGGTGACATTTTAAAGAGATTTGTCCTGAGTATTTCAAACCATATGAAAAAACTTTGATATTTAACTAAAATATCATCAAATGGTGCCTGCTTTAATGTTTTTATCATTTTCTTAACATCTAAGACCTCTCCAAGCATTTATTTTCTATTTAGAAATTGGACATCTACCACTCCAGATCAGTAATTCCTAACTTTTTTCTCCTCCAGCATATACTTATATGCACAATAATCATAGGACCAGGTATTCCAGATTTTAAAGTTGGGCTGTAGACTAAGGCTTATGCACATTTGCTAATATGGGCTAACACTAATTTCACTGCTTTCTCCCAACTGTTAGAGACAAACAGGACTATCACCACTGGAAACTAGCAAATGTTTACTGCTCCTCACAGAAAAGCCCCACTCCCATTTCTTCTCCCCTTGATATTTTGACTCAGAATATGTGAGAAAAATGCAATAGCCGCCGAAATGGGCAATTGTCATCTTCACTGATTCCCAGGCAGAAACCTGAGTAAATTGATTTTTTAGAAACAGAAATTACTTGCCAAAGATTGATAGTACAGATTTTGATTAAAACAAAAATGTCTTTTTCTTTATACCACTAAGCTGGTCCTTATTATTACTTTTATTTTAGAGACTCCTGGGTTCCTTTCTATAACTCCGTCTTAATTTTACTTACATCTACTTCATGCTACTCTTGACTTTCTCAAACCTGAACAACTCTGCTTGAGTATAAAATGTTAAGGTTGGATAATCTTCCTCTCTAAGGGAGTAGTAGTATTAAAAACACTTATTTAACATATATGAAGCATTTTTAAATGACCAGACAATAAAAGATTTAATATTAAATCATGTGGTCAAAAGCCAGGAAGTAACTCCTGTCACATTTTTACGTTGGTTTTAAAGGTTTTCTTCCCAAGGGAAGCAGTTCTGAGTGTTTACTGAAGCCCATCCCCTGAGGCCACCCCTTGTTTGTCAGCACGTTGGCAGTTTCTTTCTTGCCTCAGGGAAGCAATCTTCCTCTATGACAAAAAGCCTTCCATTAGAGAAAGAAAGTGAGTAAGTCATCTGCTAAACAGCACAGCGTTCCAGGAATGATTTCTGGTTTTGAACAGTTTTTATAATGTCCAGGTACTAATCCTCAGAAACTATGAATATGATACCCTAAATTGAGCATATTCCTTGTAGTTTCTCGTTTTGAGTTAGGAACTTAGTATTTCTTATTCTAAACCCCAAACCAAATGGAATGGGGCACTAAACAATTTAGAGTTTTGGAGGTTAGCAGTTTTAACATACCAACTATTTTCAGACAATTTATATGTCTTGTATTTAGCTCATAAAATTTAAAAGTCCAATTTAAGAGGCTTTAGGCTTATAGAGAGAAGGATACTATTGAGATGTAGATGGAAAATCTGAACCTAAACCTTTGTAATTATCATCACTAAGGAATCAATGGTATTTTTTAATGGCTATAATCCTATGGGACTTGATCAAGAATAAATTCAGTGAATCTTTCATGTTCAGTTTATAAGTAGTCACAATGACATAGTCAAGCAATTCAAAATGATACTTGTCAAACCTGAAAACAATTTGGGATTTTTTCTGTTTACTTAACTACTTTTAAAATATGTTTTATTGATATTTCAGAGAGAGAGAAAGAGAGAGGGAGAACGAGAAAAACATCCGATTGGCTGCCTCCTATATGTGCCCTGACCGGGAATTGAACCCTCTGGGTGCATGGGATGATGGTCAACCAACTGGACCACACTGGCCAGGTCTATTTAACTAATTTTATTATAGTAAAAGTCCTTGATAATGACAGCAAGCCTTTATAAGCATTTCAAAACATAAAAAATAATCAGTCCATCAACAATATGTTTGATATTTTAAGAGATAAAGTGTTAGTTCAAGCATATCACTGATGGATATTAAAGATTATCTTGTTTCTTTTTCTTACTTTCTCTCTTGTTAAGAAAACAAGAGATTTTTCCCCTGAAAGACGTTTCTGGTTTTCAAAGGAAACTAAATTTACAATTCCTCACACCCAACTAGTATTTATAAAATATTATAATTTCTTATTTCTTCTTTCATCTGATAATTAATGAGCCCTCTATATTTGCCCACACTGTATTTATAATCTAGCGCAGATGGGCAATTATAAAAGCGCATGAGGTCATTTAAACCAAAGTACATAGACTGGTATCAGAACCTTTAAAAAGGTATCTTTAACCTGAACACAGGGCCATAAAATGCTTCCTGTGGAGAAACTGAAAGTCTGAAAAAAAAAGCAGTTATCCAGGTGACAGGTCTGAAAAATATCTTCTGGATAGAAGAAATGGCATAAACATCATGTAGGAGGGTCAGGAGGAAAGTTAGATGATAAAGAGAGAGACAGAGACAGAGAGGAGAAAGCAACACAGAGGAAGAATGATTAGAGCATCTGAGGACATAAAACCATAAAACAATAGATGAGGCTGGAAAGGATGTCAGGGACCTCAATGTCCAGGGGCTTTCACACCAACTTGAGCAAGGTTTTGCTTTTATCCCTACCATCAATGAAAAGGCATTGGAGGATTTTAAGTAGGAAGGTGACAGGATTAGATTTGTGGTCTATAAATGAGGACTGTAGCTGTTTGTGTGACTATTAGCCAGGCTGCATATTGTGAGAATAAACAAGTAATATTTTCTGTCAAAGAAGGGAGTTTAAGCAGCCACCGTTTTGGCCCCCGTGACTTGCAGTTTCCGTGGGGGCCACCAATTTGAAACAGCAAAGATCAACCCTCCCGTTTTCCTTTAAATTAGCCAATCGTGTAAGAGTGTGAGCCTAAGCTCTGACCAATCA
Source organism: Myotis daubentonii (assembly GCF_963259705.1). Classification (NCBI taxonomy): domain Eukaryota; kingdom Metazoa; phylum Chordata; class Mammalia; order Chiroptera; family Vespertilionidae; genus Myotis; species Myotis daubentonii. The sequence goes on along the minus strand of NC_081842.1, from coordinate 73,846,921 downwards.
AGAGTGAGGGGCAGACGGTGTGTGCCAGGAATAAAGCCCCCAGGGAACCATCCTCTCAGAGGGTATGTGCTGTCAGACCCTGTGCATGCCCACTCTCCTGCAGAAGTAAAGAAATTTGCTTTGTTGTCTGGCTTCCGAGTATCCTTTGTGTTCTACCAGGACACAAAAGATTTGCCTTATTTCTAACAATTTGGAGAATAAATTATTAAAAAAAAACCCAATATTGGTTATAAGACCATTTGAAAGTCTGTTGTCAAAACCAAAGACAAAGACCTAATTTGGGGGAGTGGCTGTACTTACATAGAGATATTTATAGATGAATTTTTAAATGTAATTTGTGGATTCATTGATTTTGGGAAATGAGGGGGATGGAGGACTCAAGAATAACTGGTGAAAATTATGTAAAGATGGAGTTAACTGAGGGTGCAAAATGGTGAATCTTTGATGGTGCAAAAATTATTTTAGTTTGGCATATGCTATATATGAGATGTTTTTGCATCATTTGTGTGAATACTCAATATTGGAGTCAGAAATATATTAGATATTTTTAGGATTAACATAAAGAATTATTTCAATCATCTAGACAGTGGTCGGCAAACTCATTAGTCAACAGAGCCAAATATCAATAGTACAACGATTGAAATTTCTTTTGAGAGCCAAATTCTTTAGACTTAAACTATATAGGTAGGTACATTGTTATTAACTTAATTAGGGTACCTTATCCTAAGGCTTAAGAAGAGCCACACTCAAGGGGCCAAAGAGCCGCACATGGCTCTCGAGCCACTGTTTGCCGACCACAGACATAGGAGGAGAAATGGGCTAAAGAAGAAACCCTGAGAAGCCCCAATAATTAAGAGAAGTGTAGAGAATTTTCCTGAAATCCAGAAATTGAGAAAAAATGGGCAGAGACTTAAGAAATATTCAACAAAGCAGTGTAGCATCATGGACTCAAAAGAAAGCTGATACGTACTTGGTAGGCAAAATAATGCCCTCCTCCCTCCAAAAAATGTCCAAGTACAAATCCTCAAAACTATCAACATGATACTCTAAAAGGCAAAAGCAACCTTGCACGTCTGATTAATTTAATGGCCCTAAGATAGGAGATTTTACTAGAGTGTTATCTGAATAAACCAATGCAATCACAAGGGTCCTCATGAGAGGGAGGTAGAAGGTCAGAGTCAGAGGGGAACTGATGCTGGAAACAGGTGATAGAGAGATCAGCCAAGGAATACCGTGACCTCTAGAAGCTGGAAAACACCAGGAATTGGATTTTCCCCTACAGAAAAGAAATGAGGTGCTGCCAGCTCATTTCAGACTTCTGACTTCAAGGTCTCTATGATAATAAATTTATGTTGTTTTAAGTCACTAATTTTGTGGTAGTTTGTTGAAGCAGCAATGGGAAATGCACTATCCTATCTAATAAAAGAGAAACATGGTAATTAGCGTATGTCCGCTACCCTTCCTATTGGCTAATCAGGGCAATATGCAAATTAACTGCCAGCCAAGATGGCGGCCGGCAGCCAGGCAGCTTGAAGCGAACATGAGACTTGCTTGCTTCAGTGATGGGGGACTCCAACGTTCCCCGCCTGCCTTGCCAGCCTCTGAGCTTGCAGTTGGAAACACTGTTACAAATATAGAAGCTAAACAAAACCCCAGAAACCTGCTTTCAGCCCGCAGGGATCTCAGAGCTGGAGTTGATACAGTGTTTCGATTATAGAACCCAAACAAACCAGATACCTGCTTTCAGCAGCAGAGGCCTCAGAGCTGGAACCAGAGCTAAAGCTGGCTCATAATAAAAAAGAAAAAAAAAAAGAGGAGCAATTGGGAGCTTCAGTCACCCGCCAGCCTGAAAACAGCCCTCAGCCCTTACCCAGACTGGCCAGGCACCCCAGTGGGGACCCCCACCCTGAAGGGTGTGTGACCAGATGCAAACAGCCATCATCCCCTCATCCAGGCTGGCCAGGCCCCCCAGTGGGAACCCCCACCCTGATCCAGGACACCCTTCAGGGCAAACCAGCCAGCCCCACCCGTGCACCAGGCCTCTATCCTATATTATAAAAGGGTAATATGCTTCCCAGCACCGGGATCAGCAGAGCTGAGAGGCCTCCCCGCACCGGGATCAGTGTGACAGGGGGCAGCGCCCAAACCCCCTGATCGCCCTGCGGCTCTGTGTGTGACAGAGGGCGGGGCCACAACCTCCCTATCTGCCCTGCTCTGTTCGTGACAGGGGAAGGCTCCCCAACCCCCTGATCAGCCCTGCTCTGTGTGTGACGGGGTAGAGCCATAACATCCCCATAGGCCCTGCCCTGAGTGTGACTGTGACAGCGCCCCAACCCCCTGATCCGCCCTGCGCTGTGCATGACAGGGGGGAGCTCCCCAAACCCCTGATGGGCCCTGCTCTGTGTGTGACAGGGTACAGAGCCCCAACCCCCCTGATGTGCCCTGCTCTGTGCATGACAGGGTATGGAGCCCCAACCCCCCTGATGTGCCCTGCTCTGTGCATGACAGGGGGCGGTGCCCCAACTCCCCAATTGGCACTGCTCTGAGCCCGACCAGGGGCTGCACCTAGGGATTGGGCCTGCCCTCTGCCACCCAGGAGCAGGCCTAAGCCAGCAGGTCATTATCTCCCGAGGGGTCCCGGACTGCGAGAGGGCACAGGCCAGGCTGAGGGACCCCCCTTCCCCCCCCGAGTGCACAAATTTTTGTGCACCGGGCCTCTAGTATTATATAAGAGTTAAATTTAGCAATATAGAATTCAATAGTAATTTTGAAAGAGTAGTTTTCTTTTAGAGGAAAAGTTATGAGATCAAAGTGTTTTGAGTGATTTAAAAGAGTAAATGACTTTTTTGCATCTTTTATTACGTCTCTACCCTTAGTGTTTCAGATTGATTGCTTCTTCAGCTCCAGGTCTGGGTTATATCAGGCAAAAGGAAACCCAAAACATTCACCACTGTATTGTTTTTTTTTAGTCTCAAGATCTCTAGCTGGTCTGCTTTCCTCTTTTCACCTTTGAGAATATTTTTATGTGTCCTTATATATAATGTCCAGGGTTTTCAGTTGTACTTACCAGAAGGAATATGGAGAAACATCCCAAATTTATTTTTTTAATTTAAATTTTAAAATTCTTGCTTATCTGTGTTTTTCACTAGATAGGAATTACTTGTGTCTTAGATAAATGTGTTTTTACAAATATAATGCCTAGACTGGCACTTTACATGTCACATAGCAAACAATATACAAAGTGAAATTGATTTTGCATAAAATAAAAGATTTGAAACAAACATAATAATATATAATAAATATCCCCAATACTATATAATATTCAATTAATCAGCAACACAACCTCTCAAATGATCTTTTTAAAAAATATATCTTATAGAAGGTCATTTTCAAAAATACTTAACAACTGCTATGGTGCAGTGATTACTGGGCAGACAGAAAGGCCAGGCTGGCACCAACAAATGGAGTATGTTAGCCTTAGGTCTGCAGAAAAGCTGATAAATTCCTAAGAAAAAGTGTTCCACGGACAAATACTTTTAGGAAATAATGCATGCTATTTCCTTCTCTTGGAAATTCTTGTCAGAAAAAAAAAAAAAAACCCATAACTGCAATAAATCCAGATTTTTATTTTATCATAAAACTATTTTCTCATGAAAGAGTTCTTATATTTCTGGCCACACCTGTTCATTGCCTATAGAATACATTTTGCAAATGCTCCCTCAAGCACTTTTATGCTAAACTATTTTTCTGTCGAGCCACTTCTTAATCATGTCCCTTTCTACCAGTTGATAGTTATTGCTACCTAAATAGAATTGATTCTGTTTAATGACCTAGTCTACATCCTAGTGTGTTTAAGAAGAGACATATCTATAATTAAATCAATTGCGAGAGCAACTCTTCCCTTACCTATGGATGCATTCATTTGCTAGATGGATATCAGCAATAAATTAAAACAGCGTGTTAGAAAAAGGTGAAAGGGATAGATTTAGAGCTAAAACCACATATCAATTTTCCGTAGTGCCAGCTCTCATCCATTGGTAGGAATTATTTATTGAGAATCCTGCAGCTGGATCTTGGCTCAGATGAAAACTGCAATGTTTACTAGTGACACCTGTCATCACAAGATGAATCAATGGGGACCTGCATGTCAACTACTTTGTGTCTTTTTGTGGAATAAGGTTGAAGAAGAATTAAATCGTGTGTTGATCTAATTCCTCCTTCATATCTGAAAAGGTGTTTTGTTCTTCAGAAAGAAAACACAATTTAGAAATTTTCTCAATCCCTTAGCTATTGGCACTGAGAGGGGAACCTGTATCTGCCTGACACTAAAATCTATGCTGCTTTCATCATAGTATATTGTGATATTTAGATAATCCATGAAAGATGTGTAATGAAATACCTCTAGGGGTAATTACAATGAAAAAAAAGCATTTGCAAACTTAAAAAGTAATATGCAATTTAAACTTATTACCAAACACAGCAAGTACAGTAATCAATTCTCATCATTTGTGAAATAATTTTGTTATATATCATAAAAATAAGCACTACAAGATAGTTATAAAATGTTATATGTGGTCCAGGATATACATACTTAACTCCATTATAAATGAATTCAAATGCTTTCACAAAATTTAAGAAAATATTTCTGAGAACAGAATGTGGAAGAATAGGCGTAGAGCTGCAGGCCTCTTGCTCTGAGTGCAGAAGCTACCAGGGAAAAGTGGCCAAGGTAATAAGAGAAACCGTAGCTAGGTTTATTGCTTAGAACTGAGCCAGGACTGGTCTTGGTACCTGAAAAACTGCTACAGAAAACTGAGTGTGGGCAGAGCTTACATAAAGTTGCCTGATTGAGAAGGCAAGATGTAGCTTCAAAATCTGATCTTAAACCAAGCCACTCACTGGACTAGCTACATGGACTGTGAAACTTTAAAAGCTCTCAGAGCAAAAACTCTGCATTGCTAATATATGAGGGCTCCTGGAAGAAGATCCAGGAGCTATATGGTGGCAGCCACAAAACACCTGGCCAATTAGCAAAGATGAGGAAAAATCAATATCTCATTGAAGAAGGACATAAAGTAAAAGTCCAAAATGCATGAAGATAAAAGTGCTACCAATAGCCAAACAAACCAAAATAAATGAACAAACCAAACAAACAAACAAAAAACCCAACCAAACAAAAGCAGATGTTTCAAAACATGAGCAGATAGAGATGAAAATAAATCAATCAACATTTTGGAAACTGGTTATATAACCATTGAAGTAAAAGTTAATGAGTCTGATATAATAATAGCCTTAAGTTAATGAATTATTAAATTTGAAGAGAGTGATAAAGTATTCACTATGAACATGGGGCAGAAGGTTAAACTATTTGTTAAAAAGGAAGGAAGGAATAAGGAAGAAAGGAAAGAAGGAAGGAAGGAAGAGAAGGAAGGAAATAGTTAACACACATGGAAAATAATTGAGAGTCTCCAAGACAGGTAGAATAGGGATGTATCACCCCCTGAAAAATATGGAAAAGAAGCAATATTAAAAGGTATGATGGTTGACTGTTGTTTTTGCCAAAATGAAGAAAGAAGAAATCTCAAATCAAAAGTACATCCAATTACCAAATTAAAATTTTAAAGCCCACATCAGAAATATCATAATGATTTTTAAAATCACCAAAAAGAAAAAATACTTACCAAAGAATGATAATTGCATTGGCAGCAGCATTCTTGTTAGTAAAAAGATAAATGCTAGAAAATACTGAGATAATATCTTCAAAGAGCTAAGGGAACGCTATTCTGGTTCAACCATCATCTAAGAGTGAGTGGGAGAGTTCTATATCAGGTTGATTTCTCTGAGAGATTCTCCCATAAAAAGTCAACTAAATAATGGATAATATAGTTCTCAATGTATTCCGTACTCCCAGGAAGCAGGGGAAATCTGTCATCCCTCCTCATAACTATGAATTAAATGTGAGAGCAATGAGAGGTAAGCAAGTAGAGAAATGAGATTTCTCTAAGGGCATGGACCCATAATACTATTGCAATTACTAGTATACATTAATCTTTGGTCCAGTAACTAAGTGAAGAAACTGAAGCTGAGAATGTTATTTTAAGCTAGGATACCCTAAGAGTTTAATGTAGTTGATGTAGGTACTCAGAACTCTCAACAGAAATAAAAGCTGTAGGAAAACATTCCTACTTTAAACCCACAATATTCCCAGATTAAGATTAATTAAGTGTAAACTTCTAAAAATGTTCAAGCAAATGAGGAGGCAAAACACCATGAGTGAGGCAGAGAAACAATAAAAAATAAAAATTTAACACACCAAAATCTTACAATAGTGGAATTGTCAGGTGAAAATGTGGAATAAAGTAATGAAAGATAAATTCACAAATGGAACAAGCCACAAGAGACTTTCAGAAATGATCATGAAATTCTATTAAAGCAACCAAATTGAATTCAAGATATGAAAAATTTAATTTCTAAAATGAAAAACATAACCCTGATTAAAGAGGTTAAATAGGATAATAAACATCGCTAAAGGGACATTAGTAAAGGTATATCTAACAATTTATCCACAACAAAGAGCAGGCAGTCAGAGGATACAAAAAAAAATGTAAAGAGAAGAGCAAATAGAAGAGATGCTTGTCAATAAATTTATAAATTTAGTGAAAAGTGACAAATTCATAACAAATAGAATTGCAAACTCATAATCAAGAAGAAATAGAATGTCTGAACAACACTAAAATTATTATGAAAATTGATCAATACCTAATAAGAGAAATAATTCCAACTTGAGTGATTTACCATACAGCTTCTTATATCTTTCAAATCATATATAAAATCTTCCAGACAATAGAAAAAGAAGAGAAGAAATATTGTCCAACTCATTCAATGAAACCAGTACATGTGTTGTTTTAACCTTTATATATAGGTTTGATAAAGACATTTAAAAAAATAGTACAATCTTCTTCATAAACAAAGATAAGAATTCTGAACAAAATGTTACCAATTCAAGTCAAACAATACATAAAATATGCAATTCATTCAGAATAATTTATTTTTTTGGAATAGTCTGAGAAGGATAGATTTTAGTTCTTCTTTGAATATTTGGTGAAGTTCTCCTGTGAAGCCATCTTCTGTTTGCTAGAAGCTTTTTGATGACTGCTCCAATTTCCTCCGTAGTTATCAGCCTGTTGAGATTTTTTTATTCTTCTTGATTGAGTTTTGGAAGGTCATATTTTTCTAGGAATATGTCCATTTCCTCTAGATTGTTTAGTTTGTTGGAGGAGGGTTGTTCATATTTTTTTACAATCTTTTGCATTTCTGTGGGGTCTGTTGTTATTTTGCCTCTTTCATTTCTGACTTTGTTTATTTGGATCCTCTCTCTTTTCTTCTTGATGAGCCTGGCTAGAGGTTCATCTATCTTTTTTATCCTTTCAAAGAACCAGCTCTTGGTTTCATTGATCGTTTGTATTGTTTTTTTGGTCTCTATTTCATTTATTTCTGCTCTCATATTTATTATCTCCTTCCTTCTACTCACTCTAGGCTTTTCATGTTATTCTCTTTCTAATTCTTTAAGTTGTAGATTTATATAATGTATTGCCATTTTTTCTCATTTTTTGAGGTAGGCCTATAATGCTATGAACTTCCCTCTCAGGACTGCTTTCACTGTGTCCCATAGGTTTTGGATTGTTGTGTTTTCATTGTCATTCATTTCCAGGATGTTTTTAATTTCTTCTTTGATCTCTTTGGTGACTTTTACCATTGTAACAACAACAAAAAATTAAGATACCTAGGAATAAATTTAACCAAGGAGGTAAAGGACCTGTACTCAGACAGTTACAGGACGCTAAAAAGAGATAGAGTGAAACATAAACAAATGAAAGAATATACTGTGTTCTTGGATTGGTAGAATCAACATCATTAAAATGTCCATACTACCCAAAGCAATCTATAGGTTCAATGCACTCCCCATGCAAATATCAATGGCATATCTCATAGACCTAGAACAAACTCTCCAAAAATTCATCTGTAAAAAATATAGACCACGAATAGCTACAGCAATCTTGAGAAAGAAGACCAAAGTTGGAGGGATCACAATACCAGATATCAAGCTATGCTACAAAGCCACTGTTCTCAAAACTGCCTGGTACTGGCACAAGAACAGACATATAGACCAATGGAATAGAACAGAGAATCCAGAGTTTAATCCAAGCCATTATGGTCAATTAATATTTGACAAAGGAGTCAAGAGCATACGATGGAGTCAAGACAGTCTCTTCAATAAATGGTGCTGGGAAATGTGGTCAGACACATGCAAAAAAATGAAACTAGACCAGCAACTTGCACCATACACAAAAATAAACTCAGAATGGATAAAGAACTTAAACATAAGATGGGAAACCATAAAAATCCTAAAAGAAGCAAAATAGCAGACATTTGTCATAGCAATATCTTTACCAATACAGCTCCTAGGGCAATGGAAACTCAGGAGAAAATAAACAAATGGGACACATCAAAATAATAAGCTTCTGCAAAGTGAAAGAAACCATCAACAAAACAAGAAGAAAGCCCTCTGCATGGGAGAAGATATTTGCTAATGTTATCTTTGATAAGGGTTTAATCTTCAACATTTATAGGGAACTCATGCAACTTCACAAAAGGAAGATAAACAATCTAATCAAAAAATGGGCAAAGGACCTAAATGGACACTTTTTGAAAGAAGACATATAGAAGGCTGAGAGACATATGAAGACATGCTCAAAGTCACTAATCATCTGAGAGATGCAAATCAAAACAACAATGAGGTACCATCTCACACCTGTCAGAATGGCTGTCATCAACAAATCAACAAACAACAAGTGCTGGCAAGGATGTAGAGAAAAAGGAACCCTCTTGCACTGCTGGTGGGAATGCAGACTGGTGCAGCCACTATGGAAAACATTATGGCATTTCCTCAAAAAATTAAAAATGGAACTTCCATTTGACCCAGTAATCACACTTCTGGGAATATATCCCAAGAAAACAGAAACACCAATCAGAAAAGATATTTGCACCCCTATGTTCATATCAGCACAATTTACAATAGCTAAGATTTGGAAACAGCCTGAGTGCCCACCAGCAGATGAGTGGATTAGAAAACTGTGGCACATCTATACAATGGAATACTATGCTGCTATAAAAAAGAAAGCATTCTTACCATTTGCAACAGCATAGATGGAACTGGAGAGCATTAAGCTAAGCAAAATAAGCCACTCAGAGAAAGACAAATATCACGTGATCTCATTCATTTGTGGAATATAATGAACAACATAAACTGGGGAAACTGAATAGAACCAGAGTCATAGAAGCAACGAACAGACTGTCTAACCTATAAAGGAAGGCAGAAGGTGAGGGGGTAAGAGATCAACCAAAGGCCTTTATTTGTGCATATGAAAAAAACCAATGTACACAGACGGGGGGAGGGCACGTGCTTGGGGGTGGGGGCGGCCAGGGAGAGGTCAATGGGAGAAAAAGGAGACTTATATCATACTTTAAACAATAAGTCATTTAAATTAAAAAAAGAACAACTTAGATTTATCTCAAAAATCCAAGAATGATTTAGCATTATCAATAAAATTATAGAAAAAAGAAGTAAATGTATATATTTATCTTAATTGATGCAAAAAAATACCATTAGAGAAAAAATAAACAGGATAAAAACTCTTAGAAAAATAACAGGAGAAATGAAATTATTTAACCTGATAAATCTTACAAAAGCCTATTGAAAATGCTATTGCTAATAGTGAAATATTAGAAGCATCTCTTTTGAAGTCTTAAATATGACAAGGATTCAACTGCTTTAATTCAACACTGAGTTGTAATGTCTAACTAGTGGCATCAGACTGGAAATAGAATGGGAGACTAAAAATTAAAAAAGAAGAGATAAAACTCATTAGTCACAGATGATATGATTGAGAAAACTCAAAATTATCTACCTAAAATTTGTAGGAATTGATGAAATACAGTCAGGTGGTTGGTTATAAGACTAATACACAAAAAGCATTTGTGTTTATATATCTTATCAACAAAAATTAGAGAAAAGCTTTTTAACAATAGTATTTACAGCAGCAAGAAATACTATAAGGTTCCTATAATATATCTAACAAATTTGTTTAAAGATCCACACAAAGAAAATTATTTAAATATTAAAAGATATTCCAGATGATAAATTAATTAAACATGTATGTGTGAATGAAGAGGCATTTTTTTTAAAAAGTCAAATTTTTCCCCATTGACCTAAAGGTTCAACACAATCTCAAAGAAAACCACCATGGGATTTGTGGTAAATTTTAATAAGTTGATTTAGAAATGCTTAAAGACGAGCAAAGAGCCAAGTATATCTAAAACACTTACAAAGCAAAAGAATAAGGAGGGAAGACCCAATATATTATAAGTTAAGGAAAAACCAAACTTCTCAGTGGAATAGACTGGAGATCCCAGAAAGAGATATTTTTATAAAGAGAAACAACAAATGAGAGGTGGCATTTCAGATCACTGGAGAAAGGAGGTTCTCTTCCATTCATGGTGATGGCACACAAATCAATTCATAACTTAAATGTAAAAGCAAAACTTCAGGGTTTTTTTAGGAAAATATTCTATGTCCTATAATTCAAAGATGATTTTAAGGCATTATGATGTAAACCATTAAAAATTTAAATCCCACATTACTTTCTATTGGGTTATATAAATGTATACACTAAACCTTTATTTAACCAATATGTTTGCTTTTTACATTGCACAGCAGATGGCTCATAGACAGCAATGAGCTGATTTAAAAACATTTTCAATAATAAATAATCTTACAGAGTAAATAAACTCAACTAATAAAGGTAATCTATGAATATTCAATAATTATTTTCTAGAGAAAAATAATTTATTTGAGTGACATGTGCATAATAATTATAGACAAAAGACTAACAGAAACTAGAACCATTTTTCTTTTTCTTTTTTTTAATCTAAGCATGAAATATGTTTTTTCTTTTCAGACCAATTTTTTAAATATATTTTATTGACTTTTTTTTACAAAGAGAACGGGAGAGGGATAGAGAGTTAGAAACATCGATGAGAGAGAAACATCAATCAGCTGCGTCCTGCACACCCCTTACTGGGGATGTGCCCACAACCAAGGTACAAGCCCTTGACCGGAATTGAACCCGGGACCTTTAAGTCTGCAGGCCGACGCTCTATCCACTGAGCCAAACCAGTTAGGGCTCAGACCAATGTCTTCATCCTAAAAATTCTAACTCCTAAATAAAATACCCCTCAATCCACAAAATCAGCATTCTAAATAAGCCAACATTTTAAGCAAGGATATAATAGGAGAAAAGTGATTCTATCTTCTTCTTCCATTGTATTCAAAGGATTATTCTACATTATCAAATGTTATTACTACAGGATTTGGATCTTCTCCTTTTATACAAGTCCTAGAATTTTGCATGTGCACATCAGGTTAGATGGGTAAATGCAACTGAATTCTTTTAGTTTGTTAAAACTTTCCTGGGTTATTCAAACCTCACCAACTACAATCATTAATGCTGATAACTTGACACCGACTCCCTAGAAATAAACCTCAGTAGTAATGTATACATAAGCTGCTGGTGTTGCCCTTCGTGCCATATGGACTATTCCCTACAAGTAATCAGAGGGAAAATGTTGGAAATAGATTATCTCTTGTTGCAAATTTATGAATCATTGACATTAGGTATCCAAACAGTTTATCCTCCCTTAAAAAGATAAATTGAATTTTGTTTTCTTTGTTTCATACCTTGTGGCAGTACATTCAGAGTAAAAGCTGTTACTGTGTCTTTTTACTGAGTGATTTGTGTGTAAGCAAATATCTCTAAATAGAATCTAGTACTAGTATTAGCTTACCTAAAAGGCATCCTTTCTTTTTAAATTCTAATATTTTCCAAAGAAACACAGATACAGAAACTAGAGCTATAGTACTCAAAAAGATAGACTTGCATGCCAGACTTAATCAAACATTATGAATTCTATGTACTTTTCTGTATCAGTAGCTTTAAAAAAAAAAAACAACTCCATAAGTAAGATGACAGTGGAAAGTATGCTGCTTCTGTGATTGTTTGGCATAAATTCATTAGATTCTGGTCTGCATTATTTCAGCATCATTTACAGCTATAAGAAAAACCAACAACACCTCCAACAGCGAAGAAATGAACAGTGAATTCTGCAATTCATCTCATGTTTATTTTGATAAGAGACCTACATTAATTTCAAAGAAATTTTGACAAACAGCAGCAACAATGAGTTCATTTCCCTGAATTTTTTAAAAATCCAAATAGCCTCAGAGATTACCCTTTCACAAAAAGACATTTCTGTGACCATTTTATTACATTTTAGCTAGGAAGAAATGTTTTTCGTTTTTCATACATGGAGAAGGACAGCTGACACAAAACAGCTGGGAATTAATTTTTATGAATCATCGTTTATTATACTTCCAAGAGCTAATGTTAGTGTTCATATTTTGTAGACATTTTAAATATTGTTTATTAATTAACATTTAGCATATTTATGTAAAATTTATTAAATAATCTCTTATGAGATGAATATTTATTTTATTCAAATGACTCAGTAAGAAATATGAATAGTTCACATTTTTTCATTAGAAGCTAATATTTCAACAAAATTGTCCTTCAATTCTCTAAAAATTATTTAGGAAAAAAGCATTTTTTTAAGGTTTTTATTGTTTTTAGAGAGAAAGAAAAGGAGAGAGAGAGATAAACATCGATATGAGAGTGATACAGCGAGAGGCTGCCTCCTGTATGCCCCCTACCAGGGATCAAGTCCACAACCCAGGCGTGTGCCCTGCTCAGGAATTGAACCCACAACCTTTCCGTGCATGGGACTATGCTCTAGCCAATTGAGCTACACTGTCCAGGACTAGAAAATTTTTTCAATGACAGCATACTTAATATTCAATTTGGAAGAGTATTTAAAAGAGAGAAAAAAAGAAAAAAAGGGATAGATACACAAGAGAAGATATTTTGATAATAAATACAAAACTCCTCAACCTGAATGTCGTCATCCAATTTGATAAAAGTTGCCCTCAAGAAGAAAAACAGTGAACAACAAAATACTATTTTCAATAAGTGAAAACTCTATGATATAAAGTTAGAAATTTATAAACTACTGAACAGTGTCAGTGCCCTCAATACATCAATCACTGAAGGAAAATGTTTCACGTTAGTTCTGACAAGAAAAGAGTGAATACATTTTATTTTGCAATTGTAACATATCCCACAGTCTAAGAAGTTCTGACGCTACCATTTGAAATAATTATGTTACATTTGTATTTCCAAGATTATGAAAGGAATCATAACAGTTTTATTTTAAATATAGCAAACCCTGAAGTGATTAAGTATTTGCTTAAAGGTTATTTTCTATGTTGTCATGGATCATATAAAAAAGTGATAAGAATGGTTGACAATTTTTCAAAAGGGGAGATCCAGCAACTTGGAAAATATGGAGTTATGGTTCAATTTTCAATTTCATTTATAAGCACTTTTCTTCCAGAGATTTATCACTGTGAAATGTATCAGAATACAGAATACAATTAACTATTTAATTGTATCCTGTACTTAGTAGTTTAAGTGGATTCAAGTGGACTTATTTTTCATCTAACAAAAATATTCATGTAGTTCCTACTATGTACTAAGTATTAAATGGGAAAAGTGTAGATATGGAGGTGAATAAGGTATATAAGACATTGTGGTATTACTGTAGTGCTGTTCACAGCTTAGAGGAAGAAAGAGACAAATGCCCTATTACTAACACAAAATGTAAAAACTGTTCTTCATATCATGTCATGGGAGCATAGAATGAAAGAGGAGTCATGGGCAGCTTCACAGGAGAAGGGTCTTTGGCTGGAACGTGATAGATAAATGGAAGTTCAACAAGTAGAAACAAAAGGAACTATCTCTATCAAAGAGAATAGCAAGTGTAAAGGCTTAGTCATGTTCCCCTTGTATGACAGATGTAGAGAATAGTGAAAACTAATGAGGTTATAAATAATTTGGAAGTGCTGAGGAAACAAATTAGGAAGAAGTTTTGGGCCATATTATGAATAGTTTTTTGAGTTAGGCTTTTTATTCTTCATAGACAGGGATTCAGGAAAGGTTGAGAACAGAGAAGGATGGTACATGAAAAACATTTTTATTTCATAAAAGTGTAAAATTTTTTGATAATTGACTGAAAGAAAGAATTGGAGAGAACTATTCTATTTTAATCATAGTCCAGGTGAGAGATAGTAAGGATGTTTGGCAGTAAAAAAGAAGACATAAGGATTTTAGAGACACTTAAGAAATAAAACCAAGTACAATTTGTTACATTTGCATGTGGTAAATTGGTACCATTTGAATGTGGTAGGTTACTGACAGGGAAGAGTTGAGGGTGACTTCAATGTGCGCACTTGATCTGTTGAGTAGATGATATTATGCTTTTAGGTATCAGTGTGTCTTTCTCATGAAATCACCTTGAGTAGGTAATAAATCATGTCCATGGTTTGTGGATAGCTCCACATGATGCTCACTTGAAGTAAATCTGGGGCCTTTAATTGGGACCTAATAACGACAGAAGTGAGCCAGGGAGGTCTTCAAATATCAGAGATTGAAATGAAAGTGCCAGTCCATGTCTGGGATCTTACATGATGGAGAATATTGGATATTATCATTCACTATTACTTATCTAAACTTACTGGCAAACACCACAGAAACAGATACTGTGTACGCAGCAATATAGTTAATGGCATGAGCTAAATTAATTTTTCTAAAAGAAATTATTATTTATTTCTATTATAATTCCCTAGCTAGTAGAAGACATTTTAAAATATATAATCAGAAGATATTTATGATTATTTATAAACTATATATGACATAAAGAATCAGGCAATGTAGCCACCTCTACAGTTTAAAGAAGCTGACATTTTTTTTTCCTATGATATAATTGTGAGAGTCCTACTGCCTTGAAAGAAGGCTCTGATGTATGATGCTCCAAATACAAGTCTGAATTAATTAAAAGTGGCAAAGACCTGGTATAAACTATAAAAAAAAATGTGTCGGTGCTGATCTGTATCCCATTCCTATTGTTTATGACACCACCTACCCTCTCTAGTTCCAAAATCAGCTCATCTTTTAAATACCAGAATAGGTACTTGATGGAATAGCCCTCTTTGTCCCTGTGGGTTACAGATGCCTCCACCCAGACTAACCCAGCCTCCGTATGAGACTTTTGGTCAAGCTGCCAGGTTGTGAATCTTACCCATTTTAAATTCCACCCCATTCTTTAGGCTCAGTAGTGCCGTAATGCAGCAGTAGCAGCAGTAGTGATGTGAAACACTGGACAATTATAAGAGAAATAGAAGCCTATCTTAATCCATGCAGGCTGCTATAACAAATATACCATAAACTGGTGGCATAAACAGCACAGATTTATTTCTCATGGTTCTGGAGGCTGGTAAGTCCAAGATGAAGATGTCAGTAAACCTACTGTCTGATGTCAGTAAACCTACTGTCTGCTTCCTAATTCATAGATGGTCTTCTTTTCTCTGTAACTTCACATGGCAGAAAGGACAGAGAGTTGTTTGGCTGTTATCCCTTTTCTATGGGCACCTATCCCCTTCACAAATAGGCTACCCTCATGACCTCATCACCTTCCAAAGGCCTACCTCCTAATACCACCACATTGGGGATTAAATTTAAACCTATGAATTTTGGAGGGAACACAATCATTCAGTCTATAGCAAAATCCAACCCCAAAGCATTTAACGAAGAATGTCTCTAATGGGGGATGTATAAGCTTCCTATGGCTGCCATAACAAATTACCTCAAGTCTGGTGGCTTCAAACAACAGAAATGTCTTTTATCACAATTCTGAAGTCCAGAAGTCTGAAATCAAGGTGTGTGCCAAGACCATTCACCTTTAAAAGAAACATCAACAAGGAGAAAGAATCATTGATCATGTGTCCTGCCCAGGAATTAAACTGTGACTTCTTAGTTCATAGGCTAACACTCAACCACTGAGCCACACCAGTTCGTCTATTCACCTTTTGAAGGTTTTAAGGGAGAATCTATTCCTTGCTTCTTTCAGCTTCTTATGGGTCCAGTTATCCTTGGCTTGTGGCCATATCACTCTATAGTCACATTGCCTTGTCTTCTTAGGTCTCAAAACTCCTTCTGCCTCTCAGTTATAAGAATAACCTTTAAGACTTAACCAGATCATCAAATATTAGCTTTACTTAATCTTTGAAATGTTCTAGGGATTAGAATGTGGACATTTCTTCTTAGGAACCACCATTAAACCTATTTCAAAAGTTGATCATTTGAATGCCCAAAGTAAAACCATTAATTAATATCAGCAAAACGCTAGTCAGAGCCTACAGACACACATGAACATAAGGAGAGCTGCTGGACCCCCCTCATGGGACCTCCTAAAACTTCTCCACAGTCTGCCTCTAGAACCACCACTCCCCCCAACCCCCTGCACTGTAACTGCAGCATGCTGGTGCCAGAAGTGGTACAGTATCTTAAAATATTCAATCAAACTGTGTGTTTTTTTTCAGGATAATTTCATTTTTCAAATACGTTTTCTGTCTGGCTTGGAGTTTTACTAGTATAAGTTAAAGATGATTTATGGATTGTTGTTTTTCCTCAAAAAAGTATTTCATTTATGTAATAACAATAATTATATATAATTAAATATAATAATAATTATTATTACTAAGATACTCATCTATTGATTTATTATAGCTATTTAATTTTTAATTAATTATGCTATTACAAAAAGCATTTAAGTTCTGGGTTTCAATGTCCTAAACTATAAAAATCATTAAACTATATGTTTTGGTATGTCATAGGAAATACATGATAAACTAGTTTGTAGGGGATAAAGCATAACAGTGGAAAATTATCCACAATGGATGGAAAACATAGTCTTATACTTAACTATATATATATATATATATATATATATATATATATATATATATATATAGTAATATTTTAAAATAATCATACAATAAAACAAAGAAAATGTCTTAAAAGTTCCCTAAGAAAAAATATAATCTTCCAGCAAACTAAAACAGACTGCTGGAATGCTGCTCATTAGCAGTAATAGAGGAAGGAAACAAGAAATCTTCAAACTGCTGAGTTAAAATATTCAACCTAAAATTCAATGCTTTGCTAAACCACAATTCAGAAATAAATAAAGGAAAAACATTTTTAGATTTAAAAAATTACTACTCACACATACTTATTAAATAAATGATTAGAAGACATAATTTAGGAAGGTTAGAAATTTATGTTAATAAAGGAAGAAGAAGGATGCAAGAAGCAATGGTAAGCAAAGAAATTAATAAGCATAAATAAGTCTAATCAAGCATTAATTTTCCAAAAACCTAACAGTAATTACTAATCTAGGAATAAAAAATTAGGTGCAAATAAAATATGAAAGGGTGATAGCTAATGTATTCACATGTGCTAGAAATTATTTAAAGTAATATATATATGTAATATATATATATATATATAAGTAACATATATATAAGTAATATATATGTATATATATACATATGTATATATATTACTTCTATAACATATATATGGGATAGTTACTAATGATATCTTCACTCACAGATGGAGAAACGAGGCCAAAATAGACTAAGCAATGTGTTTGAGAAATCACAGCTGACAATAGTAGACCCAGGATTTGAATCTAGAGAGTCTATACGAGTGGTTCTCAACCTTCCTAATGCCGGGACCCTTTAATACAGTTCCTTATGTTGTGGTGACCTCCAATTGCATTGCTACAAATTGAATATAATTAAAGCATAGCGATTAATCACAAAAACAATATGTAATTATATATGTGTTTTCCGGTGGTCTTAGGCGACCCCTGTGAAAGGGTCGTTCGACCCCCAGGTTGAGAACCTCTAGTCTATACTCTTCATCAGTATCCTGTACTGCAACTATGAATTAGTAACATAGAAGAAATATCTGAGAAAATTACAACAAGAAAAAAGTGTAGATAATAATAATATGTAACATGGAGAAGAATGCTTGGAGTTAAAGTTTTTTAATTTTCTTAAATCACTTTGGGAGTGGTTGGAGATCCTGACTAAAGTTAGAATTTACTAAGAAAAATAGACAAAATAAACCAGATATTTTATTATTTTATGTGTCACTGGGAGAGTAGTGTGGTATTATTTAGTAAATTTGAAGATATATATATATATATATATATATATATATATATATATATATATACACTAGGGGCCCGGTGCACGAAATTCGTGCACTGGGTGTGTGTGTGTGGGGGGGAGTGTGTCCCTCAGCCCAGCCTGCCCCCTCTCACATACTGGGAGCCCTCAGGCATTGACCCCCATCACCCTCCAATCGCAGGATCGGCCCCTTGCCCAGGCCTGACGCCTCCGCCAGAGGTGTCAGGCTTGGACAGGGGACCCCCATCTCCCCCCGATCACTGGCTCTGGCCCCCACCCAGGCCTGAGGCCTCTGGCCTAGGAATCATGCCTGGGCAGGGGACCCCCATCTCCCTCTGATCGCTTGCTCCACCCCCCGCCCAAGCCTGATGCCTCTGACCCAGGCTTCAGGCCTGGGCAAGGGGACCCTCATATCCCCCCAATCCCCGGCTCCGCCCCCCGCCCAGGCCTGATGCCTCAGGCAGAGGAGTTGACCCTCATCACCCTCAGATCACCAATCACCGGGTCGGCCCCTTGACCAGGCCTGAGGCCTCCGGCAGAGGTGTCAGGCCTGGGCAGGGGACCCCCAGCTGCCCGCGGTTGCAGGCTCTGCCCCTGCCCAGGCCTAACGCCTCTGGCTGAGGCGTCCGGCTCGGGCAGCGGGGACCCGCAGCTGCAGCGGCCCCGCGATCGTGGGCTCCACTTTAGGCCCAGGCAAGGGACCCCTAGCTCCCGGGACTGCCAGCTTCGACCGTGCCCAGCTCCCATCGCTGGCTCCACCCCTACTTCCTGCTATCACTGGCCAGGGCGGAAAAGGCACCTGATTCTCAGATCATGGCTGGGGGGCAGGGCAAAGGCGGCCCCAGGGCCACCTTTGCCCTGCCCCCCAGCTCTTAGCTCCCCCCTGGGTTTCCGATCACTGTCAGTGGCAGGGGGCTTCTTCCTGCTTTCCCTTTTGCCTCCCTGCATTGTGCCTACATATGCAAATTAACTGCCATCTTGTTGGCAGTTAACTGCCAATCTTAGTTGGCAGTTAATTTGCATATAGCCCTGATTAGCCAATGAACAGGGTATCGTCGTACACCAATTACCATTTTTCTCTTTTATTAGTGTAGATATATCCTATGACCTAACACTTCTGCTCCTAAGTATGTATGAAAATCCCTCACTCATAAGCACCAGAAGATACATACATGCATATTCATGAAAATAGTACATATCCTATCTAATAATAGAGAAACATGCAAATTGACCATACCCCCGAACGCTTCCCATTGGCTAATCAGGGTGATATGCAAATTAACTGCCAACCAAGATGGCGGTCAGCAGCCAGGCAGCTGAAGTGAACAGGAGGCTTGCTTGCTTCAGTGATGGAGGAAGCCAAGGTTCCCCGCCTGCCACTGCCGGCCTCTGAGCTGCACTCTAAGAAACAATGTTGCAAGTATAGAAGTTAAACAATCCCCAGAAACCTGCTTTCAGCCAGCCGGTCAAGCTGGAGTTGCAACAGTGTTTCAATTATAGAACCCAAACAAACCCAGATACCTGCTTTCAGCAGCCGAGGTCTCAGAGCTGGAGCCGAACCTCAGAGCTAAAGCCGGCTCTCAGTTCTAGTGACAGCCATAGAAGGTAAATAAATCCCAGAATAAATAAAAAAAAAGGAGAGGTTGGGAGCTTCAGTCACCTGCCAGCCTGACAACGGCCCTCAGCCCCTCACCCAGACAGGCCAGGCACCCCAGTGGGGACCCCCACCCTGAAGGGGGTGTGATAGCTGCAAACAGCCATCATCCCCTCATCCAGGCTGGCCAGGCACTTAAGCAGGACCCTCACCCTGATTCTGGACATCCTTCAGGGCAAACCAGCCGGCCCCCACCCGTGCACCAGACCTTTATCCTATATAGTAAAAGGGTAATATGCAAACTGACCCTAACAGCAGAAAGACTGGGAATGACTGGTCACTATGACGCACACTGACCACCGGGGGGCAGATGCTCAATGCAGGAGCTGCCCTCTGCTGGTCAGGGCGCTCTCACATGGGAGAAGCTCTGCTCAGCCACAAGCCAGGCTGATGGCTGCCAGTACAGCGGTGGTGGTGGGAGCCTCTCCTGCCTCCTCAGCAGCACTAAGGATGTCTGACTGCAGCTTAGGTCTGCTCCCTGCTGGCAAATGGACATCCCCCAAGGGCTGCCGGGCTGCCAGAGGGATGTCTGATTGCCATCTTAGGCACAATCATCCAGGGAGCGGGCCTAAGCCAGCAGGTGATCATCCCCTGAGGGTTCCCAGACTGTGAGAGGTCACAGGCCGGGCTGAGGGACCTCCTCCTCCCCGTGTGCACAAATTTTTGTGCACCAGGCCTCTAGTAATAGAATAAAACTGTAATATTAAAAATGTTTATTGAAAAAAGAATGAAGTTAAAATTTAATATACTCAAGTAACACAATGTAATGACTCATTGAAAATAAATGGATGATAGCTTCCTACAATAATAAGTATAAAATGCAGTATATTCATATTAAGTAAATAAGAAGTTTCATAAGCCTGCTACCTTCTTGTTGAACTTTAAAACAATTAAAATGAAATAATTTCTGATTTATGCATATACATTAAGTTTAAATGATTACAAATTTAGAAAAAAGATTTATATTGCTGTCATTCAGTGTATTTACATATGAGAAAATTACCATCTATAATGCATTGGTTCTCAAGTATTATTAGTATAAGAATTTCCTGAGGCCGAAACCGGTTTGGCTCAGTGGATAGAGCGTCGGCTTGCGGACTGAAAGGTCCCAGGTTCGATTCCGGTCAAAGGCATGTACCTGGGTTGCGAGCACATCCCCAGTGGGAGATGTGCAGGAGGCAGCGGATCGATGTTTCTCTCTCATCGATGTTTCTAACTCTCTATCTCTCTCCCTTCCTCTCTGTAAAAAATCAATAAAATATGTTTTAAAAAAAATTTCCTGAGGATCTTGATAAAATGCCAAATTCCAGGGCTCATTTCTGGTTGTTTTCTGATTCCTCTGTTCTGGGATAAGGCAGAAAATCCTTCAACTGTAAAAAGCTGTCTAGACAATTCTAATGCAGATAGCACTCAGTTACTACCTTGAAAAACATAAAGAGGACCAAAGAATATGCCACCCAATACACCAAGAAGTTCTATGTAACCTGATAAATTTATTAATCTAATGTATGCAAGCCAGGTTCTAGGCATCTCTAACCCACCTTATTATAATCTGGGCAGATCTAAGAAAATATAAATGGATTCACCACAATTTCTAGCATCAAATTTAATTCTGAAGTTCAGAAGGAAGTTCTGTTAAAATTAGAGAAAGTTCTGAGGGGTTTATACTAGGATCTTGTAAATCCCTGGACACTGGTGAATCAGTCCCTTTTCCACAAACTTCAAAGACAAATACAGAAGTGAAAATATAAGCCAGCATTGGCCATCAATCATGAAATATGTTATCATATAGGTGAAGTCGAAGATCAATTGGGATATGTCTAATTTCCTCTTTTGAGGGTTAAGATTTCACAGAGGAGGTAAATCTTGAACAAGATTCATAAGATGAATGGTAACTTTACTCTCCTAAACTAGAAGAAAAAGCAAAGGAAAATGAAGGCACATGAGATACAGGACACCCCATGCAAAGACCTCTGCATGGCAAAGACCCCAAAGTAAAAGTCAGCTGGGCACTGGGCCCACTTTAGAAACCTCAGTGCTTAACTCAGCCCTCGGCCTAAGCTCACCACCCTGTTGTGTTGAAATCTGGGAGCACCTCAGAACAGGTGCCACTTCCCTAGAACTTAGCAGCGTTGAGCATGGCTTCCCAATTTGTTAAAATGTGAATGAACTAAACCAAAATTAATTTCTGTTATTAGCCCATAGAAGAATTATCTGATAGTTGCACTGCCTTGCTTTTCTCTGTTTGCTGAAGTTAAACACGGGAGTGTTTTGAAGTCGTTTGGGGGGAACATTCCTATCTTATTGCTTCAAAGTTAATTTGATATGACTTAGATACTGCCAAAAGCCAGGGGAGGGTAAATAAACCTTTAGATACACTAGAGTTTTTTCCTGTGTATGAGCCCCACAAACCCTACCGATTCCTTCACCCTTAAAGGGATGAAACAGTGTTACAGAGCTCAGAGAAAACTCCCCATGGAGCCTGTGCCCACATGCTGTCTTCTCTCTATGTTCTGCCGCTTGTTCACTGGTCACCCATCTGAGGAAGCCAGGGCATACTGTCCTGGGCAAGACAGACGGAGACAGACACTGTAAATGTAAGTTTTATTATTTTTGTCCTTTCCACTTTTTTTGCTTGAAAGCTTTATTTGAAGAGAGAAAAAGATGTGTAGCAATAAACTGATTTGGGGTTTGGTTCTGAGTTTATTTTCTAACTTCATTTATAAAGAGGATGTGGAGCACACAGCCGATTGCTGAAGCCCTGGAGGAGAAGGTCCTGAGGTACAGTAAACACTAAGCTGCTGGGAAGTAAGAAAGCTGAAAGAATCTTAGAATCCACCTCAGAAGACAGCTCCCTTGTTAGTGCGTCAAAGGCCGGGAGAAAGGCGAATGGGATATACTCACTACTTAGAAAGAGCCTAATAATCCCAAGGTCACGCCAGGCCAGGGCTCTTCATTTCTGGATCAGTAAAAGTGACCTTCCATTTCTGTTTTTCGTAGGCAGTCCTGTTAACTTCTATTGTTCCTGCATAATTATTCATGGTGTCCCTTTCAACTCTCAGAGGTGTCCCAATGTGGGTCATCCATGATATGGTCATTTTAAGAATAAATAGTAGCAATAAAAGCTAATATTCATTGAGCATCTATGTGCCAGGGCCTGTGGAAGAGTTCTGGCTCAACCACAGTGAGATATCACCTCACACCTGTTAGAATGGCTATCATCAAAAAGAAAATAAATAACAGAGGCTGGCGAAGATGTGGAGAAAAGGGAACCCTTGTGTACTGTTGGTGGAAATGTAAATTGGTGCAACCACTGTGGAAAACAATATAGTTCCTCAGAAATTAAAAGTGGAACCACCATATGATCTAACAATTCTAGTTCTCAGTATTTATCCAAAAGAAACAAAATCACTGTCACAAAGAATCATATGCACCTCCCTGCTCATTGCAGCATTACTCACAATAGCCAAGACATGGAAACAACTTGTGTCCATCTATATATATAAAAGGCTAAGTGTCTGTCCTTCCCTCCGACCAGTACCTATGATGCACAATAACCACCAGGGGGCAGATGCTCAACGCAGGAGCTGCCATGATGCGCACTGGCCATTTAAAAATAAACAGCATCACCCTAACCAGTTTGGCTTGGTGGATAGAGCTTTGGCCTGCAGACTGAAGAGTGCCAAGTTTGATTCTGGTCAAGGGCATGTACCTTGATTGCAGGCACATCCCCACTAGGAGGTGTGCAGGAGGCAGCTGATGGATGTTTCTCTCTCATAGATGTTTCTAACTCTCTATCCCTCTCCCTTCCTCTCTGTAAAAAATCAATAAAATATATTTTAAAAACAAATAAAAGAGCCGAACAGGTTTGGCTCAGTGGCTAGAGCGTCAGCCTGTAAACTGAAGGGTCCCAGGTTCGATTCCAGTCAAGGGCATGTACCTTGGTTGCAGGCACATCCCAGTGGGGGGCGTGCAGGAGGCAGCTGATCTATGTTTCTCTCTCATCGTTGTTTCTGGCTCTCTATCCCTCTCCCTTCTTCTCTGTAAAAAAATCAATAAAATATTAAAAAATAAATAAATAAATAAAAACAAATAAAATTAAAAAATAATAAATGAACGGCATCACGGACTTGACACCGACAAACCAACACTCGGCTTCCCCCAAGTGGGACACAGGCCGTGCCACCACCCTGGAGCGACACCCACCAAATCGCAGCCAATGCTGCAAGACCCCATGGTGAAAAATGTAGCCCACAGCCCAGCCCAGCCCAGCCCAGAAATGGTCGCTGTGGGTGTTGGGTAATGACGTCACGTACTAACATCCAGCTTCCTCTCCCTAGTGACTAGGTTCCTTGGAGTTTCTTCAGCCCAGGAACATGACTTGCTTTATAGCCAGATGCAAACTTTTACAGTTCAACCAAATGTTTGTGAAGCATTTTCCCATGCCTCATCTCATCTGATCCTCACAGAAGTCCTGGAGTAGGTATATAGGACACTCAGTAGAATCCTTTTCTCTTTTCATTAGCTGGAATACAGAGATTTAGAAAGTTTAGAAACTTGACCTGACTGAAAAGAAGTAAGAAATGGTAGACCTTGAAAATGACTTTAGGTTTTCTCACTGTGCAGAATATAGTCAAACACTGCTACAGTTAAGTATTTTACCGTTTTTTTCTCCCTGCGTGATCTACAATAATAATCTGCTTCGTGTTGATATTTACTTCTGTGTTGCTGACAATTACCTGAAAGAGAAGTTAGGGTGCTTCACAGGGCTGGAAAAAGTTTAGCTAAATCAGAAAGCTGGTCTAATTAAGCAAATATATATATATGGCTAAGTTGACTCACCCATGTGTGATACATATAAAGCTCTCACTGGAACCAATCACAGGCATGTGTTTTGATCTGTCATTATCGATTGTGAATTTAATTGACACTTCTATTACAGAGAAAGGGCAAATAGTGATATTAAAATATTTCTTCTAATTAATTTCCTTTCAATGTGCACGAATCCATGCACTGGGACACTAGTTGATAAATAAATGGATTAAGAATTTGTGATACACACATACACAGGCACACACACATATTTTATTCATCTATAAAAAGCAGGAAGTTCTGCCATTTGCTACAGAATGGAACTTGAGGGTATTATGCTAAGTGAAAGATAAATGCTATATGAATTTATTTATATGTAGAATATTTTTAAAAATTCATACACTAGAAACAGAGATCAGATACTAGTAAGTTGTTGCCAGAGGTGGAGGTGTGTGGCTTGGAGGAATTACAAGAAGGTGGTAAATGCCGAAACCGGTTTGGCTCAGCGGATAGAGCGTTGGCCTGCAGACTGAAAGGTCCCAGGTTCGATTCCGGTCAAGGGCATGTACCTGGGTTGCGGGCACATCCCCAGCGGGAGATGTGCAGGAGGCAGCTGATCGATGTTTCTCTCTCATCGATGTTTCTGACTCTCTATCTCTCTCCCTTCCTCTCTGTAAAAAATCAATAAAATATATTTTAAAAAAAAAAGGTGGTAAAAAGGTACAAACTTCCAGTTATAACACAAATAAGTTCAGGGGATGTACTGTATAACTTGACTATACTTAACAATACTGTGTAGTATATTTGGAAATTGCTGAAAAAGTAAATCTTAAAAGTTCTCATCACAAGAAAAAAGTAACTATATGAGGTGATAAATGTTTTCTAATCTTGTTGTAGTAATCACTTTGCAATATATACATATGTCACATCATCACGTTATATACCCTTCAACTAATAATACAATGTTATATGTCAATCATATCTTAATCAAACTGGAAAAAAAGTTTTGACTCAGTTAATCCTCCATTTTATGTCCAACAACTTGTGAAGTAGATACTATTTTGATCTTCTCTCACTTTTTTTCCCCCACACGTGAGAAAACTGAGGCACTGAGAGGTTGAGTGACTTGCTTAAGGTCACAGAGCTAACAAGTGGAGGAATCTGGATTAAATTTCAGTAATAGGCTCTCAAACTCATACTTCTATGTACTACTCATGCTGCTTTTCAAGCATCAGGTGTATACAAAGCAATGTCCCTCAACTATGAGACCATAAGGGATATATTATTATTATCCTCATTTTACAAATGAGAACACTGAAAGACACAGAGATAATTTCTTTTTAAATATATTTTTATTGATTTCAGAGAGGAAGGAGAGAGAGAGATGGAAACATCAATGATGAGAGATAATCATTGATCAGCTGCCTCCTGCACACCCACTCCTGGGGATTAAGCCTGCAATCCAGGCATGTGCCCCTGACCAGAATCGAACCCAGGACGCTTCCGTCTGCAGGCCGATGGTCTATCCACAGAGCCAAACCAGCTAGGGCATAATGGCTTTTCTAAGGTCATAAACTCAAGCAGTCTGTTTGTAAAGTCTGTGTTCTTTACCTCCATTCTATATTCCTCCCTGAAATATTTCAGAATTTAGAGGCCCAAGGGGAGAATGGAGTTTTCACATCAGGCATGAACAGGACACTCACTCTGAGGAGGAAAATGAGAAATCACAATGGAAGCCTCATCCTTTTGTAAGAGAGCACACAGTGTTGCGTTTTTCAGTTACGTTTCAGGTGGTTCAGTGGGAAAACTTTGATGCTCTTTGTTATAATAAATTTGGACCTTAGGCCAATAAGTTGTTTTAGAGCCTTTGTCTTTTCATATGTGAAAACAGAGGCAAAGCTAGGGAAATGATATTGTCACTATAAAAAAGTCTCCAAGCCTGTGGATATCCCATGGGCTTTGCCTCTAAGATTCTTAACTTTGTCAATTAGTTTATCAGTACCTCAACCTGGAATAGCAATAGCAAGAGGGGTAGGCTCTTCTCTCAGCTATAACTAGCCTCGAACACCTGAAACCTACTGTATACAGAGCAAAACAGTGGTCATTAACTGTATGTAATATGTGATCCATTAAATCAGTGGTTTTCAACCTTCCTAATGGCATGACCCTTTAATACAGTTCCTCAGGTTGTGGTGACCCCCAATTTCATTGTTACAAATTGAATATAATTAAAGCATAGTGATTAATCACAAAAACAATATATAATTATATGTGTGTTTTCCAATGGTCTTAGGCGACCCCTGTGAAAGGTTCATTCGACCCCCAACGGGGTCGCAACCCACAGGTTGAGAACCGCTGCATTAAATTCACAAGTTAGAAATGCAAAATAGTCACATATTCCTTCAGACTTTTCCTTGCCCACCAGCACCTCATATTCTGCATGTTGTCAGATTAGTCATAGCCTGCCAATTAGGCTAAGGAAGTTTAACCCCAAGAGCTGTTCAACCTCTTTTTTGTAAGCTCACTCATTATTTCCTGCAGGGAAGCAAAACAACAAACCAAAAGCAGTATGCATGAAAAAACAAGGAGCAGACTGTGGGGACATGTAGAAACACACGTGTGTATGAACATACTATGTACTACACACTGCAAATCATCTGAAATGTGCCATATTTTATCAAATTTGAAGAAAGTTAAATGAATAATTTAATTTGTGCTATAAGAAGTATTCATGTGAAAGCCAAATAGGAAGATTTGTTTTATTTAATATTGACATTGTCACCAAAACAGTCAGCCTGTGGTCCTCTCTCCCATGTATAATAACTGAACGGTAACAGACGGTATACTAGACTTATTTTGGTAATTACTTTGTAAGGTGTCCAAGTATTGAATTACTATGTTGTACATCTGAAACTAATATAACATTAAATGTCAACTATAATTTAAAAATAAAATACAACTGCCCTGGTCAGTGTGGCTCAAATGGGTTGAGTGTCACCCTATGCACCAAAAGCTTGCTGATTCAATTCCTGGTCAGGGCACAGACCCAGGTTGTGGGTTTGATTCCCGATCATCAGGATGCATACAGGAGGCAATCAATTAATATTTCTCACATCAATGTTTCTCTCTCCCTGTTGCAGTACCAATGGATGCGGACAGTGGGGTGGCAAGGGCCTGTGGTGGGGTGGGAACCAGGTGGAGGGGAACTATTGGGGGGGAAAAAGAGGGACATCTCTAATAATCTAAACAATAAAGATTTAAAATTATATTAAAAATAAACTAAAAAATAAGGCAGACTAGAAAAAATAAGTAAATAAACAGACAAATAAATAAATACTTGTTGAATGAAAAATGACAGTCAGCATGTGGTCCCCTCTCATATGTGATCAGTGACTGCAGGTTTCATAGTAGAAATAGCTCACCTACCTTTATACCCCCTCCCAAAATAACTTTGTAAAGAAAATTATTTTTATTAGCAGTTTGCTTTTGATTTTAAAAGCATTTACTTGTCACATGTAGCCATCTCCAGATAACAGCATTAATATAAGTTTATAAGAAACAGCTTGCTTTTGACTAGGAAAACAAACCAATCAATGGAGAAGCCACAGCAATCAGAAAAGTGATGGCAATCAAAGAGGAAAGTTTTCTCTCTGTTTTAGATCTATATCTCATTATAGTTTAATCATCATCCTTATTTATTTTTAATTCATTAAATATAAAAATTACCATATTAGAGCTAGAATGTGTTCTTATTGCCAAAGAATAAAACAAAGAAAAGAAAAGAAAAATGATTTATGTAAACTCCAAAGTGTTCAGAAATTTGAATAGATCCAACTTTATAATCTACACCAGAGGCCTGGTGCACAAAATTTGTGTCCTCAGAGGTGGTCCTCAGCCTGGCCTGCACCTTCTCACAGTCTGAAACACCTTGGGGGATGTCCGACTGCCGACAGTCTGACATCCTTAGCGCTGCTGCGGAGGCGGGAGAGGCTCCCACCACTGCCTCTGCATTTGCCAACCATGAACCGGCTCAGGGCTTCTGGCTGAGCGGTGCTCCCCCTGTGTGAGCACTCTGACCACCAGGGGGAAGCTCCCGTGTTGAGTGTCTGCCCCCTGATGGTCAGTGTGCATCATAGTGACCGGTCATTCTGCCATTCAGTCAATTTGCATATTAGCCTTTTATTATATAGGATAATTCTACAATATTTGTATTTCCTTTTTATTCCTTTTTCTTCTACTGCTGGTTTAGCAAATGTGTTTTTCCCCTTTACATTTACAGTAAGTGCTAATTGGTACACTGATGCACCAAGGTCCCAGAAAAACTGCCGTGACTTCAGTGGAATAGACTGTCTCCAGTTCCGAGAGCGAGCATACTTTTCACAACCTAAGCTCTTTAGCCCCCGGAGAAGCAGTTGCAAAGGGGAGGTCCACTGTAGGTTTGCTCAGTTCTCATCTTTCAAAAAAATGTTAAAAATAATAATAAATGAAGAAGAAAAGGAGAGGAGGAAGAGGCAGAAAAAGAGATAGAGAGGGAGTTGGGGGAGGGTACCTATGTGTGTTACAACTGTGTTTGCAACATATACTACTTTTATTATTCAATCAGAGGCAGTGTATGAAAATTAAAGAAAACACCACAAATTATATTGCAATGATATAGTAGAAAATCCTTAGAAAATTTAATTGGATCCAATGTTACCACTTACTGGTTATGTGAACAAGAAAGAAGATAATCTCTGAGTCTTAGTGCATAATCAGTAAAAGGGAGATAATAACAACCTATGTCACTGGGGTGATATTTCACCAGTGAGAGTTGAATGAGATAACATATATGAAAGTGCTTTATAAACTGTGCTATTCTAAAGATACTTGTTTGTGGCTTTTGTTATGGTTTGTTGTGAAAGTAAATGCATGCTTAAAGGGAATCAGATCAATGGATTTATTAGTAAACCTTTGCTTATAAACACTCATTGAGCTTATTCTTGGGTTGCTTGATAAAATATACATTAATTACTTAAGTTATTGATATCATTATTTCCCCCTTTTTTCTTTTTTTTCTAAATTTTATTTTATTGTTTAAAGTATTACAAATAGTAGTACATATGTCTCCTTTTCTTCCCCATTGACCTCCGGCCAGCCTCCACTAACCCCAGCACATGTCCTCACGCCCATCCTCAGTGTCTTGCATCCTTGGATGGGAGACCCCTTTTTTTTCTTTCATACCATTAAGAGGACAGATATACTGACTCAAGTACTTACTGTCATTCACTGCTAGGATATTAATTTAGCAATGACTTTGTATGTAGGCAACATTTCGAGTTCACACAATGCCTTTCTAGGTTTTGTAAGAAAGCTATATAATTCTAAAAATGAATAATTCTTTAGAAATAATATATGCATTACTTAGGAGAATAATATATATGTATTAAACCCTTTAAAAATTCACAATAGTGTTCCAACACTATTAATAAGCTGTTTTTACTTAAACACCCAATTCTTCCTCACACAAGGCATACTTACCGGTTGCTGATTTCTTGAGAGGACCTGTCTTTAGTCTCTAAGTTTCACTTTGCTTTGCTTTGCCTCACAGTGGAAGGTGGTACTTATGTTCTTCAGGATGCTAGCCATTTTGATGGAAAAGACTGGCTTCCCACTAGTGTTGCCATAAAAACATTCTCCTCAGGAAATCAGATTTCCATCTCTGGTACACTCAGGCTAATGCAAACAGACGAAACCAGTAAACCTCTGCCCTTTTAAGTCCAGCAGCGGGACCTCAGCAATTGGTCACAAAGAGCCCATTTGGCTGCCCAAAGCATCAGTATTGCTTACCCATCCACTAAGAAATAGAATATTCCATGCTTTTCCCCCCCATACTTCCTCTTACAATGGCCATTTCCCTTTTCTCAAACATATTATTATTTTTTTTCTTTCCATAAGGCAAATATGTATTCAGGGATACATTTTAAAACCATATTTCTCTTTAAAATACAGTCTCTACCCTGAAATTCTCATCATCAGAGCAGGAAATAATGAAAATTATTGCACTAAAATGGACCGACAGATACGTGTGCAAGGTAGAATGATAACCCTGGGTTGTGGCTGCTGCTGTTTGTTTTGTTTTTGATGTGGGAGGGTAGTCAGAAATCTCAATAAATGTAATTTTTAAACTTCAATTTAAAATGTGAATAGAGATTTTCTATGTAGAGAAAGGAATTGCAAGAAAATTTCTATTTGTGCATCCAATCAATTCTCCAGCATTAAAGAACATTAGAGTGCAAGTTAAATGTACCCACTGAGAAATCCCACATGATAGATGAAAAGATTTCATGTCAGGACTCATCGTCACAATGTCTCAAGAAACTAGCAAAGCCACTGATGTATACAGAGAAAAACAGGTCACATACGAAGGAATAAAAATAAAAATGACATCCAAGTTTTATTATGTTTTAGTAATCTAGAAAACTAGCTGAGGAAAATGATGTTCAATTTAGTATTCTATACCAAGTCACAATATCAAATATGATGTTATAATTAAGATATTTTGGATATATAAGATGTGGAAGAGATTAGCCATCTTGCACCATTACCTAGGAAACAGCTGAAGAAAAATAAACCGGGAGAGAGGAAGATGCACGATCAAGGAAGCAAGGGTTCATCACAGAAGAGAAGAGGAAAAATGATAATGATAAAAAGTAGCCTCAGGCAAATAGATATGCAGTGTGGCTGAGAATAATCAGTACACATTAGAGGAGAGAGTCAGAAAGCTCGCAGAGGGCTGCCTCTAAGTCTAAGGAAAAAGAAAGGCGATAGACAGATACACTGAGATGTATGAACATACTGAAAAGAGACTGAGATTTCTAACAGTGTCTGAAGAACATGAGTTTGTGATGAGTACTCAGAAAACTAAGCAATTAAAAGTTGAGATTATTTAACTTCATAAACAAAATGACTCTGATGTAAATAATAAGTACATGGCCATAATAATGCAAGAATATGATATACAGACTAAAGCAAAATTAGATAATTTTATTGGAAGGGGGGATTCACTAGAGTGGAGGGGCTATATAACAAAGCCCAATTCTCAACTTTCAGAGTTGAAAGAAATAAATTTTATGTAAATATTAAAAATTTTAAGAAGGAAGAATTAAAAACATATTTTAAAATACTCAGGGAAACAAGAAGCAAACTGTAAAAAGCAGTAAAAAATTATTCCTAGGTAGTAGAAACAAGGAGTGAAAAGACAGAAGACTTGTGGATTTTAGTAATAAGTCATGTATGAATTATTTAATTTTAAAAATTATCTACATGTATAAATTTTATAATAATAAAATTAAATTTTAAAAATACTATTGGAGTTAAACAGACAATAAAGTGGTCAAGGGAGGTAGCAATCAAGAAGCAGAGAGCTTTGCATGCCAATCTAGGGCATTTATACATTAAATGGTATGTTGGTGTGCTATTGAGTGTTTTTTTTAAAAAGAGACATTATTATATTTGGATTTGGAAAGAGCACTCAGATAGCGCTATGGGAAGGAACAAAAGGAGAGACAAGGAAATAAATTATGTATCAAGTGTAAACAATATAGGGGAAAAAAACGCATGATAAAGAGTTACAATGTTCATAAACCAGGAACTCTTAATATACTAATATAACTAAGAAGTTATATATATAACTGGGGGAATTGGTGATGATGGTCAAAGGTATAAACTTTCAATTATAAAATTAATAAGTTCTAGTGATGTCATGTGTAGCATAGTATATATATATAATACAATACTATGCATATTTGAATTTGCTGAGAGTAGATTTTTTTTATCAATGAAAGATTTTATTACCACTTATCATTGAACTGATACACTTATTTCTCAGTTGTATCAAATTACATAGGATATTTTAATCATTCTGCTGGTTCCAAGGAAAAACAATAAACAAATCATGAAACTGAGAGCTTTGGAGGTATTGATTTTGTACCTAAGGCCCAGAGAAGGATGTAATGTACTGATAACCAAGTTGGAGACTCTTAAGTAAGAATACGGGATGTATGTAATGGATGACTATGTATATTGAAAGGAATTTCAGTTGGAGGAATGATAAGTCTAAGAGAGTAGATCTTAAAAGTTCACATCATAAGAAAAAATATAACTATGTGAGGTGATGAATATTAACTAAACCTATATGGTAATCATTTTGCAATGCATTTATATCAAATCATTGTTATACACTTTAAACTAATACAATGTTATGTCAACTATTTATACTAATAAAGGGGTAAAATGTTAAATAGACTAGAAATCTTCTAGACATCCTTCCGGACATCCTTCCAGACAAAGCCACAGTTGAGGGGGCCAAGGCAGAGATGGTTAGGGGCGATCAGGCCAGCAGGGGAAAGCAGTTGGAAGAGAGATCAGGCGGGCAGGAGAGGGCAGTTGTGGGTGAGATCAGGCTGGCAGGGGAGGACAGTTAGGAGTGATCAGGCAGACAGAGGCAGTTAGGGGCGATCAGGCAGGCAGGCAGAAGGGTTAGGGGCAATCAGGCAGGCAGGCAGAGGCAGTTAGGGGCGATCAGGCAGACAGGCAGGTGAGCGGTTAGGAGCCAGAGGTCCAAGATTGTAAGCTGGACATCCCCAAAGGGCCCCCGATTGGAGAGGGTGCAGGCTGGGCTGAGGGAACCCCCTGTGCATGAATTTCATGCACCGGGCCACTAATCCTATATAATAAGAGCCTAATATGCAAATTGTCACCTTGTGCGGTCATTCGATTGGGAGTTCGACCACTCGCTATTCCTCACTGACCACCAGGGGGCGACGCGGAACATGGAAGGTGTTGGTGACACGGCACTGGCAGCAGGTGGCAGTGGAGTCGCTGCCAGTCCTGATGGGCCGTGAAGAGAGTGGGTCTGCGGTGGGATGATGGATCAGGTGAGCAGGTGGTGCCCCGCCAAGGCGGGTACAAGTGGGGGCCCTATCACCCCTTCGATTGCCCTGCAGATGGCGATCAGCAGGGGGGCAGGGCCGCTGCCCAGCTCCCAGGCACTGAGGGAGTGGGCAGGGGGTCCCAGCCCCAATCAATCACCCAACAGGCGGGATGGTGGAGCAGGTGAGGGGGCGGCACCAGGCCAAGGCGTGGTGCAAGGTGGAGCTGTGGGGCTGCGAGGCTGGAGGCACGAGCTGGGGCCCAATTGCTGCAGTCCACCCTGAGGGACCCCACCTGTGCACAAATTCATACACCGGGCCTCTAGTAACTCAATAAAATTGGGGAGAAAAAGAACAAACCAATTGAAACTTTAGCAAAAGATATAAACAGAAAATTCACAAAATAATACATCAAGTGGTAAAGCAATATAAAAATACATTAAAAAGTATTCAACTCATCATTTATTCTAAACATGAAAATCAAAATAACACCATTTTTTACCAAATAGCACAAACAACAGCAATAAATGATAGACAATCTGGCTGTTATGATGTAGGCGAAATAGGCACACTCAGTTCTAGAAAGTAAATAAATTGCTATAATTTTTATGAAAGATGAACAAAAGACTTAACCAAGAGATTATTTGGGTTACAGAGTGGATCCCTCTGTTTATCCTCAGTTTCTGCCCTTTCATAGCTGCATTTTAAACATGGTTTTGGCACACCAATGTAGCATACCTACCCCATCTCTCTAAGATCTTTCACTGCAACTCTTTTTGGCTAATTGGTCATCTTTTATTGCTCTAGTTCCAGACTTTCAGGATATATTTCTGGTTGGACTCCTTCTGTGAGAAGATGTGGGTTACCTAATACAATCCTGATCACCAACTCCTTCAGCCTGACCAATTTACCAACAAGGCAGCTGAGGACAGCTGATCGCCTGAAATGCTACTTGGAAATTATGTATTGTGGGATGTTTACTGGTTATGAGGACAGACTCAGAAACCAAAGATTTCTACCACTTACTAATTTGGTGACCTTGGGCAATATTTAACTTCTCTGGCCTATGGCCTCAACTGTAAAGTGGGGATAATAATAGACATCTAAACGATAGTATTGTTTACTAGTAAAGGACAGCTGGCTTGTAACAGGTTCTTTCTGTCAGTTTTTACTGTAAATAATCTAAAAGGAAAATGATATTGGTTCAAAATATGTTATCCGACATGGGAAAGCAGAACGAATTAGAAAGAAAAAGTCTGATGGGGAGTTTCTCTCCTTTTTTTTTCAGTTTAAGTGTACTTTTAAAACATTCATACAAAAGGCACCATTTAGTTGTGTTCTTAATAATGTATATTTATAACAAATTTCTGAGAACTCAAACTCCTGATATTCTTTCAGGAGTTAAGATGTTGCACATCTATATCCGCAGTAACCTAATGTAACCTCTCAAAGTATTTTAGAGTCTCTAAAACCTTTAGTATAACTTCTATCATGTTGCTTTTGTGATGTGTTAACATTCCTTAGTTCATAAAAAGCTTCAAATCTTGCTCATCCTTCAGAAAAGGATTAGCTACTCTCACACTTTTAGCAGGTTTCCCTTACCTCCACTATCACATAGTAGCCTGGCCTTTGATTCTTAACGAGTAACCATATAATGCAACTTTTATGGACTCCAGTTCAGCGGATTCCCACTCCCAATTTTTTTGATGGTTTAATGAAGAAACAAACCTACCCAGGAGCAAAAGAAACTTATTCTAGCAATTTAAGTGAGTCAACATCGTGTTTTATTCATAAAGATTAATGGAAACCCAGTTATCATGAGACAGGAAAACTCATTAGCACAAAGGAAAGTGTCAAGAAGAACAAGCCAAATAACTAACCCTCAAGAAAACACAGATAAGTAGGAAAGAAAAAAAATATATATATATCTTTAGTTTCATTTGATAAGATAACACATGCATGTAACAAGAATAGAGTGTCATAAAAAAGAACTAGAGAATATCTAAGAATGAGTTCTTAGAAATTCAAAGTAGTATTACTGAAATTGAAAGTTCAGTAGAAATGCTGCCACTTGAAATGACAAAAATTTTTTCCAGACCTTTAAAATATCACCTGGAGAAAGTGGATCATCTCCATTTCAGCATCACTGGTCTAAAGCTGTGAATTATAATTTGATGCACAGGAAACCCACAAATATTTTAAAAGATGATATCAGCTTGGACTGAAAGGAAAGAAACAGGACAAAATTAAATAAAAATTTGTATTTGAACATCTAAATAGGAAGCAGCCTAAATAAAGACTTAACTGCAAACACAGATTATTTTTATAAAAAGGACAATCTTCCCATCAAGAGCAGGGTTTATACTTAAATCCTTAAATCCTGGCAGGCTCTGTGGTTGCTCTAAAAAATTTATTGTGCAATTTATACTATGTCAAGTTCCAGGTCATGGCTTTAGGAAACAGGCAGCTTGACTTTCTGTCTCTTTTTTTTTTTTTTAATATATTTTATTGATTTTTCACAGAGAGGAAGGGAGAGAGATAGAGAGTTAGAAACATCGATGAGAGAGAAACATCGATCAGCTGCCTCCTGCACATCTCCCACTGGGGATGTGCCCGCAACCCAGGTACATGCCCTTGACCGGAATCGAACCTGGGACCTTTCAGTCCGCAAGCCGACGCTCTATCCACTGAGCCAAACCGGTTTCGGCGACTTTCTGTCTCTTGAAACATTTATGGAACTCAACTGCCATATGAGAGATGCCTAAGACATGGAAAGGCAGTATGCAGTTGCCTTAGTCAGCAGCCCTAGCTGAATACCCAGAAAACGGTTAGCACATGCTAACCAGATGTGTGACCCATCCAGGTCAGTGGAGCCTTCTGATGACTGCAGCACCGACCTCTATCTCACTGGAACTATAGGAGACATCCTAAGCAAGAATCATCCAGCTGAGCTTCATCAACACACAGAACCATAAGGGATAATAACACATTGGTATTTTAAGCCATTTTTTCCATGGTTTATGATCCAGCTGTAGGTAACTGGTGATCAGGGGAAAAGTTCTGGCTAAGCCCAAGGACCTTTCAGAGATTAAAGTTTTGATTATATCACCAGGCAAGCAACTTAGACTTAGCTGAAGTTGCTGGCCAAAGATGGTAAAAATCTAGAATGAGTGCTAGAGGAGAGAAAGAGATAAGGAATAAACATCGTGTTCCTGTAAGCAGTGGCAGCATTGGGGACTGTTTCACTAAGTTCTTATTAGTTTCACTGTCTTGTTTCACTAAGACTCCTGTACTAAATCTTATAAAGATTCCAGCTGGTCCTCTCCTTGAAGTATACCCGGCCCAATTATTATCAAGCAAGAAAGCAAAATGTATTTCAGATTTGTAAAGATACATAATTCTTTCCTCCTTTCCACATTTTCTGAAAAAAAATTAATATGTAATCTATGAATTAAAAATAACATATTCTAAGGGAAAAAATACGCCTTGAAATTCAGCAAAGGAACTAACTCAGGAGTATAAAACTAGAATCTCTGGGTGATAATTGTGCAACATATGTAGCAAGTATTCAGTCAAATTATAAATTTAAAAAGCCAGAGGACCCAAGGATGCTTTCAAGAAGAAAATAAACTCCACAAAACACATATATTATTAAGAAGCTGGAAGATATTTTTAATTTGATGAAAATTTCATAGTTTCTTTTATTATAAAAGTAAAAAAGGCAATAGGAAATTTAGGGAAAATATTGTAAAAGAAAGATATACTCTACAACAGAAGCAACTAATATATGGTATGATTTATTTTAATTTACCATATTTTTTTACTTAAAGTAAAATTGGCTATTTTATGTACAGTCCCACATGTTAATACCACTACAGTCGGGATATAAAACAGTTCTCTCAACCCAACTTGTACTGTCTTCTAACCCTAACCTCTGATAAAAAGCAGATATTTGCATCACTATAGTTTTTCCTCTTCCAGAATGTCATATAAACACAAGTATACAGTAGATAACTTCTTAAACAAGGTTCTTTAATGTAGCATTAAAGATCCATCTATGTTGATGTATCTCAATAGTTACTTCCTTTTCATTGCTGAGGAGAATTCCATTGAATGGAATGTATCATAATTTGTTTACCTATTCACACAATGAAAGAGACTGTGCTATTTCTAGAGGTTGGCATTGTGAAAAGAGTTGCTATAACTATTTGAATACAGGTTTTGCGTGAAAATAAGTGCTCATTCTTCTGGGGTAAATACTTAAAAGTGGGATTGCTGGGTCATACAATAAAAGTATAAGTAACTTGTAGGAAATTGCCAGAGTGTTTTCTAAAGTAGCTGTGCCATTTTTCATTCCCACTAGCAAAGTATGAAAATTGCAGCTACTCTACATCCCCATCAGCACTTAGTGTTGTCATGTTCACTTTATTTTGTTTGCTTTTCAACCATTTTTCTATGTATGTAGTAGTATCTCTTCTGGTTTCAACTTGCATTTTCCTAAATGACAGTAATGTTGAGCATCTTTTTGCATGCTAATTTCCATCTTTATATACTCTTTTGTGCAGTGACTTTTAAAATTGGGTTGTTTAGTTTATTACTATTGAGTTTTGAGTGACCTGTATATAATCCAGATCTAACTCCTTTGTCTGATATGTTTTGTAATATAAGTAGCAAAACTTAGGAGGTAATGAGAGATAAATGTTAGTAGACATGAGTTAATTCCTCATCAAATGAAATGTGAATACAGCATGAAGTCACAAGATATTCTCTCAATAGAATAAAATTTGCAATGATTTTTATTTGTCTTTAGTGCTATCTTAAATTGTTCAAACATCTATGTACATGTATTAACTAAGTAAATATATCCTATATAATAAAAACATAATATGCAAATTGACTGTCACATCCTCACACAAGATCACCTCCTCCATGTGGCCACAAGGTGGCCACCCCCATGTGACCACAAGATGGTCTGCAGGCGAGGGTAGTTGGGGGCAACCAGGCCTGCAGGGGAGGGCAGTTGGGGGCAGTCAGGCCAGAAGGGGAGCAGTTAGGTGTCAATCAGGCTGGCAGGGGAGTGGTTAGGGGGCAGTCAGGCTGGCAGGCAAAAGCGGTTAGGGGCAATCAGGCAGGCAATCAGGCAAGCAGTTGGGAGCCAGCAGTCCTGGATTGTGAGAGGGATGTCAGACATTCCCCAAGAGGTCCCAAATTGAAGAGGGTGCAGGCTGGGCTGAGGGACACTCCTCCCTCCCCCTGGTGTACAAATTCCGTGCACTGGGCCTCTAGTATACATATATTTATATTAAAATGCAGTTCCATATTATGGATAGTTAAGAGTGTGATAGAGTAAAATAGGATAAAAAAACAAGAGGAATTTTGGGGAATAGCACAGAGAAAAAAAATTCAAAGAAAGACAAGCTGAGAGAGGAAAAGAGGTAGAGAAATAAATTTGCACTGATAGAGAGACAGTGAGAAAAGGGACATCAGTAATGGAAACTGACCTTATGGAACAAATAGTCAACTTGTGGCCTTTTGAGATATTGCAACTAGAGAATTTTTCAAACATTTTGAAACATTGCAAAAATCTTGTAAATTTGTATGTGTCTAAAGGTTGGTGATTCAACTTTCTTTCCAAACAAGATATTACTAACTGTGAGTGAATATTTTCAATCAAACAAACAAAACCACAGAAATATATCTAAAAATCTAATGTTTGAGTACTAAATACTGGCCAGTTTACCTATTCAACCAGAGCATGTACGTTATTCAAAGAAGCATAGTATCTATAATAATAAAAGTGTAATATGCTAATTGTGTGGTCAGCAAACTGCAGCTCGTGAGCCACATGTGGCTCTTTGGCCCCTTGAGTGTGGCTCTTCCTAAGCCTTAAGAGTACCCTAATTAAGTTAATAACAAGGTACCTACCTATATAGTTTAAGTTTAAAAAATTTGGCTCTCAAAAGAAATTTCAATCATTGAACTATTGATATTTGGCTCTGTTGACTAATGAGTTTGCCGACCACTGTGCTAATTAGACCAGATATCCTTCTGGACAACCTTCCAGATGAAGCCGGCGGCCAGAGGAAATCTTGGGTCCCGGGTGCCAGAGGGAAGTGGGTGCCGGCAGCTGGGGTAAGGAAGGCCTACTCTTGCACATATTTTGTTCATTGGGCCTCTAGTAATCAAATAATTAGAAAGTTTCTCTGAATATTCAAGACACTTGATTAGACTTTTTCTGCTCAATAATTGTTGGACTAGAATAGTTTTTAGATATCTTCTTTGTTGTTCTTGTTAAATGTTACCAATAAATTCCATGGTTATATTCCTAAGTTTGTAAATATTACCCATGAGGACCTGCCTCCCAAGCTTCAGTAATCCTCATCAATGAGCTATAGGGAAAAAGAGAAATAATGATAACTCAATTTTATCATTTGAATTAAATATTTTATACCCTCTTTAGAAAAGTAGATTTGTAGCACTGGGGGGAAATGGGGGATTGGGGAAAGGGATCAGTGGGGAGGAAAAAGGAAGTACTGTTCAAGAACAGGTGACACTAATGCTATAAAAACTAACTATGTGGATTGGTGCAAAATTATAGCATCTTAGGAGCGCTGTGAAACTTAGGACCAAAATATGGCATTTTAGGATACAGTTATTGGGTTGTCTTTAGTGAAAACTTGGCATCAAACAAATATCCTCACTACACTAGAGAGCTACTTTATTTATTTCTACATCCAGTAGCATTTCAGCAGTGTGAAAGTGTAATTGAACCATCATGGGAAGAAACTCAAAGTTCCCAAATCTACTAAGGGAGAAAGCTGCATAGGTGGGGGTATCTTCTAACCACCTTCACCTTCTGTTACCTCATGGCAATGAGGACCAATGGCCTAAACATGAGAGGTAAATTGGCTGAAATCCATGAAACAGAGAATAAATCAAAGAACTAATTTTTGGAAGTAGAGACTACCTTTTTCTCTCTTTGAAGAGGAGGTTGAATTAGATATATAAGTGCAATTTACTTAATTTCCAGCTATATTAAAGCTTGCTTCAATTTGTTTTCAAATGTTTGTCAATGTGGAAATGTTTTACATACTTAGTGTTGACCCATAATAACAAAAAAAGTTCCAGTGTTCCTGATTAATTGTTTGTATTTTTCCTAATATTGTTTTAGCAGATCATTGCTCCAAGCTTTTGTCAATTGTAATAATGAATTGCTCTAAATTCTGAATTGGTAATAGCATTTCAAAAACAGGTAGCAGTAGATTTTCAGAATATGTTTGGTTTTGTTTAAAACTGCTGTGTAAATGATTATGATTAAAGCCAATGAATGACTCCTAGCTAGAGAACAAAACCACATAAAGGAAAAGATGTATTATGGACCAACAGTTGACTTAAATTATTTTTAGCTTGCTTAAATACATACAAAATCAAACTTATAAATTCCTCATGTGCCTATTTCTCTCCCAACCATAAAACCAAGCATTTTCAGCAAACATTTAAAAAATTAACAAAATAAAAATGCAGAATAATAGCATGAAAGTAATATGACAGATGATATTTTGCTGAAACTAAATTAAAACTCACAATATAAATGTGGTATGACTGCTATAGTGTAAGTTTGATTTTCAGCAATCTCGTGGTGTGATGGCAT
Source organism: Myotis daubentonii (assembly GCF_963259705.1). Lineage (NCBI taxonomy): Eukaryota > Metazoa > Chordata > Mammalia > Chiroptera > Vespertilionidae > Myotis > Myotis daubentonii. The sequence goes on along the minus strand of NC_081842.1, from coordinate 73,805,630 downwards.
GGTCCCCTTGCCTCTACTTCTTTGTGGTATCATTTGACCTTTACTCAGTGCAAATATTGCTTTTGTATTTAAGTCCACCTCTGCTTTCCTCTTCTCAGTCCACTACACATGATACATTACAACACTTTGATGCTCTTTCATAATACCAATTTTGTATGTAGCTTCATAAAATCATTATATGAAAAGGTTTTCAATAGAAAAATCCTATATAATAAAAGGCTAATATGCAAATAGACCAAACGGCGGAACAACTGGAACAATCGAACAACCAAACAATTGGTCACTATGAAGTGCTGACCACCAGGGAGCATATGCAGAACATGGTGGGCGTTGGCTGCGACAGGATGGTGGAGCAAGTGGAGTGATCACTGGCTGGCCACACACCTGCCACAGAGTTGCCAATAGTAGCCTGGGCCTGGCTCTTTCTTTGCTGGGGGCGAAGCCAGCCCTGCGAGGGGCTATCTGCCTACCTGATCTCCCCTAACTGCTGGCCTGACTACCTGATCACCCCTAACCACTTTGCCTGCCTGCCTGATAGCCCCTAACCACTTGCTTGGTGGTGGGGCCAGCCTGGTGAGGGGCCATGGTAGTTCTTGTCTCTGGCCCTTCCGGTCATTGTGCTTATGGTGGCTGACCTTTTATTATATAGGACTAGAGGCCTGGTGCATGAAATTCATGCACAGGAGGGGTGTGTGTGTGTGTCCTTCAGCCCAGCCTGCACACTCTCCAATCCGGGACCCTTGAGAGATGTCCAACTTCCCATTTAGGCCCGATCCTGGTGAGACTGAGCCTAAACACGCAGTCAGACATCCCTCTTACAATCCAGTACTGCTGGCTCCCAACCATTCGCCTGCCTGCCTGCCTGATTTCCTCTAACCGCTTCTGCCTGCCAGCCTGATCACCCCCTAACCACACCCCTGCCAGCCTAATCTATGCCTAACTGCTCCCCTGCTGGCCAAATTGCCCTCCCCTGCAGGCCTGGTTGCTCCCAACTACCCACCCTTGCAGGCCTGGTCCCTCCCAACTGCTCTCTCATGCTGGCCTGATCACTCACAACTGCCCCCCGCCCCGTGCTGGCCATCTTGTGTCCACATGGAGGCTGCCATCTTGTGTGTTGTAATGATGGTCAATTTGCATATTACCTCTTTATTAGATAGGATTATTGTACTATTTTTCATATGAACAAATGTAAACCTACTTTTGCTCCACCTTTGTATACAAACTTGTATGTGCTTTATATAATTCTATTTGTCTGCAACACTTTATAATAACTTAAATGAAGGGAAATTTGGTAAGTACTATAATTTTTTATAGTTTAGGGTAAAAGGAAAAGTCAGAACGAAAGCTGTGGAATAATGCAAACAATGGATGATTTGCCCTGAAACCAGTTTCAATCTCATTTCTCCCTCTGCCACTGAAACCTCAGTAACATTTGTGTTGCCTACCTGTTTTGAAACTTCAGTAACACTTTTCACCTCTTCAGGCCTGTTTGAGAAGATGTATAAAGAGACAAGATCAAAGTATAAAAATGCATTAGTTTAGCTTTTGATGTAAGAGGATATTCTTCTAAGAAAGGAAGAATATGATTTTTGATGCATGCAGTCTAGTATTTTAAATATCTGACTAGAAGACAATGAGTACATGTCTTAAATAAATGGCTTGCATTATTCATTTCTTACTACCATTGTGCTATAGTGAACTTCCTGAGTGATTACTATTTCTCACTCTCTAAGTTTCCACTGGGTACTAAGTTAACTTTTGGATCTAAGTAGAAAGTCAAGTTCTTCAGATACTGCTTGGGCACTGAGTAAAGTGAGGACAGAAAAATGTCCATGTGGTTTGGAAACACAAAAGCCACCTCTGACGCTGACAAAGCGGTTTTGATGGAATGGTAATGTGTGTTAGGAAGAGAGACTGGAAGAAGTATTGAAAGGTAAGAGAGAAGTGAATGCACGGATATACAGGAAGGAAGTTTAGCTATGAAGAAGCAGAAGAAAATACAGTATAAGCTGATGGCAAGAGAGCTGTGAGGAATTTGGGGAGGTTTTCTTGTTTTATTTGTGATTGGAATTAGAAAAGCACGTGTTTGTACTGATCCTGTAGAGAGACAAAAGTTGATGATGCGGATGTTCCACAACTATTCCAGATTCAACATTTCCAATACTGAGCTCATCACCCCACCCCGTCCACCTCCCTGAAGTCTGCCTGTCCTTCTCTCATCTCTAAATCCATTTAGAGAAGCGCCATTGACTGTACCTAGATCTCTTCTCCCCTGGCATTTTAATAGCAGTCCCTCACTAAATGCTATAAAATTCTCCTCCTAAATTATAAACGTCCTCTTCTTCCCCATTCTACTGCCGATGTCCTGAGTCAGTCAGTTGCTGGGTAATGTCCACAGATTCTATCTGAACTCTCTGGTTTTACTGTTACTCTAACATTTCCTCTTTGTATTGTTGCCAAATCACTAACACATGTCAATCACCTGCTTAAAATCCTCTGATGTTTTCCCACCAACCAAGCCTAATTCCTAAGCTTAGTTTCTTGGACTATCCCACCAAACAGTAGTCCTACTTATATATCCTGACACATATTATACTACTTTAAATCTTGAACTCTTGGCTAAAACTGCCCCCATTTGACCTTACTGTTATTCTTCTTTAAAAATTCAACTCAGTTTTTTTCTCCCCCTGGAAGTTTTTGCCTCTTCAATTTCACTATCCCGAACCATTCCTTATGCTCCTGTGGTAGGCAGGCTCTTGAAATGGTACCCCCACATTTTTCTGCCTAATTCCCACACCGATGAATATGATGAGAATTCACTCAAGGCCTGATTATGTTAATTAATAAAAGAGACTGTGCAGATGTAATTAAGGTAACTAATTAGTTGACTGTGAATTAATCAAAGGAGAAACTATCCAGGTGGGGCCTAATCTGATCACAAGAGGCCTTGAAACACAGAGTTTTCTCTGGCTGATGGCACAAGAGGAAGTCAGAAAGATTTCAAACATGAGAAGAATTCAGCACACACATACAAGACACTGGTGATCTGAAGATGCAGGGGGAAAGGGAGTGAACATGATAAGCGATAGGAGAGGCCTCTAGAAACTGAGAGAGGTCCCTGACTGATAACCAACAAGGAAACAGAAACATCAGTACTACAACCATAAGGAACTTAATTCTGCCAAAAACTTGAATGAACTGGAAAGTGGATTATTCCTGAGACCTCCATATAAAGCCCAAACTGGGTGTTAATATTTGGCCTGGTGAGACCCAGGGAATCCAATTAAGCCTGCCCAGACATCTAACTTAAAGAACTCTAATATAATACATGGATACTATTTTAAGTTTGCTAAGTTTGTGGTGACTTGTTACACACCAACTGAAAACTAATACAACTCCATAGTTATGGAGCCATACTTACACTGACTCCCTTGCATTTCATGTTTATGGCGCTCTTTCCTCAATTAGTTTGTAAGCTGCTTAGGATAGGAATCATGTTTAAATGATGTTTGTATTCCCAGCATCTAGCATAGCACTGGACACATGGGTGGGGAGGTACTCAACAAATATATGTTGATCATCTGAAGGGGTCAGCTATGTGAAGCAAACACTAAGATAGAGTTGGGAGTGCCAGGAGTTTATTAACATGGGAAGGACCAATGCCTGTGAAAGCTAAAAGATGGAAGAAGCTGAAATCGACATGGAAACATTTCAGACTTCACTTTGTATTCAAAACAGTCATGGCCAACCCAGGGATATGAGTCTGAAATGCCAGAGCAATGAGTAGACTTAAGAGAAGTCCCATGTTGGGCAGAAATTACCAGACCCACGCCTCCACTTGTTTAGTCATTGACCAGGGGCTGCCTAAGAAGACTCTTACCTTGGCTTGAAAGCTGAGGTGGGTTCTACAGGTACCAAAATTGGAAGCTGTCAGCTTGCAAGTTCTCTCCTGCAGGAAGATCTAAGCAATGCCCCTCCACAGCCACCACACTGTATAAAAGGTCACTCTCTCTTAAGTAAAATATAACAAGCTTTACTAATCAAACTGAAACTATAAGGTTTTCTTCCATGAAGAATGCAATGAAAATGAGGGACTAAAAAATGACAATCTTCACGCGTTTAAAATGTAGTTACAAATCAATCATTATTTTACAACAAAAGCTGTAATGATTATATTTGCTCCTAATATAGATGGCTGTTGTGGTGTTTTTTGTTTCTTTGATTTTTTAGATCAGAGAATTATTAGTTAATTATAATTAAACTAGAGGCCTGGTGCACAAAAATTTGTGCACGGGGGTGGGGGGTCCCTTAGCCTAGCCTGTGCCCTCTCGCAGTCTGGGACCCCTCGGGGGATGTCCACCTGCTGGCTTAGGCCTGCTCCTTGGGGGATTGGGCCTCAGCTGGCAGTCAGACATCCCTCCGTCAGCCCGGGAGCCTCCGGGGGATGTCCATTTGCCAGCAGGGAGCAGGCCTAAGCTGCAGTCGGATATCTTTAGCACTGCAGAGGAGGCAGGAGAGGCTCCCGCCACCACTGCTGTACTGGTAGCCATCAGCCTGACTTGTGGCTGAGCAGAGCTCCCCCTGTGGGAGCACACTGACCACCAGGGGGCAGCTCCTGCATTGAGCATCTGCCCCCTGGTGGTCAGTGTGTGTCATAGTGACAAGTCATTGCCAGTCATTCTGCTTTTAGGGTCAATTTGCATATTACCCTTTTATTATATAGGATAGAGGCCTGGTGCTTGGGTGGGGGCCAGCTGGTTTGCCCTGAAGGGTGTCCTGGATCAGGGTGGGGTCCTGCTGGGGTGCCTGGCCAGCCTGGGTGAAGAGCTGAGGGCCATTTTCAGACTGGCCACACCCCCTTCAGGGAAGGGGGTCCTGCTGGGGTGCCTGACCAGCCTGGGTGAGGGGATGATGGCTGTTTTCAAGCTGGCCTCAGCCCCTTCAGGTGGGGGTTCCCACTGGGGTGCCTGGCCAGCCTGTGTTAGTGGCTGATGGCTGTGTACAGGCTGGCCAAGCCCCCCAGCAGGGACCCTCACCCCATGAGGGTATGGCCATACTGGGTGAGGGGCTGTTGGCTGTTTGCAGGCTGGCCACATTGTCCAGCCACCCAAGCTCCCAGTGGAGGCTGGCTGGAAGCAGGTATCTGGGATTTATTTATCTTCTATAATTGAAACTTTGTTGCCTTTAGCAGAGCCCACAGCCAGCCAGGGAAGGCAGGAAGCTTGGCTTCCTCCATCGCCAGGGCAACCAAGCCTCCTGCTTGCTCCAGTTCCGTGGCTGCCGCAGCCATCTTGGTTGGGTTAATTTGCATATAGTCGCTCTGATTGGCTGGTGGGCGTGGCTTGTGAATGTAGTGAAGGTACAGTCAATTTGCATGTTTCTCTTTTATTAGATAAGATTAAATTGAAACTTCCTCAAGGTTTTAGCAAAGTTCATATTTTCACATCAAGGACCTATGTTCAGCTAAGAGAATAATTGGGTTTAATAAACACCAGTGATAATTTTTATAGGAGTTTGGTTTTCTTGGCATCACTGAAATGAAATTTTAAAGAGAAAACTATTTTCTTAGATTGTTCTGTCTGAACTCATATATCTTTGATCTTAAGACTATCTTTCTCATTTGTTTCAATGACTCTATTTAGAATTAAATTAGTGTGAATTTCAAGCAAAACCATTGAAAGCTTCCATTATCATTTCACAAATGTCAAAAAGAATTAGAGGTTGTTCTTTTTTTAAAAGAAGACTGTTTTAGAGGAAAGGACATTTGGCAATGTACTAAAGGAAGAGTCATTTTCAAAGGCAGATGCCAAATCCTATTTTTGATGACTTTCATATTTGAGAGTATCGACATGACATCATTGAAAATATGATAATTAAGTATACATTTTCCCGAACTTCTACAGCCTTATTTTTGCATATGAGTGTAAAAATTCCCAATACAAACTATTCTCAGAAATATCATTTTAGACTTAATTATATTAATGGCATTTTTACAGCCATAAGACTGGATAAAAGTAAATGTTTTCTGATACTCTTGGTGATATTGGTTTTCTGCCATTAACATCTCCCCACCCAGCTTCCTACTTGGGGAAATTACAACATATCATATTTGCCATATTCAGTTTTAGTTGTATCACATTAGATTTAAATACATGAGCATAAAGTTTTACTGGTTGTTTTTTTAAATTATATAATTTTAGAGGTATAACAAATCTAATAAAAATTCACCTTTAATCTCATTTACCAGAATTCATTCTAATTCCAACTTCAGTTTGCTACTTTTCTATTAACTAGCAACAAAAAAAGAGTCAATTTAAAGGTAAATCTAACACTTTTCCAGATCCATCATCAACAGTAAAGACAGAAGCCCAAAGCTCTGTAGGTTCTTGGCAAAAACCTCATACTCATACTGCCTTCACATCTACCACATTTTCTTAATCTTTTTACTCTCCACCTCTGATGACTCCATCAGTGTTCTTTCCCTCAAACCTCCTGTGTGCTCTCTCTCAGATGATGGACTTACTTCATTTCATTTAGAAGAGCAAGGCCATCAGAAGAGGTTTTTCAGCACACTCCCATTTCCACATCTACCAACCTGCCTTCTCTCCCACTGCTACTGATGAATATCCCTTAGCTCCTCCATAAGCCAAACCTTCCACTGCTGCATTGGCTTTTCCCCCTCTCATATTCTCAAGGACATAGGTTCACAAGTTTCCCCTTCCCCATAAGAGCAATGACTCTCTCCACTAAATCATTCACATCAGCATGAAAATGCAATGTTTTATCTTTCATCTTAAAAAAAAAGTCTTGTTGAACTCTCAACCTCTTCCAGCAAATGCTCTTTTCAATAGGAAAATTCCTAAAAGCATATAACTATCTTTCTTGTCTACTTTCCTCTCTTCCTCTTCAATCAGGCTTTTGATTTCACTATACTGAAATAGCTCTGGTGACAGTCAGCATGGTTAAATCAAATAATCAATTTTCAGTTCATAGCTTAACCTATAAACAGAATTTGTCATGGTTGACACTTTCTCAGAAACCTTCTTCACTTTTATTTTAGGGAATTCTTCTTTCTTGGCTCTCCTCCTATCACACAAGCTGTCTTATCTCAGTATCTGCTATTTTCTCCCCATCTTCCATATTTCTAATGTGACTGAAGTCCTTAGATATCATTTCCTTTCCCATTTCCTTTCTATCTACACACACTTCTTAAAATATCTCATCTAGTCTCAAGACTCTAAATGCCATGTGAATTCTGAGGACCCTCAAAATTATACATTCTGTCCAGATCTCTTTCACAAAACTCCAGGCTGTATGTCCAATTGCTTCCTCCCCATCTATACTTGGATATCTAATGGGAATTCTCACATTTACCATGTATAAACTCAATCCTGATCTCCTCCCTTCATGAAAATCGATCTTCCCTAAATCTTCCACAATTTAGTCCATGGCAACCTCATTTTTCTACTTGTAGCTAAAAAACTTGGAGTAACTTTGATTCTTCTTTCTTTCACACTCCCCATCAAACCACCTTCAAATTATATTCAGAAATGTTTCCCCAACTATAAAACAGGGGTGTTGAATGGGGTTCCTTCCAATTGAGAAAGCTCATCTCAATCCTTTCCCCCATGTCTTATTTTATTTAAACAAAACTTCAAAAACTATTACAGGTCAAATAGTTGGAAAAGGCTATACATTTCCTAACTATTACAAAAGCTTAAGAAAATTTCCCCTAATTGAAGAAGCAAGAATGATATAAATTAAAACAGACCTAGTCTAGGGACTTATTTATGCCAACAAATTAAAAAGTCTCCTCAGATGTTATCTACCCTCAGTCCAATGTTATACGCACAGGACCACATAGTACTATAATTGCCTGCACACTTGGAGGGCAGCTTTCAGAAGCTGAAGACATTCACTACAACCTTTAGCAAGTTCACTTCTTCATAAAACACCATTTTTTTTCTTCTTCCATCCTTGAGAGCATTCTTCTCTCCTTGGGTTCTTTGTAACCTGGCTTCATATTTTAGTTTCCCCGCTTTGTGGTCCCTGGGTACCTATTATCTTTCTAGAATACAGCAGCAGTTGCACATAAGTAATCAACTTGTTTGGAGCTCCCCCAACACCTTGTGAATTCCATCATGAGGGCCCCTGCAGGTCTTACCTGCCTTTTTTAATAAGAAGTAATAACTGGTGTCACTAATCCGCAGTTTCAGCAATCTTCAGTGACCCACTTTCTCTCTCCTTTTCATTCTCACAGAATTATGAGTATTCATTGTCCATAAGACTTTAAGTCGATATAGTCAATACTTTACAACTCTTAACCACAATCAATATTAGAGGCTTGTACAACACAGTAGTGCATTTTCTCTTGCCCAAGAAACTTTCATTTCCTATGAGAGTGAAAGAATGAAGAATTTTATATAATCAATATTTCAGATGTTGAGTTTCTTTCATCCTTTCAGCTCTAGAAAAGAGACCATGTCAGTTATAACCATCATATAAACTTTTATAGGGTTTTCCTTTCACTAGCTAAATAATAGATTACATTTCTAAACTATCCAAGAAAAAAAGACTCTCATAGCTTTCAATAGTTCAGCTTAGTTCTAACTGCAGTCACAGGCACAAGCAAATTGATGCCAGTGCAAAAAAAAAAAAAAAAAAAAAAAAAGATGCAAAGAGACCAATTAGAAGGAAAAATCTATGGATGAACATGGCCACAAAAAGCTTTAATTGAAGTTAATCTCACATTAGAGAAAACCATAATGTGAACAAGGAAAATTAAAACAGTCATTAACAATGCAGGTATGTTTGACAAGTGAGTGTTAGCCTTTCAAGCAATGCAGACCAGTCCTGCAAACTCTATTTGTATCTCTTCCATTCCATGATACCTTCTAAAAAAGAAAAAGAAAAATTGTGTTTGAAGATTAAAAGGATACACTGCTAATTCTAGGTTACTGTATTTCTCATTTTCACTCTACAGACTTATGTGGAGTTAGTAAAATTGAGGATCTAAGGAAATTGTTTTATTGATTTTCAAGAAAGAGGAAAGGTCAAGGAGAGAGATTTTTAAAAAATGATCTCCTGCAAACTCCCTACTGGGGATCAAACCCATAACCTGAGCATGTGCCCTGACTGGGAATCAAACTGCTGACCGCTTGGTGCCTGGGATGAAGCTCAAACAACTGAGTGATACCAAGGGCATGAGAAATATTTTTAATTGCTAAAAACTAACTCACCTGTCTCTAATGCCTCAAATTCTCCCAACACTTCTGCAAAATACCAGTATAGGCCATTTTTCAATGCCTACTAAATTCAAAACCCTGTACTAGAGACATTACATACATTATTTCAGTTAAATATCACTGAGAAGTATGCATTATTGTTCACATTTTATGGAGTTGGGTACCAAGGGTCAGAAACCTTAAGACAATTAACCCACGGCGGCTGCACAGCTAATTAGTGAAAACGCTCAAATGCAAACTTGGGTCTGTCTGACTCCACAGTGGATGTGCTTTCTACTGATCTGCATAAGAATGAGTCACAATTGAGATTCAAGGAGAGGTAGCCTTCTTTTTATTTTTATTTTTTTTTCAGTACAGGGAATTGGAAATATCTTGGAAAGACTACATCTGAAAAAGCATCTTACTTGCTTTCTGAGATCACAGGGAAGTCGTGAGATTGATAAAGTCAAAGAAAACTTTCTCAGGCCTAGCTGCTGAGGGGGGAAAAAATGTTATCAAGAGACTAATATGGCCCGGTCAGTGTAGCTCAGTAGTTGAGCATCAACCCATGAACCAAGAGGTTGCTGGTTTGATTCCTGGACAGAGCACATACCTGGGTTGTGGGCTCCATCCCAGTATGGGGCATGCAGGAGGCAGCCAATAGATGATGTTTCTCTCTCATCCATGTTTCTATCTCTCTATCCCTCTCTTCTCCCTTCTTCCCCCTCTAAAAATCAATAAACAAACACACATACACACACACACACACACACACAGACTGAAATGTACATAGTACTTCAGAGTTCACATATTGTTTTATCATTGATGACCTCTCCATGCACTCAGAATAGTCCTGGAGTCAGGCTGGAATCATGACATACATTTTGAAATCACTATCAATTTTTGAGAACTTACCATGTACTAACTACTCTACTGGGAAAACATACTTTGCCAAATTGTTTCCTCCCAACACTATTTAAACAAGAAGAAATTCAAGTGTGATTTTCCTTTCCTTCAAATTGAAAAACTAGCAAACTAAAATCAAAGCACAAATAAATGAATAAACAAATAAATTAGAAAGAATAGTGGCTTTATTGATTTGCTATGTGAAAGCAGCTCACTATTCCGGTCACATTCCTGGCTGTAAGCCCTATTAACCTAAAAATAAAAGGTCAAAATGAGAGGCAACATGCATTCATTTGAGATCCAAAAGAATAGCTATTCAAGAAGTGCTGATTCAGGCAGAAACTCAGTGTTGTAATTTGGAGGCAAAGGCAAGGGGTATTTATGAGAAAGGAAAGGGAAATGCATAAATAGAAGAAAGGAATTTCCATATATGCAGATAAGCTAACCTAGTGATGATAATTCTAAAGACTGTCTTTAAATTTCAGTTTGATAGTTATAATGTCTGCTTTCTTGTTATCTTTGCAAATAGTTGTTTGGGATACAATGCTGCTTTTGGCCTAGTCCAGAGGTTTGGTAAGACTTGCAAGGCAGTTCCTCAGGGCAGCAGCTCTGACCCCAGTTTGAAGTGGCTCTGTTTATATTATTTTTCACACTACCTTCTATAGCAAATTTCTGGATTGCCGCTGAAAGAACAGGCTTGAGTTCACATCTAAAATTATAGTTAAATCAATAGCATCTGTGTTTGTTTCCTATAAGTGCTATAACAAATTTCTTTAGGCAACACAAAATTTTTATCTTACAGTTCCAAAGTCCAAAATGCGCCTTCCTGGGTATATCCAGGTGTCAGCAGAGCTGTGTTTCTTTTGGAAACTTTAGAGAAGAATCTATTTTCTTGCCTTTTCCAGACTCTAAAGGCCACCTGCGGTCTAGGCCTCGTGGTCCCCTCTTCCATCTTCAAAACCAGCAGTGTGGCATCGTCATCCAATCTCTCTCTCTGACTCTGATCACCTGCCTTTTCATCTTTTAAGGATTTATAGATGAAATGTGGAAATTAAACTGAAATGCATTGTTTTCCTCTGGGCAGGATGCAAAGGTGATTTCCCAGGTTCTTGTCCAGGTGGATTCAAAGAATGAAGCCACGGACAAAAGGTGGTATAGGAAAAGGTGGGAATTTATTGGGAAATAAGCACAGACTCCCACATGGGGAGGGGGAGAGACCCACTAAGGCCCTCTTTCCTAAGGTTTATAAAGGCTGCAGTGCTTTGTGTCCTAATATCACCTCTGATTGGTCACTATAGCAGCCTCAGAGCTCAAACCCCACATGGGGTCCCCCTCCTTTTCTCCCTTTTGTTTTTCTACTCCCTGTGGCTTTGTCCTTTATTCTGTGAATGAGTGTCTTCCTCGCCCTTTATTCTGTGAATGTAGGCCTTTTGGCAGCTCCCAGTCCCCTAGCTTTGCAGCCCTGCAGTTCTCCCCATGGACCACCCCCCCCCCCCAATTTCTAAAACTCCCTAAACCTACCTATTTTACTCCTAAAAACTCCTTTCACAAATAATACTGGGCCCACTCAGGTAATTCATGAATAGCCTCCCCTTCTGAAAGTCCTTAATTCAATCACATCTACAAAGTCACCTGCCCATGTAACCTGCCATATTCACAGGTGCCAGGGATGGGGAGGTGAACATCTTTGGTAGGACAATATTATGCCTACCAGAGCATATTTGTCTGGGATTTATACTCACTGATCTGGAAATAGAGACTTTATAATAGAGAGTTTAAAATAAAATGTGGAATTGCCTCTTTTGTATAAAAAAAATATGTTAAAGCACTTTTGAATATCAGTTAACAAAGTTCTTAGTACATAATTCCAAGGAATAAAATTGCTTAACTTGACATCTAAGAAAGAATTCACATTGGGCTACATTATAATACAATAAGCCAAAACATTTTTGATGAGGGTAGAAGTAAATGCTACTAAAATAAAATAAATATTATAAAATTGAAGGTCAAAAGACATGACGGGTGAGGGTGAAGGACATCTATGCTACCATAAATGACTGGCCAGCTTAATTTTACACTCTTCTGCCACTATCTGGGTAACTGTAGATAAGCTATTTAAGAAATTTGTGCCTCAGTTTTTCATATGTAAGTTGAGGCACAGATTTCTTTTTAAAAAATACTTTTATTGATTTGAGAGAGAGAGGAACGGAGAGGAAGAGAAACATCTATGAGAGAGAAACATCAACATCAATTGGCTGCTTCCTGCACACTCCCTGCTGGGGACTGAGCCCACAACCCCAGCATGTGCCCTGATGGGGAATCAAACTAGTGACCTCTCGATGCATGGGTTGACACTCAACCACTGAGAAACACTGGCCAGGTGAGGCACAAATTTTTTAAGTAACTTACCTACAGTTTCTCACATGTAAAATGTTGACTGTCTCAACATCACAGCTACATTTTAGGGTTGTTGTGAGGATTAAAGTTCATGCCCCTTAAGTACGTATCACAGGGCTTTGTCCAGAGCAATTGTTAGGTAAATGGTAATGACTCTATTTCTACTTCTTTTAGCTTTATTGTTATTACACGAGAAACTCCCCATACAAGGATATTTTTTTCCATCATATGATTGAAGTACAGCATTTATATTCCTGAGTGAATCCAGCTTTAGGAGAGTTCCTATAGACCTGTAACTCTTTTCATGATAATACTTCACAAAATTGCTTGATGAATTGCCCAATAAAAAATAAAGAACTGGTCAAGTTTTGATAACCAAATTACATTAAGATCCAAATGCCATAATCACAAAACTGAAAATAGATAACAGTGGAATGCAAATTCCTTGAAAAAAAAAATACTGACAAACAGATTTGGTGTCTACTTGCTATCACCAGGACTTCAATAATATTCTGACTTGAATTAAAGGTCAGTTTAGAAAAATAAAGATCTCTATATAGATATTACAATGTAAACATATTAATACTAGAGGCCCAGTGCACAAAAATGTGTGCACTCGGGAGGGGGAGTTCCCTCAGCCCAGCCTGTGCCCTCTCACAGTCTGGGACCCCTCGGGGGATGTCCACCTGCTGGGTTAGGCCCGCTACCAAGGGAGCAGGCCTAAGCTGGCAGTCAGACATCCCTTTGGAAGCCCAAGAGCCCTTTGGGGATGTCCACTTGCCAGCAGGGAGCAGGCCTAAGCTGCAATCGGACATCCTTAATGCAGCTGAGGAGGTGGGAGAGGCTCCTGCGACCACCACTGTGCTGGCAACCATTAGCCTGGCTTGTGGCTGAGCAGATCTCCCCCTGTGGGAACACACTGACCACCAGGGGGCAGCTCCTGCATTGAGCATCTGGCCCCTGGTGGTCAGTGTGTGTCATAGTGACCAGTCATTCCCAGTCATTCTGCAGTTAGGGTCAATTTGCACATTACCCTTTTATTATATAGGATAGAGACCTGGTGCACGGGTGGGGGCTGGCTTGTTTGCCCTGAAAGGTGTCCCAGATCAGGGTGGGGATCCCACTGGGGTGCCTGGCCAGCCTGGGTGAGGGGCTGAGGGCCATTTTCAGGCTGGCTAAAGCGCCTTCAGGGTAGGGGGTTCTCGCTGGGGTGCCTGGCAAACCTGGGCAAGTGGCTGAGGGCTGTTTTCAAGCTGGCCACACTGGGGTTCCTGGCCAGCCTGGGTGAGGGGCTGAGGGCCATGTTCAGGCTGGTCACACCACCTTCAAGATGGGCATTCCTGCTGGGGTGCCTGGCCAGCCTTGGTGAGGGGCTGTGGGCTGTTTGCAGGTTGGCTAAGCCTCCCAGAGGGGACCCTCACCCCATGAGGGTGTGACCAGCCTGAGTGAGGGTCTGAGGGCTGTTTTCAGGCTTACCACACCCCTTCAGGACAGGGGGGTCCCGCTGGGGTGCCTGGCCAGCCTAAGTGAGTGGCTGAGGGCCATTTTCAGGCTGGCCACACCCCCTTCAGGGTGGGGATACCTGCTGGTGTGCCTGGCCAGCCTGGATGAGTGGCTGATGGCTCTTTGCTGGCTGGCCATGGCCCCGGGAAACCCAGGCTTCCAGACCCTCCTTGATCAGAGGCCACAGCAGCTGGAAGCAAGTATCTGGGATTTATTTATCTTCTATAATTGAAACTTTGTAGCCCTGAGCGGCCAGGGCAGGTGGGAAGCTTGGCTTCCTCCATCGCCAGGGACAACCCAACCCTCCTGTTCCTCCAGCTCCGTGGCTGCCGCCATCTTGCTTGGGTTTATTTTCATACTTGCTCCTGATTGGCTGGTGGGCATGGCTGGTGGGTGTGGCTTGTGGGTGTAGCAGAGGTATAGTCAATTTTCATGTTTCTCTTTTATTAGATACTAGAGGCCCAGTGCACAAAGATTTGTGCACTCAGTGGGGAAAGGGGTGTCCCTCAGCCCGGCCTGTGCCCTCTCGCAGTCTGGGACCCCTCAGGAGATAACGACCTGCTGGCTTAGGCCTGCTCCCGCCTGGCAGAGGGCAGGCCCAATCCCTAGGTGCAGCCCCTGGTCAGGCTCAGAGCAGGGCCGATTGGGGAGTTGGGGCTCCGCCCCTGTCATGCACAGAGCAGGGCGAATTGGGAGGTTGCGATGCCACCCTCAGTCATGCTCAGGGTAGGGCTGATTGGGGGGTTGGGGCACCGCCCCTTGTCACACTCAAGGCAGGGTCGATAGGGAGGTTGTGGCGCCACCCCCTGTCACGCACAGAGCAGTGCTGATTAGGGGGTTGGGGCGCTGCCCCCTGTCATGCACAGAGCAGGGCCCATCAGGGGGGTTGGGGCTCCATACCCTGTCACGCACAGAGCAGGGTCGATCATGGGTTTGGGGAGCTCCCCCCTGTCATGCACAGAGCAGGGCCCATCAGGGGGGTTGGGGAGCTCTCCCCTGTCACGCACAGAGCAGGGCCCATCAGGGGGTTGAGGAGCTCCCCCCCCCCCGTCACTCACAGAGTAGGGGTCATAGGGGAGTTGGGGCACCACCCCCTGTCACACACAGAGCAGGGCGGATCAGGGGGTTGGGGCCCCTCCCTCTATCACCCACAGAGCAGGGCTGATCAGGGGGTTGGGGCGCTGCCACTGTCAAACTCAAGGCAGGGCCAATGGGGAGGTTATGGCTCTACCTCGTCACACACAGAGCAGGGATTTATGATGGGAGCCTTTAGCTATCTACAACTCTTTAGTTTTTGAAGTTGGAAAAATCATTAAAATAAGAAGAATGTAAAATGCCAAATGCCTTCATGTGAGGTCTTTGCAGAAGGATATTGTATTGAATGAAGTTAACCAATTTTTACTATGTAGTTTTGATAAATGTCCAGGAGGCTTTTGGAAAGTAAACAAGATGAAAGGAACAAAAGCTGAGTGATCATTTCATCAAGGCACACTTGGTTGATTCTGTAGTTCAATTTAGGCAAGTCAATATCAGAAAATTCAAAATACTAAAGAACTCCTCCTCAAAGCTCATTTCATCTCTCATCCAACAGCATATCCTAATGTGCATTTCATCATTTTTCTGAAGTGAGATTTCTCTTGTTTTCCCATCCAATAAAAAACATTATTGGGCCTACTCTAGTCTTGATGAGCTTTAATATATTATTGAATACACAGACAAGTGTCTTGCATAAAATAAGTCTGCTGAAAATTTGAATTAGTTTATATAGGCTATTTTCTGAGAATCTATAATGTATTATGACCTATGCTAAGTTCTAAGAAGAAAACAACGAACCAGACAGATATAGTTCCCAAAAACAAGTTCCCCAAAACATGGAACTTATGATATTCCCATAGGAAAAAACAATAAACAACTAACTATCTATTTCAAATATGATAAGCATTGTGAATCAAAACAGGGCACCATGAGACCTTTTAAGAGATTTGATTTAGTGGGGCCTGAGAGAATGGGAGGATGAGCTGATTTTGAAGGATGGTCAGAATTAATAGGACAAAGGACCAAAAATAGGAATAGCAGACAGAGGGCTGTTCAAGCTGAGCCAATAGACCCCAGAGTCTCTTGGAGAGTTGAAAGTCTGAGAACTGAGAGAAAACCAGAATGGATACAGCCAAGACTGAGGAGGGAATAGCATGAGGCAGAGGGACAAATTGGCAGAGGATAGATCATCCCAGGTTTAGAAGTCATATCAAAGATTTTACTTTTATGCTAACAACAATGAGAAACCATTGAAAGGTGTTGAAAAACACACTGATATATAGACATATGTTTTTAATAGATCATTTTGGCTGCTGTGTAGAAAATGGGTTAATAATTATTAATGAAATATGTATTTATCAAATATTCATAAATTTCCCACACAATAAATATAGCAACAGCAATCAAAAGGAAAATGAATGCAAACGTTTAACAAACAAATAAACACCAATAAACATGAGTTCAGAAAGTGAAACCATGTATTTTGATAGAATATCAAAAAATTTTTATTCAAATTACTATCTCTGTCTTTACCAATAAAATACAAATACCAAGCCAATATCCATCTCCTCTGTTTTGTCCATTAAGTCATCCCCAGCACCTATGACTATGGCTGGCAACAGGAAAATCCTCAATAAATACTTATTAAATGCATGAGTAAACTCACTAAAAAAAAAAAAAAAAAAAAAAATGTTTCCATTCACTTTACGCCTGTGGTAATTACATTCACCATTAATCTCATGATGATTTTCATAAGTATTATCTTTCTATAAATTCTTTCTCTTCTACCATTCCTCCAAATTTAAGGCAAAAGAGGGTAGTGGGGTTCAGTGACAAGATGAGCATAGTGCTAAGTGGTGTCAAATAATAATGAAGTAATAGTCTAAAAGATGATAAAATAGGGAGCATGAGATACAAAAAAATGTGTTATCATGGGGCTTTAAATAATGTATCTAAAAAGGGTAAGGCCCCAGTAGGACTTGGTACTTCTTATACTACTGTGTTCTGTTTTATATCTCCCCCAAAATTCATATGTTGAAACCCCAACCCTCACTGTGATACTATTGGGAGATGGGGTCTTTGAGAGTGATTAGGTGATGAGGGTAAAGTCCTCATGATTGGGATTAGGGCCCTTATTAAAGAGGCTCCAGAGAGCTCCCTTGCCCTTTCAGGCTAGTGGGGTTACAGTGAAAAGACAGAAATCTAGGAATTGGATTCTCACCAGACACTGCTGGTGCCATGATTTTGCACTTCCCAACCTCCAGAACTGTGAGAAATAAGCCACTTGGTTTTTAGAAGCCACCCAGTGTTTATAAGCCACTTAGTTTATGGTATTTTTATTATAGCAGCCTGAAAGGGACTAAGACACATCATCTCTGTTTTCAAGTGTTTATATTGAAAAGTCTGTGTTAAAGGTGATCAGCTGAGAGAGTACTTATACATCCACTATAGCAAAATAACCAAGGCATCTCATGGGTGCTGATTTAGTGGCATTATGGGAAGCATAGAGAAAAATAATGTGTCAACATCATTAGCCTGGTTGAGAAGCTCTGCACTTCCCACTTTTCCCTGCAGCAACTCTGAACACCTTTTGTGTAATCAATGTTTGTTCCATCAGCCAGGAGAGATAGGTTCTCAAGCATCTGCTGCCCATACACATATACATACTCTCAACACACACACACACACACACACACACACAGAATGAGGTGATGAATGCATCACCTTGAGTGGATGTGTGAGGCTGTATGTTTGAGAGGTCAGGTGGGACCCACTGGCCAGCCATCTATGGAAATTAGAACAGTTCTCATCCTCAGAGACCAAGGCACTTTATACCCTAGGATTCTATAAAAAGAGAAACTTACTATTCAAAAGTGGGACTAAATAAAGACATTTTGGATATATAAGGACTCAGAATGTTTGTACCCGAGAGATATTTTATAAAAGAATTATTGGAGTAACTGGAAAAATGAAGCCAGGAAAATTATTAGAATTTAGAATGTAACAGTAAGTTAATTACTCAGTGTTATTATAAAGTTTAAATAAGTAATGAATATTAAAACATTTAACATGTGTATACATGGTGGGAGGGGAGAATTGCCTGAGGTGAGAGTGGGGCACGGAAATGGAAATTAAAGGATACAAACACATCTTAGCTTATGTCTTTTAGATATATTAATGCTTAATAATTTGTATCTGTATTTTAAAAAGAATGTTTGAATATTTCTGCTAAAGTAACAAACATTAGTAGAATGGAAATAGAAGTATTATTTTCAATTTAGAAAACACACAAACAAAAATAAAAAAATATGATGCATCTAATAAAGTCCAGGAATAAAGACAAAAGAAACAAAGAGACCATGGAATAGAAAATACAGAGCAAAGCTAGCAGGAATTTCAGTGGACACAGTAAATATAAATATACTCAGCTCATCTTTTAGAAGACATTTTCAAATTTGTTAAAACAAAATAGTTATATAACCATATTCTGTATTAAAATGTCACACCTTTTACAAGAAGGATGTGAAATCTAAACAACATAATAAACAAACAAAACTAAAATAGACTCATAGGTACAGAGAGAGAACTGGTGGTTGCCAGAGGGGAGATTTTGGGGAACTGGGTGAAAGTGGTGCAGAAACTAAAAAGCGCAGATTGGCCGTTACTTCACAGCATGGGGAATATAGTCAATACTATTGTGATAACTCTGCATGGTGGCAGTGGAGTACTGGAAATATCGAGGGAAGACTATGTAAAGCATATGATTGTCTAACCACTGAGTAGTGCACCTAAAACCAATACATAATAAACTTTTTTTTTAATTTTAGAAAGGACACATGAAAGATGAAAATAAAGGCAAATGCTCGCAAAATAAAGTTGAGTTGACAAAATAGAACACAAAGGAATCAAAGCAAAAGTTTTACACAGCTTCCAAGCTCATTGACAAAATAGAGTCTGTCCTCCATAACCGTGAGTTCTGCATCCATGAATTCAGCCAGCTCAGATCCAAAATAGTTGGGGAAAATTCCAGAAATTTGATACCTAAATAATACAGCATAACAACTATTTACATAGTATTGACATTGCATTAGGCACTATTAGTAATCTATAGATGATTTAAAGAAAGATGTGCATGGGTTATATGAAAATACTACACAATTTTATATAAGAGACTGAGCATCCATGGCATTTGCTATCCCTAGGTATTCTGGAACCAATCATCCACAGACACCAGGAAATAAGAGTATCAATAAATCAGCAATCCTATAAAAATCATAAATTTGAAGCATCTTACAGTATGCATTCAAAACATGTAAGGGAAGAATTGATATTCCAAAGGATAAATGGATATATCAATAGTTCACAGTAGGAGAATAAAACACATCTTAGAAACCAACAGACAAAATAGAAATGAATATTAGCACAGGAGATTGTAATAACACTTTTAAGAAATTTGATCTTATACTAACACACACACATGAGAACTGCAAAAAAGTAACACATTCTCCTTTAGCCCATTCACACACAAAAATGATTTCATATAAGGCTATAAAGCAAATCTCAACCAGTTTCAAAAAATGGTATCTTAAAAGGCTTATTCACTGGCTATATTAGCAAAAATTAGAAATCAGCAACAAAAAATAGCGAGAAAAATGCATACATCTTAAAATTAATACCCACATTAACAGTCATTGCACTAGATAGGAAATCAAGGGAAAATTACAAATTAATTATTACAGATATGCCCAAGGAGATGTGTACAAAGATGTTCAGTTAATCATTGTTTTAAAAAACAAAATTTACAGGGAAATGCTGTTCTTTAATAGGATGAACAAAATTGCTGAATAAAACATAGGGCATTTATGCCATGGAATACTAGTGACAGTTTCACCTTCCATGGTTTCAACTATCACACTTTCAATAACTCAAAGTCAACCATGGCCTAAAATATTAAGTGGAAAATACCAGAAATAAACAATCCATAAGTTTTAAATTGTGCACTGCCCTGAGTAGCTTGATGAGATCCACTCCATCCTGCCTGGAATACAATTTCTCTGTCCACAGTATATGTTGCCCATCTGTTAGTCACGTATTGCCATCTCTGTTATCAGATAGACTGGTCCAGTATCACAGGGCTTGTGTTTAAGTTGCCCTTATTTTACTTACTAATGGCCCAAAGTGCAAGAGTAGTGATGCTGGCAATTCAGATATGTCAAAGAGAAGCCATAAAGGGCTTCCTTTTAGTGAAAAGGTACAAGTTCTCAACTTAAAAAATATATGCTGAGGTTACTAAAATCTAAGGTGAAATAGAATCTTTTATCCATGAAATAAGATATTTTAGTAGACAGAGAGAGAGAGATACCACATTCACATAACTTTTATTGCAGTATATTGCTATGATTGCTCTATTGATTTTCTCCTATTTTTTATGAGTATTATAAAAAAAGAACATGAGCATTACATGTTCAATTTAAGTCTGAGAGTTCATTTTTGTATAAAATGTGAAGGTGTAAGACATACAGGGTGAGGAAAACATGGATTTACAGTTGTTCATATGGAAAATAATACAATAATTAAAAAATTAATACAAGAATAAACTGCGTTTTCTGTACTCACAACTGTAAACCTATATTTTGCTCTACCCTGTAGATTGAGGTTCTTTTTTAAAAATAATTTATGGATATCCAGTTGTTCCAGTACCATCTTTTGAAAAGGCTATTCCTTTTTCATTACATTATTTTTCATTTTGGTCAACAGTGAGTTGGGCATACATTTGTGGGCCTATCTTCTGGATTCTCTCTTCCACTCCATCAAGCTATGTGACTATCCTTCCACCAATATCACCCAGTCAGGACTGATGACACAAATATTAGATTTTTTTGTCATAGGTCCATAAGTCCCTGAGACTCTGCAAATATTTTTCAGTCTATTTGCTCTTTTTTTCATATTGGGTAATTTCTATTGTTCTGTCTTGAAGTTCACTAAAGCCTTTTTATTTTCTCACAATTTGGTTATTGAGCCAATTCATTTTCTTAAATTTTGGATACTGTATTTTTAAGGTCTAAAATTTCCAAATTTCCATGTGGTTCTTCTTTATATCTTCTACTTCTTTCTGAAACTTTTTAATTTCTCTGCTGAGAATTTAGTTAGCATGTTAGTAACTTCTCATTAAAGCATTTTCATGATCGCTGTTTTACCTTTTTCAATCATAACATCTGTCTGCCTGGTGTTGGCATCTATTGATTGTCTTTTCTCTTTCAGTCTGATATCTTCCTCATTCTTGGTAAAATGAATTATCTTTTAAATTGAAACCTGGACATTTGGATATTCTGATATGAGACACTTTATTTTATGTAAGTCTTCTGCTTTAGTTGACTTTCTCTGAAGCTACTCAAGGAGCAGAAAGACAGGCACTGGCTTGTCACTACCAGGTGGAGGTAGATGTCTGGGTTCCCTACTCAGACTTCATTTGTATTCAAGGTGGGTGCTACTTGTCACA